>NC_136425.1:107300000-108500000 GCF_052625555.1 Lactuca saligna
AAATTGGGATGTTTTGAAAAGTTTAAAATTTGTTGAAATTTATGGTCGTTATAAGTTGGTATCAGAGTCTTGGTTTGAGTGAATTGGAGGAACATTCGTGTGAATCCAGTCTCAAATCAGGGAGAGTTTTTAATAGAAAATTTAAGATGGTTTTCAAATTAAGTAAAAGGAGGACACGGAGGTACGATCAGCCGGAGCCAGTAAGTAACCCCAAAATACCATACATGATATTTGTTTTTGAGCTTTGATAGAACAACATGCTAGTATTAGGCTAGGGATCTTCAGGATTTCATGATAATATTGCCTGTTTTATGATGTCTGCTAGCCTAGGGTTTCCCCCTGTATGAGATTTCTAGTGTTCCTCTAGGAGTGAGGATTGAGTGCTTGTTATGTATATTTGTCACTAGGGTGTTGTGGTAGTACTTCATACAAATATGGGTAGGTGTGGAAGGTAGTATGGGCCCGTACTACTGAAAGCACAAGACCCATACGCGTATCAGGGAAACCATGACCTCTAGGGTTGAGTTGGGAGTTAGTTCCCGGGTTAGTGGGAAGTATCTGAGATTTTGTGGTGTTTTTCAGTATGGTGGTCACGAGGCATGTTGGGAGTGGATCCGGGTCAGGATCGGGAGCAGAAGATGGAGGTCAGGGCGGGTCAGTACCGCCCGAGGTTGTTGGTCAGATGAGCACAGGCGAGTTGGATGCTAGGATTCGTGAGATCCTTCACGATGAGGTTGCTACGTTGTTCCGGAACGAGCTGCCAGAACTGTTTGGGTTGATTAAGACCGCCATGGTTGAGTATTTTGATGAGCGCTATGCGGCTCTCACAGAGACGGCTGCCGCAGCGGCTACAGCGGTTGTAGCAGCGGCTGGGAGAGGGGCTGGTAGAGGTTTCCAGTATCGAGACTTCGATAATACGAAGCCCCCTACCTTTGATGGAGTTCAGGACCCGATTGTTGCTATGAGATGGTTGTCAGACGTGGAAGGGTGTTTATTCACGTGTTCATGCCATACTGATCGGAGGGTGATGTGTGCTCTGAACCTGTTGAGGCTTGGGGCGAAGGATTGGTGGAGATTGACCACGAGGTCATATTCGGATGTGCAGAGGGCTGTAGTTTCATGGGATCAGTTCTGAGAGATGTTTATCACTCGTTATGTTCCGCGGGTTGAGAGGGAGAGATTGGCTCAGGAGTTCCTTGAGCTGAAGCAGGATTCGGAGTCGGTGACGGAGATCACCAGTATGTTCACTGAGAGGGCGATGTTTTGCCCCGAGTTTGCTTCGGAGCAGGCTCAGATGTCTCAATATCTGAGTATGCTCAAGAGGGATATCAGGCCGTTTGTGTCTACGCAGAGGTGCGAGACCTTGTTAGAGTTGCAAGAGGCCGCCAGGCGGCGTGAGTTGGAGATTGAGTTGCAGTTGCGAGAGCAGAGGCAGGCTCCGGTGCAGTTGCAGCCGGCACCGAAACGGTCTAAGACCGTCGATTCTAGATTGGGAGATCAGAGCAGCCACACTTGTGGAAAGTGTGGGAAGGGTCACACCGGAGTTTGTCGGTCCGGTGGTGCATGCCGCAAGTGCGGAAAGGAAGGGCACTATGCGAGGGATTGTCGGCAGGCAGCCCCGGGTCGGGATTTGAGGATCTGTTATCATTGTCATCAGCTTGGGCACTTAAGGGTCAACTGTACACAGCTTGCTGCAGGACCGGTGCAGGCTCCAGCACCAGCCACATTAAGGATCACGGGTGGAGGTCAGGGTGGAGCGGAGCCCCCAAGGGCTCAGTGTCGTGCTTTCCAGCTTACAGCGGAGGAGGTCAGGGCAGTGCCGGATGCAGCTACGGGTATGTTTCTTCTTGATGTCTTATTATTTTATGATTATTATGGAGTATTGTTTATCTGCTAGTCTCGTTGCGTGGTTTTCGGTATTGTATTCATTGATTTTTGAGGGTTATGGCATGGTTATTGGTTTAGTGTTGGGAATTTCAATGGTTATCATTCATGAGGGTTGTTCGTGGGAATCGAGTGTTTGGTCTGGATATCGGGTAACATCTGCAGTCTGAGGAGTGGTTAGCTGAAGATCGAGTTTCTTTCGATCCCGGGATGATCAGTGTTCATATGTGATTAGTGAAGGTTGCTCGTGTTAGTGGAAATCAGTTCGCGTGTAAGTGTTGGTGTCGTGAAGGGTTCTTGAGGGAGGTTGGTAATGGCGACCGGTGGTTGATAGTCAGTGCTCTAAGTGGGGGAGAATTGGAGAATTCTCTAGAAGATCGATGAGTATGAGAGGTCGTTTAGCTGCATTGGACTCAGCAGTGTTTCTGTCAGCCAAAAGCGTAGGCTGGTATGAGTAAGTGGCAGGCGTGCGGAGCGGGATACAGACCCTGGGTGATTGATTGTGGAAGGCATGGGATCGGGCTGGGACTGAGCATGTGGGATGGAGGTAGAGTTCGGAACCCCTAGAGGGCTAGAACAGTATGCATGGGAGGAGTTTCCCGAAGGAGTAACTCGGAATGTTGATTGCTAGTTGAGCGGTCCGGATAGACTGAAGGCCGGTAGGCGTACCAGTCAGGCCGAAGGCTCGGAGAACGGTCCAGCCAGACTGAAGGCCCTGGAGGGCGGTCCAGGTCTGCTGAAGGTTTTGAGAGTGGTCCAGTTTGGCTGAAGGCCTGGTAAGGCGGTCCAGTCATGCTGAAGACTCTACATGTGTCGTTAGATCGGTGCGAGGAAATAGATTGAGTATGTCACGATATGTTAGCGTTAGAAGGTCTGGCCACGGGTATTGATCATGGTGGGAGGTCGAGCATGGACTTGAGAGTCTTCGCGAGTGAATCCAGAGTATATGTGGTGCATAGGATAGCGGTTATGCTATAATAGCACGGTGTAGTTTTGAGTGAGCACCGTGGCACTTGTGGAAGTGTCAAGGCAGCCAAGTGGGTTTCCTTGGTAAGGGAAAGGAAAGGAATGTGGCCCCGAGAGGGAGGGTAAGTTCACGGAAGTGAAAGCAATAGTACGGAGTTATGATTAGAATCACATCCGGGTTGGATGGTTGCTGAGGCTTGGAAGGAATACAGAGATGGAATCTCGGATTTCCAGTTTGATTTTGATTTATATGGTGGAAATTCATCCTGGAGGAAGTTTGGAGGTGTCATCAGTGTATCAGGTTTTCCCAACCCGAGGATGCTAGGGCCAGTTCAGTGTGGTTATGAGATTGCGGTGGAGAACTCGTGGGAGTTGCTCTGAAGCTGAAGCATGTGTCATCCTGTCAGCAAGAAAGGGAAAGTTGGGTTTCGGGTTTTGATGGTCGTGTCTTGAGGAACCTGGTCCGGTGAATGCCAGGTGATGCTTTGCGGGGACAGTTCGGGAGTTGAGTAGCCGCAGGCTTCAAGGATTAAGCCTAATTTAAGTAGGGGAGAATTGTAACGCCCCATTTTTAAAGTATTTAATTATGAGTCCCCGAGGTTTAAGAGGAAGGATAATTTTGGTCCTCTTATGGGAAATGGGTTTTATCCGAGAAGGTTTTGGACTGGTGTGTATGTGTTGATAGAGGCATAGGGCTTCTCGCCACCCTCGTGTGAATGAAAAGTTTATCAGGAGCGGGCTTAGAGTAGAGAAGTTACGGCATTTCGAAGATAATATCGACTATAGCTTAATGAGAAAAGTGGAAAAAGGGAAGACCATGCATGAAAAAGCGATCATGCTGGGTACACCCAACGTAAGCTGGACGTACGCCCAGCGTGTAACATCCCGAAATTTCAAGAGTTGAATGGAAGGGCTAAAAGTGTAATTTGGGAAAGAGTGACTCATCGAGTCCATGGATGGACTCGGCGAGTAGAGTCGCGACTTGGTCGCGTGTTAAATAGCCGACTCGGCGAGTCATTGAGATGGACTCGGCGAGTAGGCGCTGAGTGGAGAAAACCCTAATTGTCGGGGTTGAGCCCTATATAAAGAGCATTATGTTTCCTCCCTAGCCTCTTTATCATCCTTTGAGTCCCTAAACCCTAAAATCATGGAGAAGCACCATTGTTGAGTTGATTGGGGCTTGGAGAAGTATTTGTTGAAAAAGTTAGGAAGTTTGAAGGTGTGGAGCAAGGGGCTTTGCTTGGATTCGAGTTCCTTGCAGGTTGGGGCGTTCTTTTGAGGTAATATCTCGTTCTTAGGCTATTGTTATCTTGTTGATTCATTTTGGGGTTTGAGGGAAGCTTATCTTGGGTGACATTCGAGTCTAGAGGTTAGATCTGAGGTTGCTACCTCAGATCTGGAATGGAGGAGAGTTGGAATGCAGGAAAGTCCATGTGTTGAGTGTTGGATGAAGCTATTTTGTCCCAAACCATAGCCCTAATGTGCAAGATGCATAGATCTCTTTGGATTCACGTAAAGATTGCCACTTTACGTGATGGATGAGTTGTAGGAGGCTAGATCTATGTTTTTGATCAATTGCATGGTCTGGAACGCTTCTGTTTGGATTCAGACCGGTGGTACTCGGCGAGTCACATGGGTGGACTCGACGAGTTGCTTGAAGACGAGCTGAGACTCGACGAGTTGGAAGAACAACTCGGCGAGTTGCATGAAGATGGTCTGGAACTCGACGAGTTGGATGAACAACTCGGCGAGTAGGTTGAAGATAGCCTTAGACTCGGCGAGTCTGTTCTTGGACTCAGCGAGTCTTGTCGACGAGTCCCAATATTTTCTGGTTGAGTCGAAGAATCGGCGAGTCAAGGGATGACTCGGTGAGTTATGCGCAAGTGGACTTAGAGTTGTTGGACTCGGCGAGTCTCGGGGTGACTCGGCGAGTTAGGTCGCGGATTGAGTGAAGTTTTGAGTTGGGAACTCGGCGAGTCATAGGGTTGACTCGGCAAGTAGGGTCAGTTAGGGGTTGACCTTGACCCAGTCTTTGACCAAGGGTTGACCAGTGGTTTCCAGGGGTATTTTGGTAATTGTTGATTATGCTTTTGAGTTCAGTGCATTGGTGGCTGTCCAGTGGTGGAGATCGTATCCGGGATCGAAGCAGTTCGGGTTATCTGTTCAGTCGGCAGTTTCAAGGTGAGTTATCCTCACTATATCTATAGGGTTTAAGGCACCAAGGCCGACCCTTTTTATCGGATGGAAATCCGAGTAATTGTCTGTTGTATGATATTACGGGATATGGGCTGGAAGGCGTTACGTTATGGGCCGGAAGGCATTACATGTTGTGGGCCGGAAGGCAATGCGATGTGGACCGGAAGGTCATGGCCTGGAAAGGCGTATGTGCATAATTAGTATGTTGGCTGAGTCGTAGGGTGATGTTATGCTAGTGATCGGCTAGGCTGATATCTTGGTTAGAGTAATGATATGTTATGTGATCTGTTGATCGATTTGCTAACTGTGAACTGTTATATGATTACATGTTATGTGCATGCTTGTTTTATGTTCTGTCATGATATGTATGCTTTTTATGTTGCGGGCCGGAAGGCGATACGATATGGGCTGGAAGGCTATATGTTATGGGCCGGAAGGCATTACGCTATGGGCTGAAAGGCGATATGTTTTGGACCGGAAGGTTGTGGCCTGGAAGGGCGTATATGTGGTTGGTATTTTGGGGGTATCTCACTAAGCTTTCGGGCTTACAGTTGTGGTTTTTATGTTTTCAGGTTCTCAGGAGTCTGTGGCAAGGCAAAGGCGTGATCGTACCGTTCCTCGCATTGGTGTTTTATGAAATGGACCTGGGAAATACTCTGTTAAATAATGTATTGAAAACCTTTTTGTAACAACGTTATTAAAATGGGTTGTTTTTGAAAAGTTTTAATTGTTTCGAAATTTTGGGTCGTTACAAGTTGGTATCAGAGCCTTGGTTTGAGTGAATTGGAGGAACACTTGTGTGACTCCAGTCTCAAATCGAGGAAGGTTTTAAAAGAGAAATTAAAATGGTTTTAAAATTTAGTAAAAGGAGGACGCGGAGGTACGATCAGTCGGAGCCAGTAAGTAACCCCAAATTACCATTCATGACATTTGTTTTATTGAGCTTTGATAGAACAGCATGCTAGAGTTAGGCTAGGGATCTTCAGGAATTCATGTTAATGTTGCCTGATTGTGATGCCTGTAGCCTAGGGTTCCTTATGGGAGATTCTCAGTGTTCCCCTAGTGGTGAGGGTTGAGCGTTGTTATGCATGTTTCTCTAGGTGTTGTGGTAGTACTTCATATAAATATGGGTAGGTGTGGAAGGTAGTATGGGCCCGTACTACTGAAAGCACAGGACCCATACGCGTATCAGGGAAACCATGACCTCTAGGGTTGGGTTGAGAGTTGGTTCTCGGGATAGTGGGAAGAGTCTGAGGTTTTCCAGTGTGTTTTCAGTATGGAGATTTCGAGGCATGCTGGAAGCGGATCCGAGTCAGGATCGGGTGCAGGAGGAGGAGTTGCGGACGGGTCAGTACCGCCCAAGATTACTGGTCAGATGAGCTCGTGCGAGTTGGATGCGAGGATTCGTGAGATCCTGCATGATGAGGTTGTTGCATTGTTCCGGGCTGAGTTGCCGAAGTTGTTTGGGTCGATCAAGACCGCCATGGTTGAGTATTTTGATGAGCGCTATGCGGCTCTCGCGGAGACTGCTGCCGCGGCGGCTACAGTGGCTGTAGCAGCAGTAGGGGGAGGAGCTGATAGGGATTTTCAGTATCGGGACTTCGATAATACGGAGCCTCCCACCTTTGATGGAGTTCAGAACCCGATTGTTGCTATGAGATGGTTATCGGACGTGGAGGGGTGTTTCTTCGTGAGTTCATGCCCTGCTGATTAGAGGGTGAGGTGTGCTCTGAACCTGTTGAGGCTCGGGGCAAAGGATTGGTGGAGGTTGACCATAGGGTCATATTTGGATGCAAAGAGGGCTGCGATTTCATGGGATCAGTTTAGAGAGATGTTCAGTACTCGTTATGTTCCGCAGGTAGAGAGGGAGAGGTTGGCTCAGGAGTTCCTCGAGCTGAAGCAGGATTCGGAGTCGGTGACGGAAATCACCAGGATGTTCACTGAGAGGGCGATGTTTTGCCCTGAGTTCGCTTCGGAGCAGGCTCAGATGTCCCGATATCTGAGTATGCTAAAGAGAGACATCAGACAGTTTGTGTCCGCACAGAGGTGCGGGACATTGTTGGAGTTGCAGGAGGCCGCCAGGCGGCGTGAGTTAGAGATTGAGTTGCGGTTGCGTGAGCTGAGGCAAGCTCCGGTTCAGTCGGAGCCGGCAACGAAACGGTCTAAGACCGTTGATTCCAGGATGGGGGATCGAAGCAGCCACACTTGTGGGAAGTGTGGGAGGAGTCACACCGGAGTTTGCAGGTCTGGTGGTGCATGCCGCAAGTGCGGAAAGGAGGGACACTATGCGAGGGATTGTCGACGGTCAGCGCCGGTTCGGGATTTGAGGATTTGCTATCATTGTCGTCAGGTTGGACTTATGAGGGTCAACTGTCCACAGTTTTCCGCGGGACCGGTGCAGGCTCCAGCACCGGCCACTTTGAGGATTTCAGGAGAAGGTCAGGGTGGAGCGGAGCCCCCAAGGGCTCAGGGTCATGCTTATTAGCTTGCGGCAGAGGAGGTCAGAGTAGTGTCGGATACAACTGCGGGTATGTTTCTTTCTGGATGTCATGTTATCTTGCGATTATTATGGTGTATTGTTTGTGTTGGTATCTTTGTGTGGTTTTGATGCGGTATTCGTCGTTTTGCGGGTTGAGGTTATGGTTATGGATTTGTGATTCGGGTTTTCATCTTGGTATCCGTTGTTCCTTGAGGGTTTGGCATGGTTATGGATTTGTGATTCGGGTTCTCGTCTTGGTATCCGTTGTTCCTTGAGGGTTTGGCATGGTTATGGAATTGTGATTCGGGTTTTCGTCTTGGTATCCGTTGTTCCCGGAGGGTTTGGTATGGTTATAGTTTGGTGTTTCGTGCTTTCGTTGGTTATCATTTGTGAGGGTTATTAGTGGAGATGCAACATTGGGTTGAAGGTCGGGTAGCATCGGCTTTCCGAGGAGTGGTTAGATACAGTTTGAGTTTCTTTCGAGCGGGTTAATCAGTGTTGATGTGAGATCTCGTTAAGGTTGTTTATGCTTGTGGGAAGCAGTCCGCGTGTAAGTGTTTCTTTGTACAGGGTTGTTCTGGAAGGTTGGTGATGGCGACCGGTGGTTGTTAATCAGTGCTATAAGTGGGGGAGAATTGGAGAACTCTCTGGGTGGTTGAGGAGTATTTTAGAGTGCTTAGCTGTTGGGATTCAACAGTGTTCTGTCAACCCAGAGTATAGGCTGATAGGAGCAAGTGTCGGACATGCGGGGTGGGATACAGACCTAGGTCATTTGATTGTGGAGGCCTGGGAGCAGGCCGGGATCGAGTATGTATGATGGAACTAGAGTTCGGAACCCCCCTAGAGGGCTAGAACGGTATGCATGGGAGGATTTCCAGGGGCGATAGCTCGGAATGATGAATGCTAGTTGAGCGGTCTAGAATGGGCTGAAGGCCTGGTAAGACGGTCCAGTCATGCTGAAGACCCGGCAGGCATTATTGAATCAATTTGAGGATATGGGTTGTGTAGTTTGCAGTGTGAGTACATTGGGAGGTCTGGCCCCGGGTAGTGATCTTGTTTAGTTGAGATAGTGCATGGGCTTGAGAGTCCCCACGATGAGAGTCAGAATATGTGTGTTGGATGGATAGCAGATACGCTATGAAAGGGGTGGTGTAGCGTTGGGCGAGCACCGTGGCACTTGTCGGAGTGACATTGTGGTCGAGTGGATTCCTTGATAAAGGAGGAGAGAGTGAGGTGCAACTCCGAGAGGGAGTGCAAGTTCACGGAAGTAAAAAATGGTAGAGCAGAGTTATGAAACGAGTACTTCGAGTATGGTATGAACAGCATGTTTACAGCAGTGGAATAGGAGCTTATCCGGTTTGGATGCCTGTTGAGGTTGTGAAGGGAATTTCGCAGGTGTAGAGCCAAGAGGCTCGGAAAGGATGCAGGGAGAGAGTCTTGAACTCTCAGTGTGATTTTGATCAGGTTATGGGGTATGTATTAGTGGCTTATCTGGGGGATGTTTGAGGATATTATCAGTGTATCAGGTTTTCCCAACCTTAGGGTGTTAGGACTAGTTCAGCATGTGTATGCGGTTGCAAGGGGAGAACTCGTGAGAGTTGCTCTGAGATTGAGAATGGGTCTCTCAATCGTCCCGGAATGGATAAAGTGGGATTCGGATCGGGGATCCGACGGTTCAAAGTTTTCTAACCCTTATGGGTCGAGTGATTATTGAGATTTGGGGCAGTAATGCATCTTGGGTAATTCTCGGGTATTGAGTGTGATTATCTGAGGGTACAACCGATGCCCGGTTCGAGACGGTGGTCAGGACACCGTAAAGGAAGGGAAAGTGTGTTCGAGTTTCGACGGGTATGCCTTGTGGGACCTAGTCCGGTTAAGGCCAGATGGCGTGTTGTGGGAACATCTTTGGAGTTGTATTGCTGTAGGCTTCGGGGGCGAAGCCTAATTTATGTGGGGGAGAATTGTAACATCCCGAAATTTCAAGAGTTGAATGGAAGGGCTAAAAGTGTAATTTGGGAAAGAGTGACTCGTCGAGTCCATGGATGGACTCGGCGAGTAGAGTCACGACTTGGTCGCGTGTTAAATAGCCGACTCGACGAGTCATTGAGATGGACTCGGCGAGTAGGCGCTGAGTGGAGAAAACCCTAATTCTCGGGGTTGAGCCCTATATAAAGAGCATTATGTTTCCTCCCCAGCCTCTTTATCACCCTTTGAGTCCCTGAAACCCTAAAATCGTGGAGAAGCACCATTGTTGAGTAGATTGGGGCTTGGAGAAGTATTTGTTGAAAAAGTTTGGAAGTTTGAAGGTGTGGAGCAAGGGGCTTTGCTTGGATTCGATTTCCTTGCAGGTTGGGGCGTTCTTTTGAGGTAATATCTCGTTCTTAGGCTATTGTTATCTTGTTGATTCATTTTAGGGTTTGAGGGAAGCTTATCTTGGGTGACATTCGAGTCTAGAGGTTAGATCTGAGATTGCTACCTCAGATCTGGAATGGAGGAGAGTTGGAATGCAGGAAAGTCCATGTGTTGAGTGTTGGATGAAGCTATTTTGTCCCAAACCATAGCCCTAATGTGCAAGATGCATAGATCTCTTTGGATTCACGTAAAGATTGCCACTTTACGTGATGGATGAGTTGTAGGAGGCTAGATCTATGTTTTTGATCAATTGCATGGTCTGGAACGCTTCTATTTGGATTCAGACCAGTGGTACTCGGCGAGTCACATGGGTGGACTCGACGAGTTGCTTGAAGACGAGCTGAGACTCGACGAGTTGGAAGAACAACTCGGTGAGTTGGATGAAGATGGTCTGGAACTCGACGAGTTGGATGAACAACTCGGCGAGTAGGTTGAAGATAGCCTTAGACTCGGCAAGTCTTATCGAAGAGTCCCAATATTTTGTGGTTGAGTCGAAGAATCGGCGAGTCAAGGGATGACTCGGTGAGTTATGTGCGAGTGGACTCAAAGTTGTTGGACTCGGCGAGTCTCGGGGTGACTCGGCGAGTTAGGTCGCGGATTGAGTGAAGTTTTGAGTTGGGAACTCGGCGAGTCATAGGGTTGACTCGGCGAGTAGGGTCAGTCAGGGGTTGACCTTGACCCAGTCTTTGACCAAGGGTTGACCAGTGGTTTCTAGGGGTATTTTGGTAATTGTTGATTATGGTTTTGAGTTCAGTGCATTGGTGGCTGTCCAGTGGTGGAGATCGTATCCGGGATCGGAGCAGTTCGGGTTATCTGTTCAGTCGGCAGTTTCAAGGTGAGTTATCCTCACTATATCTATAGGGTTTAAGGCACCAAGGCCGACCCTTTTTATCGGATGGAAATCCGAGTAATTGTCTGTTCTATGATATTGCGGGATATGGGTCGGAAGGCGTTACGTTATGGGCTGGAAGGCATTACATGTTGTGGGCCGGAAGACAATGCGATGTGGACTGGAAGGTCATGGCCTGGAAAGGCGTATGTGCATAATTAGTATGTTGGCTGAGTCGTAGGGTGATGTTATGCTAGTAATCGGCTAGGCTGGTATCTTGGTTAGAGTAATGATATGTTATGTGATCTGTTGATCGATTTGCTAACTGTGAACTGTTATATAATTACATGTTATGTGCATGGTTGTTTTATGTTCTGTCATGATATGTATGCTTTTTATGTTGCGGGCCGGAAGGCGATACGATATGGGCCGGAAGGCTATGTGTTATGGGCCGGAAGGCATTACGCTATGGGCCGGAAGGCAATATGTTTTGGACCGAAAGATTGTGGCCTGGAAGGGCGTATATGTGGTTGGTATTTTGGGGGTATCTCACTAAGCTTTCGGGCTTACAGTTGTGGTTTTTATGTTTTCAGGTTCTCAGGAGTCTGTGGCAAGGTAAAGGCGTGATCGTACCGTTCCTCGCGTTGGTGTTTTATGAAATGGACCTGGGAAATACTCTATTAAATAATGTATTGAAAACCTTTTTGTAACAACGTTATTAAAATGGGTTGTTTTTGAAAAGTTTCAATTGTTTCGAAATTTTGGGTCGTTACACAGCGTAGTGGGCGAAAGAAATGTGGGTGATGGCCGAGTACGCCCAGTGTACTCTCAGAATCCCCACACCCTAATTTTAAGGGCAACCACTATATAAAGAACATAAAGGCTTCCTCCTTAGCCTCCATAATCACTCTCTTAACCTCAGAAACCCTAGATAGCCGTCCCACTTCCATTGTTGGGTGTGTTTGGTCTTGGAAAGCTTATTTTGGCAAAAGAGAAGCTAGAAGAAGAAAAGAGAAGTTGTCAAAGAAGGAGAGGAGCGATTGGAGCTTATAGATCTGGAAAGACATCATCCTTTGGAGCCTATTTGAGGTATAAAGCTTCTTGCTTGACATTTATATTGTGTAGATCTATGTGTTGTGAAGCTTTGACACCATTCTTGTCCCAAAAGTCCTCATCTTGTTGCATGTTCCGAGTTGGTCAAGATTATCTGTCCTTTCAGACCTTAGGAGAGGTTTTGAGTGAGAAAAATGAGGTCCCAAGGGCTGTGGTTGTTCCATGTGTGAGATAAGTAGGTCTTAATGGATTAAGACTTTGGATTAAGAGCTTTATGGACGTCCCAAGTGATAAAGTTTGAGACTTTATGAATCCTAATCATATTTGGCCTAAGGATCTGAAGTTTGGGCTTAATAGCTTAAGCCATTAAGCAGTTGCGTGGATTTGTTGAACCACGAGGTTACGCCCCGCGTAACATGGGAGTACGCCCAGCATAGCGGGCCAGTGCCCCGATCCCATTTTGCGAGCATTGTTGTACGCCCAGCGTACCAAGAAGGGTACGCCGAGCGTACCCCCTCTGTGGTATTTTCAATTTGGACCTTATAGTTTGGGCTGTTATTGGGCTGTTGGATTTATGGGCCATGACTGGAAATTATGGATAGAGTATTTTGGGCCCAATTATTATTATGGACCTTGGATCTAGCCCCATTTGGTGATGAGGGCCCAATTTAGTAAATTGGGCCAATATTGGGCTTTGTAGAAGATTTAGACTTTGGCCTTGGCCCAATAAGTGGATATATGTTTGGCCTAATGATTATTTTGTTATGTTAGCTAGTTCGGGATTTTCGGTAAGTCGGTGATTCGGGAGTCATCTTCTCAAGTTTAGAGTTTCGTCAATTGCGAGGTGAGTTATCCTCACTATATCAACGGGGTCTAAGGCACCAAGGCCGACCCTTTAACGAATTGTAATATGGGTATTGTTGCTAGGTTGTTGTCTTGCTATGTTTGCATCCGGGTATTAGGATGGTATATGCTAGTGACCTGTTAGGTCGGTATCCTATTTAGAGTATGTTATAATACGTGATCTTCTAGATCGGTTTGATTGGATGTGAATTGTTATATGATTTTATGTTTATGTGCATATGGTTGTTTGACTAGGGTTGGGTTGAGGCGGGTCCTGCTTTGTGCTGTAGGCTAACATACCCAGGGCGGATCGGTTATTCCGAAGGCCCAGCGAGCCGTCCGAATAGGCTGTAGGCCCCATGAGGGCGGACCAGACGTACCGAGGCTCGGAGAGTGGACCAGCCGACTGAAGGCCCGATGCGGGCGAACCAGTCATACCTGTAGACTCAAAGAGTGGAACAGGTGGGTTGAAGGCCCGGTGCGGGCGGACCGACCATACTGCAGACTCAAGGGACATGACTGGACTCGGAGGGTGGATCAGGTGGACTAAAGGGCCGATACGGCGGACCAGTCACACAGTAGACCTGAAATGCATGGTTGTTCTGTGATTTGTTATGATATAGCACGTTATGTGTGTATGGTATATGTGGTTGGTATTTTGGGGGTATCTCACTAAGCTTTCGGGCTTACAGTTGTGGTTTAATGTTTTTCAGGTTCTTCAGGAGACCGTGGCAAGGCAAAGGCGTGATCGTACCGCTCCTCGTGTTTATGTTTTATGTTAGGGTTCTGGGAATACTCTGATAATAAATGTATTGAAAACCTTTTTCTAAAAACTTAAAGAAATTGAGATGTTTTGAAAAGTTTAAAATTTATTGAAATTTATGGTCGTTATACATAAACCACACCTCGCACAACTAGAACTCACACTTGGAGAACTTTTGCGAAAATTATCTCCCTCCTCAAAGTCTCCAACACCTCCCTCAAGTACTCACCGTGCTGCTCCTGGGTCTTAGAATAGACCAAGATATCATCAATGAATACAATCATAGACCGATCCAGCATCAGCCTGCATATGCGGTTCATGAGATCCATGAATGAGGCTGGAGCATTGGTGAGCCCAAAAGGCATCACCACGAACTCGTAATGACCATAACGAGTCCGAAAAGTTGTCTTCTGCACATCTTCATCTCTAACCTTCATTTGATGATAACCCGAACTTAAATCAATCTTGGAAAACCTAGATGCACCTTGAAGTTGTTCAAATAGATCATCAATCTCGGGAGTCGATAACAGTTCTTCACCGTTACCTTATTCAGCTCTCAGTAGTCAATGCACATATGATGCGACCCATCCTTCTTCTTCACAAATAAGATCGGTTCTCCCCATGACGAACTGCTCGGTCAAATTAATCCGTTGACTAACAGCTTCTGCAGTTGTGTAGAAAACTCCTTCATCTCAGGAGGAGCCAACCGTTACGATGCTTTGTCTATCGAAGCCGCACCTGGAACCAAATCAATCCTGAACTCAACCTACCTCTTCGGAGGCACCCCAGTAAAAATCCTCTGGAAACATATCTGGATACTCCCACAAAATAGGCACATCATCCATAGTCCCCTTACCCTTACCACGGGTATCCATAACATAGGCGACAAATCCGGAACAACCCTACTGAATATAGCATCTAGCCCTCACTGATGAACACAAAATCGGCCCACACTGTGCTCTCTCTCCATGAACCACTAAATCTCCCCCACTTAGGGTTCAAATCTGAACTAACTACTGCTCACAAATGATCACTACCCTGTTAGGGCTCAACCAATCAATGCCCACGATAACCTTGTTCCCACGCAAAGGAATTGGAACCAAATCGACCAGATACTGCTCACTGAACAACTGGAGAATACAACCCCTATGAACCCTCGCTACCCGGATAGATCGATCATTTGTAATCTCAAAATCTAAAGGACAATCCATCTCCTCCAAATCTCCAAAAAACCTCTTGCTAAGCTCAAGCAACACAAAGGATTGGGTAGCCCCTAAATCGAACAATACCAATGCAGAAATACCGTTCACGAGGAACGATCCTAAAATAAAACACATAAATTTAAGCAGATAATTCAATATAAATAAAGAGATAAGGAGAATATACATAGCCGTCACCACATCAGGAGCTGCACGAGCCTCCTCAGTTGTCAGCTGAAAAGCCCTGCTCTTCGCCATAGGTTCATCTGCCTTGCCTTGGTGGCTGTCAGTAATCCGTAGAGTTGCAGGAGTGGGTGCTGACATTGGTCCTGTTATAGTCAAACTCAGACAATGGGCCTTCTTGTGGCCCCTATGGTTGCAATGAAAACAAATCAGATTAGATAACGGGGTGGTGATGGTAGTAGCAGTATAATCTCTGCTGATATGACTTGTCCGTCGCACTTGAAGCAGCCGGAACCACCCACCCTACATGCCCTATCGTGCGTCCTATCGCACTTGCCATAGCAGCCCTAGCTCCGTTGGCCCTTCTCTCTTATACCAACAACCTTCGGCCTCTTTCCTAAAGCCTTTACACTCTGCATATAATCTGGCTTCCTCTTCTTCTCAATCTCCAGATAAATCTCTCTCCCCCTAGTCCTCGCTATCATATCCGCCAACGTCTTGCAACTGGATCGATTCACAAACTGCTGAATATCACTCCCCAGCATCTCATGGTACCTCACCTTCTTCATCTCCTTATCTACCACATATTAAGGAACCAATAATACCCTCTCACAAAACTTCGTAGTGATCTCAGCCACCATCTCAGTAGTCTGGTAGAGATCCAGAAACTCTTAAGTCAACTGCTTTCTTACACCAACTGCTACACCTCGATCTCTGGTCCAAACTTAGCCCTGAATTTAGTCGTAAAATCATCACATGTCATCAAATCAACATCATCATCACCAACTGCACGCCCAACCTCCTCTTACAAGTCTCAGGCTCTGTCTTTCAGAAGATAGGAAGAAAGTCTGACCTTTTCCCCTTGGGACAACTGCCGATGCGGAAGGCGTTAGCAACATCCGCTAATCACCTCATGCTCACTATCGGGTCCTTCGTCCTGTGATAGTTTGGAGCTCCACATGCCCAGAACTCCCTGAAGGTCAACGAATGTGCCCCAATCAAGGCCACCATCTCAGAATGGAAAGAGACCAAACGCTCCTCCAACATCTCCATACTACCCTCCTTGATCATAACGAAGATCACAAGTGACCGCTCGAGAATGTAACGCTTAATCTCAGATGAGATGAACTCCCTTGTCTGATCATCCAATTGCCCAGCTCCAAAACCTGAGCCCGATCCCTCACCAGCACCATAACTACCTACGGATCTACCTCAAAGAGTCACCACACTAAAAATAGACCATATAAACTATAAGAATATGCATCAAAATATATCGAGGAATCACACTCTCTACGAGCTTCCTGGTTTCATTGTAGCTCTACTTGACTCAAGTATGGATCCTCTACTTCCAGTAGTATGCACCCATACTACCTTCAACATCTATCCGTACATTCCTTAAGAATTGCCTTGAATCCTCCAAGTCACTTTATATCCATACAGTTAACCCTCATCAAGATAAGGCTCCTCACACTAAATTTCTTCCAAGGTTTTCCTAGGCAAATTCCACACCACTCTCCGGCATCAGTTGTAGAAGGAACTTCTGCTAACTTCCTCTAACTAGCTCACAAATACAATTACATATCACCAAAACCATACAATTCATCGAATGAGAGGTGTCACACTAAACATATTCACTTACTAGTTAGCTGAAACTAGTGAGAACTCCTAAAAAGCACAAAGAAAGCAACATTCGAGCATTAAGTAATTATAACCAAGCATAACCTAATCTAGCCATCCTATCACTGACTCATCAGTACTAGCATGCAAGTCTACAAGCTCATACAATAGGCATACAAATGCATCTCTCCTAGCATTCTATCTCGGGAACTTGGTAATGAAGTCTATCGCGATCTGTTCTCATTTCTACATGGGAATCTCTAGAGGTTGCAGCTTGCCATGTGGCCTCTGATGCTCGACCTTGACCATCCTACAGGTCAAGCACCTCTCAACGTACCAAACGATTTATTGCTTCATGCACGACCGCCAGTAGCTCAAACTCAAATCCTGGTACATCTTGGTGGATTGGTGTTTTGTGTTTAATGATTCGTAGATCTTTAGTCTCAGGTTTGGTTATAAGATTAACGATTGAGGATGGGGGAGATATATGTTTCTTCTTTTTGTTGCGTTGTGTGTCAGTGTGTGTGTGTTTTTAGAGAGAAAAAGAGAAGCAGTAAGCTAGAAATAAACTAAAAAGAAAAAGTGAGGTAAGAGTGGGGTTGAGAGTTTTAATTTTCTTTTATTTTTAAAATTCAAAATAAACAAAGAAAAAGGTAAATAAAATTAAAAAGATAACAAAGTAATTTCAAGGACTAATAAAACAAATTGAAACCATAAAGGACCTTATAGCTACCAAAATAAAATTACGAACTAAATTTGATATTATAAAAAATTATATGGGCCATTTATAAAGATTTGTCTTTATTAAAAAGTCGTGGCAGATGATTTGGAAGCGCGTGGGTTTGTGTTTCGTCGTTCCGTTCATATTCATCTTCATCCATCTTACCCAAAATTTTCTTGTTCTTCTTCTATTCCGTTTTCGAATGTTGTGGGTAAATTCTTCCCTTCCAGAAAACCAAAGAATAAGACAATGGAGTTGCATCCACATAATCCGTTTCTTTCGGAATGAAAGCCCCATATTTTCCGATTCTTCATCTTTCTAACGGTAATATTCGTAACCCCAACCACCATTGTCGATCAAGGTTTATATTTAGAGTGAGCAATTGCAAAGTGGTGTAGCGGTATCCTGTAAATCGAATAAAAAAAGGGAAAAAAAAAAAAAAAAAAGAACAGAAAATTACGAAGAATAAACCCATTCTACGGCCTAAAACCTAAATCTTCAAACAATGTGCCCGTTGCCATCTGCGGCCTAAAATCTAAAAGACCAACAATTTTTTCTTCAAAAATGGCACCGAATTGGTTGATGAAAAAAGCCCACCGGGTGACTCCGGTGGTGGTGAAAATGGAAAACCCAAACAACTGGTCAATGGTGGAGCTCAAAGTTCCATCGGAGGAAGATTTCCTAAACGACGCCGTTTCGTCCAACAAAAGACGTGCCCACAACAAAAACGCCAGGCAGCTGACATGGGTGCTACTCCTCAAAGCCCATCGTGCCGCCGGTTGCATCACCTCTATCGCCTCCACCACATTCTCCCTTACTTATGCCGTTCGCCGGCGTGTAACATCCGGCCGGACAGATACAGAAACCGACACCGGAATCCCCGTTAGAACATCCACACGTTTTTATACTTGCATTAAGGCGTGTCTTTTGTTATCTATTCTATTACTAGCGTTCGAGATAGCTGCTTATTATAAAGGGTGGCAGTTTGGACCTCCAGATCTCCATTTACAGTATTTATATACATCGACAAATCCATTTGCATTTAAGGGTTTTTTCGATTGGATTTATTCAAAATGGGTTATGATACGTGTCGAATTTCTAGCTCCACCACTACAGATTTTGGCAAATTCTTGTGTCTATATGTTTCTGGTTCAGAGTTTGGACAGATTTGTGCTCTGTTTGGGTTGTTTCTTGATTCGGGTCATGAAGATGAAACCTGTCGCTAAACAAACCCTAACAGATCTTGAATCTGGTGAGGGTGATGGGTTTTTCCCAATGGTTCTTGTCCAGATCCCCATGTGTAATGAAAAAGAGGTAAATTTCCTTGTGAAAAGAAAAAAGATAGAAGCTAAAGTTTACTTTTGTTTGTGTAACTAACTTAGTTGTAAACTACAACACTAATAAAAAGGAAATGAAAATGTGATGCTACAATGCAATACACAAACAATTGGAACTGTGTCGTTATTTCTTTCGTTAGATCTTTTGTAAATTGATGAACATATTTAGGTGTATCAACAATCAATTGGAGCTGTTTGTAATTTAAATTGGCCAAAATCCAAGATCTTAATTCAAGTTTTGGATGATTCGGATGATCCAACAGCCCAATTGTTGATCAAAGATGAGGTTCATAAATGGAAAAGAGATGGTGCAAATATTGTTTATAGGCACAGAGTGATTAGAGATGGATATAAAGCCGGTAATCTTAAATCTGCTATGAATTGTAGTTATGCTAAAGATTATGAATTTGTTGCCATCTTTGATGCCGATTTCCAACCCTCCCCTGATTTTCTAACAAGAACCGTTTCTCATTTTAAGGTAATAGATTATGTTCATGTGTTTTAAAGTATTTGTAATGGGTTAAATGCAAGAAATAGTAACATACTTTCATCGCTTTGCTTTTCTTATTATTATATTTCCATTTGTTTCTATTATGGCAGTGTACTTTGAAAAATTAAACCCAATTATAGCAATGTCATCTAGGGCTAAATGCAAGAAATAGGGACTCACTTCATTTTGTTTTATTATTATAGCATTGTACTTTAAAATCTTTCTTTCAGGGCATTTAACATTTTTTTTTAATTAAGTCACTGTATTTTCAAAATCTACCTAGTTATAACACTGCACTTTTGTTTTTTTTTTTTCTTCTCATTTTCAAAATCTATCTTATTATAGTTATAGCATGGTACTTTTATTTTATTTTTCTTATTAGTAATCTGTACTTTGAAAAATCTACTGAGAGTTATAGCAGTAAAAATGATTTTTTATTTGGATAGCTTTGCTATTATTGGCTAGAATTTTTTAAAGTGCGACGTTGTTATAAGAAAAAAAAAAAAGTAGGGTTCAATAATAAACAAATAAAAGAAAGCATTGCTATTTATTACATGTAACCATAGTCATCTAAATATGAAAAAAAAAATGATAAAGTTTTTAAAGTATAATATCCTAACAAGAAAAATATTGCAAGTATGGTGCTATAATGGGGTATAACTTTCGAAGTACAATATCTTAATTAGAAAAAAGAAATTGGAAATACAATGCTATAATTTGGGTAGATTACTCATTATACTATGCATTAATAAGAAAAAAACCGAAAGTACAATGATGGAAGAGAAAGAAGTTAAGATGCTATAACATACAAAAAAATGAAAATCAACTACTATTTCTTGGCTTTAACCTTGTAATTATTTGAATATTTTGATTAAAATTTTCAGGATAATGAGGAATTGGGATTGGTACAAGCTCGTTGGTCGTTTGTGAACAAGGATGAGAATCTACTAACAAGGTTACAATACATAAATTTAACATTCCATTTTGAAGTTGAGCAACAAGTAAATGGATTTTTCTTGAACTTTTTTGGGTTTAATGGGACGGCGGGTGTGTGGCGGATTAAGGCGTTGGAGGATTCCGGTGGGTGGTTGGAGAGGACCACCGTTGAGGATATGGACATCGCCGTTAGAGCTCATCTTCATGGATGGAAAATGATATTTCTCAATGATGTCGAGGTATGATATTCTTTCTTTTAACAATTTATCAAACTTTTATGTTTCATCACCAATATCTTTATTTACGTGGTAATTTTGTGTTTTTTTTCTTTTCATTTTTTTCAGTGTCAATGTGAGTTACCCGAATCATATGAAGCATACAGGAAGCAACAGCATAGATGGCATTCCGGACCTATGCAGTTATTTAGGCTTTGCTTACCAGATATCATAAAATCACAAGTATATATCTATTTTTTTTAGTGTAACCTTGAAAATGAAAATGGTGAATGATTGAATTTCAATCTGGTGTTTATGCAGATTAGCATTTGGAAGAAAACAAACCTAATATTTCTCTTCTTCCTCTTAAGAAAACTGATTCTTCCCTTTTACTCTTTCACTCTGTTCTGCATCGTTCTCCCAATGACGATGTTCATACCTGAAGCCACCCTTCCATCGTTAATCATCTGTTACGTCCCCGTCACCATGTCTTTTCTCAACATCCTCCCCGCCCCCAAATCCTTCCCCTTCATCGTCCCTTACCTCCTCTTCGAAAACACGATGTCTGTAACCAAATTCAACGCGATGATTTCTGGTCTTTTCCAACTCGGAAGCGCTTACGAATGGGTCGTCACCAAGAAATCCGGCCGATCGTCGGAGGGAGATCTGATTTCGTTAATCGAGAAAGATTGGAAAGTAAACCCTAGAGGAGGTATTTCCGAACCGGATCTGGAGGAGTTGCAGAAGAAGATGAAAGAGGAAGAGATGAAGGCTTACAGAAAGAGGAAACATAATAGGGTTTATACCAAGGAGTTGATGCTGGCGTTTCTTCTCTTGACGGCGGCAGCTCGGAGTCTCTTGGCGGCTCAGGGAATCCATTTTTACTTCTTGCTTTTTCAAGGGATCGCGTTTTTTCTTGTTGGCCTTGATTTGATTGGCGAACAGGTCGAGTGAATGTTATATCGTCACAAGTTTTTTGGTTGAAGATTAGGGAGGATAAGTTGATGTTCATACGTAGGACTGTATATTATTCAGGTACTTCTGTTTCTTAATGTAATTTCTTTCATACCTATTGGGTGCTTGTTAATTGTTTTTCAAATTTTTTTTTTTTTTTTTAAATCCCTACTAATTATAGTTAGTATACAAAATTTTCTAAAGGAACCGTACCAAGTATATTTGGTACCAATATGTTTGGCTACCAATAATTTTGGTTGGTACGAATTGATAATGATATATATCAACTTTTAATTTTTTATTGTAAGATCTAACAAAGAAATCGGGTAATTTCGACATTTAGTAAATAAATTAATTTAATAAACAAATTAGTTACATAGATCTTTTTGTTTACAAAAAAATTCTATTAAAATAAAGCTAAAGTAACATTTTAATTTTGTGTTTTAACGTGATAATAACTATTAATTAATGCGATCAAATGACTTGTATCATATTTTTAAAACTGCAAAACCTAAACACGCTTGTTAATTGGAATATACGTATGATTTTGTGTGTGTGTGTGTGTGTCTATATATATATATATATATATATATATATATATATATATATATATATATATATATATATATATATAATGCATTGGTTGGTACGGTATTACCATGATATTCAAAATTTTGTACCATTACCGTACCAAGATTGCTTAATTGGTACGGTACTACCGACCAAGGATGTTGGCTACCAAACATATTGGCTACCAACTTTCTTGGTTCGGTTGGGAACATGTTGGTTGGTTTTCCGTGATACAATTTTGTCAGCCCTAATTACATAGAGAAACTGTTGTTCTGTTTCATTTATTTATTTCTCTATATTACGACATTGTAGTTTGAATTTTCTTTATTATTAAGACATCGTACTTTGAAAAATCCACCCAATCATATTGTAGTTTCAATTTTTTTATTATTAGGATATCATATTTATATTAGTCAAAAGTTGTATTCTAATTTCCTAGGATGTTATAAATAACAAATAAATCAATATCAACATAAAGGAAGCTTAAGAGATTATGAAATCATTTTTATGCATTAAACTAACCACAAGGAGTAAAATCTTTGTAGGCTCTATCCTCGAGTTTCACCATTTATACCAATTACCAAATGACTACAATCAACATGCCTTTGAAATCTTAAAAATAAGCAATTTACAACCAAATCGTACCCTCTGAAACAGAGTGACTTTAGGTGTTTGAAGGTTGTAAACAATTGAAACAATAAGCAATCATAACCCACTGTCATCAAAGATAAAAAACAATAAGCGGAGGACACTTAGGTTTTGTTTGTTTTTTATTAAAAACCTCTTCAAACCTCTTCGTGCTGCGCGGCGCAGCACACGCGCAACACTTTCTTTCCTACAGTTTTTTGTTTTTTTGCAGCCTTCGAAATTAAAAACCTCTTCCCGTCCTCTGCTTGGGATAGCACTTGAAAATTGCTTCTAACCTCTTCAAAACTAAACCCTAAAATAAAAAGGCAGCCACCTCCATTCTTCCAGCAAGTCGATCGTGAGGAGCTCTCCTACCTTCTCTCGACATCGCGTCTTCTCAAACCAGTGATCACCGGCGCAGCCACCACCCACCGGCACAACCCCCACCGGCCTCTCCCTTTCCGTCGATCCTCCTTCTAGGTTAGTTTTCTTGTTCTTTTTTTTTCGTTTTTGGCTGCTGAAGGCAGCGATTGTCTTGAACCTGATCTTCTAGTTTGTGTCCTTGAACCTGAATCGATGACCTTTAAAGCTTGTCAATAGAATCTCTATCACAACATGGGATCTCAAACAATCAAACTTGAACCAGATTTAAAATAATCAATGAACGATTTTTGTTGTGCAACTTCATTGGTGTTTTACTTCATTGTTCATGCTTCATACTAATTGTTTGATTTTTGTTGTTGAATCTTTGATTTTGCTTGTTGGTGTTAATCTTATCAAATAGTTCATGCCTTATATCAAATAGTTGTTCTTAAATCTTTGTTCTTGCCCTAATTTCTTCAATTTGTGCTTAAAATGTCATATGTTGTTGCTTAATTGTAATGAAATATTACTGAATTATTGCTGAATTGTCACTAATTATTGCTGAAATATCACAAATTGTTGCTAAATTGTCACAAATTATTGCTGAAATGTCACAAATTGTTGCTGAAACATCATGAAATATTGTTCAAATGTCATAAAATGTTGCTGAAGTGTCATAATTGTTGCTGAAATATGAATAGTCTTTGTTGAAATTGATTATGTTCATCATTACAAGTTGTAATTATTCTGAAAGTTGTTGGTATAAGGTTATGTGTGCTAAAGTATGTATTCCATTTGGTTTTTTTTATTAGCAATAGCAGATAAACATACATGGACCAATGAGCAAACAAAATTCTTATTGAACACTTGCATTGAAGAAGTACAAAATGTGGGTAGAAAAGTTTTGAGTTTGCACAAACATTCATGGAACAAGTTAGGAACAGCCATTAAGGAAAAGTTTGGTGTGGATTTGAGTCAAAGATAATTGAAAAATGTCTATGACAACCTTAAAGCCAAATACACGGGATGATTATACTTGAAAAACAAAACTGGCCTTTACAATCCTCAAACAAACACTTTTAACCTAACAAATGAGGAGTGGAGGACTTTAAAAAGGTATATATATATATATATATATATATATATATATATATATACACACACACACATATATATATATATATATTAATATGTATTATGTTTATATAGTTGTCATTTATTCTTATACTACTTTTGTTACATTGATTGGGTTTAGGGACATCCGAAAGCTGCTTCTTTGAAAATGTCCCATTGTTGTTTCCAGAGCTTTGTGCATAACTCTTTGAAACCTGCTATGCCATTTTCCCCAATTACTTGCATAATCAAAAAGAAGTCGTCAACTACTTCCAAAAAAATAAAACCCAAGTTTTTTGAAATATTCCATGTTAAATTTCCCTTAATATAGAAAAAAAAACAAATTTGTATCTTATTTCTTTTATGAAACAGTAAGAAAAACAAGGAAAAAAGTTGGTTTTTATGGTGGTTGATAGTCGATAGAGAACACAAACTGAAAAACAAAATTAAGGGGTTAAAACCTAATATTTTTATAATTCACATTAATTCTTTTAAGAGGGGTCAAATCGATCACAAACTTTAATATTCGCATCTTTGATTGCTTGAATTTGTGTTGATCAATAGATAAACATATAGAAATTAGGTTCAAGTTTGTACATTGCCATTGAGCCACATGCATCTACTACTCACTAAATTCTGCTAAAAAAACAATAAAACCTAAATTGCCTAAATTACCCTTCCACTATCAAAGATGCTCCTTATTCTTGTTTAATTCCCATAATACCCCTTCATATCATGTGTAGCAAAAGTAAATACATAGCAACTTATTTAGAGAAATTTAGAATTATAGGGCTTCTGCATCCTTAAATTCTCATGATCTGTGAGACAATCTCAATTTAGTTGCATAACGAAGTAAAGTGCTACTATACATTTACCAATGTGTCATGTATTAGAAAGAATACAAGCAATTAAATCGACATTTGAAGATTGATGGATGAAATTTGAAGGGATGCAATAAAACTGCTAGCTCTAAACATAGTTTCTAAGAAAGTAATGTAATAAGCAATATATTTTGTCTCCAAAGGATCCGTATTCTTGGATTTCTGAAATGAAAAAGAAGATGAAGGAGTATTGATAAATAATCGAGCTTAATGTAACTAAGGTCCCGTTTGATACGCATCTTTCCAAGTCCAAACAGATCTTTCTGGCTGAATGAAACGGATAGATTGTTTGGTTTGCACAAAAAAGGGGGTATTTCCTGGTAAGAAATATCTTTCCCAGAAAGCCCCCAAATCATATCTTTTTGGTTGAATGGGCTGGAAAGACAATTATGCACCAAACCCCGCCTCTTTCTTTCTTTCTTGGATTATTAATTTTTTTTAAATAACTTTTTAAAATTTTATTTTTTATTGAATTATTACTCTTTTTTCATCATTCAGTATAGTCAATTAGATGTACAATCAAACAACATGGTTTCTTTCCCAGTCAGAAAACTTTCCCAAACAACATTTTACCAGACAGAAACTATCAAACAGGACCTAATAGTCTAATACCTCCACCACAACCACCAAAGACACAACCCAAAACAACCTGAATCCACCCTCACCAGAACCGACTCCAGCATGGTTACCATTTTCACTGTAGCAAAAAAAAATACAAAAAAGGTACATCTTCCAACCGATTTAGGATTTGAGAGAGAACATAATTCATCGATGATTTTCATTTCTTATCGTTATTGAATTGAATAAGAATGAGGCGTTGCTCATCTGATTGGAAGAAGGATTCAACTTCTTGGTCTTCCTCAAGTACTGTAGTGTCCAAATTGAGTTCTAATCTGATGCATAGCAAATCAAGCTAAGTTACTCCAAACAGAGAAGACATGTGGACCAAAAAGGAGAGAAACATATGGGAGACATGCAACCATTGTGCCAATTGAGAAGAGATGAGGCTAGAGTCCACTGAGTGAGAAACGGATCAAACCCAGTGCAACGGATCCTACCCAGTTAAATGAAAGTCTCTATGAAACCTAAAACCATAAACCACATTTACTGTTTACAAACCCACTTTTACTATTCATAAGTACCATATTCATTAACAGAGTATATAAATTTTATGGTTTCTATAAAATAATATTCCCTTTAAATTACTATCTAGTAAGGGGGTGTCTGGGATATCTTTTTACCTTCAATAGTCCTTTTTGCAAAAGGACTTTTTACAAAAGATGTTTTTAAAAATGTGTTTGGATTAGCTTTTGAGAAACAAAAGTCAAAAGTTGTTTTTAAAATGTGTTTGGTTAACTTTACATGTAAAATTACTAAAAGTTCCAAGGGCTTATTGATTAGGGTAGTGTTAGTTGAGGGGTATATGAGTAATTTAAGTGTCAAGGCTTCAAAAGTTCCAAAAAGTCACGGATACGTGACTTTTCCAAATGCTCATTTTCCTTCTTTCTGAAAAGTTGGTTTTAAAAGATCTTTTCCCTTTCCCAAACATCTTTTACCTCATTTTTAACTTTTTGGAAAAGATAAAAGCTGAAAGTTGGTTGAAAAGATATATCAAACACCCCCTAAGTAGTAAGATGAATTATACAATGATTTTTACAGGAAAACCCTAGCTTTTTAGAGTTTGTGTGGTTTACCTTAAGTTGGGGGTTTTTCGAAAATGATATTCAAACGCTCACCCTATTTTTTTTTCGGTTTTTGTAATATATATATATATATATATATATATATATATATATATATATGCTAGGTGTGAAACACGTATATTATACAAATTTTTGATAAAATACAAAATTAAATATGAAATTTTAAATAAAATTTTACTTAATTTTGAAAATTTAGATTTGAAATTTTTTAAAATTTAAAATTTAAAATGAAACATATTAAATACTATATGAGTACTAATATTGTAATTTATTAGTTATTTTCAATTAAGGTAATTATTAATTGAGGTGTAAATATAATGTGTTGATTAAGAAAATATAAAAAAAATGAGAAAATGACAAATGGAAAAAACAATTATTTAAAAATACCAAAAAATGGCATGTGTCAAAGTTAATGAAAGAGTGATACGTGTTAAAATTATTTTCATTTATTACGGAGGACATATATATATATATATATATATATATATATATATATATATATATATATATATATAGGGTTAGGTTCATGTGAGACGGCCTAATTTTGTGAGACCATGAGATGCAGTTTTTTTATTTTTTTTTTAATTTTTTTTATAGTTAATTCAAGTTCCGAAAATAATATTTAAAAAAAGAATTTTTGGATTTTTCCATTTATTTTGCATTTTAAAATTATTTTTTAGAATATGTCAGTGTAATATTCTATTAAAATATTTCACGTATTTTTCAAAAAAAATGGAATTTATTTTTATTTATTTTTAGTTAATTCAAGTTCCGAAAATAATATTTAAAAAAAGAATTTTTAGATTTTTCCATATGTTCTGCATTTTAAAATTATTTTTTAGAATATGTTAGTGTAATATTCTATTAGAATATTTCACTTATTTAAAAAAAAACGGAATTTTTTTTATTTTATTTTATTTATTTTTTATTTTTTTTAGTTAATTCAAGTTCTGAAAATAATATTTAAAAAAAGAATTTTTGGATTTTTCCATTTATTTTGCATTTTAAAATTATTTTTAAATTTGGTCTCACGGTCTCACGAAATTAGAATGGTCTCAAATGAACCTGAACTTATATATATATATATATATATATATATATATATATATATATATATATATATATATATATATATATATATATATATATAATTTTGTTTTGTTTTTGCTTCAATTTTATTTTTTGTCTTTTATTTGTCATTATACTTTAGAAAACATTTCATTTTTATCCTTTGGTCAGTCGCCAACAGGTCTTGATGACGTGTCGGTTTGTATTTTTCTCATATTGCATTTAGCCTTAATATTTACGAACGAGTTTGTATTTGTCTCCAACATTTTTTTGCTCTTAATTTGCCATTATTTTTTAGAAATTTTTTATTTTAATTATTGGCCAATCACGACTTGTCACATCATCGACCGGTGGCGGAAATGTTGAGCCGTGACAATGTATGTTGATTATCCAAATCACAAAACATAAAACAAAATAATTCTTTTATGCATACACTATGAATTCCTTCACTTTTAGATGATAATAACTAGAGTAAATTACTGAAATCATCCCTATGGTTTGGTCAAAATTGCATGTTAGGTCCCTAACTTTTTTTTGCATTCGGATAGTCCATGTGGTTTGATTTTGTTGCGTTTTTCGTCCCTTACATACATAAAGTTAGGGACCAAACATGCAATTTTGATCAAACCATACGGACGAAAAACGCAACAAAATCAAACCATAAGGACGATACGAGTGCAAAAAATGTTAGGGACCAAACGTGTAATTTTAACCAAACCATAGGGACGATTTCAATAATTTACTCTTATAACTATCTAGTTTTATGCTTCTTGTCCTTCCTTGCGATGATTTTCTCTTCTTTCGATGTCCTAGAAATACATGGGTTTTGAAAACAGTCAATATAATGTTGGTGAGTTCACAAGTTTTATAGTTTTAAAAGTATTCTTTGATATAGGATATTTGTTTATGAATATATAGACTTACTAAGGTAATTAAGTTTTCAGTTTGTTTACATCTGAATAACCATTTTTTTATACATCCAGGTAACAAACTTTTTAGAAGTGTTCACATATGATCATTATGACCGGCTGTAGCAGGTTACATCCGGTCATAATGGTCATATGCGAACACATCTAAAAAGTTTGTTACCTAGATGTGTACAAAAGAAATAGTTATCTAGATGTGAACAAACCGAAAAGTTAATTTCCCTAACAAGTCAGTTTCTTTTCTTTTTTTATTTTACCTTCTAATATTGATTTCGTATAAAATTTAACTGAAATGGTAATATTTTTAAAAGCACGCCATTTTGGTAAATATCTTTTAAAATACACTACTTTGGTATTAAAAAAAGGGAAAACTATAATAAAGTCCCTACATATTGGTCTTATTATCGATTTAGTCTCTATATATTTTTTTATTCAATTAAGTCTCAAATACCGGTAATCGTATTCAATTTAACCCTTTGACTCTGTCAACAAGTCATTCAACTTTCAAAAATTACATTTTTGGCCTAGATTTCAAAATTTATTACAAATTTGGTCCAAAATTTACATTTTTGGCCTAGATTTTAAATTTTATTACAAATGTGGTCCAAACTTTATCCTTTTTGCCCAAATTTTAAAATTTTATTATGAATTCATCCTAACTTTAGTTTTATTTACAGCCTTTTTTCTCAAAGAATTGTTTCTAATATGTTTTTTCTTTATAAAATCATATTTATACAAAAAATCATATTTTCACTTAAAAATCTTATATTTTCTATATAAAAACGTTTTTAAAAAACTTTTTTGTATATGAACTATCTCGTTATAAAACTAAATATTTATTAAGTATATAAATATATACAAATCGGTTTTTCTAAAAAATGTATACATAAACATATTTTACAAAAAAAATATGTATACAAACATCTATTTTATCTATTTTTTTTTTATAAAATCGTGTTTGTTTATATTTTATAAAATGTATACAAACATGTATTATATAAAAAATTATTCAAACACGTTTTTATATTATATATATATATATATATATATATATATATATATATATATATATAAAACACGATTTTATAAAAAAATATAGATACACATCTATTTGTGTGTGTGTGTGTGTGTGTATATATATATATATATATATATATATATATATATATATATATATATATATATATAAAGGTGATAGGCGTTTGTATACATTTTTTTTATAAAAACGGATCTGTATATATTTATATAATATATATATATATATGTATATATATATATATATATATATATATATATATATATATATAATTAGATATTTCATATACAAAAAGCTTTTAAAAAAAGTTTTCATATAGAAAATATAAGATTTTTAAGTGAAAATATGTTTTTTTGTATAAATATGATTTTATAAAGTTAAAACATATTATGAACAATTCTTTGAGAAAAAAAGTTGTAAAAAAACTAAAGTTATCATGAATTCATAATAAAATTCTAAAATTTGGGCAAAAAGGGTAAAGTTTGGATCAAATTTGTAACAAAATTTATAATATGGGTAAAAAGTGTAAATTTTGGACCAAATTTGTAATAAAATTTGAAATCTGGGCTAAAAATGTAATTTTTGAAGGTTGATAACCTTTTGACCAGTCAAAG
Organism: Lactuca saligna; assembly: GCF_052625555.1. Taxonomy (NCBI): domain Eukaryota; kingdom Viridiplantae; phylum Streptophyta; class Magnoliopsida; order Asterales; family Asteraceae; genus Lactuca; species Lactuca saligna. The sequence continues at coordinate 107,329,979 of NC_136425.1, forward strand.
GGTTAAATTGAATACGATTACCGATATTTGAGACTTAATTGAATAAAAAATATATATATGGACTAAATCGATTATGAGGTTAATATGTAGGGACTTTATTGCAGTTTTCCCTTGAAAAAACATCTCTAGATTTTACATGGAATTAAAACACATCGACGTTTTATAGAATTTTATTGTTTAAGATATTAAATATAAAAAATTTCAATTTATTAGAGACTAAAAGTATCAGAATGGAGACTTGTAATATAAAAAAAACACACTGTTCGATGAGTTAAAGCTTAGAATGTTATTAATAGAGTTTTCCGTTTTGATTTGCATTTCAAGTTATGGTTTTCAATTAATCTGGTTCTCCAATGTTTCTTTCTGGTATCAAATTTCTTTTCCTACAAGGATTGTGATGCATTGGGTTGTGGTGGTGGAAAATTCAACGAAGAGAAAGTGAGTTACAAGAGATCATCCGAAAGAACAAGTCATTGGAAATCCACAAGATGGAGTTTTGACTAAACTCAAATTCGTGAAAAGAATGAGGTACTTAATACTCATAAAGATTTTGCATGTTTAATGTTTTCATTTCGAAAGTAGAACCAAAGACAGTTAAGGTTGCAATGGAACACTCAGATTGGATTGTAGCAATGCAATCCGAACTGGCTGAGTTCGAAAGAAACAAGGTTTGGAGGTAAATTCCTAAACCTGGAAATGTTTCGATTGTCAAATTAAAATGGATTTTCAAAAATAAAGCTGACATGGATGGAAATATTATTCGAACTAAAGCAAACTTAGTTTTTAAAGGATATTCGCAACAAGAAGGTATCGATTATGAAGAAACCTTTGCCCCTGTCGCAAGACTCGAGGCTGTTTGAATATTTTTGGCTTATGCAGCTCACAAAGACTTTGATGTTTGTCAAATGGATGTGAAGTGTGCATTTTTGAATGGTGAACTCGAAGACTGTTTATGTGGAACAACCCCCAGATTTTATTAATGAAGAATATCCTGATCTTGTTTACATATTAGATAAAGCAGTATATAGGTTAAAATAAGCACAAAGAGCTTGGTATGCAACTCTTACCAATTTCTTAAAACAATCGAAATTTAAACAAGGATCAGTTGACCCCAAATTATTTCGAAAGAAAGTTGAGAATCATCTTATGCTTGTTCAAATTTATGTTGATGACATTATTTTTGGCTCTAATTTACCTGCTTTGTCTAGTGAATTCAAATGTTTAATGAAAAGCCAATTTGAAATGAGCATGATGGGAAAAATCAATAATTTTCTTGGTTTAAACATTCATCAAAGTAGAGAAGGAATTTTTATCAATCAAGAAAAATATACCAAGAATTTGCTCGAAAAATTTGGAATGACAAATAACTCGAAGCTAAGAGTACCAATAGTGGTTGGAACAAGGCTAACACCTTCGTTAAATACACATGTTGTTGATCTTACTTTATACAGAAGTATGATAGGTTCATTGCTTTATCTTACAGCAAGTCGACCTGATATAATGTTTTCTGTATGTAATTTTGCAAGGTATCAAGCTAATACAAGAGAACCGGACTTGACTGCAGTAAAAAATATTTTTCGTTATCTTTAGGGAACACTTTCATTAGGATTGTGGTATCCTTCGAAATCATGATTTTTCATTCAAGCATTTTCAGATTCAGATCTGGGAGGATGTACTGTAGACAAAAAAGTACAAGTGGAGAATGTCAATTGTTGGATGGGAAGCTTGTAAGTTGGCAATCGAAAAAGAAAACATGTGTTGCAATATCAACTTCTGAAGTTGAGTATGTTGCAGCTGCCGCTTGCACTGCGCAAATCATATGGATACAGAGTCAATTGCGTAACTATGCAATTAATATGAAAAAGATTCTATTGTATTGTGATTCACAAAGTGCTATACGCATTTTTCATAATCCAGTACAACATTCGAAAACCAAACATATTGCACTTCGTTATCATTTTATTAAAGATCACGTGGAAGATGGCAATATTTAAGTTCATTTTGTAAAATAACTGATCAACTTGCTAACATTTTTACAAAAGCATTGAACGAAAAATCATTTGTTAGAATTTTGACAGGATTGGGAATGATCGAAGGGAGTTCTGTTCGAAAGAATGATTTAAAAGAATAGAGAAACAGGGCAGCTGTCAAAGTCAAAATTTACTGTTCATAGTCAACGCTTCGATATGCTTTGATTTCGATAATTTGAAGTACATATCAAATTAACAATCTTCGCAAGTTTGGTATTTTTTTTCCGAAAAATAAAAAATCCAAAAAGATTTTATTTTTGTTTTGTCTTTATATTTTCGAAAAATCAAAAATCCAGAAAGATTTTCTTTTGTTATTTGTTTTAATTTTCGAAAAAAAGTTAAAAACACAAAAATAATTTCTTTCTTTTCAAAAACATAAAAGACCAAAAAGATTTTTGTTATTTTGTATGTTATCTTTTCTTTCTTAGTTCAGATTCCAAGGAAGTTTTCAGAAGGGTCATGCTTGCTTTTCTAGGGTAAGGTAACATTTTGAAACTTTGTACTAGTTAGAATTTCCCTAGAAGCATGCTGCAGCATGTCGACCCAAGCCAACTTTGACTCAATGTGTGATTTCAAAAGCCTTAATGAAATTTTTCATTACGAAAATTTCTTCCCAATTAGGCTTGCATTTACATTAGTCTACTGAGCTACCTAACTCTTCTCAAATAAGTTAATAGTTTTCTGTTTAGTACAAACATAACAGAGGTACAATTGAATTCTTGAAACAATCTTTTTCATCCTAAACATCTAGCACAATTCACACACAATGACGTATGTCCAAGAGGTCATTGATCAAACCAATCATGACTTAGACATATCAAAACTTTGTGTTTATGATCTTGAATCACGAGGCCATGATGAAAGTGAAACCCAATTTTTTAAATTTTTTAAGGAATTCACGAGAAACTATGTTCCAGATTTTTATGAAACATTTGTTTTAGTACTAATTTTCGATGCTACAAATTATATTCTTTCATTATGAGTGGTCTTGATCAAATGTTCGACACCCACGACATTTGTTACCCAACAAGATCCAGCTGAACATTATTTTTCTTTGAATATGATTTCCGTGTGAGTATCAATTCTATCAACTGTCACTTTCAAATTAATCCAAAGCATACTTGTCTCTGACTACATTGGTCACACAAGTAAATTCTGTTATAATTACTCACCTTATGTTTAGGATGATATGTAATGAAAATTTTAAGCCACGCACAAAGCCTTGAAAAAGAAGCCCGTCGATACTTTTTTATATGTATTCGATTGTAATTCACGGGAAACCACACAAGCTGTTGATTATCTCTCTTGATAATCAACGAAGCAACCTTTGCCCGGGGTTTAACTGCTTTTGTGTCGAAATTTTATTTTTCGACATCACAGATCCCAATTTTTTGTTAATTTGCTTCTTATCTTATTCTAGTGGCACACTGCACTCACGAAATCCTTGAGGTTCTGAGTAATACCAACTCAGGCTAATGATTTCGACAATCTGGCATATGACTTTGTTTTTCATCCTAAAAGTGAAAGAGCCTTACTTCCATCCCGAAGGCTAGTGACAGTTACTATTCTATTGGAATGTACAAACAGGATGTTTGACAAGACTCTTTGTATTCTCTCCGGGTTTCAAGGAGATATGATGGTTTCTTTTTCACGCGTGGCTAGTTTATCGGTGATAGGGTGTGATTTCCATGGAGCCACGTCAGATCTCATTTGATGCTAATACCGTTTCATATTCAAATTCACAAGAAACATATAAAAGGAAGCTCTTATATTCTTTTATAATTACACATTCAAAAACTCAGACAATCAAAAATCCCTAATTCTCCGTTCTTTAAAATTCCTCTCAACTTTTCAACAATGGCTGATACTCAAAACACCACTACTGAAGAAGTTGTATCACAATCAATTATGAAGATTCAAAGCACAAATTGTCAAGTTGAAGGAGATGTGTCACTGTATCCTGAAGAACTCAAGATGTTGATTGTTGCTCTTCAACATTCAAGTCTTGCAACTGCAATGTTCAATGCTTTTGAGGTCTCGATGTCTTGGTTATCAATGGTTGGTTCCACTGCTTCTTACAACAAAGCCACTGATGTAATCACATTTAATCTGGTGAATGAAAAGTGAGTGAGACTCACAAAGAAGACGTTTACTCAAATCTTGTAGATTCAAAATTCATCATCATTCTTTCAATTTACTAGTGCTCAAATTATGTACATGTTCAACGAGATGGGTCATCAGCCACCACTTGTCAAAATCAGTACCTTCAAGAAGTCTGGTCTTCCTTGCATATGGAATTTCTTGTTTGGGATATATCCTCCTTGTTTTAACTGGGCGAAGTGTAGGGTTTAACAAGTGGAGAATGGAAGTCTATGTTATGGTAGCAAGGTTATATTATGATCTCAATGTTGATTATGCCACTCAGATTTGGAAAGAGTTTATCAAGAGCTTGGAAAACACGAATGTGGTAAAAGAAATTTCATGTGCACTTTACTGGAGTTTGATTCTTCAATTTGTTTATGAGAAATAAGGTATTCCAATTCCTGCAGATGAAGCTAAGGCAGAATTTATGAAGTATCATTTTCCAAAGACTGTTGAAGAGGATTCGGACGTATTCCCAACTGTTGCTCGAATTCCTGATGGGATGCTGAAGAAAGTTGCTCCAACAAATTCAATATTGGTGGAAAACATGAAACATGTTAATCCTTCAGTTGAAACTGGGATTTTCCTGCAAAAGAGTGATGTAGGTTCATCTAAGAAAGTTAAGAAGGTGACAAAGGAAGCTGATGATGTTGTTCACGAAAGCCCAAAGAAACAAGTTATGTCTAAGTCTCCTAAGAAGATTACAACTAAAACTAAGAAGTCTGAGGAAAAGGTTGTTGCTGAATCTTCGAAGGAAATGATATCTTCGAAATCTGGTTTGTTAAAAAGGTTAAGGAAATTGTCTCATAAGAAATAAACTTCATCAGACTATCAAACTCCACTTATTCTCAAAGCTCAGCTTAATATCAAACTTCACGAGTATTCAATGTGCTCCATATGAAGCATTGTATGGACGCAAGTGTCGTTCGCCCTTATGCTGGACAGAAATCGGAGACAGACAATTGACTAGACTCAAACTTATCCAAGAAACATCTGACAAGATTGCTATCATCAAAGATAGGCTTAAAGCTGCCAGAGATAGTCAGAAAAGTTACGCGGACAATCGTCGAAAACCATTAGAATTCCAAGTTGGAGACAAGGTACTTTTAAAAGTGTCGCCTTGGAAAGGGCTCGTACGCTTTGGTAAGAAAGGAAAACTAAGCCGATATATGTTGGACCCTTTGAGATCATTGAAAGGATTGGCCCGGTAGCGTATAAAATCCAATTACCCCAAGAGTTAAGCACCATTCATGACACATTCCATGTTTCCAATCTTAAGAAATGTGTAGCCGACGAAGCATTAATAGTACCCCTGGAGGAAATTAAGATCACTGATAAGCTAAACTTTGTTGAAGAACCGATAGAAATCCTTGACAGGGAGGTAAAACAACTTAAGCGGAGTAAGATTCCGATTGTGAAAGTTCAATGGAACTTAAAACGCAGGCCGGAGTACACCTAGGAGCGTGAGGACTTCATGAAGGAAAAGTATCCACAACATTTCCCATGCGATGACAAATGATGACATAGAATGAATTTCGGGACAAAATTCCTTTAAGTGGGGGATACTGTGACAACTGTCAACTTAGGTCATTATCGGACTCATGCATCTTTATAAAAACCATTCATGCACAACATGGCATAGCCTAGTAGTATAAATTAGGTCAAAAATCTTGCATAAACTAGGACCCAACTAAGATCTAAGACTAATATACTTGACTCTTACGATTCTAGTAAGTTGCTTAACTACAATAGGAAATGCCAATACCATAATTAGAATGAAACTTCAAACTTTGTTACAATTGAAAAAGGGTATAAAACCATAAAAATAAATTAAAATATTCTAATTACATTTCAATATGATGGTGAATATCAAACAATGTTCCAAAAACCCTAAAGAGCCAAAAATCCAAATTTATAAACCTTAAAGCTTAAAAACTTTATAAAATTTGGCTATAAACTTCCTAATATCAAATTTTTATTAATCAAATTATGGATTATAATCAATGAAATAAAAATTTGATTTATTAAACATTAAGCATAATTTATTAGTTAAAAACAAAGATTTTTAAATAAATCAATAATTACATAAAGAAGAATTTTTATAAAAATTCTTGCGTTTTATAAAAATGAAGAGGGAATTTATTTAATTTGAATTTTAGGAGAGAGAGGGCCTTTAATCCACCCAAAATCCGGCCACCCTCTCCCTGTGCTCTCCCTCTTCCCAAAACTTCAATCATTAAGATCTAATCCCCACTCTTCCACTTCTCTCTTCACTCTCTCTCTCTCACACTCCACCCTTCTAACACTCAAACACTCTTTCTCTCTCTAACTCACGAAAATCATCAGCCAAGAACACCTCTCCACACTCAAATCTTCATCCTCCAAGACTAATCTTCAAGGTAGACACGAAAATCTTTCACTTTTCCTTACTTTTCTTCTTGTTTTTAAAAGGTTTTTCTTGTATTTCTCTTCCTTCTACACCATTTTTATGAACCTTCATGAACATGTTCATGAATGTCGAGTTTGATGATGATGGTGGTAGGGTTTCACCCAAGAACAACATGCATGTTGTTTAATGGTGAAATCCAAGGACCAAAACCTATGTCAAACACTAAAGTTTGGATTTTTACAAGTTTTGAAGGTTCAAACACCTTATGCTTTCAAGTATTTGTTTTAAAAACATCACTATGACAAACATATGTCCATGCATGGTCTTCAAACCGTGATGCATGTGATGAACACCAAGCTAATGAGCTTGATGATCAAAGTTCATTGTTAATAATGCATGTAAATGATTTTGTCTATAAAAATATCTAAAAGTTCTTTTCTGTTCAAACCAAAATGTTTCCAAATTCCCATTAAGGTAATATGAACATTTGGAAAATATCAAGAGTTTTTATCATTTCTTTGATTTATTAAAATTGTTGCAAGAAAACAAGGGCATAAATCACATAAAATACTTCCAGAGGTTTATAAATCTAGAATAAATTCGTGGATCACCCCTATGGTGAATAATGACCCCTCATTATATTTCATCGATTTTTGTTGCTGTTTAATATGATTTTCGATTTTCTTTTTGTTTGGGTACAATAAATCACAAAACCACTTTAGAGAGTTTAAAAATTGTATCTAACAATTTTCGCAGCTCTTACCTGTGGTGGTAGACACAGAAAAATAATTTCGAAAATTTTCATCATGCCTTCCTATTTTACCCAATTTTTGGTAATTATAATGGCCTAAAAATAGGAAAAATACTTCTGATTATCCAAAATTCGTGAAATTTTACCAGAATATCATGTTGTACAGTAGGAGGTTACATACAAGTTTGATGATTTTTCTCTACTGTAAACTATTTTTCTCCTATTTTCTAACGTTTAATACACTTAAATATACATAAATACCCAAAAACCGGATTATACAATATGAAAACCACTTTTGGTATTTTTCCCAGATTACTTACACTGTAAATGATGTTACAAAAATTTTTGGTAATTTATTTTAACTGTTTTATATTTATTCTTCAATTAATGAATATTTAAGTAGATAAAAAAAGGAAAAATAGAAATACCCACTGAAAAATATCTTTTATATTTTTCCCAGCCTAGTTATGTATAATAACAGTTAAATAAAAAGTTTGGGTAATTTTGGAAACTGTTTTCTATTTATTCCAATTTTTATTGGAATAAATGCTCAAAAATCATAAAATATAATCAAACAGCTTGGAAATCCATTTTTATATTTTTCCCAGCTTAGTAATGTGCAATAACAGTAAAATAAAAAGTTTGAGAATTTTTATCCTTTGAATGCTATTTTTCGTGAATTTATGTTGTTATAAAGGCTTAAAAATTTGGAAAATAGTTAACTATATCAAAAATTCAAGGAACGTTTTCCGGAAAACCTCTATTGTATTTAGAATGAAAATACAAGGTTTGACAATTTTTGGAAACTGTTTGATAATATTTTACATTTTTAGGAATATAAAACACCTTTAAATGTGTTGAAACACTCTTAAAATTTATAATACTAAATCTGGAAAATTAATATCCCAAAGTTGTATTAATCGCATAACTTGTAGAATTTCATCATTTCAGAAAAAGTGTAACCAAGCAATATAAAATCCAATATTAGAACATAAATTGGCATTTCACTATATGTAGAGTTTAGTATATTAGCATTAGATTTCGACATGGAAACTCACTAGTGTGTGTTTGATGTCGTAGGATCTCGGTATTAAGATGTTGGTGTATTCCGAGGCACTATTTGTATCTACTCGAAACATTGTGATTATTCACGCACTCCCATGTTTTCAGTTTCTATGTTTTTGGGTGGAAAAGCATGTCCAGAAAAACTATTATTTGCATGTTGTATTTAAATTGATTTGTATCAAACATGATTGCTATTGTATTGCTATGTCTCTCTATGTATGTCTATGCAACACGGAACATGAGAACTTATCGTACTAAGGCCCTTCCCTAATCTCTAACCATTAACTCTTTGAGCCAATGGTCATTATGGATAGCACTATTAGGAATTGATAACTCCTCACTCGCCCTATTGCTGGAGTGCATGATACCATATTCATCTATGGAACGATAAGCATAGATCTCGATAGGGCTTTAATCATAGGTTTGGTTGAGACTCATTGTTTGCTCATACACATACAAACTCGTATCCCGTTATAGCAATAAACTTGTATTCATTAATAGCAATCAACTTTGTTTCTCATTAAAGCAATGTACTTGTATTTACGAAAAGCCTTATTCAAGCTCGATTTTATAAACTTGTGAACTCACCAACTATTTTCATAGTCGACACTCGTTTTACATGCTTTTTCAGGAAATAATTAGTAGGTGGATATAAAGATTCATCATCATAGAGCATGATGCATCGTGTTGAAGTTATTTATGAAGTTATCTTTGAATAATGTTATTTTGGAAAAACTTGTATTTTGTTTCTTTTGAAGCTATGGGTTGTAAACTTTTAAATACTACTATGGTGATGTATCTTTATCTTTTGCAATGAAACCGTTATCGCTGTCATATCTTGCGTTTGCGCTTTAGCGGGGTGTGATAGAAGTGGTATCAGAGCTAAAGTTATAGAGAACATCAGTTTTTCTTTAAGAAAACACAACCTATAACCAAAACTTATAAATAAATTCTTATTACATCAAACATATTACTAGTATAATTAGGTCGGGAGTTGTATCGTTGGACCTCAATTAAACATAGCCTGATCACCTATGTTTAATTAAGGAAAGATTTATACAAAGCCTGAGCTAATTATAATGAGAATATGTTTAACAAAAATATTTGAGAAAACTTTATTTCAAAAATTCAAAAGGTTTATTTTGGTGTGTGTAAGCATTGCATATTATAGGCATGCATTGTCATTTATTTCATATCTCATTGAAACCATGTCTCAGTCCACTATGTCAACATCGTCATCTTCCCGCGCTACCGCCTCATCCGATGAGTCCGGCTACGTCACTATTATCCCTCGACGTAATCCCCCAGCCTCTATAGAAGAAGACCCATCGGAGGACACGGAAGATACAGGAAACTCGGTGGAGATCAGTAATGACAACGCCTCGAGTCAACGATGAGAGGCATCACCTGCATCGGTGTTGTCACAACCACCACTTTATGGGCTTCGCATTCGGAGGACGGCGAGGAAGAGTGTTCCCATTCCAGGAAGGATAGCCACCAGCACAGTAGGACTTGGCTCGGCAGGACCTAGTGGGGTAGGACCCAGCATTGCAGGACCGAGAGCACCCCCACCATAGCGAGTCATAGGGATACCTGTCAGTCAGCCAGGTATGACCCTGGAGGAGTCCTGGAGGATGCATTCGATGGAAGCGGACCTACGTCACAGCCTCGTTGTGATAGCCGAGCATCAGGTGGTATTGAACGAAGTGATTACAGTGATGGAAATCCTGTTTCAGCATTCGGTGGAGGCTACTAACACTGCTAGTGCTGCTAGACGAGAGGCAAGTCATGCGATGACGACATATTATGTGCTTGGAGGGCTATTACTGATTGTGGTGTTGATGTTTCTTGTTGGGATAACGATTAGAACTTGGTTCTGATTTCAGTAATTTATTTTATTTTCTCATGAAACGAAAACCCATGTTGGGTGTCTTTTGGGGAAAAACATTTAAAATTTTATTTTGGGAATTCATATATCGTTTTGGTTTTATGACTATTTCAAATGGTGATGAGAAGTTTATTTTATGTTTGAAAACTTTTACTATGAGGTCAAACCCTAGAATTTACTTAGTCAATGGTTGAATAAAAAGATGTTTCTTTTCTTTCCTTTCTAGAATCTATATTCCTAGTATTGATGCAAACCATTAATTTGACAACACTTGCGGTTTTCAAAATAATAGTGAACTAAATATTATACATTATTTTATGTATTTATACGTATTTCTACTATTGTGTCTTAGAACCATGTCAGGAAGGCTTAATCATGGGCGCCCACGGAACAAAACACCCGATGTTGCTCAAGTTGTAGCACAACAACTCATGGAAGCAATCTCAAACATTGTTACTCAAGTAACTGCGGGACTTAATGCTAACCAAGGAAGTAGTGGAGGAAACCGGGGAAACAATGAAAGAGAATGCAACTACAAGTCCTTTATGGCTTGTAAACCTAAGGAGTTCCATGGAAAGGAAGGTGCGGTCGGGTTGCTGAAATGGATTGACAGCATGGAGTCGGTCCTTCACATTAGCAAATGCCTCGAGTGCAACAAAGTTAAGTATGCAACTTGCCTGCTCCAATATAGGGCATTGACTTAGTGGAATACTCTAGTGCAAACCCGAGGCTGTACAATGGCATATCAGCTAACTTGGGAAGACCTAAAGAGGCTGCTGATATAGGAGTATTGTCCCAAGGATGAACTTCAGAAGCTTGAATCTGAATTCTGGAACCATTCTATGGTTGGAACACAGATAGAGAAGTACACAGTCCGATTTCATGAACTAGCAAAACTGGTACCTCACATGGTTACTCCTAATGAGAAATGGATAGATCGTTACATCTGGGTCTCGCACCAGAGATTCGGGGAATGGTTACTTCAGCAAATCCAACTACTATTTAGATTGCAGTAAGTCTAGCAAATCGACTAACCAGTGATGTGATAAGGATGGGAGCATCGACAAAGGAAAACTCTAGTAGCAAGAGGAAGCCAGCAGATCAGGGAGAGAAGAAGTATGGAGGCAAGTCAGGGAGGAAGCAGAAAGTCTCAAGAAACTTTATGGTAAGAGCCCAAGAGCAAGAACCAGTGAAAACTCAGGAACAGGAAGTCATGGAAGTGCAGGAGCGAAAGCAGTACTCAGGACCGCTTCCGAAGTGCAATAAGTGTAACTTCCATCACAAGGGAGCTTGCCCAGTGTGCCAAAACTGTAAACAAACAGGCGATTACTCGAAGTATTGTAAGCTGGATAAGGATGGAAAAAGGGCATGTTACGAGTGCGGGAGTACTGATCATATCCGTAGAGCATGTCCCAAACTGAACAAGTGGCCTGGTAACAATGAACAGGGCCAAGCTAGGCAAAACTTCCAAGGAAATCAAGGCGGGTGGCCAAGAGGTGTAGCCTTTATGATTGGTGCAGAAGAAGCTCGTCAGAACCCTGAGGTGATAACATGTACATTTCTCTTGAACAACCATTTTGCATCAGTAATATTCGATGCGGGAGCAGATAGGAGTTTTGTTTCTTTAGCATTTAGATCGTTAATTGACTTGAAATCGAAAAAGATGAGGAATACTTATGCTATTGAACTTGCTGATGGGTATTGTTGAAGATAATTATGTTGCGTCTTGGGCCCTTTTGTTTTACAACCGGATTGGGCTTGTCAATCCGTGTTTAACTAGATTAGCCTTCTTTTTCTTAGAAAAACTGTTAGGGTTTCATTATATATATATATATGCATGCATGTATGCGTATAGTAACAGTCGTCACCCTCATTGAATATTGTAAACCCTAAAATCCTCTATAGTTGATGTTCTTTATCGAGCTCTTCTGAGGATTGTTTTATTGAATCATTCGACACTTTTTTGATTCATTAGCTTGTTCTTAATTGTTTATCTAGTCATTTATCTACCTGTTTCATAGATCTAATCGATCTTTAAGTTTGTTTTAAACTCATCAATCGGTATCAGAGCAGGAGGCTGTGTAATCCATACACTTCTTTTCTGTGAAAAAGCTTCGATTAGGGTTATTCCGCATTCATTAATATTTATTAAGCCGTCATCTCATAATTGACGTATCTCAATATTTATTATTTTTGCCCTAATTTGATATATTACAAGTCTGATCTTTGAACAGGTTATTCGATCAATTATGGACGAGTCACAATCCAATCCCATCAATATTTCAAACAGCATTGGATCGACAACAAAGATTCCTATCCTGTACACCCAAGATTATGAAGTCTGGGCGAATCACTTTGAAGATTATGTCATAGGATCTGAGGATAATGGATACCTCATCTGGGAAGCAATTATCTCTGGACCGTTTTCTCATTCAGCAACTTCAAGGATTATTAAAACTCAAAAGGAGTATAATGATCTCCTGAAAGATGTTAAAGATGTAGCGCAAGATGAAGAAGTTAAATTTCAGTGCAATATCAAAGCGCTAAGATTGATTAGATTTGCTCTTTAATCCGATACCTTTAGGCTGGTAAGTTCATGCACGACTGCTAAAGAGATATGGGACAGGCTACGTGAATTGTACTCTACAGATGAAGATCTTGAACACTCCATTCAAACCTTACTCTTGTCTGAGTTTGGTGAGTTCAAGCAAGGAACAGAAGAAACGGTGACTCAAACGTTCGATCGCTTCAATCATCTTCTTAGCAAGATGATCAAACATGAGATCGAAAGGAAGCTTATTGAACAGAAGGTTACTTTTTTAAATGGACTCAGGTCTGAGTGGAGAGCAATCGTGTCCACAGTTAAAGCACACAAGCAATTCAAATCCTATTCTTTGGTGAAACTGGTCGGCATCCTAAAATCTCAAGAAAAGATCGTACCGCAGGAGAAGACCATGGTTTCAAGTCTAGATTCATTAGCCCTCCTGTCGAAAAGCAAAGCTGTGATAGAGGATAAAGATCTCAACTTGGATGATTATGATCTCACATCTGAAGACTATGCTATGATGGTGTCAAACCCTAAGAGATTCATCAAGAAGAGATTTCCCACCAATAGGAACCGAAACTGGCAAGGAAGCTATAGCACTGAAAAGATCAAAGATGAACCGAAAGCTGAAGAAGCAAAGAAGGAACAGAAGGCTGAAGGAGACTCTGGAGTGAGCTGCTATTATTGTGGAGGAAAGAACCACTATGCAAAAGATTGCATCCTCAAAAAGATGGGAGAAAAGAATGAAGAAAATGATGAAGAAGCTGTGTTGATGAAAAAGCTTGATGAGTTAAGGAAGAAGAAATCTGCTGCTAACCCTTCCGTGAATGCTTTAATTGTGCAGGGTTCGGTAGCTGATGATGAGTTCGGTGGCGTGGAGGTTTGGTCAACCGACTCTGAATATGATGAAGTGAGGAAGCCTTCACATGGACAGTCCTATGTAGCGAAAGAAGAGAGCAGTGGAGGAAGATGCTTGATGGTGTCCGACGTCTCTCAGATGAGAGGATACAACACTGATGGTGGGAATGATGACAAAGAACAGCAGAATCTGTGCTTTACTGCCAAACCACTCAGCGAGCAGTTCAGCGAACTCGATGAACTGATCAAGAAGGTACAATCAGTTTTTTCTCATTTAAAGTCCCACTCTGCTCATATGAAAAGGAATTAAAAAGTGTTAATTCAAGAATCTCTCATCTAGATAGTAGTTTAACTCAAACTCGGGTCACCAATTCTAACCTAACTGATCAATTAAGCAGGGTGTCTTCAAAGAGTGAGGAACGACGGATGTGGATCGAACTGAAGGAGTCAGAGTTAATCAAAATAAAAGATGAAAACATTTATTTGCAAAGAGACAATTTAAAGCTTTTAAAACAGCGAAATGTTTTTTGTCTGATTGCCAAACGTCTTTATACTAATATTACTCAGCTTCATTTAAATTGTGAAATAGGGCAAAAGATTCATCGCATGATTTTACCCTTTCTTGAGTTTAAGGAAGATGAAATTGATGCTGATGCATATAATTGTGAGAGTATTATTTCGTCTGAGGATGTTAATCAACATATTTATATGGACTGGACAAAATTGAATCTTTCATAACATCCAAGGACCACAAGAATATGCTCAAAAATCTTTTGGATGAAAATGATAAACTGAAGCTTAGAACCGAAACTATACAAAAATTTGACTCTCTGAATATCAACTTAAGCTCGGAAAATAAAATTGATGTTGAAAATGCATCTGAGCTTAATGAGGACGATAACATGAGTGAAATTTCTGTAGAGGACACAGTTGATTGCTCAGAATTTGTCAAAAATGAACCCGAGAACCACAAAAATCTCATCTCAGAAAATTCTGTGGAATTCGCTCGGTTGTCCCAACAAAAGTCCCCGATTCTTGTAGAGAAGGCAGTTGTATACCAAAAAGTTAGGACCACTCCGAATCAGGTATACAAAGTCACAGGTGTAACCGAACATCAGACTGCTAAACTAACAGCTATTGTGAATGAAGACAATGTTGATGGCTGTGATGAGTTCTTCTGGTCGGCTCCCATTGACAATGCTGATGAAACGGTAGGTCTGTCTGAAAGGAATTCATGGAAAAGCAAAGGCAGATACGTTCCAGAACCTTTAAATATACCTGATTGCTTCAACGTGGCTAGTACCAGTGGAACTAAAGATGTCCCTCAAGAGAAAGAAAATCCTGCAAAAGAAGTCACATCTCCAAGCACAACAACATCGGTTCAAAGTGGATCAACCAATGAAAATGAAAAACATAAAGCTAAGGTCCATCATCAACCAAAGCAGATGAGAAGTCAAAAACGGGAAAGGAATCAGAGATACAGGAAAAATCTCTCAGAAAGAAAACAGTTTTGGCAATCGCAAAATGCCTATTTCTCACATCAAGATAGGAATTTAAAACCAGTGAAAAATCCTGTTGGATCGACGGAGAGAAACGACAACCGAACGCAGGGTCTCGGTTCTGAGCAGAACAACAACCGAAAGCAGAGGTTCAGTTCTGAGCAGAACAATAACTGAAAGCAGAGGTTCGGTTCTGAGCAGAATAATAACCAAAAGCAGAGGTTCGGCTCAGAGCACAACAACAACCGAACGTATAGATTCGGTTCAGAGAATGATTTCAACCAAAAGCACAGGTTCGGTTCGGGAATTAAAAGAGGTCAAAACTCTAAAGTTGGTCCTACCGTTAGTCAAAAGCAAAAGAGTCACCTAGAAACTTCAATTAAGAAGTCATACCGTTCTAAGTCATCTCATCCTAACTCTTCTAACTCCTCAAAATCCTCTGTCTCCTCTCGTCCTAAAGTCCACTTTGTTTCTTCTCAAAAATCTCAGTCATTAGCTGATCAAAAAGGAAAACAGAAGGTTTCAGATACTGAATCAAAATCAATACCAAAACCAATAAATCCAAATAAAATCAAAGTTTCCACCATCAAAAGAAAAGATGATACAACACTAATAAAAAGAACATATGTTGTTGACATCTCTCTTACTATTCCCGTAAACAACTCACGAGGACCCAAAAAGCTCTGGGTTCCTAAATCTGCTTAATTTTTGCAGGTTATCAGTGACGAGCAGTATGATGAAGAATGGTACATTGATAGTGGCTGCTAGCGTCACATGACAGGGAGGAAGGAAGAACTAAGGGAATTCAGATCTCTTTCAAATGGTGGAAATGTCAAATTTGGGAACAATTCCTTCGGAACAATCAAAGGCTACGGGATGATTACAAACGGTGATTTCTCAATCAGGAAAGTTGCATATGTAGAGGGATTACAACACAATCTCATCAGTGTATCTCAGCTTGTTGGAGGTACTGGTCTCAAAGTCTCATTCGATGATGAAGGTTCGGAAATTATTGAGAAGAAGACGAACAAAGTTATTCTCCAATCAGAGCGCAAAGGTGAAATGTTTCCCCTAAATCTCAAACCAATCAAAGGAAACCCAGCCATCTGTCTGTTATCCAAAGCACCATCTGACGAAAGCTGGCTGTGGCACAGAAGACTCTCTCATCTCAATTTCAAAGATATCAACAAACTTGTCACTGGAGGTCATGTGAGGGGTCTCCCATTGCTCAAGTATGACAGAGATCATCTGTGTGCTGCATGTGAAATGGGGAAGCAGAGTCGTCAAAGTCATCCATCCATAATAAACACTAAAGTTGTTGAACCACTGGAATTACTTCATATTGATTTATGTGGTCCATCTTCTATAGAAAGCATCGGTGGTAGCAAGTATATTCTTGTTATTGTTGATGACTTTTCATGTTTTACATGGGTGTTCTTTCTGAAGATTAAATCTGAAGCGACTCACAAGCTAAAAGTGTTCATCAAGCATATTGAAGTACAGCTGAAGAAGGTCGTTTGCAACATCAGAAGCGACAATGGGTTGGAGTTCAAAAATAAAGAATTTGAAGAATTCCTGGAAGAAAAGGGGATCAGTCACAACTTCTCAGCTCCCTACACACTTCAACAGAACGGAATTGTCGAAAGACGAAACCGATCCTTATGTGAAGTTGCCCGAACAATGCTAAGTTTTGCTTCCTTACCTTTATATTTTTGGGCTGATGCTATTTCTGCTGCTTGTTTTACACAGAACAGGTCGTATCTTAACAAACGCTTCACTCTCACTCCTTATGAGATCATCAACAACAGGAAACCAAATGTGAAGTTTTTTCATGTGTTCGGTTCCAGATGCTTCATTTTCAATTCCAAAGAACACCGCAACAAGTTTGATGTCAAAGCTGACGAAGGGATATTTCTGGGTTATTCTCTTACTTCCAAAGCATACAGAGTGTTAAACAAGCGTTTAAGGAAGATCGAAGAAACTTACTACGTGACTTTTGATGATAGCTATGTTAAGAAGCTAAAGGCCAACGAAGACACAGCTGGAGAAATCTTTCCTCAAACTGGCCAAGTCACAGCCTCGGTCGCTAATCTATTCGAGAAATTCATGGAGCTTTTTGATGAACCAGAGAAGGCCACTCTTTCTGAAGCCGGTGCAGCAGACAACAGGGTAGATCACTTGAAGCAACTTATTGACGATGCTGCAAGAAGAATGAATGAAGAAGAATCGAGTTCACAAGACCCTCCCCAACACAATGCATCAGTAGAGGGGGAGTATCCGCCAGCATCCCAACCAAGTTCACAGGTTGAGGGGGAGCTAAGGTCTCAACCTTCAACCGAGAGTGTCTCACCAACCGAGAGTGCTTCACCAACCGAGAGTGCTTCACCAACCAAGAGTGTCTCACCAACCGAGAGTGTCTCAACAACCGAGAGAGCCTCACCAACCGAAAATGCCCCACCAACCGTAGGTTCATCAACACCCGAAAGATCATCACCTCAAGAAACCACTATAGCTCAAGATTCACAAGACATTCCTGCAAGATCACATGTCGAGGGGGAGCATGCTGATATGTCATACGACTTCGACAGTCTGTCCGAACCAGAAGAAATGATAAATGCTGAATTGGATCCATCCTTTGATCCAAACTTCCCTCCTCTCACCAAATGGACCAGAAATCATCCTATCTCTCAAGTTGTCGGTAATATCTCAGAAACAGTTATGACCCGATCACAACTCAAGGCAAAACAAGCATCCTTGTACTCAAAAGTCGAATTCTGCATGTTGAACTCATTCGTATCCAAAGTTGAACCAAAGACAGTTAAAACTGCTCTTAATCACTCTGATTGGGTTCAAGCAATGCAAGACGAACTGAATGAATTTGAAAGGAACAAGGTCTGGTGTCTTATTCCAACTCCTCCACATGCCTCGGTTGTTGGTCTCAAATGGGTCTTTAGGAACAAACTTGACAAGGAAGGGAACGTTATCAGAAACAAAGCCCGTCTGGTCGTCAAAGGATACTGTCAGGAGGAAGGCATTGACTATGAAGAGACATTCGCTCCGGTAGCTAGGCTGGAATCAGTGAGAATATTTCTTGCTTATGCTGCTCACAAAAACTTTGAGGTCTTTCAAATGGACGTCAAGTGTGCGTTTCTCAATGGAGATCTCGAAGAGACTGTGTATGTGGAGCAACCTCCTGGATTCGTGAATGAAAAGTATCCCGATCACTGTTACATTTTGGATAAAGCCGTGTATGGTCTGAAACAAGCACCGAGGGCCTGGTATGAAACACTGACTAAATTTTTAAAGATGTCCAAATTCAAACAAGGTTCGGTTGACCTAACCTTCTTTCGCAAAAAGGAAGGTAACCACCTTATGATAGTTCAAATTTACGTCGATGATATCATCTTTGGCTCCACGAATCCAAGCCTAACAGCTGAATTCAGAAAGCTGATGGAGACTAAATTTGAAATGAGCTCAATGGGTCCCATTAACTTTTTTCTTGGTTTAAATATCAGATAGGGACCGGAAGGCATCTTTATCAACCAGGAAGCTTACACAAAGAATCTCTTAGCAAAATTTGGCATGATGGGAGATTCAAAGGTCAAAGTCCCAATGGCATTCGGCACTAAGCTCACTCGATCCCTGGATAAACCGGCTGTTGATCTTACACTTTATCGTCAAATGATAGGCTCTCTAATGTATCTTACTGCTAGCAGACCTGACATAATGTTTTCTGTTTGTTACTGTGCTCGGTTTCAGGCAAATCCACGGGAACCTCATATGCTTGCAGTGAAAAACATATTCCGTTATCTCAAGAGAACTACCTCTTTAGGTCTGTGGTACCCTTCTAACTCAGGCTTCTTCGTTCAAGCCTACTCAGATGCAGACCTTGGTGGTTGTGGTCTCGACAGGAAAAGCACCACTGACGGTTGCCAATTCCTCGATGGGAAGTTGGTCAGCTGGTTGTCAAAGAAACAAACATGCGTGTCTCTGTCTACTGCTGAAGCAGAATACATTGCCGCTGCTTCCTGTACCTCTCAAGTGATTTGGATCCAGAATCAACTCCGAGACTATGGACTCAATATGAAAAAGATCCCACTA
Source organism: Lactuca saligna (assembly GCF_052625555.1). Taxonomy (NCBI): domain Eukaryota; kingdom Viridiplantae; phylum Streptophyta; class Magnoliopsida; order Asterales; family Asteraceae; genus Lactuca; species Lactuca saligna. The sequence goes on from NC_136425.1 coordinate 107,349,247, forward strand.
TATTGTGACTCTAAAAGTGCAATTAGGATCTGTCATAACCCAGTGCAACATTCCAAGACCAAGCACAACGCACTGAGGTATCACTTCATCAAAGATCACGTGGAAGACAGAAACGTTGAAGTACACTGTGTTCGAACCACTGATCAATTGGCCGATGTCTTTACCAAAGCTCTTCCTGAAACGACTTTCAACAAAATTCTACAAGGCTTGGGTATGATGGTAGGAGAGTCGGTCCCAAATCCTCAAGTCTCCAACTAAGAATCAAGAACCGAAATAGACAGACTGCTCGGTCTCTCTCTGCTCTGGAGATTTAAAGGAACCGAAGCAAACAGACCACTCGGTCTCTCTCTGCTCTGGAGATTTAATGGAACCGAAGCAAACAGACCGCTCGGTCGCTCTCTGCTCTGGAGATTTAAAGGAACCGAAGCAAACAGACCGCTCGGTCTTTCTCTGCTCTGGTGATTTACTGGAACCGAACTAGACAGACCGCTCAGTTCATCTCTGTTCTGAAATTGTCACCGAAATACACAGATCGCTCGGTCTATCTCTGCTTCATCATTTTTTATGTTGTACAATTTTATCTTTCTGTTTTTATTTATTTTTTAGAAAAATCTCAAAATTACAAAAACATTTTATCTTTCTGTTTTTATTTATTTTTCAGAAAAATCCCAAAATTACAAAAACATTTTATCTTTCTGTTTTTATTTATCCTTCTGTTTTATACCGTTTTCTTACTTACTTCCACTACTTGCAAGTCCTGGTCGGTGTACGTTTTGCACATGTGAATACAAGTATCACCTTCTGTAGTGTTTACCCAGGTATGTTTTATCTTTCTCTCAGACTAGTTAGACGTCCCTAGAAGCATGCTGCTGTATGTTGTCGCAAGCCTCTATGACCTCGAGTACGCCTTAATGATTCGACCAATACCTATCGTCTCTTCCCAATCAGGCTATTCTCTCACACTCGGTCTAGAGCTGCCTTACTCTACTCATTTGATACATGAGTTGCTCTGCTTTGTCCCACTTCTGTAACAGAAGGTACGTTCGGTCTCTTAACCACCTCCTCAAATTCTACATTTAACTTCGATTCCCCAAAGTAACCCTTGATGCTTTCGGTCTTTACCACTGAGGCTTATGGTTACACAACCTCTGTGTTTATGATCTTGGATTCGATTACCACGTTCTAAGTGAAACCCAAAATCCAATACCTGAAATGAATTGACGGTGAGTGATATACTCAAGATATTACTTGGAAATCTCATTTTCTTTTTGTGTGATCTTTTATGAAATCGTCTCCACCTAAGACATTTCTTCCCAAAGAGGTCCAGTTTATTTTTCTTTGAGATTTCTATTTATCCCATGCTTGTCACACAATAATTCCCACCTACCTGTTCAACAAATCACATCGGTCACACAGGTATCTCTGCCAACACTCAGTTTTATGTTAAGACTTGATGTTCGGTTAGAGGTCAGCTACCCCTCAGCCCATGATCAAAAGATGCCTTTCATTGTTTATTAATAGACAACTGATCGTATTTCCCGGGAAACCACATAAGCACTTCAAGTCTCTCTTGGCTTTGAAGGAAGTGATTCTTGCCCGGAATCTTCCGCTTTCTGTCTTATTAATAGACAACACTCACCTCTCAAACACCTTTGATTTATTTCTTTATCTTTCACACTCTTATGCACGAAAATTAATTTTTTCCAACATTCTGATTACTATTTGGTATATGGTTTTAAGTTTCAGTTGTAACCAAACAAGGGCACAAGGAATTTCAAACGGTACAAAAATGATTTGGGCGCGTGCAATTGATTCGTTTCACACCCACGTGTGCTGACGTATTCCTGGGATACACCATAACTTCCAATCGCGCTTTTTCAGGCGACGTTTTGGTTTCCTCATCATCACGATTTTCTCTCTCCAGTGAACGATATAAACAGGGGTGATCGTGTTCTTTGGCGTTTACCTCCCACGTAATTCTCTCTCTCTGAAAAGTTTCCACTGTTCATCTTCTTCCTCAATTCAACAATGGCGACTTCTTCTTCTGCACAAGATCAAACTGCATCTTCATCTTTGCTCTCCATCAAGCCTAATCAAAATATGATTATAGAGATGACCCCGTTCTTATATGATTCGTACATGCTACACGTGGTGGAATGCCTAAAATATTCTCCATTGCTGTTGGCACTCACGCAGGTGGAAGCCGTTCCAATGTCCCTGCTTTCTCAAGTCTACACAACAGCAAACTATGACAAACACAAAGATCGCATCTACTTCACCATCCACGACAAGAAACCTCTGTGTCCAAAACAAGGTTTTGCTCTCTTCTAGGGCTTGCAGTTGATTCTTCCGTCATCTCACCGGATTTTATCACCACTACTCAACTCTTCTCAATGATGTACGAGATGGGGTATACGGATGTTCTTACAACTATCGCGAAGGTCAAGAAATCTTGTCTTCCGTCTCAGTGGAACAGATTGCTTACCCTTTTGATCAAGGGTTTAGCGGAGCGGTGTGGTGGTTCTGACACCACGAGTAAAGGGTTTCTCACCATACTTTATGGTCTTTACAACGGCATCAATCTAGATTATAGCTCCATAATCTGGTCTCAAGTCGTTCAGAGTCTCAACACCTCTACACGATACTCTGAGATATCATGCGGCCGTTTCTGGACGCTTATCACAAAGAAGGCTATGGATTCCCTTGAAATCCCGGTGATGAAGGATGCTCTTTTGGCTTCAATTGCCTCTTACCACACTAAGAAGATCATCGTTTCTGATCCAAGTAAGTTTCTCCATTATGGATTAATCCCTGAATCCATGTACAGGTGTGTCACGCCTCACAGCAAAATCATGGCTGACTATAGCACCCGAACACCCTTTGCCTCCAAGGGTTCTATCCGATGAATAGAGAGCTGCACTAGAAGCCCTTGATCAACCTGCCAACCGTGACAAGAGGGCCGGCAAAAAGGAGAAACCAGAGAAGAAAGAAACTGAACCGAAAAAGGATAGAAAGCGAAGATCCTCCAAACGCAAATCCGATGCAGAGGAACCTTCTCAGTCCAAATCAAAGAAGGTCAAGAAGATGGCTAAAAGAGCCAAAGGGTCTCCTTCTCCTGGCTCTGCTCCTAATGACCCATCCGACACAGAGGCTGCTGCTCCTCCAACAGAGACAACAATTGCTCAGTCTCCTCAACAACCATCTTCTCCTGCAGGCACTCATCTTCCCTCTCCACCAGCATCTCCCAAAATTCCCAAATCACCCTCTCCACCAGCATCTCCCAAAATTACCAAATCACCCACTCCTCCAACTTCTCCTAAAATTCCTACCCCACCCCAATCACCAACACAGAAGGTCCCAATTTCTGTTCCTATAACCATCCCTCCCACTACAACAGAACCAACCATTCCCTTCTCTGTTACTCAACCTACATCCTCTATCCCCACACCAATTATCACCGAATCAGTTACTATCACCTCTTCCCAACCACCTGTAACAGTCAATGTATCTGATACAGGGGCTACTACTGTGGTTGAAACCCCCGTCATCAACATCCCACCATCTCCTTCTCCATCCTCCAACTCCGGTGCTACCTTGGGCGGTGATGATGAAGAGTACGATTCTCTTTATTATAGCCCATACCGAATTCCCACATACACTGATACCGATACCCTTGTTACCAGTCAGCAGATTCAAGAAATTCACGACAAACTCGATAGTCTGTTGGCTGATAATAAAGCCTACGAGAGTGTCGTGATGAAAGCCTTCATTGAGTCTGCGATCAAGACGTACACTAACGCTCTGGATCATTCCATTGATGCCATCGACAACTCAGCTGCTTCATGCTCCAAAGCCACAAAGGAAGTTTCTGGGTTGTTCACACAACTCAGATCTTTCTTGATTCTCTAAAAGCACATGCTGATTCCAGTGCGGCCAAGTTTCAGACGTCAGTCGACTCCTTCTCGGCTACCCTTCAGGGTGAAACCTCCAAATTTGAGGCTCTGCGTGCTGACCTCAAAACTGAATCCACATCCTTTCTCCAATCTTTGGATTCACGTTTTGCTTCTCTAGCAGCAGAGAGCACCTTAAAGGAAGATCTTGTCAAGCATCAGGCAACCATCGACCTTCAGAAGATACAACTGGCCCAGGCACAACAAGAAATATCTTTGGTGAAAACTCAGCGGGCAGTTCTTCAAGGTTGCGCTGGTGATGTCAAGAATATGTTGACAAATGTTCTTGACACTCATGATGCCTTCCTTACCCTTACTATCAGACAACATCTCCAGGCTAAACTCCATCCTGCGATCAACATCTTGAGCGAAATGAAGGGTGTCTCGGAGAAGCTTGTTCTTCCGCAACAAGGGGGAGAGGAAGGTTTATCAAAGACAGAACCGAAGGTTAATGTAGCTTCGGGTTCTGTGAAACAGTTCCTTGTTGAGAGCGAGTCAGATACAGATGAAACTATCACTGAAGCTCTTCAACGAAAGAAAAGGGACAAAGAGCTAGATGAAACTCTTAAAATAGCTCGAGAGGCCGAGGCTAGGGAAAGAAAGATCAAGGAGGATGAGGATGCTATACAAGCCAAAAAGACTCTGTTCCCAGAATGGGACAGAGATACACTCATCAATCAAGCGATTGAGTTTCCCTCCATATATTGGTTGGAACCGATTGCATCTTTCGAGTGTGAAAATACCAAAGACTCGCAGTTTGACATGCCAATCACGCGAAAAGCTTTTACATTTCATTGCTTTGATGTCACTGCCGATGTCCCTCATCCAAACTTGAAGGTTGACAGAGAACTAATAGATTTCTATTTGAAGTATGGTCAACCGCAGTACTTGACATGGAGTGCACAGAAGATAATTAAAGTCAAGGTACTGAAACCGACACAGGCTGGGAAATTTGTGAACGTTAACTTCAAAATCAACAGAGGAACGGCCAACACAGAACATCTCATTTCTCTGGCAGATCTTCCCAGTCTGAATCCGCATGATTGGATTCTGCTATACAACATTCTTCTCTCCAATCATAGAGAGTATGAACCGATTCTGAAACATCTCAAAAGAATGTTGGCTTCCTACATCCATGAGCTCGCCACTATGGATCATGAAATAGCAAAGATAATGAACAAGAAACCGACCGTCAAGCCTACTTCCAAGACAGGAGACGTTCATAAAATGAAGTTAGGGCAAATTGACTCTTCCAATCTGACGGTCATGTTCACAAGAGGCGACAAGCATAAGTTTCTGTTTGCTTTGGTAGACAAACATCTGTTTTCAACAGATTGTCTGGAGCATATTATAAATATCATTCACCGATGCAAGCAGAACTCAACAGCAGACAAGAAGAACTTCACTGATATGCTTCGTTGGTATATCACCTTCAGGCATCACATTCTGGCTATAATACCGAGGATTTTTGAGACGGTAAAGAAGCCTTCTGCTGTTAAAAGAGAATGAAGATTTTGTGCCAAAGACGCAAAGGGGGAGATTGTTGAAGATAATTGAGTTGCGTCTTGGGCCCTTTTGTTTTACAACCGGATTGGGCTTGTCAATCCGTGTTTAACTAGATTAGCCTTCTTTTTCTTAGAAAAACTGTTAGGGTTTCATTATAAATATATGCATGCATGTATGCGTATAGTAATAGTCGTCACCCTCATTGAATATTGTAAACCCTAAAATCCTCTACAGTTGATGTTCTTTACCGAGCTCTTCTGAGGATTGTTTTATTGAATCATTCGACACTTTTTTGATTCATTAGCTTGTTCTTAATTGTTTATCTAGTCATTTATCCACATGTTTCATAGATCTAATCGATCTTTAAGTTTGTTTTAAACTCATCAGGTATGAAATTAGGGCAAAAGATATAATTCCTGGCTGTACTCTGAATTTAGCTGATAAACTCTTTAGCATTGACCTAATTCCTATAGAGCTAGGTAGTTTTGATGTGATAGTAGGAATGGATTGGCTATCCAAAAATAGAGCGGACATTGATTGTTACGAGAAAGTCATTAGGATACCTCTCCCCAATGGAGAAACCCTTATCATACATGGTGAGAAGCCAGGAAGAAGTTTAAACATTATATCAAGCATAAAGATTCACAAGTACCTGAAGAAGAATTGTATTGCATTCATGGCCCACGTGCTAGAAAGAGAACCTGAAGCTAAGCAACTCAAGGAGATTCCGGTGGTTCAAAATTATCCCGAAGTGTTTCCGGAGGAATTACCCGGTCTACCCCCTTACAGACAGGTCGAATTTCGGATAGACTTAATTCCCGGAGCAGCACCGGTAGCAAAAGCACCATATCGCCTTGCACCATCCGAGATGCAAGAACTATCCGGACAACCTCAAGAACTTCTAGACAAAGGGTTTATTCGACCAAGTTCTTCACCGTGGGGAGCCCCAGTGTTATTCGTCAAAAAGAAAGACGGGTGATTACAGAAAACTGAACAAGTTGACAATCAAGAATCGATATCCCCTTCCTCGAATAGATGACTTGTTCGATCAGTTGCAGGGCGCTTCCTACTTCTCAAAGATCGACCTTCAGTCAGGGTATCATCAACTAAGAATCCACGAAGGGGACATTCACAAAACAACATTTAGAACCCGTTATGGACATTATGAGTTCTTAGTCATGCCTTTTGGACTAACGAACGCACCCGCTGTTTTCATGGATTTGATGAATAGGGTCTGTAGACCATACCTAGACAAGTTTGTGATTGTATTTATTGATGAAATACTTGTTTACTCGCAAACGAAAGAAGATCACAATAGACATCTGAAGCTAGTGTTGGAGCTGTTGAAGGAGCAGAAATTGTATGCCAAGTTTAATAAGTGTGAATTTTGGATTCGGGAAGTACATTTGCTTGGTCATGTGATCGGCGAAAGAGGAATTCATGTAGATCCAGCTAAGATTGTGGCAATCAAGAAATGGGATGCCCCCAAAACCCCGACAAAAATACGATAGTTCCTAGGATTAGCTGGGTACTACAGACGCTTCATTGAAAGTTTCTCTAGGATTGCTCAACCATTAACATCTTTGACCCAAAAGGACAAAAAATTTCTCTAGGATGAGAAACATGAAGAAGCGTTCCAAATCCTGAAAAACAAGCTGTGCAATGCACCAATTCTGGCTTTACCGGAAGGATCAGAGAACTTTGTAGTGTATTGTGATGCGTCTCATCAAGGATTAGGATGTGTGTTAATGTAAAAAGATAAGGTCATTGCGTATGCTTCTAGACAACTCAAACCGCATGAGAAGAATTATACCACCCATGATCTAGAACTAGGAGCAATAGTTTTCGCTCTAAAGATATGGAGGCATTATTTGTATGGAACCAAATGCACCATTTTTACCGATCACAAAAGCCTTCAGCATATCCTAGATCAGAAAATGTTAAACATGCGGCAGAGGAGATGGGTAGAGTTGTTTAGTGATTATGATTGTGAGATACGATATCACCCAGCAAAGGCTAACGTTGTAGCCGACACCCTAAGTAGGAAAGAAAGAGTGAAACCTTCCCGTGTGAGAGCTTTGGGAATGGTAATACAGACAAGCTTGCAATCTTAAATCATTGATGCCCAGGAGAAAGCGTTATTCAAGGAAAATCTTCTAGGCGAAACCTTACATGGTTTGGAAGAGAGATTTAAAACCAAACCTGATGGAGTTCATTATTTCAAGGACATGGTCTGGATTCCAAGGTTTAACGATCTGAGAGACATGGTGCTAGAGGAGTCTCATCGATCTAAATACTCAATCCACACTGGAGCAGATAAGATGTACAAGGATCTTAAAGAGTACTATTGGTGGCCTGGAATGAAAAAGGATATTGCCTTGTATGTCGAAAAGTGTTTGACATGCTCAATAGTCAAAGCTGAACATCAAAAACCATCCGGCTTGTTGCAACAGCCTGAAATGCCCCAATGGAAATGGGAGCAGATATCCATGGATTTCGTTACCAAACTTCCTAGAACTGCTAAAGGTAGCGACTCAATTTGGGTCATAGTAGATCGACTGACGAAATCTGCTCACTTTCTCCCCATTCGGGAAGATTTCAAGATGGAAAAATTGGCCCAAATCTACATCGACAAAATTGTTTCTCTGCATGGTGTACCCCTATCTATCATTTCTGATAGAGATAGTCGTTTTACATCGCGATTTTGGTGGATGTTACAGAAGGCACTAGGAACCAAGATAGATTTGAGCACACAGCTTACCACCCTCAGATAGATGGGCAAACAGAGAGAACAATACAAACATTGGAAGACATGCTACGAGCGTGTGTCATTGAGTTCAAAGGAAATTGGGATACTCATTTGCCTCTAGTTGAGTTCTCCTACAATAACAGTTACCACACGAGTATCCAATGTACTCCATATGAAGCATTGTATGGACGCAAGTGTCGTTCGCCCTTATGCTGGACAGAAATCGGAGATAGATAATTGACTAGACTCGAACTTATCCAGGAAACATCTGACAAGGTTGCTATCATCAAAGATAGGCTTAAAGCTGTCAGAGATGGTCAGAAAAGTTATACGGACAATCGTCGAAAACCATTAGAATTCCAAGTTGGAGACAAGGTACTTTTAAAAGTGTCGCCTTGGAAAGGGCTCGTACGCTTTGGTAAGAAAGGAAAACTAAGCCCAAGATATGTTGGACCCTTTGAGATCATTGAAAGGATTGGCCCGGTAGCATATAAAATCCAATTACCCCAAGAGTTAAGTGCCATTCATGACACATTCCATGTTTCCAATCTTAAGAAATGTGTAGCCGACGAAGCATTGATAGTACCCCTGGAGGAAATTAAGATCACTGATAAGCTAAACTTTGTTGAAGAACCGATAGAAATCCTTAACAGGGAGGTAAAACAACTTAAGCAGAGTAAGATTCCGATTGTGAAAGTTCGATAGAAATAAAAACGCGGGCCGGAGTACACCTAGGAGTGTGAGGACTTCATGAAGGAAAAGTATCCACAACATTTCCCATGCAATGACAAACGATAACATAGAATGAATTTCGGGACGAAATTCCTTTAAGTGGGGGATACTGTGACAACTGTCAATTCAGGTCATTCTCGGACTCATGCATCTTTATAAAAACCATTCACGTCAAAAATCTTGCATAAACTAGGATCCAACTAAGATCTAAGACTAATATACTTGAGTCTTACGATTCTAGTAAGTTGCTTAACTACAATAGGAAATGCCAATACCATAATTAGAATGAAACTTCAAACTTTGTTACAATTGAAAAAGGGTATAAAACCCTAAAAATAAATTAAAATATTCTAATTACATTTCAATATGATGGTGAATATCAAACAATGTTCCAAAAACCCTAAAGAGCCAAAAATCCAAATTTATAAACCTTAAAGCTTAAAAACTTTATAAAATTTGGCTATAAACTTCCTAATATCAAATTTTTATTAATCAAATTATGGATTATAATCAATGAAATAAAATTTTGATTTATTAAACATTAAGCATAATTTATTAGTTAAAAACAAAGATTTTTAAATAAATCAGTAATTACATAAAGAAGAATTTTTATAAAAATTCTTGGGTTTTATAAAAATGAAGAGGGAATTTATTTAATTTGAATTTTAGGAGAGAGAGGGCCTTTAATCCACCCAAAATCCGGCCACCCTCTCCCTGTGCTCTCCCTCTTCCCAAAACTTCAATCATTAAGATCTAATCCCCACTCTTCCACTTGTCTCTTCACTCTCTCTCACACTCCACCCTTCTAACACTCAAACTTTCTTTCTCTCTGTAACTCACGAAAATCATCAGCCAAGAACACCTCTCCACACTCAAATCTTCATCCTCCAAGACTAATCTTCAAGGTAGACACGAAAATCTTTCACTTTTCCTTACTTTTCTTCTTGTTTTTAAAAGGTTTTTCTTGTATTTCTCTTCCTTCTACACCATTTTTTATGAACCTTCATGAACATGTTCATGAATGTCGAGTTTGATGATGATGGTGGTAGGGTTTCACCCCAGAACAACATGCATGTTGTTTAATGGTGAAATCCAAGGACCAAAACCTATGTCAAACACTAAAGTTCGGATTTTTACAAGTTTTGAAGGTTCAAACACCTTATGCTTTCAAGTATTTCTTTTAAAAACATCACTATGACAAACATATGTCCATGCATGGTCTTCAAACCGTGATGCATGTGATGAACACCAAGCTAATGAGCTTGATGATCAAAGTTCATTGTTAATAGTGCATGTAAACTTTTTTGTCTATAAAAATATCTAAAAGTTCTTTTCTGTTCAAACCAAAATGTTTCCAAATTCCCATTAAGGTAATATGAACATCTGGAAAATATCAAGAGTTTTTATCATTTCTTTGATTTATTAAAATTGTTGCAAGAAAACAAGGGCATAAATCACATAAAATACTTCCAGAGGTTTATAAATCCGGAATAAATTCGTGGATGACCCCTACGGTGAATAATGACCCCTCATTATATTTCATCAATTTTTGTTGCTGTTTAATATGATTTTCGATTTTCTTTTTGTTTGGGTACAATAAATCACACAACCACTTTAGAGAGTGTGAAAATTGTATCTAACAATTTTCGCAGCTCTTACCTGTGGTGGTAGACGCAGAAAAATAATTTCGAAAATTTTCATCATGCTGATGAGAATTGTTATCGAGAATTTAGAAAAGAAAAGATAGATTTGAATGATTAAGATGAATAAGTCGGAGAGTAAATAGTAATCAGATCTTATATTGATAAAGACTGATTACAATGTTAAGCAGAAGTGAGTTTTGGCATCGTACTACAACTTCTAGCCTAAGTCCCTATTTATAGGGAACAACAAAAAATATACTAAGTCTATACATTTTAACTTCGCACAAAAGATGATTTAGTAAAATAACATAAAATGCGAAACTATACAAAACACTCTATTCGACTTTTACAACATACATCAACATTCTCCCCCTTTGTAAACAGTCGATACAATTCAACTCATAAGTTTTTGAATTGCAGAGTGAATTGCCTTTCGCACTTCTCCATACCAGGAGATCACCTTCTTCAAATCTTTCTTGTCTCCTTCGTTATTTTTCTTGCAATTGTTCATACGTACAATGAAGTGCGTATATTGCGAAGAATTATACCTTTCAATCTCTGAGACCTTGAACAAAAATTTCTTCGGATTGCCTTTTGTGTCTCTGCCTGAAAATACCATACCAAATGGTTTTAAGCAGATTTCTCCAACATCATACTTTGACAAAGCAGATTGTGTCAAAGTCTCTTCCCATGGAACTTTCACTTCCCTTCCCACAACATGTGCTAATTCATCATCAGTAAGGGCTAGACAATCGAAGTAATTGTCTATGAAAGTCTTCACATGTGCGAAGCCAGCTTTGAACACATCTGTATCAGAGCCTTTGAGATTGTTTTCTTCCATATGCTTCAAAATCAATGCTACTTGAATTAAGTCATTGCAATTCATCAAAGGAAAGTCAGCAACTGTGAAGTCATATTGTTTGTTGTCAGCTCTGATAACAAAGTATCTGAAATTCTGTAACATCTCTTCAAACATAATATCTTTCTTTATCGTCACAACCTTTTTGATCTTCATTAACGACCAAAGCTCATCAGGATTCTTCCCCAAGACAACATGAATCTGATTTTCATTTGAGTATAATCATTCGGATTATCAAATTTCTCACTGATCTTGTATTGTGCGTTGATGAATAGCATTTCATTGATAGGGAAGTCCAACTGGCAATGATCTGAGTTCGCAATATCATAACTTCTCTTCGGCTTCTTCTCGAACTCGTACATCTACCTACACACAACTTTTGACTCTATGGTTTCGTAAGAGTAAAGTTTTGCAGGATCTCCTTTGTTCATGGAGGGAGGATCACTTGCCCGTTGCCTCATAATGCTCTGGACTTGCCTCATCTTCTCCATCTCAGCCTCAGCCTCTGCTTTCAACTCTTCTTTTGATTTTTCATATAAAATTCCTTTTCCTCTTCCTACAACATCATGTTGGGGTTTTGAGCTTGAACCACCTTCATTTCTTCCGATAACAATACCTTGGTAATTATTCTTGTGGTGATTGTTGTTGCAGAAATCGGCTTTGAAGGAATTGGAAGAGTAGCAACAAGCTGAGTTGATATCACCTTTCCCACAATTTTCGCATCCTCTTCTTTGCTTCATCCTTCTTCTCCCCCTTGCACCCCTGTGGAAACAGGCGGAGCACTCTTTGGAAGTAAAGAAGTGAAATTTGTGAGTGGAGTAAGGGCTTTGTGAATAGCTTGTTCTAAAGTATTAATCTTTAGAGACAAGAATTCAGGAGTAAGAATTTGAGAGGAGGAAGAATGCGAAAGAGCTGTTTTTAGATCAGTGACCAACTGGATGAGCTGATCAAACTTCATCATTATTTCTACTTGGTGATCGGCAAGAACAGGAATATTATGCAGCTTTTGAAGCTGAGAAGAAATATCCACAATTTGCTTTTGAACTTCATCTTGTTTGATGTGGACATCCTGAAGATCCTTCGCAAGTTCAGACTTCAACTCCTGAATTTTGAAGTTGACGTCTTCACGAACCTTTTTAACATCTTGTACAAAAAGAACATGACGTTCTTTTGTAACTGCGCGAAGATCTTGAACTACAGAATTAAAATTATTGCCTTGAGACATAATTCTGAGCTCATTGTTTTTATCAGATTGAGCAATTTTCTCCATTATTCGTTTTTCTGCTCCTTTGATCATGATATCAACCTCCATGGCAGATATTGAAGACATTCGTCCAGAATCAGCCTGTGATTGAATAATGGTCTTTAATTTTTGATTCAGTATTTTAAACTGTTTTCCTGTCATCAGCATATGATCAGGAATATCTTCTTCATCTGAATCAAAAGGAATATCATCAAGTATCCCACCAAAGGCACCTCCTTCGACTTCTGGTTCAGACAATGGTTGCGAAGGTTGAGGATTTTCAGGTGATTGCGAAGGGAAAAGTGTGGTGAAAGGGTTTTGAAGAGCATGGTAAAAAATGTTTGAAGTGGTAGATAAAGTGGTAACAGGTAATGAAATGGGTAAGGTTGTTTGAATGGATGGTGCAACACTCAGGATAGGTGCCCCCGTATCAGATACGTTGACAACCATATCAGAAATAGGAACCTCCTCAGTAATTGATTTGGTAAGAACTATTTCGAGTGGTGTTGTTTGGGAAACAGGGGTAGAAAGTTGCGAAGTTGGTATTATGGGTAAAGAAAGAGGTACCATTGTGGTGACAGGTGTAGTTTCTGGGATAATTTCTTCTTCAGATGATTCATTGCGAATCACCATCTTCCTTCGCTTTACCATTGTACGTTGCATATTTTTCACAACGTCTTCAGCTCGTTGTCGCTTCTTTGTTGGAGATACTGGCGCTGGAATATTGCGAATAGTAACACCTTTACTACTCACTTCCGCTTTGCGAATCTGCTTCAGTACCCCAGACTTGGAAGGTAAGAGTTCCTTCTTCGACTTCTTTGAAGATTCCTCAGTTGGAATGACTTCAGCTGGTACTATGATGATGAACCCTTCGTAAGTTTCTTGCTAGCTTTCTTTGTTTTAGATGGAGTAGCAACATCTAATAAAACTCCAGTTGGATCATCTGTATTAACAGTTCGCAAATATCTCACCAAAATTTTGTGGGTGGGAGAAACTTTGCGAAGCATCGTGTCTGGAATACGAGCCACATGTGTAAAGATCGCTTCATCATCTTCTACAACTTTGGGAAATTGATAGAAATAAAATTCAGCAACTTCAACATTTGACAGCATCGGAATTTCTTCTTTCTCATACACGTGTTCAAGAATTAAACTCCAGTATCTTGCACACGAAATTCCCTTCTCCGAATTTGTATGTTCTAGACTTTTGACAAATTCCTTCCACAGCTGTGTTGCGTAATCGACACTAATGTCATAGTATATACCCATCACCATGGCATATACTTCCATTCTTCCTCTATCCAACCCAACTACTCTTCCTGTAAGACATCTGAGAAAGATTCCAAAAAGAAAATTCCACATACACGGCAATCCAGATTTTCTAAAATCACTGATTTTTGTTAACTCCAGTTGATGCCCCATTTCATTAAACATATGAATAACCTGGGAGTTGACAAGTTTGATAAATGGAGGGTTGTTTGGAATTTGTAGAATTTCCAAAAACAAGTTCTTTGACAGTTTAACTCATTTGTTGTTGGTTAGGTTGAAAGTAATCACATCCGCTGTGTGATTATATGAAGCCGTTGAAGCAGCACGCGATAACCATATCATTGGAACCGGAGATGAACGAAACATGGCAGTTGCTAAAGAAGAACGTTTCAGAGCAACAATCAGTTGAATCTTGGAAGTGTTTGTGAGAGTTCTTGTTTGCGTAACCGTACTCAGTGTTCTTTAACCCCCTTTTATAGGTTGCTCAAAATTGATTTGAAATTGAAGCGGGATACATTTAATGTTATCCGACGTGGCACCTTGAAAGTTGGATCATGACTGCAAAAGGTAACAACATTCCAAAAAGTAACTGTCACATCTCCTTGAAAACCGGACAAAATACCAACGATTTTGAGTATACAGCCTGTCAAGTATCCGTTATAGAATAGTAACCGATAAAACCCTTCACATGGAAGCAAGGCTCATTCACTTTTGGGATTTAAAGTGAATTCATATGCCAGACTTGCGAAATCATCAGTCTGAGTTGGTTGTACTTAGAACTTCAAGGATTTCGTGTGTGCATTGTGCCAAACGAAATAAGATAAGAAACAAAGATATTTGGAATGTGGTGATGTCAACAATTCAATTTGACATGAATGCAGTAAAACCCTGGGCAAAGGTTACTTCGTTAATTATCAAGAGAGATAATCAACTGCTTGTATAGTTTCCCGTGAATTATAATCGAATACTTATAGAAAAGTATCGAAGGGCTTCTTTTTAAAAGTCATTTTGGATTGGTTTGAAATTTCATTACATATCAACCTTAACATAAGGTGAGAAAGTGTAAATGAAATTACTTGTTTGACCAGTGTAGTCAGTGACAAGTTGGTTTTGGAAAATATTTATCTTGACAAGAATTTGCGAATGAAACTTACACTGAAATCAAATTCAAATGAAAAGTTTGTTCTGGATCTTGTTGGGTAATCAAACATTCTGGGTTTGGAATATTTGATCAAGACCACACATGCGAATTGAACATGATTTGAAGTTTCGAAATTTTTGATACGGAAACAAAAGTTTCGTAAAAATCTGGAACAAAGTTCCCCGTTAATTCCTTAAGGTTTATGATTTTTGGGTTTCACTTTCATCACGGACTCATGATGATAGATCATAAACACAGAGTTGTAATTTGTTTAGGTTTTGATTGGTTTGATCAAAAACCTCAAGGACAAATCTTTTCAAAAAAAATTTTGGATTGAAAGAATTGTTTGGTTTAAAAAGATTGGATGAGAATCGAAGTGTACCTCTGTTATAATGGACAAAACAGAAAACTCTTAACTCATTTGAGAAGAGTAAGGTAGCTCATTTTTGACTTATGCGAATATAAGCCTTTATGGGAAGAAATTATCATGTGATAATGTCATCAAGGCTTTCTTTGCACACATAGATTCATGTCGAGGCTTTTGGTCTACATACAGCAGCATGCTTCTAGGGACATCCTAACTAGTCTTAAAAAAAATTTAATACCTTCCCATAGAAACAAAATGTATGACCACTTCGCATTTTAGCCCTGCAGTAAATTCTTAGCACACAATTGACAAAACAAAGAAAAATAAAATCTTTTTGGATTTTTGATTTTTCAAAAGAAAATACAAAGAAATGAAAATCTTTTTGTATTTTTGAATTTTTCAAAAGAAAATACTAAAAAAAATGAAAATCTTTTTGTATTTTTGATTTTTCAAAAGAAAAGAAAGTAACGTATGTAATACTGTCCTAAGTTGATATTACCACAGATGCGAAATGATATGGATGCGAAGCCATGCGAAGCCTCTGAATGAACAGTAACTTCTGAACAATGTGAACGCATCTTCTGAACAAAACATTTATTCTTGTGTGGATGAAATTGAATTCACATTAAGCATCCCCAAACCTGCTAAAATTCTAACAAATGATTTTTCATCAAGAGGTTTTGTAAAAATATCAGCAACTTGTTCAGTTGTTTTGACAAAATGAATTTCAATATTCCCATCTTCCACATGATCTTTGATAAAATGATATCGAAGAGCAATGTGTTTTGTCTTTGAATGTTGCACTGGATTATGACAAATGTGAATCGCACTTTGTGAGTCAGAATACAAAGGAATCTTTTTCATGTTGATTGCATAATCACGAAGTTGACTTTGAATCCTTATAATTTGCGAAGTACAAGCAGCCGCAGAGATGTATTCTACCTCAGCAGTTGATATAGCCACACAAGTTTGTTTCTTTGATTGCCAGCTTACCAACTTTCCATCCAATAATTGACACCCACTAGTCGTACTTTTTCTATCCAAGGTACATCCTCCTAAATCAGAATCCGAAAAAGCTTGAATAAAAAATCCTGTTTTCGCAGGATACCAAAGTCCTAAAGAAACGGTTCCCTTTAAATATCGAAAGATATTTTTCACTGCCGTCAAATGTGGTTCTCTTGGATTTGCTTGATATCTAGCACAACAACAAACCGAAAACATAATATCAGGTCTACTCGCAGTTAAGTACAATAAAGACCCTATCATGCTATGATACAATGTTAAATCAATAGCAGGAGTGTCTAAAGAAGGATTTAGTCTTGTTCCTACTGCCATAGGGACTCTAAGCTTCGTGCTATTAAGCATTCCAAACTTTTCAAGCAAGTTCTTTGTATATTTTTCTTGATTGATGAAGATTCCTTGCCTGTTCTGTCTTATGTTTAAACCAAGAAAATTATTAATTTTTCCCATCATGCTCATTTCAAACTGACTTTTCATTAAATTTTCAAATTCAAGTGACAATGCTGGATCAGTGGAACCAAAGATAATATCATCAACATAAATTTGAACAAGCATTAGATGACACCCAACTTTCTTGCGAAATAATGTGAGGTCGACTGATCCTTGTTTAAATTTAGATTGTTTCAAGAAATTTGTAAGTGTTGCATACCAGGCCCTTGGTGCTTGTTTTAACCCATATACAACTTTATCTAAAATATAAACATGATCAGGATGTTCAGTGTTTACAAAACCTGGTGGTTGTTCAACATACACTGTTTCTTCGAGTTTGCCATTTAAGAATGCACATTTAACATCCATTTGATAAACATCAAAATCTTTGTGAGCTGCATAAGCTAAAAATATGCGAACTGCTTCAAGTCTTGCAATAGGTGCAAATGTTTCTTCATAATCAATGCCTTCTTGTTGCGAATAACCTTTAACCACTAATCTTGCTTTATTTCGAATAATATTGCCATCTTTGTCGGTTTTGTTTTTAAAAATCCATTTTAATCCAACAACTGAAACATCAGAAGGTTTAGAAACTAATCTCCAAACCTTGTTTCGTTCAAATTCAGCCAATTTAGATTGCATAGCAACAACCCAATCTGAGTGTTCCATAGCATTCTTGACTGTTTTTTGTCACAACTGTAAATTTTGAGCCATGTAATCTATGCATTCAACCTATTGTGAATCAAAAACTTCAATCAAATACAATATACAAGCACTATAAGTAGTCATCAACCAATTGGAGACCCTAGAAGTTCTTGTTAAGTCCAATTAGGACTAGGACTTCCTTATTGGATCCAAATGGACCAATAAACTTCTAATTGGACTATCATGGGTTTAGGACCCTAATTGGGCTCTAATTGGACCCACATTCATTTATTTCAATATTTTGGGCTAGGTAGAACCTAGAATGAAATAAAACACAAGTTTTGATCCATAATCTAACCTAACCTAGCTTAATAAAGCATAAAAATCACACTTTTATTTTATAAGGCCAATAAATACCCTAAACTACCTCTAATGTTGGGCTTAGGGGCAAAAAGCCCAATTCTTCCCTCTTCCCTTCATATTCTCGGCCCAAGGCCCAAACACAAGAAGAAGTTGACTTTTAAGTGCCACCTCATTTTTACCCATAGGTTCTCCATGCAAAATCTCATTCATCCATGCAAGCATCACCTCAAAGTCTTTTCTTCCCTCTCTCTCTCTCCCTCTCCCTTCTTGTTTCGGCCGAGGATAACCAACACACACACACATCTCACAAATTCTCTCAAAAAAATTCTCTCAAGAAACTCTCTCCTTCCTCTCCAAAAATCTCGAAAATTAGGGACTTTCCAAGAGGATTTTGCAAGTAAATCATCATCTAAGGTAAGATTATGCATAGATCTATGGTTTAAATTCTTTTGTTATCAAAATCCTTTCCTAATCTATGCAAAAATCGTGATCTTGCACCCTAGAACCATCTCAAAACTCGAGATCTTCATCAAAGGGAGCCAAGGCCAAAAACACTTCATTTTTCCTTCCATTTTCCTTGCAAAACCGAATCAACACCCCAAGGTGAGCTTCATACCCCTATTTTCTGTTTTTATGAGTTTTGTGGGGGGGAATACAAGTGAAAGTGTAGATCTATATGTGTTTGTATGCCTTGTATGATTTCCATGCTTATATGTATGCTTTTATGTGTTTTTATGTTGGATCTAGCCTCAAAACTCATCAAAACCGAGATATAACTTGTGCTACATGATTTTTACTTCAAATATATTTCTAAACACAAAGTGCTTCAAGAAAAATGGCTAAGTAGTTTAGTAATAATTTCTTTGGGTTAAAAACACAAATTTTGGGCCTAAAATGTGAAAAATGCAAAAATAAGGGCCCAAATCGTCATTTCACAGATTCTGATGGATGAAGTGTGCCAAAACAGTTTTCATAAGTAAATTTCTGGAAATATACTCATTTAGGGGACTAAAATCATAAATTTTAAGCTTAATGGGCTAAAAATGTAACTTTCGGCCCAATAAGGCCCATTATGCGAATTTTTCTGTTTTGGAGGGCCAAAACTGTAACTTTCTGTAAAACAGTGGACTATAAGTGTTCCAACCCCTTTTCAAAGGTTAAAAATGCTTTTTAAATTTAAAAAGGACCAAAGTTGCAAAAGTTTTCCAAATGGGGCCAAAATTGTAAAAGTTGCGAAAAGAAGGGGTTAAAACCGCGAAAACTGCATTTTTAAGAACTTAAACTGTTTTTATGAAAAACATGTTGAAAAATATTAATTTCAATAATTTTTGGTGTTAAAATGTCAAGAAAAATAGTTTAAGGACTAAACCGGGAAGTATTTAATATAAAGGGTTAAAAATGTAAATTTTACAAATGATGAGGGGCTGAAAACAGGAATATTTCAAGGCTAGTTCAACATACACAATTTGATCGAACGATGGCACCACGACTATCAACGAAATACAATACATTACAATACCAAAAGTCGTTGTTAAACGAATTGGCTCGGTGTCGAGCCAATAAAAATCTACTACTACTAACACTACGATTCATACAAGTAACGTTTGGTTATACATACACATGCGAGTGTGCACAGACGTCTATGCACCATCTTTGGGCCCCACAAGTGTAAAATCTTGTTCGTTGAGCCTAGCTAGCCCAATGACCTGATCTTAAGGCCCGAAGACATTTTTTTTTACGGAGTGTTGGGTTTTACCAATCCGACACAACGTAAATGGACTTTCAATGGCTTGTATACCACCGGTCCCCAAGGGTCCTTTGGTCTTGCTAGTAAGGTCTACATTTCATGCGAGGCGGGTCTGGGACCCCTCGTACATTTTATCCCCAACCGGCTAATGGAGTTACCGGGGTCTTCGTGACCTCTTTCTCTTCGGATGTGGGACTTCACCTAGTCAGGGCGATTGGATAACGTGATTAGTACTGACGACGCCTTCGGAGTCGTTAGTATAACTACAAACTGGGCGTTTGTGTAACGCGGGTTTGCAGTAAATAATCATGCTCGAGAACCTTCCAACGTCGCCCGGGACTGACACTATACTCTATGCAATGGTTTCAATGTAACATCACGTAATTCAAGGAACTAGGAGAACATCGGGTTTTCCTAGGGTTTTCAATACTTACAAATTTGAAATGCATACATTCTAAACGAACATTTTTTTTTACAAGTATAGAAACAAACAAGCATACCTATGGATCTTCACAAACGTTTTCGGAAACTTATCTTTTCAGAAAATATCGGATTTTCTGGTGGTTCTTCAAACAATACAAACATTCGATTTCAAACACTACTTATGAACTCACCAACATTCCATATGTTGACGTTTTTCAAAATACTTGTATTCTCAGGGAGCCAGTGAATCAAGGGAAATCATATCCAGTGACGGTTGCGGTTTATTTTTGTATGAATTAAACAACTAAATTTTTGGGGAATGTAATGTTTAAACAATGTATGTTATGTAAACACTACTGGTTGTACTATGTTGATGAATGGTGACGAATGTTGTTATGTTTCATATATATTCAATGTTATGGTATTCAATTGAGTCACGACAGCCCCCGGACGTTTCCGCCGTCTGGTTCGGGGGTGTGACAGGTTGGTATCAGAGCTTTGTTTATAGTGAACTAGCATGTCGAACCATACATTGATATGCAACTATAAACCAAAAAGAGGGACTAACATAACTCTGAACAGAACGAGTAAATAAAACACACTTGCTTGCATTAGGAATAAGAACCTAACGTCGAATCAAACACAATAATGCTGGTATCTTGGTTAATTCGGGACTGTTCTTAGGGATACCAAGGAGTGAATGTAGCCTGATCAAGTACATTCTCTCCAAGGTAAAACTAACACACGTCTTGATGAGATCGGGATAGCCAGGGAACCTAAAACTATACCCTTTATCACCCAAAAAGAGAATGTTTGCTTAGTCTGTACAATAGTCATAGCATCCTAGGATAATGTTAGCATTTACGTACTCGCGCAGACAGCATGGCTGGCTTTCATCACCCGGGAGACCCCTACTTCCCTAATCAGGGAAACAACGGGTGGCTAGAGGAACCTGAGGAGGAACCTGAGGAAGAGCCTGAAGAGGAACCCGAGGAGGACCCCGAGGAGGAACCTGACGGGGAACCGGAGGCAGAAGTCGAGGGCGAGCCTGTCGAACCCGAAGAAGACGAAGAACCTTTCGAAGAGGAGCTCGATGACAGCGAAGGGGGTGATTCGGATGCGGAGTCCGAAGTCATCAACCCCCCTTACCCAATCCGGGTGCCTGCATATCGAGTGGGCCCCACTGGCCCTACACCTCCCTGGGGTATTGACCTTTGGAAATGGAGCAGACAGCAGGGACAGCGACCCCCGTACGGCATGTCACGCGAGTTCTTTGACCTGAGAGACGGAGGGCCGGCAGATCGAGCCCTTCCAGTCATGGTGAAACGGTTACGGAATACGGGCAATCTTGCCCAGGACACTGCGGATCAGGTACACCAATTGAGGACTAGGGTCGAGCGTGCGGAGCAGGAGACGCGTGACGTCCTTCGAGAGTTTCACATGAGACAGGTTCGGTGGGAGTCTCGACTCCGGGATGCGGAACGCTTGGTTGCTCGTCTTCAGGGAGCATCCACATCTTCGGCACCACCTCCTGACGCAGCTCATCGCGGTTAGGAATAGACTTATTATAGTAGGTTATTAGGAACTATGTTATGTACTCCGGCTCTATGTTTAAGTGACTACACTACTCATGGAGCCGTTATGCTGTCAGATTAGCATTATCTATGTATGCTCCAACGAGCAAATTTTCTTGTACTAAATGCGGATAATATTAATGAACTTTTGTGTGTTTTGCTAAATTATTCTTAGTTGCTATGTGTTGAGACATTATGATTGCATGCTTG
Source organism: Lactuca saligna (assembly GCF_052625555.1). Taxonomy (NCBI): domain Eukaryota; kingdom Viridiplantae; phylum Streptophyta; class Magnoliopsida; order Asterales; family Asteraceae; genus Lactuca; species Lactuca saligna. Next base: position 107,371,116 of record NC_136425.1, read on the forward strand.
ATGATAGTAATGTTTAGGTTCGTACCATACACCTAGTTAGTAGGGTCGCCACCTCACAGAAACCACGTACACTCAACATCTTTCCGTTTCATGACAGAAAGATGCCTCGCCCAGCTACTCGCGGAAATCCCGAACCAACCCCGCCGGAAGTTGACTCCACTGCTTTCCAGGCAGCCGTGTCTGCTGCAGTCACAACGGCTATGGCACAACTTCACCGAGGGAACAACGGAGGAGGTAACGGGCAAGGATCCGGAAGTTCGAACAACGGGACGAACCAAGGATTCACTAAAACGTGCACCTACAAGGACTTTGCGAACGCTAAACCCCGAACTTTCAACGGTACCGGAGGAGTGATCGCCCTGAAGCGATGGATCGAGAAGGTAGAGTCGGTATTCGAGATATGCGAGTGCCCCGAGCAGATGAAAGTGAAGTTCGCGGCCTGCACTTTTGTGGACCAAGCACTCACATGGTGGAATGGTCATGTGGAAGCCATGACACTCCCGGTCGCCAACTCTATTCCCTGGGCAGAAATGAAAGAGATGTTGACGGCTGAGTACTGCCCTCGAGGCGAAATACAGAAGATGGAGCAGGAACTATGGAATCTCACGGTGCAGAATGGGAACATCGATGCTTACATATCGAGATTCAGCGAACTATCTCTGTTGTGCCCGGGTATGATCACATCAGAGGGAAAGAAGATTGAACGATTCATTTGGGGACTGACATCCCCCATTCAAGGGAATGTGATAGCTGTGAACCCTGAAACTTTTGACAGTGCGAAGAGATTGGCAAAGAGGCTATACGATCATAACCACAAAAAGGGCGAGAAACCGGTAGAGACTGAGAAGAAGAAGGAGAGTGATAGTAAGAAAGGATGGAACAACAAGAGGAAGGGGCGTCAGGGTCCCGAGACCTCTAAAAAGCAGCAAACGGTGGCAGTTCACGCTGTCACTGCGCCGGTACCAGTCACATCACATGCTCCAACCTCAGCTGCTTCAAATACCTCAAAACCCTATTCCGGTACTCATCCCAAATGCAACAAGTGCGGTTTCCATCACCAAGGAGAATGTAGGGAGTTCCATTGCACCAGTTGCAACCGAAGGGGACACACTGCAAAGTTCTGCAGGACTTATCCTTCTCAGAACCAGAATCAGGGAAACAACCAGAACAACAACAACCCTCACAATAACAACAACACCAATGCCGGTGGCAACAATGCAGGGCTTAGCCACACCTGTTTCGGGTGTGGAAGGACGGGACATTTCCGTCGAGACTGCCCTAACAACAACAACAACTCAGGAAGCAGAGGAGCAGGAAGAATGCTGACTATGGGTCAGAGTGATGCAGTTCAGGACCCCGCAGTTGTGACCGGTACGTTCCTCCTAAACCACGCTTATGCATGCATCTTATTTGATACCGGAGCGGAGCGAAGTTTCGTAAGCGAGAAGTTTAAACACTTATTAAAACAACAACCCCAAAAGCTAAATGAAACCTATACGGTGGAAATGGCCAATGGGAAAACCGAATCCACTAGAGAAATCTACACTGGATGTACCCTAACCCTTAACCAACACGTCTTACGAATAGATCTGATGCCAGTGTCAATTAGGAGTTTCGATGTGATTATCGGCATGGATTGGTTAAGCCCCCACCATGCTGAGGTTTTGTGCCACGAGAAGGCCGTTCGCCTTCGTCTCCCGAATCACGAAACCCTAGTAATTTACGGAGACAAGCCTAGCACGAATCTTCGTCTTATCTCGTGCATCAAAGCACAAAAACATCTGCGAAAGAACAACTTAGCGTTCTTGGCCCACATAGTGGACAAGACCAAAGAAGAAATTAACATCCAAGACATTCCAGTAGCGTGTGAATTCCCGGACGTGTTTCCTGAAGATCTCCCAGGAGTACCCCCAGAGAGACAGGTTGAGTTCCGAATCGACCTCGTCCCAGGAGCAACTCCTCTCGCTAAATCACCATATCGATTGGCACCTGCTGAAATGCAGGAATTGTCCAGTCAACTCAGTGAGCTTCTGGACAAGGGATTTATCCGACCTAGCTACTCGCCATGGGGAGCTCCAGTGCTCTTTGTCAAAAAGAAGGACGGATCTTTCAGAATGTGCATCGATTACAGAGAGTTGAATAAACTCACTGTTAAAAACCGCTACCCACTCCCTCGGATCGATGATCTATTCGACCAGCTCCAAGGAGCTAGCTATTTTTCTAAAATTGATCTACGATCCGGATACCATCAACTCAAGGTCCGAGAAGAAGATATCCTTAAAACCGCTTTCCGAACCCGCTATGAACATTATGAATTCGTCGTAATGCCCTTCGGTCTAACAAATGCACCCGCCGCATTTATGGACCTAATGAACCGAATCTGTCGACCGTTCTTGGACAACTTCGTCATTGTGTTTATCGATGACATCCTCGTCTATTCTCGAAGCAAAGAGGAGCATGGCCAACATCTCCGACAAGTCCTAGAGACGTTGCGATCGGAAAGGCTTTACGCCAAACTCTCTAAGTGTGAGTTTTGGCTACGGAGCGTGAATTTTCTCGGTCACGTAGTTAGCCAAGATGGAATTCATGTGGATCCCTCTAAGGTCAAAGCTGTGGAAGGATGGGCAACTCCGACTACGCCCACAGAAATTCGTCAGTTCTTAGGCCTAGCAGGCTACTATAGGAGATTCATCCAAAACTTCTCTAAAATCTCCAAGCCACTTACCTTGCTTACGCAAAAGAGTGTGCCATTCAAGTGGACAGACCGACAAGAGTTCGCGTTTCGAGCCTTGAAGCAAGCTCTTTGTAGCGCTCCTGTACTATCTCTACCCGAAGGAACGGAAGATTTTGTAGTTTACTGTGACGCGTCAAATCAAGGCTTAGGTTGCGTTCTCATGCAACGTGGAAAAGTGATAGCATATGCGTCCCGCCAACTAAAGACGCACGAAGTAAATTACACAACCCACGACCTAGAACTGGGAGCTGTGGTCTTCGCCCTAAAAATTTGGAGGCACTACCTGTACGGTACGAAGTGCACCATCTTCACAGACCACAAAAGCCTCCAGCACATCTTGAATCAGAAGGAGCTGAACATGAGACAACGAAGATGGGTGGAGTTGTTAAACGACTACGAATGCGAGATCAAGTACCATCCCGGCAAGGCCAATGTGGTAGCTGACGCATTAAGTCGGAAGGAGCACACCAATCGCCGTACGAAAACGCACTCGATAACCATTCAGTCTCATCTGACCACTCAAATTGCATCAGTCCAGGCAGAGGCTATGAAAATGGAAAATAGAACTAGCGAGGCATTACGCGGAATGGAGAAGAACCTGGAAGTCAAAGAGAATGGGGTATACTACTCCATGAACCGTATTTGGGTTCCAAAGATCGGAGGATTCAGGGAGATCGTTATGAAGGAAGCCCACAAGACACGATACTCCATTCATCCTGGTTCGGACAAGATGTATTTGGACATTAAGCAGCACTATTGGTGGCCTAACATGAAGGCGGAAATCGCAACTTATGTTAGTAAGTGCCTTACGTGTGCCAAGGTAAAAGTGGAATACCAGAAACCTTCCGGATTGTTACAGCAACCGGCAATCCCTGAGTGGAAATGGGAGGGGATTTCTATGGACTTCGTGACCAAGCTGCCCAAGACGCCGGACGGTTTGGACACCATATGGGTAATCATCGATCGACTGACGAAATCTGCCCATTTCCTGCCCATCAAAGAGTCCTACAAGATGGAGAGGCTGACGCGTTTATACCTACGAGAGATTGTAAGACTTCATGGAGTGCCAAAATCTATCATCTCGGATAGGGACAGTAGGTTCACGTCACGCTTTTGGCAGTCGCTCCACAAGGCAATGGGAACTCATCTTGATATGAGCACAGCGTATCACCCACAAACGGACGGACAAAGCGAACGAACCATTCAGACGCTTGAAGACATGCTTCGTGCATGTGTGATAGACTTCGGAAAGTCTTGGGATACCCACCTACCATTGATCGAGTTTTCATATAACAATAGTTATCATTCGAGCATTAAGGTGGCCCCTTTCGAAGCACTGTACGGGCGTAAATGTAGATCACCGTTGTGTTGGGCTGAAGTAGGTGACACCCAGCTAGCAAGAACACATGCGTCAAACAGGGCATTAACGGGACCGGAAATCATTCGCGAGACCACAGAAAAGATTGTCCAGATCAAAGCTCGATTACAGGCATCGCGTGACCGGCAAAAGAGCTACGCTGATAAATGGCGAAAGCCCTTAGAGTTCCAGGTCGGTGATCGAGTAATGTTGAAGGTCTCACCCTGGAAAGGGGTTATACGTTTCGGAAAACGGGGAAAGCTGAACCCGCGATACGTTGGACCTTTCGAAATCGTCGCCCGAATAGGTCCAGTAGCATACAGACTACAACTACCCGCAGAGCTAAACGGTGTACACCCCGTGTTTCATGTTTCTAATATGAAAAAGTGCCTATCAGATGAAACCCTTGTCATTCCTCTTGACGAAATCGAAATCAATGAGAATCTCCTGTTCGTCGAAGAACCAATCGAAATTATGGACAGGGAGGTGAAGCGTACTAAGCAGAGTCGCATCCCGATCGTGAAGGTACGGTGGAACGCAAAGCGTGGGCCAGAATTCATGTGGGAACGCGAAGATCAAATGAAGCAAAAGTACCCTCACCTATTCTAGTTTTCTCAAATCTAGCTTTCAAAACAGAATTTCGGGACGAAATTCCCTCTAACGGGGGGATGATGTCACAACTGTAAATTTTGAGCCATGTAATCTATGCATTCAACCTATTGTGAATCAAAAACTTCAATCAAATACAATATACAAGCACTATAAGTAGTCATCAACCAATTGGAGACCCTAGAAGTTCTTGTTAAGTCCAATTAGGACTAGGACTTCCTTATTGGATCCAAATGGACCAATAAACTTCCAATTGGACTATCATGGGTTTAGGACCCTAATTGGGCTCTAATTGGACCCACATTCGTTTATTTCAATATTTTGGGCTAGGTAGAACCTAGAATGAAATAAAACACAAGTTTTGATCCATAATCTAACCTAACCTAGCTTAATAAAGCATAAAAATCACACTTTTATTTTATAAGGCCAATAAATACCCTAAACTACCTCTAATGTTGGGCTTAGGGGCAAAAAGCCCAATTCTTCCCTCTTCCCTTCATATTCTCGGCCCAAGGCCCAAACACAAGAAGAAGTTGACTTTTAAGTGCCACCTCATTTTTACCCATAGGTTCTCCATGCAAAATCTCATTCATCCATGCAAGCATCACCTCAAAGTCTTTTCTTCCCTCTCTCTCTCTCCCTCTCCCTTCTTGTTTCGGCCGAGGATAACCAACACACACACACATCTCACAAATTCTCTCAAAAAAATTCTCTCAAGAAACTCTCTCCTTCCTCTCCAAAAATCTCGAAAATTAGGGACTTTCCAAGAGGATTTTGCAAGTAAATCATCATCTAAGGTAAGATTATGCATAGATCTGTGGTTTAAATTCTTTTGTTATCAAAATCCTTTCCTAATCTATGCAAAAATCGTGATCTTGCACCCTAGAACCATCTCAAAACTCGAGATCTTCATCAAAGGGAGCCAAGGCCAAAAACACTTCATTTTTCCTTCCATTTTCCTTGCAAAACCGAATCAACACCCCAAGGTGAGCTTCATACCCCTATTTTCTGTTTTTATGAGTTTTGTGGGGGGGAATACAAGTGAAAGTGTAGATCTATATGTGTTTGTATGCCTTGTATGATTTCCATGCTTATATGTATGCTTTTATGTGTTTTTATGTTGGATCTAGCCTCAAAACTCATCAAAACCGAGATATAACTTGTGCTACATGATTTTTACTTCAAATATATTTCTAAACACAAAGTGCTTCAAGAAAAATGGCTAAGTAGTTTAGTAATAATTTCTTTGGGTTAAAAACACAAATTTTGGGCCTAAAATGTGAAAAATGCAAAAATAAGGGCCCAAATCGTCATTTCACAGATTCTGATGGATGAAGTGTGCCAAAACAGTTTTCATAAGTAAATTTCTGGAAATATACTCATTTAGGGGACTAAAATCATAAATTTTAAGCTTAATGGGCTAAAAATGTAACTTTCGGCCCAATAAGGCCCATTATGCGAATTTTTCTGTTTTGGAGGGCCAAAACTGTAACTTTCTGTAAAACAGTGGACTATAAGTGTTCCAACCCCTTTTCAAAGGTTAAAAATGCTTTTTAAATTTAAAAAGGACCAAAGTTGCAAAATTTTTCCAAATGGGGCCAAAATTGTAAAAGTTGCGAAAAGAAGGGGTTAAAACCGCGAAAACTGCATTTTTAAGAACTTAAACTGTTTTTATGAAAAACATGTTGAAAAATATTAATTTCAATAATTTTTGGTGTTAAAATGTCAAGAAAAATAGTTTAAGGACTAAACCGGGAAGTATTTAATATAAAGGGTTAAAAATGTAAATTTTACAAATGATGAGGGGCTGAAAACAGGAATATTTCAAGGCTAGTTCAACATACACAATTTGATCGAACGATGGCACCACGACTATCAACGAAATACAATACATTACAATACCAAAAGTCGTTGTTAAACGAATTGGCTCGGTCTCGAGCCAATAAAAATCTACAACTACTAACACTACGATTCATACAAGTAACGTTTGGTTATACATACACATGCGAGTGTGCACAGACGTCTATGCACCATCTTTGGGCCCCACAAGTGTAAAATCTTGTTCGTTGAGCCTAGCTAGCCCAATGACCTGATCTTAAGGCCCGAAGACATTTTTTTTTACGGAGTGTTGGGTTTTACCAATCCGACACAACGTAAATGGACTTTCAATGGCTTGTATACCACCGGTCCCCAAGGGTCCTTTGGTCTTGCTAGTAAGGTCTACATTTCATGCGAGGCGGGTCTGGGACCCCTCGTACATTTTATCCCCAACCGGCTAATGGAGTTACCGGGGTCTTCGTGACCTCTTTCTCTTCGGATGTGGGACTTCACCTAGTCAGGGCGATTGGATAACGTGATTAGTACTGACGACGCCTTCGGAGTCGTTAGTATAACTACAAACTGGGCGTTTGTGTAACGCGGGTTTGCAGTAAATAATCATGCTCGAGAACCTTCCAACGTCGCCCGGGACTGACACTATACTCTATGCAATGGTTTCAATGTAACATCACGTAATTCAAGGAACTAGGAGAACATCGGGTTTTCCTAGGGTTTTCAATACTTACAAATTTGAAATACATACATTCTAAACGAACATTTTTTTTTACAAGTATAGAAACAAACAAGCATACCTATGGATCTTCACAAACGTTTTCGGAAACTTATCTTTTCAGAAAATATCGGATTTTCTGGTGGTTCTTCAAACAATACAAACATTCGATTTCAAACACTACTTATGAACTCACCAACATTCCATATGTTGACGTTTTTCAAAATACTTGTATTCTCAGGGAGCCAGTGAATCAAGGGAAATCATATCCAGTGACGGTTGCGGTTTATTTTTGTATGAATTAAACAACTAAATTTTTGGGGAATGTAATGTTTAAACAATGTATGTTATGTAAACACTACTGGTTGTACTATGTTGATGAATGGTGACGAATGTTGTTATGTTTCATATATATTCAATGTTATGGTATTCAATTGAGTCACGACAGCCCCCGGACGTTTCCGCCGTCTGGTTCGGGGGTGTGACATTTTTGGCTCTATTTTCGAAATAAAGACATTAAACATACAAAGTTCTTGGTTAGTATTCAGTACCTCATTTTTCGCATGAATTTGAGCTCTAGTCAACACACCTTCTTGTAAATCGCCAATTACCTGTTCTTGTGGATGATTTCTTGTCCATTTCGCAAGTGGTGGATAATTTGGATCATATTCTAATGGTGTATCTGTTGGATTAATGTCTAAGTCCATAACTATAATTGGTAAGACTTGACCCGACCCGGCATGGTCCATTTGGGTTGCATGGCATCATGCACTTGGATAGACTATAATGAGAGAAATAAGACACTTATGGTTATTAATATATTATAAGTTCTAGTATATTAATAATAAGAATAATAAGATTATTTAATTAGTATTGATCAAGAATTAATCTAGGATTAATTAAGTGAGCAAAAGAAGACTAATTAAATATATGGGTTGATTGTGTAAATCATCCATACTTATATAGTGGGCTAATGCTCCATGGATTATCTAGTTGGGCCAAAACCCATATGATGCTCCATGGATGCTCCATGGTGTATTTGAACCCATGGATCCAAGGAAATGGAAAGTCATGACAATTAGGGTTTACCCTAATTGTAACACTATATAAAGATATTATTCTTCCCAAAATCGGTCACTAGATTATTCTAGAGAGGGCTAACCGATTTCATGAAGTGTTCTAGTTTCTCTCAAGTTATTCCAAGTGTATTTGGTGTTGTGTGAACCATTTGAGGTGTCACACTTGGGGCACTAAGCACTCAAGCTTCATGAAGACAAGCACTATCAAAGAGGTATGTATTCTATCTTGTTATATCCATTATTTTGTATGCTAGATTAGGATAATACCTTGGATGTTCATATTTGCATGTATAATAGAAAAAAACATAGATCCAAGGTATTTAGGGTTGCATGTACACTTAGGAGTGTTAGAATGCTCATAACCCAACATTATCTTCATGCATATCTTCATTTTCAGATCCTGCAACTGAAAAATGATCATTAAATTCATGAAAGTCTGTATTGTTATCAAGACTATTTGTCTCTGTTTCATCAAGCTCTCTCTCAACATGATCTACATTTGGATACTCCCCCTCAAAATTATGTTCATGGTGATTTTGCGAATACTCCCCCTCAACTTGATGTTCTTGTTGATTTGGTGAATGCTCCCCCTCAACTTGATTTTCTTGTTGATTTTGTGAATACTCCCCCTCAAACGTTGGTATAAAATCTTCATGGACACTTGTGTGTTCCTCCTCCATATGAGCATTTGGTGTGCTTTCACAAGTTATCGACGTTGAAGTTGTTGTTGATTCATCAGTATGTTTTGAGGATTTTGATGTTTGATTATCAGGAACACTATTTTCTGCATCAATTGTCCTGTCAGGAATTCCAAAAATTAAGTCATAATCAAAATCATTAATTTCAGAATTATCAATTTGAGTATTTGAATCCACAAGTATTGGTTTCTGATCGAATTGACTATCAATCTGTTTAAGATAGTAATCGTCAAATGTTAAATTGAAAGTTTCTTCAATTTTTCTTGTTCATTTATTAAGCACTCTGTATGCAACTGAATTCTGTGAATATCCTAAGAAAATGCCTTCATCAGCTTTTGCTTGAAACTTTGACAAATTATCTTTGAGATTCATAATAAAGCACCTGCAACCAAAAACATGAAAGAATTTTACATTAGGTTTCCGATTATTAATTATTTCATATGGAGTAACATTGAATCTTCTGTGAATGTATGATCTATTCTGAGTAAAACATGCTGTGGACACAGCTTCTGCCCAAAGATATTGAGGTAGATTCACATATGTGAGCATGGTTCTGGCTGCTTCGCATAAAGATCGATTTCTTCTTTTTACTACACCATTTTGTTGTGGAGTATACGGTGATGAGAAATTATGCGAAATACCTTTGTTTGTAAGAAAATTGTCAAGAGTTGGATTTTTAAACTCCGAACCATTATCACTTTTAATTTTTCGTAAATTCTTCTTCAGACTAATTTCAATCTTTTTGATAAAATCAATCATCATCTGAGCAACTTCAGATTTCAACCTGAGAAAAAATACCCATGTGAATCTAGAGAAATCATCTACAACAACTAAAATATACCGCTTTTTATTTATTGTTGCAACAGTTGATGGTCCACATAGATCAATGTGAAGAAGTTCCAATGGATCTACTATCTTTGAATCTATGACAATCGGATGACGTTTTCGATGTTGTTTTCCTTGTTCGCAAGCTGCACATAAGGATTCATTATCAAATTTTAATATTGGTAACCCTCGAACTAAATCTTCAGTTACAAGTTTATTTATATTTCGAAAGTTCAAATGTGACAATCTTCGATGCCAAAGCCAGCTGATATCATTGGATGCTTTTGATAGTAAACACACAACTGGTTTTCCCACAATTGGTTTGATGTCCAATGTAAACATATCACCATATCGTTTGGATTTCAGAAGTATTTCATTTGTCTTTGCATTTGAGATGATACTTCCTTCTTCATTAAACACTACTTGATTTCCAGTACCTACAACAAGTTGTGATACACTAATCAAATTATGTTGAAGTCCTTCAACATAAGCAACTCTGTTTACTGTGAAGTGTCCGTTTGTGACTTTCCCATATCCTTTCACTTGACACTTGTGATTATTTCCAAATTTGACAACTCCAGCATTCTCCAAGCTTCGATAATCTCGCAAGTTTTCCTTTCTTCCAGTCATATGATGAGAGCAACCACTATCAATATACCATTTTGGATCATATTGCTTGTCACATAACACCTGCATTTATTGAAAAAATTTAGGAACCCAAGACTTATTGGGTCCATCATTAGTAGAATTAAACAACTTTTTGGAACTTAAAAACCATGTTTTCACTTTGCTTGTAACAGAATCCATTATATCAGCATCATCAGTTCTAGATATTGAAATATAGTCATTCAATAATTTTGGATTCGCATTGATTATAATCTTATCCTTCAAAACATTCGCATGTTTGATAACTGGTTTCCATTTTTGAACCGGAACTTGCGAATTATAAGATGATGTACTAGCAGTTGAAGAATTATTTGCGAACTTATCAAAGGCACTTTTGATTTCTTGTTCTGAAAACTTTGCACTTTGATATTTCTTTCCTTTCCCTTCAAACCAATTATTGATCATATTTACATTAGTCTTTCCTTTGATGTATGAAACTTTGGTTTTTGTTGATATTGAAGGATTTGGAAAATTTGGTTGTTGTGGTGAAAATTTCGCTTTGACTTGATTTGATTTCTTCAAATTTGATGAATTATTCGTGAATTTGTCAACATTTGGAAACTTTTGATTATTTGCAAATTTTTGCGAATTCTCAAATTTTCTATTGTTGTCATATTTGCGAATATATGAAACTTTGTCAACAGAATTTATTTGTTTATGAAAACTCGAAGTTGTGTTAGTGTATTTATTTTGAAATTTTGACGATGTTTTTGAAATTTGTTCTTTTTCATTATTCACAACTTGCCAGAATATTGCTTTTCTTGCTTGTCTTTTTGAAACATTATTTTCTATTGAATAATTTCCAACCATCAATTTGAATTCTTGAGAATTTAATTTGACTTCAACCTTTGAGTTTTCAACTTTTTCAAAAGGTTTGTTTGATTTTTCACCTTTAACCACCCATTTTTGTAATGATTTTTGTTTTTGAAACACATAAGAATTTTGAGTTAAATTGTTTTCTACTGTGTTTTGATATGCGAAGAAACCTTCAGGTGTTGACTTTTGATTATCTTTTTCAATCAATTTATTGAACTCAGGATGAACTTTCTCAGCATTTCCAGTAGTGACAAAAACTTGATTTGGAAAAATAGTTTTATCAGTACATACAAAATTTGGATATACCACTGTGTTGGTTTCCAAATAATGTGTGCCTTTGTCATTTAAAATTTTGTCAATTTCTTTTGTGTTTTCAAACACTTGATCAACCACAACCCTTTGATGTGTTTTAGTTGAATTTTTATTTTCTTCTTTATTTTCATTAGTATCATCAGATTTCCAGCTTTCAACTTCCACATTATCAAACTTACAATGTTGCGAAGTTGAAGATTTATCAACTTTATCCTCTACTATTGAATCAACTATTATTTCTTTACCTTTGATCTTAGATGTGATATTAACGATTGACAATTGAGAACAATCCATCTCTTCTTCTTCTTCTTCAATTTCACTGATTTCACTCACATTATCAGAATTTTCATCAATATCAGCATAATTGAATTGCGAAGTAAGAGTTGAATTTTCGGTTTTCTTTAAGATTTTCACTTGTTCACTTTTTGTCAAACTTTCATTTACAATGTCAACCAACTCATCAGCATTCAGAAATTCATCAATTTTGACAATACCATATGAATATCTATCATCAGGTATTTTGTCAAATTGAGCAATTGTACTTTCGCAATCATAAGAAACAACATCAACTTTTTCACGCTCATACTCAAGAAAAGGTAAAAGTTTCCTATGTTGTTCTTTGCTAATATCAGAAGAATGATGTAAAGCTGTTAATTTTGCATACAATCTTTTTGCTGAATTACAATAGATGTTTCTTTGTGCTAGTAACAATCTAACATCATTAGAAAGATTATTCCTATCACAATCTATATTTTTGATTTGCATTTCTAATTTTTCAACTCTGCTCTTCTTTATTTCTAAATCCCTTCGTGTCTCACTAAGTTGCACATTTAATTTCTTAGCTTCATTATTGCAGACACAATAACAGAATCAAAATAAGCCACAATATCATCAAACGAAACAATTTCAGCATCATAAGCATATAAAGGAATATTAAAAGATTCAAGAATTGCACGTACCTTGGTTGTCATGGGAGATTTGTCAGTGGATTTAGACATAAAAAATTTCCCTGAAATGTTCTCTTCGCATTCCTCAAAGCTTGCGAACATTGCTCCATATGTGGGATGTCTCATTTCTTCATCATCAGATCCTGAAGACCAGATCTGATACGTTCCACTTTCTTCTTCATCAGATTCTCCCTTAGCAACCAAAGACACTCCTTTGTTCTTTGCACGTAATTCTTCAATCTTTTCAGAATAGTAAGCTTCATCTTTGACTTTTTCTTTCTTTTCTTCTTTCTTTCGCAACATGCAATCAGCTGTGAAATGATTCGCACCATTGCAGTAGTGGCAATAAATTCCTGAATCACCCTTCAACCTTTTCTCTTCATTCGCATTTTTCTGTTTTCCATCTGTTTTCTCCATTTTCTTCTTCTCTTCTCCTCCAGTTCTTGTTACATCATTTTTCACATCACTATTCTTTCCTTTTGGATTAAAAGGCTTTTTGAAAAACTTTTTAACTTTGTTGTTTGAATAGTATGCTACTGCTTCATCATCGGAGTTCATCAAAAATCCTTCTACATCTGAACCATCTTTTTCATCAGTTTCTGTTACTTTTGAAACAAGAGCCAAAGGACCACCAATAGCTTGTTTTGATTCTTCATACATTTTTGTGACCTCACATTCATGTGTTTTCAGTTGATTGTAAAGATCATTCAATGTAGTTGTATCAAAACATTGTTGATTCTTTATCATCATGCTCACACCGCGCCATTCCTTGCGAAGACTCATAATGAAAGTGAAATTGAACTCCATGGTAGATCTAGTAATTCCCTACCTATTGCAGCGAAACATAAGCTCATTCAGACGATCATAACAACTTTCGAGAGATTCTGTATCCTTTTGTCTGAATTCCTTCAGTTCAACTAGACACTGCTTCACAGAGTTGATCTTCGTCTTTTCACTACCTTGATATTTTTCTTTTAGAGTATTCCAGATCTCTTTTGCTGTTTTACAACTACGAATGTAATTGTAAACCACAGGAGGTAGAGCACCTCTTAGTTCTCTCATGCATCTCTTTTCATTTTTCTTCAATCGATTGCGTTGTTCTTCAACATCAGTAGATGCAGTTGATGATCCAATTGGTTGAGCATTAGCAGGAGCTAGTGCTGTTCCTTCGATACACTTCCAAAGTTCTTTATCAATTCCATTTAAGTAATCTTCCATTATATCAGCCCACTGATCATAGTATTCTGGAATTAACATCGGAATTTTGGTTGAGGAACCAAGCAAGTGAGAGAAAGAAGTCATTGAATTCGTTTTGAAGTTCGCCATTGATGAACACAGAAAATATCTGAAAACTTGAAACCTTGATGAATTTCAGAATTTATCAAACGAATTGATCACAAATCACTAATCGATTACTCGATTTAACAATTCAAATGCAGAATCAATTCAAATCTGAAGATCAAAAGTGATTTTCAAAACCAAAAATGTGCGGAATATTTTGAGTAAATTTGTAACTCAAAAAACAAATGATTCTTATACGAAAATCAGATCTAAGCAGTTTGAATCCTGCTCTGATACCAATTCATGAGAATTGTTATCGAGAATTTAGAAAAGAAAAGATAGATTTGAATGATTAAGATGAATAACACGGAGAGTAAATATTAATCAGATCTTATATTGATAAAGACTTATTACAATGTTAAGCAGAAGTGAGTTCTGGCATCGTACTACAACTTCTAGCCTAAGTCCCTATTTATAGGGAACAACAAAAAATATACTAAGTCTATACATTTTAACTTCGCACAAAAGATGACTTAGTAAAATAACATAAAATGCGAGACTATACAAAACACTCTATTCGACTTTTACAACATACGTCAACACATGCCTTCCTATTTTACCCAATTTTTGGTAATTATAATGGCCTAAAAATAGGAAAAATAGTTCTGATTATCCAAAATTCATGAAATTTTACCAGAATATCATGTTGTACAGTAGGAGGTTACATACAAGTTTGATGATTTTTCTCTACTGTAAACTATTTTTCTCCTATTTTCTAACGTTAAATACACTTAAATATACATAAATACCCAATAACCGGATTATACAATATGAAAACCACTTTTGGTATTTTTCCCAGATTACTTACACTGTAAATGATGTTACAAAAATTTTTGGTAATTTATTTTAACTGTTTATTATTTATTCTTCAATTAATGATTATTTAAGTGGATAAAACAAGGAAAAATAGAAATACCCACTGAAAAATATCTTTTATATTTTTCATAGCATAGTTATGTATAATAACAGTTAAATAAAAAGTTTGGGTAATTTTGGAAACTGTTTTCTATTTATTCCAATTTTTATTGGAATAAATGCTCAAAAATCATAAAATATAATCAAATAGCTTGGAAATCCATTATATTTTTATATTTTTCGCAGCTTAGTAATGTGTAATAACAGTAAAATAAAAAGTTTGAGAATTTTTATCCTTTGAATGCTATTTTTCGTGTATTTATGTTGTTATAAAGGCTTAAAAATTTGGAAAACAGTTAACCATATCAAAAATTCAAGGAAAATTTTCTAGAAAACCTCTATTGTATTTAGAAGGAAAATACAAGGTTTGACAATTTTTGGAAACTGTTGGATAATATTTTACATTTTTAGGAATATAAAACACCTTTAAATGTGTTGAAACACTCTTAAAATTTATAATATTAAATCTGGAAAATTAATATCCCAAAGTTGTATTAATCGCATAACTTGTAGAATTTCATCATTTCAGAAAAAGTGTAACCAAGCAATATAAAATCCAATATTAGAACATAAATTGGCATTTCACTATATGTAGAGTTTAGTATATTACAATTAGATTTCGACATGGAAACTCACTAGTGTGTGTTTGATGTCGTAGGATCCCGGTATTAAGACGTTGGTGTATTCCGAGGCACTCCTTGTATCTACTCGAAACATTGTGATTATTCACACACTCCCCTGTTTTCAGTTTTTATGTTTTGGGGTGGAAAAGCATGTCCAGAAAAACTATTATTTGCATGTTGTATTTAAATTGATTTGTATCAAACATGATTGCTATTGTATTGCTATATCTCTCTATGTATGTCTATGCAACACAGAACATGAGAACTTATCATACTAAGGCCCTTCCCTTATCTCTAACCATTAACTCTTTGAGCCAATGGTCATTATGGATAGCGCTATTAGGAATTGACAACTCCTCACTCGCCCTATTGCTGGAGTGCATGATACCATATTCATCTATGGAATGATAAGCATAGATCTTGATAGGGCTTCAGTCATAGGTTTGGTTGAGACTCATTGTTTGCTCATAAACATACAAACTCGTATCACGTTATAGAAATAAACTTGTATTCATTAATAGCAATCAACTTTGTTTCTCATTAAACCAATGTACTTGTATTTACGAAAAGCCTTATTCAAGCTCGATTTTATAAACTTGTGAACTCACCAACTATTTTCATAGTTGACGCTCGTTTTACATGCTTTTTCAGGAAATAATTAGTAAGTGGATATTAAGATTCATCATCATAGAGCATGCTGCATTGTGTTGAAGTTATTTATGAAATTATCTTTGAACAATGTTATTTTGGAAAAACATGTATTTTGTTTCTTTTGAAGTTATGGGTTGTAAACTTTTAAATACTACTATGGTGATGTATCTTTATCTTTTGCAATGAAACCATTATCGCTGCCATATCTTGCGTTTCGCTTTAGCAGGGTGTGATATCTACTGATCCACCAGAATCAGTTGATGATAATGACAATGATGATGGCGGATTTGGAGGAACGTTTGATGAACTTGAGTTTGATCTACAAGAAGAAGGCATTCCTAATCACATGTTGATGTCAGGAAAACAATTTAAGATTCTGAACAAAAAGCTCATTTTGATTATTCAATACCAAGCAGATGCATGGGGAAGCAGTTCACTGTCTAGTATTGAAGTGGATGTCATGTTAAAAGCACAAGAAGCTCGATTGTTCAATAAATTTTCTACTTTGCTTAGTGCTTCTAAATCTTGAAACGTTGAGAAGGTGGATAGCAATTACAATACGAATGAGCTTAGGGACAAGGCTCAATCTTCAAATTTTAATGCAAAAGTTCGAGATTTCAAGAGGGTTGCTAAAGAAAGACATGTATTGTTTGTGCAAGATGTGAAAAAGGTAAGGGAGGATGTTAATCAAAAAATTTAGGAGCTTCGTGAAGATATGCACAAAGAAATTACTGTTGCACAACAAGACTATGTGTCTCTTAATCAGAAGATGGATATTATTGCAGATGTGGTTACGAAGTTTGTCAAACTGTATGAAGCTTTAAGTTCTCAAATCACTCAACTATCTTCTAATGATAGTAAAAGCTTCATGGAGATCACCACTTTGCTAAATGAATTGAAAGCATTAATCTCAAAGCCAAGGTCATCTCCTCTAATCACACCAGAATTTCTATCTCAGACATTTCTGTTGTTTGAATTAGTTCTTCAAAAGCAGTTAGCACCGTTGTCTTGAATTCTCAATATTTTACCTTTGAATGTCCCTCTTGTTGTCACAGGGGTACAAGGGGGAGAAAAGAAAATTCAAGGTGTTGAAATGATGAAAAATATTGAGAAGATTATAACCAAGGGTGAAGTAACGAAGGTTGTAACCACTGCTGAAGTAGCAAAAGTTGTATCTACTCAAATTCCAATGCCTATAGTTTCAAAGGTGAATACAACAGAAGACATCAAGACAACAACAAGACCTATTTTGAAAGGAATTGTTATTGGTGCTTCTACTGAAGGAGGAAGTTCAGGTTCTTTGAAACCAAAACCTTCTGAAGATGATGGAAAAGGGAAGGGATTTTGGCTGAAAAATCAAAAGAAGAATTGAAGGCCAAAGTTGAAGCTAAAACGGATAAACAAAGGAAGATACAACGCATATTAGTACTTCGTAAAAATGATCCACCTGGTATGGATAAGGGATATCCGAAGAAGGTGTACAGCTATGAGAGTATTGAAGCAAGAGTTTCTTACAATCATATGTATGAATTTGAGAAAAAGCCAAAGAAAAGCTATTCTATCATTAACACTGATATGACCAACTTGATTTTGCAGTAAACGAAATGATGTTCATCATGGCTTAGTGCAAAATCATTAAGAAGTTCGACAATGAAGATTATTATATTCATATGAAACTTAGGTTTCATTTAGTTGTTGGAAAAGAACTAGAAGATATATGGTCATTGGTGAAGATGAAGAAGGCGATCAACATAACGAAAGATGTCTTGTTCGAGAATATGATACAAAATTTTCGGTATCATGTTGTAAGGGCGAACAATCAAGTATGTGATTTCTCAGTTGCTGATTTTCCATTAATGAACTTCAATGACCTGATTCAAGTTGCATTAATTTTGAAAGACATAAAGGCTTCACAACTTCAAGGGACTGATAAAGATGTTTTGAGGCTTGGTCTTGGTCATATTAAAATCTTCATAGACAATTACTATGATTGTCTAGATTTGACAGATGTGGAATTAACATCAGCTTTGGGTAAGGAAGTGAATGTTGCAATGGAAGCTACGAAGACCCAAGCTGAACTGAAGAAATATGCTGATGGGGAGATATGTTTGAAACCTTTTGGATTGGTCTTTGCTGGAAAAGACAAGAATGGGAAAGCTAAGAGGTTTTTATTTCAAGCATGTAAAGTGGAAAGATATACTACTTCCCACTATATGAACTTCATTGTTTGTATGAATAACTGCTTGAAGAATAGTTAGGGGGATAAAAAGGAGTTAAAGAAAATTTTGACATGGTATTCAGAGATTCGAAGAATGATACATTTTGTTGCACATATTCTCACAAATTGAGAAGTTCGACATGATTACAAAGGGGGAGATTGTAGGGTCGAATCGTCTTGTAATATGTTTAAGCCTGTGTATTTGTCTATTTCGTATGATTTCTATGTATTTGCTAAGGCATCTTTTTATCAAAGCTTAAATGTTTAGCCTTAGTATTTTTTATACTTTCACTCTCCTATAAATAGGAGGTGAACATAGAGTTGATACCAGAGAGTTTCCACACATTTTACTATCAGTTTTGTACTCACGTTCTTTGAAAGTAATATGAGCTGAACCAGATCTTGTTTACTTCGTGTGTTCATATTACATTATTTTTCTCTGATTTGTTGCTTGTACTCGATTAAACACTTCAACTACCTGTCTTCATTTGAAGAAGTTATGATTTTTCTAAGTTTTGCATGACAATATACAACCTGAAAATCGAATTTTAGATCCATCGATTTTTAGGCAACACAACCTAAACGAGAATCGAAGATCTCGTTAATAGGAGCTCAACGATATAAAGGTTGTCCAAAACGGACATCGGATGACAAAGATATCAGTTTTTAACGGACTTTAACTGTCTATGCCTGTTGAAATATAACTTTAAAAATGAATACAAAATTAGCCGACGGAGTCCAAATGAAAGTTGTAGATCCCGTCGATACCTACACGTGGATATAAAGAAATTCAAAAACGGAGCTTGTATACGAAAGTTACGAATTTTAGAAGATAATTAATTTTGGGCTAAATCTACGAGTGACACATGGCGCCATCTGGGCTGCACCTTGTTCCCCACGACTTGGAACGAGATGGCGACATGTGGCATGCGAACACCCAACCTTTTGCTGTTCAATGCCTCACATTTTTCCTTCAGACATCCTATAAATAGAAGGCGCATATGAATCCATTGTTCACACATTTCTCACCTATTCTCTCCGAAACACCCTGAAACCCTCTAAGCCTTTCTCTAGCACCTCTAGGTGTTAGTAGCAAGTCTTGAGTGCTAGAAGGCACTAAGAAGAAGAGCTTTAGGATCAAAATTTCTGCTCGTGCAGAGCCCGGTTCCTTGCTAAACCCTCTTGTAAGCGAGTCATGCTCACCATACTTTAAGTATCATTTATGTTTAAGTTCATTATCGTATTATGAACCTATAAACAAGACTTTTTAGTGATTCCAAGTCATTATGCTAATTGATCTACTTATAGGGATGATATCTAGGCTGTGATTTAGTGAGGTGCTTAAAGTATGATTTGCAAATAGTATACTTCGTTTACCAAAGGGACCCTACCTCCAATATGATGCTACATGGTTTTTCCTTACTTGATATATCATGAAAGTAGACTTTGAGTTAATGATGAATGTAGACTAATAATTAGTCATAATAAATATTATACTAAAATGTAGTGATTATAATACTACGTTTCATTAAAGGAAAGGGAAATTGCAAGAAGCAAAGCATTATCTGAGTTTCGAGTCGTCACTTTATCAAGTCAGTGCATAGTCCCTTTCACGAACATGATTTTAATACAAGTATTAACTAAGGAATTAAGTATATCTTTATGTGTGAAATATTTGATATTGCCTTAAATATGTGTTAAGAGGAATATTGGGTAGTATCTTCTTATGAGTACGAGTGAGATATACACAGAGAGTAAAAGTTTAAAATTGTCATTGATCCGAGAGAATGGATTAGACGTAGTTATTCATCCCAAATACGAGAGTATGGAATGGCAATAATTATTTCTCATTGATCCAAAAGCATGGATTAGACACACCTGATCTGGGAATACGGATTAGGTAAAGCTGTTAACTTTAGATCCAAGAGTATGGATCGTGTCATTATAAGGATCGATGAGGTGGGATGATATTGCTTATATGAGGTGAAATTGTATATTGCAAGTTCTATATATATATATATATATATATATATATATATATATATATATATATATATATATATACACATATATAACATTGTTGGATTGAAATTCCTATGTACTCACCAAGTTTCCCAACCTGACCCACTTAGTTTATTGTATCACATGTAGCTATAAGAAAGATATATCCTGATGACAGATTCAAGGAGTACTAAGCCACTAGTTTAATTACTGTAAGGCTTCTAATATTTCGTTATGCTTATGTTTCTGTATTTATGATGACATCCAAATATTTTAATATAAATAAAATACATTTCTTTGGAAATGCTTTGATAATATCTTTATCATCATGTTTTCTGCGAACAAATTCCGTAATTCTATTCTTCAAAAAGGATACTCTGATTTTAAAATAAGCATAAATAAAAATTTTAAATTGACCATGAATTTGGGGATGTCACAGTTGGTATCAGAGCATTAGTTTAAGCGAACTAGGGATATTAGGAAAGTATCTAGACATCAACTTAGAATGCTAAGTGATGATTGTGAGATTAGTGTCTGCTATATTTAGGATGCATGCTTGAATAGACCCGATCACTAGCTTATTTAGGGAAGATGCCTAAATTTCATTTATATGCTAAATGATTTGTGCTATAATATGCCTTATATGCTTTATGATGTTATTGTTTGATTGGCTATATGGTTTGTTGTCGACCGTATCTGGAAAATTTATGTGTTCAGATTTCTGAACATTTAATTACTGTATTAAAGCTTGCATGTAACTTTTTGAAATGATATGGGGATTTGTATGTCTATTGTAAATAAAGATTTCCATATCTTAATTCTCGTCAGTGCACACTGAACGTCTGATTTAGTGTATAGATCGACATAGTCAGAACTCGAAGCAGATTGGGAAACGGTAACCAGCAGCCTGAGCTACAAGTGATTAAGTGTGCACCAGAGGTAGCAGTTGCATCCGATCCAATCACAATGATAGGAGTACATGTAATGATACAAATGATATTGGATCATTAGATGGAGGAGACAAGGCTTGTAATTCAACATAATAAGGATGAACCTATTGTGCCTATTTTGCAGCCCGAACTAAATAAAGAGCTGTCATAGGAGAGGAATTACTGTTGTACTTTGAGTCAAGTTGAACCCCAAGTGGTCAGGAGGAACGACCCGAACAGAGGGTGATAGGTCATAAATTAGTGGTTTGGGCTAGGCAATCATTTGTATATGTCTTATAGGGTCCTGATCTTATAATATATGTGTTTGTGTCTATTTGCAGTTGAGTTGGTATTCATGGTCGTGAACTAGTTTACGGATGTAAACGTATGTTTGACTGTGAACCCCATTCATGTCCAGCCTACCCTTATAAATAGTGTCAGAGTCTATCAGAGTGATGTGATGTATCCAGAGGATTTTGAGGTTAATTGTGTGTATCTCAAGGTGTACCATACATTTTTGCTAATAAACATGTGCAGTGCTTGATAATCTTCTTCTTCTTCTTCATTCTTATTTGTGTTTGTTTTGATCACTGGTTTGGATCATTGGATTGGGACTCTACAATTGGTATCAGAGCCAATACCGTGTTAAAACAGATTCGAGTGTCAAAACTATTTCGAGTATCGATTGTGATTAAAATAACTTATTGGTGTTCTTCATTGTTCAAGCTTGTTTCTGCATCTGATCGTGTTTTCAAAGCTAAAGGAATCAAAATCTGATAAAAAAAAATTTCATCAATATCTGGGAGTTTACGGTTAGGTGTGTTGAAGAGTGTACGACCGTAAACGCTTAGCTCAACCGTAAACCATTCAAAATCAAGAACTATAAATTGTTTCTGGCCGCATTCAATTGTTTGACCATGAACCACTCATCAAGTGTTGACTGTAAGCACATTTTGACCGTGTTCAGATCAACCGTGAAAGAGTA
Source organism: Lactuca saligna (assembly GCF_052625555.1). NCBI lineage: Eukaryota > Viridiplantae > Streptophyta > Magnoliopsida > Asterales > Asteraceae > Lactuca > Lactuca saligna. Next base: position 107,393,370 of record NC_136425.1, read on the forward strand.
TACGACCGTAAACTATTTCTGGCTGTAAACTCTATTATTGTTCTATTTTTTTTGGTACTTTCAGTTTATCAAGAAAATTAAAAAAATGGATTCACAAAACTCTTACCAAGAACTTGATTCTGTTATGGGTACAACCACATGCATCCCATGTTTGTTTTCTGCAGAGGGTTTCCCGGAATGGAAGTATTGTATGGAAAAATATTTCAAGATGAAAGATTTCAAGATTTGGAGATGCATCTTGAAAGGACCTATCAGAATCACCACAACACTCCTGGATAAAAAGATATTTGAAAAGGATGTTGAGGACTATACCGATGAAGAATTTGATAAAGTTGTACAGCAAGAGAAAGCACTTGCTACACTTACTATGGCTTTGTCACCAGAGATTGCTCAGGGTTTCTGTGAATACAAGTCTACGAAGGCACTATGGGAGGCATTGATTGAGGTTTATGAAGGAAATGAGGACATGAAACAAAGTCGCCAGGATATGCTAAGACAAAAGTTTAACATGTTCAAGCATGTACTGGGAGAATCTCTTGAAGCTCAATTGTAGAGGCTCATCACTCTTACAACCGAGATGATCTCTACATGTGTCTTGGTCACCAGGTTCGAAATCAACAAAAAGCTACTCAATTTTCTGCCAAAGTCATGGGACATGAATGTGTCTGCGATTAAGAAGACGAAGGACCTTAATAGTCTTAGTCTGGCTGAAACCATGGCGATTATTAAAGCTTGTGATCTAGATGACTAGCAAAGGGAGATCAATCATGTCAGTTCATACTCTACTGCTAATCTTGGAATTCAATCCAACAATGCTTTCTCATCCTTCGCTACTGTGACATCCCCATTTTCACGGTCGAAAAAGAACGATTTTGTTTATGCTTTATGAAAATCAGAGTACCTCTTTTAATAAAAATGTTGCGGAATTTGTTCCCAGTAAAACATGATAAATACATTATCAAAGAATTTCCGAAGAAAAGTATTTTTATTCATTTTAAAACATTTGGGATATCATCAATACAGAAACATAAGCATAAACATAACTTACATTCATTATCACTAGTCATTTATATCTCCTTCATCTCTCAATGTAATGTGACTTCATAACAACACCTGTGATATAAATAAACTGAGTGGGTTGGGTTGGGAAACCTGGTGAGTATATAGAGTTTTCAACTCACAATAATATAATTATTATGTTTAAACAATTAAGTAATCAACCCAATTACCCATCCCCATTATCTTCTTTATTCTTAAGGATCTACCCAAAGAATCAACTATTCCTCATTCATTTATTCCTAAGGATCATTCTAAGGAATCGGCACGAAGTCCATCGTTGCCACAGTTTACACAACAGGCACTAATTCTGCATAGTCGCCAGGGGTTAGACATCAAGTCTGCATGATCGCCAAGGTTCACACAATGGGCACTAAGTTGACATAGTCGCCAGGTTTTAGACATCAAGTCTGCATGATTGCCAAGGTTTAGGCACCAAGTCGGCATGGTTGCCAAGGTTTAGAGTACACCGGGTGAACACATCGTTCACAACACCTACAGGTTGCGAGCCTGCTAGTGTTCCAATGGATTGTCTAGAATAGTCTGTGGTTGTCATCCATACTCTGCTGAATGAAGGGGCCATCGTTTGGGAAAAGGTTTCTCACATTGTCCACCTCTCACCCTCACCTCATGGTCTATAACACCTCTTAACACATTATCAAACTCATATTCCATCTATTACATCTACCCATGTTTTACCCCAACATTATCGTAGATATAAAATACATGTACAATTTAAATCATTTAAAACATGTATAAAATCGTTCATCCAGCATAGACAACAAGTATTCAGATAATATGCACACATAGCATGTAATTTATATAAAATACTTCATATCTATTTGTAAGATGAAAGTAACTATGCACTCGCCTGAGAAGGTGGTGACTCGGTACTCGGACAACGCTTCGTTTACTTTAAAATAATTTCCTTCGACGAAACCTAGTATTATTACCACAATATTTTAGTCTAATATTTATCGTGACTAATCATCATCATCATCATCATCATCATTATTATTATTATTATTATTATTATTATTATTATTATTATTATTATTATTATTATTATTATTATTATTATTATTATTATTATATATACGTTTAAACAATACTTTCCAACCACTATGTACAGACAGGGGCCATACATAAAACACCGGAGGGCAGGACCATTTTGGCGTATAACACTTCTGAAATCCAACAACCTTGTGCGGCCCTTTAAACCAGATTCTCCGTACCGCGAGTTGTTAAAAAGATATTATAACGACACTTATATAAATCATAATAATAGCTTAAATATTTATTATAAGTTCATAATAATAATATTAATTTTAAATATAAGCTATATTAAAATAGGGTAAGCATAACGTACTTACAAGGGGATTTTAGCTAGGAGTCGGGCTCTGCAGGGGCAGAACTTCGTCGCTGAATCTTTCTAAGAAAGATTCGTGCAACACTTCAACGCTCACCTTACTATACTAAAAACTATAGAAAGAGAAGTCGAATCATGAGGGACCGAAATTCTCGGGGGATAAGGAGAGAAAGACTCTTGTCACACCCCCAAACCAGAATGGCGGAATCTTTCGAGGGCAGATGACTTCATGTAGTATCGCAACAATTGAATACATAGTAAAGAAAGCAATACAACCATCACATATATAATTTAAAAGTTTACATTGTTTGAAAGGTACTTTTTTCAAAAGAAATTACAGTATGATGTTTAAAATGAAATTAAACTAACGCCGCAACGTCCCTTCTTCAAAAGCTGCAGTTTACCTTTATTACTGATTCCCTGAGAAATACAAGTGGTTTTGAAAGAGTAGGTCAGCCTTTAAGCTGGTGAGTTCATAAATATTTCGTGACAATGTTTATATGAAATAGAATGAAAATGGTTTGTACATGTTAAATGTTCCTAGAAAATCCCATATTTTCTACTATAGTAGATGGTAGTTTGATTTTTCCAAAACTGTAATACAATAGTACTTTTCATGCCTAAAATAGTAGTTTTATGTGTAAATCGTTAAGGCATTTGAAAAATCCCGTAAATCAATGTGTATTTAATACTCCATGTGAGTCTTATAACCATGCTACTAGACCAGGATGCCTATATCAACGTTCTTCAGACGTTGGAAAGGTATGACGTTTGTCACCCCGGGTCTGCCGGCCTAGTGGTAGCTAACAGCTTAGGTGTGGGATTGTCAATCCTGTATAGATCTATACACAAGTATCACGCTCCCCCTACAAGGGATTATGGTATATAATACATAACTTAAAATGCATACTCGAAAGTATGTGAAATGTCTCACAAAATTTACTATAAAACATATTTACGTATGAAAATGTTCATTTGTTCTTGTATGTGAAAATATCTCTTCAATATAGTATTCCTAGTATGTATGTGTTCATGATTTTCTCGTAAACTATACCTAGGGATGAGCAAATGGACCGGGGAACCGGTCGGAACCGGTACCGGAACCGGAACCGGCACCGGAACCGGAACCCGATGGAACCGGTCGGGCCGGGACCGGGACGTTATTTTTGTAGATTTTTGGAACCGGGAACCAGTAGGAACCGGAACCGATATAACCGGAACCGGTAGAACCGGCAAAAACCGGAACCGTATGATGCTATTTTTCAAGGACCGGTTCCAACATTTGAAGATACGACAAGAACCGGTAGGAACCGGGAACCGGTAGAACCGGACTGATAGAACCATCGGGCCGAATCGGTTCTTGATTTTGGCCGAAGCCGGTTCCCGGTTCCGGTCCGGTTCGGTCCTTTTGCTCATCCCTAACTATACCTATTATAGTTTTTCAAAGCGTGTTTCGTTGATATAGTAAACCCTAGTGTAATGCTCACTCATTATGTAAAGTATAACACGTAAAGTGGCATAACTGATCACATATACTTAATGTAAAAATATGGAGTATTTGATTCGTGTATATATATATATATATATATATATATATATATATATATATATATATATATATATATATAAACACGTTTTATTCCCACAAGACAAGGTGTTATCGAAAATATATCTTTCATACGAGAATACTCATGTAGTAGATTATGAATCATATATGATTACATAGATAAAATGTTTTATATAGAGAAACTTTAGGTTACACACGATAATAACCGCGTGTTTTACTTGCATTTCCACCCTTAAAAATGTATAAAAAGCATTTATCAAACATTTATAAGTGTAGTTTATAGGGGTATGAATTCACTTGAAAGATCGAAGAAGGCGAGACGAAAACCGAGCAAAAATTTGACTTGAGAGAGTGGACTTTCTCGGGATTCTTGAGAATCTCGGGAACACAAACAACCTTTGGGGCTTGAGTATGGAAATCGAGGCTTCGAGATATCACGTGCACGAAAAACGAGACAAAAACGCAAGAAAGATGAGCGAAAATGAGCAATTTCCTCGGAACCCTCGCATCCCTTTTATAGGGGTTGGGAACTGACTCGGTACGCTGCACGTACGCGGTTACGCTGGGTGTACGTGTGCGTTATACGTGACCGCATCCTCGACTGCCTCAGATGGGACAGGGCATGGCTTCGCATAGGGGCGACGTGGACGTTCCGAGGCCTAGTCCTCGAGTACGCTGGGCGTACGCTGTTACGCCGGGCATAACTTGGATTGGCCTGGTGACTCCCCCTTCGGATAATACCGAAATTTTGATTTAAATTTATATTTTAATTATTTAGTAAAATTCAAAAATTGATATCTATTTTTGCCAGACTTTTTATATTTAAATTTATATTTTAATTATTTAGTAAATTTATATTTTAATTATTTAGTAAAATTCATACGAACTCCATTTTCGACATTCTTTATATCCACACGTAGGTGAGACTACGCTCTACAACTTTCGTTTAGACTCCGTCGACAAATTTTGAAATTATTTTTATTATTTATTTTTAAAAGATCGGGGTAAGAAAAGTTCGTTAGAAATCCATAACTTCTTTATCTGATGTCTGTTTTTGCCAGACTTTTTACCGTTGAAATACCATTGTTGAGAGCTTCGATTTTCATTTAGGTCATTCCGGCCAAAAGTCACTCGATCTCTGTTTCGAGTTTTTAGCTGTCTACCGCTATACCGAACTTGGAAAAGTCATAACTTCCTCATACGAAGTTAGATTTGAATGTTCTTTTTTTATGTAAGCTCATGGTTTAATGATATCTAACATAGTATGTAACCAAGTAGAGACTTTTGTACATTTTATTTTCAAAGTTAATTTCATTATTCTCAAAAATGGTTACAATACTTGGCTTTTTAAGTCATTACATAGAATCAAAATATCGGATCGTCACAACTCTTGAATCAAGAGAATGGTGCAAGAAATATATGAGAGCAAAAGGCTCTTATTTATACCAATTGAATTTTCAAAAACTACCCTCCATAGTTACTTAATGACCTTTTAGTTATATAAACAACTAAACACCCCTCTATAATACTATTTTAAATGGATTTAATGATATTTGTACTAAACTAATGTCGAAAGAACTCAACATTAGTCTTATAATGACCGCATCGTCGATACCTTTCTAATGATATATACATATGTATATATATGTGTACGTATATATGATTTATACTTTATTTTAATACGTAAATATGCTATTATACTTAGTTCTGGTATTGATAGGGTGACTGGGGAATTTCGATAAAGTAGGTATGTAGAAAATTATTTTCTTTCTTTCTTACTGTTAATCACATGTTGCATCCTCCGTGTGATTGGAATATATCCGACCTGGACTGCAACATATGCAAATCTATTTCTTTGCATCTCCTTTCTATGCATTTCTTCTTGTCTAGTAGTCATATGATGTCTCCTCTGCATGGTTGAGATACATCCGACTTGGTACACAACATATACATCATTCTGTTTCTCAACCTTTCTTCTTCTGCTTAGTCATATGTTAACCCCTCTGTGTGATTGGAATATATCTGACCTAGGTACTTAACATATGCAGTCTAAATCTATCTAATCTTAATAATAGTCTGCTTTCCTAAAGTAAGGAGTATCTCGGAAGTACTTGATTATCTGGGTATATCAGGACATGGGAAACATGTTATAGTACAACTAAAATTGAACTTCAAATAGGTTTTCTGTAGATATCACTGCTCAATTTAGGTGGACAACAATATCCTTAGTCGTCGTCAGACAAATGGTTCCTAGGAATTTTAGTTAGAAACGTAGTGTCACAATGCCTTGTCATTTGTAGTGTGTGAAAAAAAAAATTGCCACAGTCTTTTGTGTTTAGGTGAACCACAATACTGGCGATCGACCAAATCTAGACATGAAAGTGGAGGTACTGATAAACAGATTAAGGTTGTCTAATAACTTTGATCCCAATATCACAAAAATATTATTAGCATTAACTGAGGTGAAATTCGTTCTAATTCATTTTAATTTGATTTTATTATTATTTTTATTTTTTATCTTGATTTATTTTCATTTTGCTAAAAATCAAAAATTAAAAAATTAATTAAAAATATTTTAGTTTAAGTTCTAGAATTTGTTTTATTTTATTTTTTTTAAGTCCTTAATATGTATTATTTTTAAATAAATTAATGTATTGGGCTAGGACTTAAAGCATCTTGGGTTGCAGCCCATGGATATTGGATCGTTTCTTGGGTCCAGGTATAAAAGTCTCCATAACCGGCTGCAAACTTTTACTCTCACTGTTCTAGTTTGCGGCTGTAAACTCTCTTGAATCCTCTCACTGTTATTGTTCATCGATCTTCATAATTCGTGTTTTTCCTCGAAATTGATTGTTTATTCTTGCAGGTATGACTATGACGATCACCAAAATGCCATTTTAACTAAAAACAACCATAAATCGAGGGTGCAATCTTAGAAATCAAACTGATCGGTGTTTATGGACCGTTGAAGGGTTTACGGTCGTAAACCTGTTTACGGCCGTAAACACCCGTTTACGACCGTACACACCTTCTTTGACCGTAAACCCATATTGCTGAACATAAATCCTTATTTCTATCATTTAATCACCAATAAAAGTCTAATTTTAATGATAATTGAGCTATACCCATTCTTAATTGTCTAAATAAATTATTTTTCTCACTTGGCTTAGTTAATTGCAGATCAAGAATGGCTGAACTCAAGTTTGCAGACAGTCGCAATTTGGCTATCTTCTTGGTTGATCCACCAGCAGCCCATTGTGATTTCAAGTCAATGGTGCATGGTCTGAAGAAATATTGTCTTGCTTCTACTTTCACTATAAATACAATGATCTATCAACGTCACATTGAAGATTTTTGGAATTCTGCTGTGGTGAGAAAAGGAGATGGTGACTCAATGCTTGTTGAAGCAAAAGCTAAAGGAAGGAAAAATACTATTGCAAAGCAGATTATCCGAGAAGTTCTGAGGATTGAAGACCAACTGGGTTTTCTGACCGAGATTGATATGGTTCAAACTGAAGAAATCATCGAGAAAATGGGTTATGAATGAGTTTTTCCTCCAACCATCAAAAATTTTGTTACCACCTTACTGGAGGTTTCTAGCCCATACCTTTGTAAGCTGCATCTCGGGCAGGAAATCCAGAGCGGATGAAATCTCTCTACAGAAGATGGGTGCAATGGCCGCTCTTGCCGGTGGTACTAATTCGGGAAGGCTTCACCAATTCAGCCTGCAATCACAACAAAAAAAATTCTATGCCAATCATTCAGACTCAAGAAGGACCCAACACTGTATTTGAAGCTGGAAGCTCTTCAGCTCCTAGAGGTTCCTCCCCACCAAGGCCTCCGCATGACATCGCCTTTGTGAGGCTTGGAAGGGCCTTGGCAGCACAAGAAGCAACAGGTCTCCCTCCTCTTGGTAAATACATATGAATCGAGGAAGGCAAATCAGAGGGAGAGAAGCCATCCAATTCAGATCTCAAGATCGAGATTGGAGTTCTAAAGTAAACAATCATTGAGAAAGATGTCTTGATTGGAAAACTCGACATTCGAGTGTCAGATCTTGAAGCTAACATCCAATCCAAGTCAAAGCAGATAACTGATCTCCAAACTGACCTGGGAGCATTAACTGCATTTTATTATGAATTGAAAAACAAATTGTACGAAGAACTTGCACTACAAGAAAAAGACCCTTTTACGACGCGCAAACCACGACACTCGTTGTTTTATGTTACGCAGAAGAGAGTGACATTAAAAAAGTGTCATCTATTCAAAAAAATTTAGGATTTAGGTCACACATTATTGCGTGCCGTTAAATTAGTGTCTCATGTAAAAAAAATTAAAAACACAGAGGGCGCTGTATGTTAAATGCGCGTCCTCTATATGTGTCGCTTTATAATTTTAATGAAATACGCGTTTAGTAGATCCGTGGACGGGGGAAACATAGTCCCTAAAATTTTGAAAAACCACTTTTCATCTTCACAATTGATTAATTCTCACCTCTCCCTCCTTCTCCCTCTTATCTAATCTGCTTCTCCCGTCTCCACTACGCTAATGAGATCTCTTCGTCAATCAGAGCTACCAGCCGACAAAGATCTTCATTTTCTCCCTCCCTTCTCTCTACAAACCCTAGAAACTGCAACCACCATTAATATATCCAGAAGCATCTTCCATGTTTGCGTTTGAAGGAAGCATCGGCTTGTGGTGGCGTCTCCGGTGGAAATAAAAGGTGAAATTGAAAACTCCCTCCAGGCGAGTGTATGTGTGTGTGTATGAGAGAAAGAGAGAGAGAGAGAGAGAGAGAGAGAGAGAGAGAGAGAGAGAGAGAAATAAAAAAAATAGGAATCGAAGTTGGGGAGTCCTTCGGTGCGGGACATCCCCGAGATGAGAAGATAGAGAAGATTCTGGTCCAGCTACCACCCAACCAGTACCTCCAACTCCGTACGCCGGCGATTCTCACTGGCGGCTCAACTGGATGTAATGAGAGATGTGCATAATGATGACCAGTATGCTTCTTTCATTTATGAGGCCTGTTGTGATGCATTTCACCACTAATTCTTCTCTATCTTAACTCAAAATTTAGGGCTTTCCCTCTAACTACATGTGCGTTTAGACTTTAGATTGATTGTGATATGCATTTTACCTTCTTTCTAACTTTTTATTTTGATGTTATTTTAGGTACAAGGGCAGCTATATCGTATCATAATGAGGTTTTTTGCCTTTATTGAACCAGTATGTAAGTTCATAATTTCCCTAACTCTTCTAAGAATGATTCCAACATTTTGGATTGTATTTTTCTTTTCTTGGCTTCTTTTCAAAGAAAATAACTTCCCACATATTATACCCATTATGTGGGCATCAGGGACTTATGTAGCAGCTAGCAAACAATTTTAATTCACATGTTTCTTAGATAAATTTGGCTCTTTTGTTATGAATACATGTTTCTTAGATAAATTTGGCATCAAAGACTTATTATACCATTATTTGTTTATCCTTCAACAATTCTTGGAAAAGAAAAGGCTATAGTTGAACAACTGATGATGTTCGGCTTTTGAATTATCTTGATAGCTATGTGTTATAATATATGGTGGAATTACAAAGACGATTGGAAGCTGCAGGGGGTGGTGAGGTGTGGCAATCTGAAGGGGCAAAGTTGAACAGACGAATGGGAAATTCAAATAGGTCCTTAGGGGACATGTTTGGTAACACTTCACCTGACTACTTTCCATTTGAGTTTAGGGCTCTAGAAGTTGCTTTTGAGGCTGCTTGTAGATTTCTGTTGGCGGTGATAGAGCTAGTAACAACAGTGGAGCTTCACGAGCACTTGTAAAGGATAGGTTTGTCTTTTCAATTAGAACAAGGTTATTTTTGTAATTTTCTTGTCTAATGATGCTCGTTTTTTTAGCTCAGGTCCTCTCACAGAGGAGGATGCTATTGTAGATATATTGGGACAACATTATCAATTCGTATCTTAAATGCAATCTCATCTAGCAAAACTACATGTTTTTCTTTATTCTCGTTGTTTTCTTTCATAAGATCCAAGTTATATATTCTATTAGAAAAGTTTATATATTGTCCCATACTTTTTATCTTGTTATCTATAGATGATCCATAGATGCTGGGATAGGAATGATATTAAATTGCAGCAATTAGAGCAATGGAGAGAATGGATGATCATTTTGTGAGTGTAAAAAACATCTCTTCGTATTGCATGCATCTCTTGGTGATTGATTATTTTAGTGTTGAATCCCAATCCATAGATGTTGGGATGATTTCCAGATGTGACAAGAGAGTTGCAAAATAAGAGCTCAAGCCACCATTCTGCTTCATCAAGTTTTGAGTTTCACTTTTGACAATTGTTGAGGATCATGTTTTTGGATGATTTCCAGATATCACCTATCTAAATTCCCTGTTTTACCCTTTTGTTAGGCCATCTAGATGTCACCCAAAGGTTCGTAATCTTCGGTTAAGGGAATGTTTTTAGGCTGCTACATGTTTATGTGAACTATCTATCCCACCCTGCAATCTTCATGAAAGTACCATAATCCTGTTGTTTCAATTGCTATTATCAACTGTGACGACCAATCTAAGTTTATTCCCTTGTTCACCTGTAAATGAAATGTTAAGTTTTATCATTGTGTGTGTGTGTGTGTGTGTATATATATATATATATATATCAAAGTCACACAATAAATTAGATTGATTAAAAGAAATGTTAAGTTTATTTACAAGTTGCTTCTTTTTCATCAAATTTTTAAAAGCAGGGGACTAGGGTTGGAAGTTATGATGCAAAAGGATGTTTTAGTAAGTGTTTCAAGTTTTTTCTTACAAATTATATTTAATTTAGTCAAATAACGTTTTTTATTATCTCTTTTCATTTTAGATATTGGACTTCAATCAGGAAAGTTACTTTTTCAACATCAGGCTGAAATAATTATTTATCTCTAAAGATTAGCAACTCAATCAATAAACAAAGGTAATATTTAACTATTTAATTATTTATTATATAAAATATATTATGTTTAAGCCCTTTTCGTGTGCTTATTTTAAATTTGTAGATTTGTGTTTGGGAAACATTTTATATTTATTTTTGGAAGCTATTTGTTGTAGGTCACATTCTTTTCATAAGGCACAATACCTTATGTTTCAAAAGATGGTAGATTTATTATGGAATCTCCATGCAAGGTATGATTTGTAACATATTTTTATTTTGCATTTGATGAATATAAAGAAAATATTGAATTGTTTTTTGGGTTTGGTCCAAGGGCAAAATGGTCGTTTTTGAAAAAAAAAAACTAACAGCCAAAAAGTAAACCCATCCAATAGAGGGACGAAACTTGGAATGAACCAACATCATAAGGAACTTTTTTAGAAAGATATTTATTTATGTATTTATTAATATTATATAAAATATAAATAAATAAATAAATAATAGTAATTAGGATATCTTTCTTTTGCAATGTTGTCCACATAAAATATTAATATTACACCAAAGAGAATGGTGCTTAAAAAATCCCAAACAGAAAATGGCTAAACTTACTACAATCATGTCCCACATAGCTACAGGAAATAGAAAGCAAGTGGCAGATACAATAGTTATAGCATGAAGCCTTCTTTTTAGTTGATTATGCAAATTAAAAATATATGTTCAATCATGTTTTAGTTAGTAGAAATTGAAAAAAAAAAAAAGATGTTTCAAGGTGTTTAAATACCTTTGATGAGATTAAACAATCTTTTAATCTATGAAGATCGATTAGATCTTGAACAAGTAAGTAAACAAAGACAATAAAACACAATAATAAGAACGAGACAAGATAGAATCAAACGTGTCGAATGATTAAACAAAATCCTCAGAAGAGCTCGATTAAGAACATCAACTGTAGAGGATTGGAAGGTTACAAGAACGATCAAAGAAACCTGTTGTCGTCTAGATGTATCGCTATTCTCAGATCTCTAAAACCTTAACCTAATATGCATGCAAGCATAAACATATATACAAAACATAAAAGGTTCACGGTTGGACAGGCCCAAACCGGTACACAAAAAGCTTTAGGCTAAGCGAGCCCAAAAGACGCAATCAACAAAAATGATCTTCAGCCCAACAATCTCCCCCTTTGCATCAATTTGGAGCGAGACCTTTACTTATTACTTGGGCCAGCAGCTGAAACCGGTACCTTCTTCACGGTACTAAACAGACATTTGGTTATTGAAAGAATGGTCTGTCTAAACCGGATGTACCAGTTAATGATATCTTCAAAATACTTGACATCATCGGCCGAGTTCTCTTTACACCGTTTGACAATGAACAGCACATGCTCCAAACAGGTTGTGGTGTAAAGATGCTTGTCAGCTAAAGCGAAGAGACATTTCTGTCCTTCCGCTCGAGTGAACATAACTGTGTTGCGTCTCGGGTCGATCCTGCCCAATAGCATTTGATTGAGATCACTGGCCGATCCCACAGGAGCAATTTTGGGTTTCTTCTTGAATACTGTGGCGACCTCCTGATCCATTAGGGCAACCTCCATGATGTAGCAGATTAACATCCTTTTGACATGGTCTAGAATGGGACCATATTCAGCTTCATTAGTCAAAAGGATATTATACAGGACGATCCAATCATGAGGATTTAGATTCGGTAGATCTGCCAGGGAGATAAGATGAGCAGTCTTTGCAGATCCCCGAATCAATTTGAATCGAACGTTTATAAAACGTCCCTCAGTATAAGGTTTTAGCACCCGAACGTTGACAATCTTCTGGGCGCTCCATGTAAGGAATTGTGGACGAGCAGCCGCCAGATAGAAGTCAATGAGCTCCCTGTCAAGCTCAGCGTTCGGGTGAGGGACTTCAAAGATGTTAGAGAAGACGTGGAAGATGAACGCCTTTCGAGTCAGCGGCATATCGAACTGCGAATCGACAGAATTGCTGCAGTCGAACGATATAACCGGCTCGAGCCATAAGATGCTGGGAGTTTCAATGGCCTCTTTGATTAAGCGTTCCCTGGTCCAGGCAGGGAAGAGAGTCTTTCGGCTCTCAAGGAGATCGTGGGCTTCTTTTTGTTTGCGTTCGGCTTCGGCAGCCTCACGCGCCACACGACTGGCATCTTCACCAACCTTGCGACTGTTCTTTCGTTTTAAAATGTCAGCAATGGTCTCCTTGTCGCCTTCTTCATCTTCGTCCTCAGCTATGTTTTTTCCTTTGTTCTTCACACCCGAACCTAAAGTTTGATCAGTTGGAGATGGTTCGGTCGTGTGAGTAGCTTTGGAGGAAGGAGGTGGTTTTGATCCTGTCTTCTCATCTCCCCCTTGTTTCGGAATGGACACAAAACTTGGGAGGCCTTCACTTTGTTGAGAAGATCGATGGCTGGAGAGAGCTTTTCAGCAAGGGAACGCCTCACCGAAAAGTTTAGGATGGGATCGTGTGCTTCCAGAATGTTGGATATAACAGCGTGGACATCCGAAACACACGTCTTGACCACCTCCCGTTCAGATCGAAGATCTTCCAGTTGTTGTTGGGATTGAGAGAGTTGTGTTGTCTTGACCTCAAGTGCAGTTGTTTTGATGGCCAGATCGTCCATTAACGAACGCTCGGTTGCCAGATCTGCTTGTAGCTTGGCGAGGCGAGCATCAATGGAGGCAGTAAATGCCGAGTTGTCGTCGCGTATGGTTTGACGTAGAGTTGCGAACGAAGGCAACTCCGATGAGACAAAATTGACCAATTGTTGGACAATTGGTTCCAAAGATGCCTTTGTGGCATCTGCACTTTCCTGCAAGGACTGCAGCAGGGTAGAGGCATCAGAAAATAGTTTATCGACTTTTTCAGTCGCTGCCTCACATGCCCTGGTAGATGCCTGAATGGCAGCAGTTGCTGAGGCTGCTGAATCATGTTGAGCCCTGGAGAAGGCATCAACAATCTTCTGAAGGGCAGCTTCAGACAAAGTGGACTGTTGGTTAGACGATGAGGCGAGAAGTAGGTCAATCTTCTCGTTGAGCTGTTTGAGATGTTTCTTGGTTACTGGAGCATCATCCTCCTCGTCACTTTGAACTTGAAACGGACTATAGTAGACCGAATCAAAGATCATGTTTTCTCCCCCAAGATAAGTTTGTTCACCCTCAGATGCATTTCCATGAGATGAAGAGGGTGGAGAGGTTGGGGGTGTTGAGGGTTTGGTAGGAGCAGGTTGAGTGGGTGAAGGTATAGTTTCGGTTGGTGGTTGAGTATGAGAAGTTTCGGTTTTGTGGGTTTTGGGTTGAGGAGGTTCGGTTACATGTGGTGATTCGGTTGTAGTTGTAAAAATTGGTGGAGGGGAAGGAATTGGGGAAATGGGTAGTTCAATCTCTGGGGTAGGGGACCGAGGTGGTGTATTGCCTCGTTGAGGAGATGCATCCCCTTGAGAGTCGTCAGAACCCGAACTCTCACCCTCAGAGTCACTTGAAGAAGAGGGTATAACAAGCTTTCGCTTCGGTTGGGTCTTCCTCTTCTTCGGTGGTGGGGAAGGTGCGGCTTTCGGCTGTTTCCTCTTTTTAGGTGAAGGTCCCTTTGAAGCTTTGGAGGCTTGCTTTCCTTTTTCTACCTTTTTACCCCTGCTCACCGGTTTATCTGCATCATGAATAGACCTGAGCATATCCGGGGTCAGATCCCTTGGACCAGATGGCCTTAGCTCCTTGAGCTGCCGAATCAACCTGCTATCCGAAGGCACATCACCATACATTGACTCCGGGATAGAGCCAATAAAGGAGAATTTTGATGCATCTGAGATGATGATCTTCTTGGTATGGAAAGTACCAACAGAAGACATCGATGCACCTTCAGCAGTGGGAACATCGAATCTGTCCATGGCCCATTTAGTTATCAGTATCCAGAATCGGGCCAACGAAACTTCAGAGTGTCGGGATGAAGAAGAGAGGCTTTGAATAAGTTGTTGCCAATGACCAAACCCATAATCCAGGTTGATCCCATTGTAAACTCCGTACATGATGGTGAGGAACAGACGACTTGCACCATCTGAACCTGAACTTCTCTCCGACAATCCCTTGAAAAGGACTGTAAATAAACCGTTCCATTGTGGCGGCAAGCATGACTTTTTGAATTTTGCAACGGAGGTAAGAACTTCTGTGTATCCCATGTTGTAAAACATGTTGTACAGATGACCAATCTATATCGACTATGGATGAACTCTGGAATGGTCAGTGGCAAACCCGAGCAAAGAGCAGAAACGCGGGCGAGAGACGGAGGTTTTGTCGTCTCCAATCTCGAAAAATACCCGGTCGACAGCTTTGTCGTAATATGCAGTCGCGTAGACCTGCGATAGGGCCGCCATCGGCACCGATTCGATTCTGGAAAGTGCTGGAACGAGTTGGGAATACTTTAAGCACTCTATGACCGGCGACATGTAGGGGTCGTATGCCTTTGAGTTAAGATCAATGACCAAACATTGCTGTGGGCAAATGGGAAGAATTTGTGAGGTTGCATGAACTAAAGAGGAGTCAGCCATTGATGCAGGTGAGAAGAAGATGATGAACAGGAAACTGTATGGGAGTGTTTGCGTTTCGGAAATTTTGAAAGTGGTAAAGAGGTAAAAGGAGGTGTAACGGGCTATTTATAGTGGGTGATAAGAGAGAGAAAAATCGGGTCAAATCTCTTATGGATGACAGTTGGAACGTGCGATGATCACGTAGGAGAGAGAGTGTCAGGTTCCTAGGACCACGCAGCCCAATAAGCGCCATTTCATAGGGACAAGCCGTTACTGTTTAACCACGCGCATTAAATGCCACAGGACAAGAAAGAACTTAAGGTTTAAAAGAATGTCCGTTGAAATTACGATCAACCATTTATAAAGAAATGTTGAAAGGCTTCTTTTAATTAGGCTAAAAACGACTAGCTTGAAAATAAAATCTCAGAAAGAAAAATAAGAACGAGATCCCAAGGGAAGAAATGTTATGGGTTTGTAACAATCACATAAAATTGGAGATTTTAATAGGGTACTTTCATCAATTCTTTAGTGAGAACTTGAGCAATTTAATTGTTCACCGTCAATTCGTTAGGTGTGGAATTTTGGGTTTCACTTAGTTCGTAGTGACACAATACTAAGATCATAAACACAGATGTTGTGTAACCATAAACCTCAGTGGTAATTTCTGAGAGTCTCAAGGGTTACCATGATGGAATGAGTGAAGTGGAGAAGTAATGAAGAGATGGTGTAAGAGAACAAAGTACATCTACTGCGAAAAGAAGGACCAAGCAGGAAACTCTTAACTCATGTGAGAAAAAAAGTGAGGTAGCTCACGATTAGAATAAATGAATTGGCCGTATTGGGAAGACAAGGTTTGTGTATACCAGGTCATGAAGGCCATTATTCAAAATCTTATGAGGCTTGAGACACATACAGCAGCATGCTTCTAGGGACATTTAGGTATTTCATCAAATGCATCCCCATAAACGAACACTAACACACAAGAAAAAATTTTGTAATTTTTGAGATAAACCGAACCCGAACCTTCGGTTGGTTTCGGTTGAGAAAAGTTTTGAAAAACCGAACCCGAACCTTCGGTTGATTTCGGTTGAGAAAAGTTTTGAAAAACCGAACCCGAACCTTCGGTTGATTTCGGTTCTAGAAAATTCTGAAAAACCGAACCCGAACCTTTGGTTGGTTTCGGTTCTAGAAAATTTTGAAAAACCGAACCCGAACCTTTGGTTGGTTTCGGTTCTAGAAAATTTTGAAAAACCGAACCCGAACCTTTGGTTGGTTTCGGTTCTAGAAAATTTTGAAAAACCTGGGAATGAAGGAAAACAAGAATTTTTTTTTTTTTTTTATTTATTTATAAACAAACGAGGAAAAACAGAATTGTACAAGAATTATACAACATTGAAAAACTATCTTTGAAGAAGTGAGTGGGTCAGATAGTTGAACCGAACCCGAACGTTCGGTTGGTTTCGGTTCTTATGTTTGAGTTTGAGAGGTAGCGTGAGGTACTGACTCCGATTCCATCATACCTAGTCCTTGCAAGATTTTATTGAATGATGCTTCAGGAAGAGCTTTTGTAAAGACGTCAGCCAGTTGATCAGTGGTTCTTACGAAGTGAACTTCGACGTTTCCATCTTCCACGTGATCTTTGATGAAGTGATACCTCAGTGCTATGTGTTTGGTTTTGGAGTGTTGCACTGGGTTATGACAGATCCTAATTGCACTTTCAGAGTCACAATATAGTGGGATCTTCTTCATATTGAGTCCGTAGTCTCGAAGTTGACTTTGGATCCAAATCACTTGTGACGTGCATGATGCAGCTGCAATGTATTCCGCTTCGGCAGTAGATAGCGATACACACGTTTGTTTCTTGGATTGCCAGCTGACTAACTTCCCGTCAAGAAATTGATAGCCACCAGTTGTGCTTTTACGGTCAAGTCCACATCCTCCAAGGTCAGCATCAGAATAGGCTTGAACAAAGAAGCCTGAGTTGGATGGATACCATAGACCTAAGGAGGTGGTTCGCTTGAGGTAGCGTAGGATGTTCTTCACTACAAGCATGTGAGGTTCGCGTGGGTTTGCCTGAAATCGAGCACAGTAACAAACAGAAAACATGATATCAGGTCTGCTAGCGGTTAGATACATTAATGAGCCAATCATTTGACGATAGAGCGTGATATCAACAGCCGGTTTGTCTAGGGATGGGGTAAGCTTGGTGCCGAATGCCATTGGGACTTTGACTTTTGAGTCTCCCATCATTCCAAACTTTGCTAAGAGAGTCTTCGTGTAAGCTTCCTGATTAATAAAGATGCCTTCGGGTCCCTGTCTTATGTTTAAACCAAGGAAAAAGTTAATTGGACCCATTGAGCTCATTTCAAACTTAGTCTCCATCAGCTTTCTGAATTCAGCCGTTAAGCTGGGATTCGTGGAGCCAAAGATGATGTCATCGACATAAATTTGAACTATCATAAGGTGGTTACCTTCCTTTTTGCGAAAGAAGGTTGGGTCAACCGAACCTTGTTTGAATTTAGACATCTTTAAAAATTTTGTAAGCGTTTCATACCAGGCTCTCGGAGCTTGTTTAAGGCCGTACACAGCTTTATCCAGAATATAGCAATGATTTGGATGCTATTCGTTCACGAACCCAGGAGGTTGCTCCACGTACACTGTTTCTTCGAGTTCTCCATTGAGAAATGCACACTTGACGTCCATTTGGAAAACCTCAAAGTTCTTGTGAGCAGCATAAGCCAGAAATATTCTAACAGATTCTAGCCGAGTTACTGGAGCGAAAGTCTCTTCATAGTCTATCCCTTCCTCCTGACAATATCCCTTTACCACCAGACGAGCCTTGTTCCGTATAACATTACCTTCCTTGTCCATTTTGTTCCTAAATACCCATTTGAGACCAACGACCGAAGCATCTGGAGGAGTTGGAATGAGGCGCCAGACTTTGTTCCTTTCAAATTCGTTCAGCTTGTCTTGCATTGCTTGAACCCAATCAGAGTGATCGAGGGCAGTATTAACTGTCTTTGGTTCAACTTTTGATACGAATGAGTTGAACATGCAAAACTCAACCTTTGAAAATAAGGAAGTCTGTTTTGCTTTCAGTTGTGATCGGGTCAGGACCTTTTC
This sequence comes from Lactuca saligna, assembly GCF_052625555.1. NCBI lineage: Eukaryota > Viridiplantae > Streptophyta > Magnoliopsida > Asterales > Asteraceae > Lactuca > Lactuca saligna. The sequence continues at coordinate 107,411,949 of NC_136425.1, forward strand.
AGAGACATCTCCAACTACTTGAGAGACAGGATGATCTCTGGTCCATTTGATAAGAGGAGGGTAATTCAGATCAAAGGTTGGGTCTAGTTCAGCATTAATTATTTCTTCTGGCTCAGATTGGCTATCGTAACCGAGCGTCATATCATTATGTTCCCCCTCAATTGATGAGCTTTGAAAAACATGAGGTTCAGGTGTTTCTTGTGGTACTGAGCTTCCTGGTGTTGAGGCCTCTTCGGTTGATGAAGGACCTTCGGTTGAAGATTTAGAATTTGGCTTCCCCTGGACTTGTGAGCTTGTCTCCCCCTCGACTTGTGAGCTTGGCTCCCCCTCGACTTGTGAGCTTGGCTCCCCCTCGACTTGTGAGCTTGGCTCCCCCTCGACTTGTGAGCTTGGCTCCCCCTCGACTTGAGCGCTTGGCTCCCCCTCGACTTGAGCGTTGTTGGATGGAGAGTTGTCAGAGGTTGATTCTCCTTCATGCATTCTTCTTGCAGCATCTTCGACAATCTGCTTCATGTGATCAACTTTGTTGTCTGCTGCACCTGCTTCGGAGAGTGAACCTTTCTCTGGTTCGTCAAAGAGCTCCAGAAATTTCTCGTATAAATTGGCGATCGAGACTGTGATTTGGCCAGTTAGAGGAAAGATTTCCCCTGCGGTGTCTTCTTTGGCCTATAGCTTCTTGACATAGGAGTCGTCAAAGGTCACATAATATGTCTCTTCAATCTTTCTCGAACGCTTGTTTAGGACCCTGTATGCCTTGGATGTGAGCAAGTAACCCAGAAATATTCCCTCGTCGGCTTTGACATCAAACTTGTTGCGTTGTTCTTTAGAATTAAAGATGAAACACCTTGAGCCGAACACATGGAAAAATTTCACATTTGGCTTTCTGTTGTTCAGTATCTCATATGGAGTTAGCGTGAACCTCTTGTTGAGATATGACCTGTTCTGTGTAAAACAAGCAGCTGAAATAGCGTCAGCCCAAAAATAAAGAGGTAAGGAAGCGAAACTTAGCATGGTTCGGGCAGCTTCACACAAAGATCGGTTTCGTCTTTCGACTATTCCATTCTGTTGTGGTGTGTAGGGAGCTGAGAAATTGTGACTTATTCCCTTTTCTGCAAGAAACTCTTCAAACTCCCTGTTCTTGAATTCGAGACCATTGTCGCTTCTGATGTTGCGAACAACCTTCTTAAGCTGTACTTCAATTTGCTTGATAAACACTTTCAGCTTTTGAGTCGCTTCAGATTTGAGCTTTAGAAAGAACACCCATGTAAATCGTGAAAAGTCATCAACAATAACAAGAATATACTTGCTACCACCGATGCTTTCGATAGATGAAGGACCACACAAATCGATATGAAGTAATTCGAGTGGTTCAACAACTTTTGTGTTGATTATAGATGGATGACTTTGACGACTCTGCTTCCCCATTTCGCATGCAGCGCACAGATGATCCCTGTCGAACTTGAGCAATGGAAGGCCCCTAACATGACCTCCAGTAACAAGACGGTTGATATCTTTAAAATTAAGATGAGATAATCTTCGGTGCCACAACCAACTTTCGTCGCTTTGAGCTTTTGACAACAAGCATATAGCTGGGTTTCCTTTGATGGGTTTAAGGTTTAAGGGAAACATTTCACCCTTTCGCTCTGACTTGAGAATCACTTTCTTTGACTTTTTCTCTATGATTTCAGAACCTTCATCATCGAACGAGACTTTGAGACCTGTACCTCCAACAAGCTGAGATACACTAATGAGATTGTGTTGGAGTCCTTCTATATAAGCCACCTTCCTTATAGTGAAGTCCCCATTGGTTATCATCCCGTATCCCTTTATGGTGCCGAATGAATTGTTTCCAAAATTGACGTTGCCACCATTTGCAAGAGATCTGTATTCCCTAAGCTCCTCTTTCCTCCCTGTCATGTGACGTGAGCAGCCACTATCGATGTACCATTCTTCGTCGAACTGCTCGTCACTTATAACCTGCAAAAATTAGACAGATTTAGGAACCCAAAATTTCTTGGGTCCACGTGAGCTTTGCATGGGAACGGGAACAATAAGAGAGACATCAACAAGATAAGTTCGTTTTACAAGAGTTGTTTTATCTTTTCTTTAATGGTGTAAACCTTTATTTTGTTAGGATTGGGTGAATTAGGTTTGGATTCTGGTTGGGATTCATTGACCTTTTTCTTCCACTTTTGCTTAGTTGACGAATGAGATTTTTGAAAACAAGAGAAATTAGCTTTAGAGTAAGATGGAGACGAATCGGTGGGAGGAGAAGAATTATGAGACTGAGAAGAGGAATTAGAAGAACGAGAAGAATTTGAACAGGAGGGTTTGGATTGAGAGAAGTTCCGGGCTCGAGACTCTAGGTGATCCTTTTGCTTTTGATCATTGGAGGGAATGACCTTAGAGTTTTGTTCTCTTTTGACTTCAGAACCGAACCTTTGCGTTCGGTTGGGACTGTCCTTGGAACCGAACCTTTGGTTTCGGTTGAAGTCCTTTTTAGAACCGAATTTTTGCCTTCGATTGATATCTTCTTGTGAACCGAACCTTGGCTTTCGGTTGATATCTTCTTGTGAACCGAACCTTGGCTTTCGGTTGATATCTTCTTGTGAACCGAACCTTGGCTTTCGGTTTTTGTGACTTTCAAGCTTTCCTTCAGGATTGTTTTCAACCTTTAGATTCTTGTCTTGATGAGAGAAATATGCATTCTGGGAATGCCAGAATTGTTTCCTTTTAAAAAGATTCTTCCTGTATCTATTGTTCCTTTCTATCTTCCTATTCCTCATCTGAGAAGGTTGATGATGAACATTTGCTTTCGTTTTTGGTGACTCCTTGGCTGGTTCCTTTTGAACTGCAGGAGTTTTACTTTGAGCTGAAGGAGCCGAGGAAATGTCTTCTTTTGCCGAGTGATCATTCTTCTGAGGAATATCTTTTGTACCACTGGTGCTCGGCTCATCGAAGTTGTTCGGCTTATTCAAGGGTTCAGGTATGTATCTTCCTTTGCTCTTCCAGGAAGTTCTTTCAGATAAACCAATGGTTTCGTCTGCATTATCAATTGGAGCTTCCCAGAAGTACTCATCACAGCCATCAGCATTGTCTTCATTTACAATGGCTACAAGTTCAGCTGTTTGATGTTCGGTTACTCCTGTTACCTTGTATACTTGATTTGGAGTGGTCCTGACCTTTTGATACACAACAGCTTTCTCAACTAATTTTGGGGACTTTTGATGGGACAACCGAGCGAACTCCACTGAATTTTCAGAAATTAGATTCTTGTGATTTTCAGGCTCGGTTTTAATAAATTCTGAGCAGTCAACCGTGTCCTCTACAGAAATTTCGCTCATGTTATCGTCCTCGTTAAGCTCAGATGCATTTTCAACATCAATTTTGTTTTCTGAGCTTACGTTGGCGTTTAAAGAGTCAAATTTTTTCATGGTTTCGGTTCTCAGTTTAAGTCTGTCATTTTCATCCAAAAGATTTTTAAGCATGTTCTTGTGGTCTTTGGATTTAATGAAGGACTCAATTTTGTCCAGTCCATACATGTAGGTTGGATTGACATCATCAGATGATATCACACTCTCACAATTATAGGCTTCGGCATCGATTTCATCTTCCTTAAACTCTAGGAAGGGCAAGATCAGGCGATGAATCCTTTGGCCTATTTCACAATCCAAGTGAAGCTGAGTAATATTAGAATACAGACGTTTAGCAATTAAACAGAAAACATTTCGTTGTTTTAACAATTTCAAATTGTCTCTTTGCAAATAAATGTTTTCATCTTTAACTTTGACTAATTCCGACTCCTTTAACTCTATCCACATTCTCCGCTCCTCACTCTTCGACGCCGCCCTGCTCAATTGATCAGTTAGGTTAGAATTTGTGACCCAAGTTTGAGTTAAGCTACTATCTAGATGAGATAGTCTTGTATTGACGTTTTTTAGTTCTTTCTTCCTTAGACAAGTAGGCCTTTCCATGAGTAGGTTGCCTCACTTCCTCGTCTTCTGAGTCGGTAGACCAAACTTCCGTGCTACCGAACTCATCACCTAGAACAGAACCCTGCACAATAAGAGCATTAATAGGCAGGTTAGCAGCAGACTTCTTCTTTCTCAACTCATCCAATCTTTTCTGCAACACAGCTTCCTCGTCATTCCCATCATCTTTTTCAGCCATTTTCTTAAGGACACCGTCCTTAGCATAATGATTTTTTCCACCACAATAGAAACAGCTCACTCCAGAGTCGGCATGCACCTTCTGTTCCTTCTTGTGCTCCTCAGCTTTCGGTTCATTAATCACCTTTTCGGAGCTGTAACTCCCCTGCCGGTTTCGGTTTTTGTTGCTGGGGAATCTCTTCTTTACGAACCTTTTGGGATTGGACACCATCAAGGCATAATCCTCTGATGTGAGATCATATTCTTCCAGGTTGAGGTCTTCATCCTCCATAACAGCTTTACTTTTTGACAGGAGGGCCAACGAACCAAGACTGGAAACGACGTTCTTTTCTTGCACCACGATCTTCTCTTGAGACTTGAGAATTCCCACCAGTTTCGCCAAAGAGTACGATTTAAACTGCTCATGGGCTTTAACTGTGGAAACTACTTCTCTCCATTCAGACCTCAGACCATTCAGGAATGTAACCTTCTGTTCGATGAGCTTCCTTTCAATATCGTGTTTGATCATCTTGCTGAGAAGATGATTGAAGCGATCAAACGTCTGGTTCACAGATTCTTCAACCCCTTGCCTGAATTCTCCAAACTCAGATAGAAGCAAAGTTTGAATCGAATGTTCAAGATCTTCGTCTGTAGAATACAGTTCGCGAAGTCTATCCCAAACATCCTTTGCCGTCGTGCATGAGCTAACCAATCTGAATGTATCGGACTGAAGGGCGAACCGGATCAATCTTAATGCCTTGATATTGCATTGGAACTTATCCTTTTCATCTTGTGCAATATCTTTCACATCCTTTAGCAGATCATTGTATTCTTTTTGAGTCTTGATGATTCTGGACGTTGCAGAATGAGAAAACGGTCCATTGGTGATGGCTTCCCAAATCAGATACCCATTCTCCTCCGATCCAATAACATAGTCTTCGAAGTGATGTGCCCATACTTCATAGTCATGGGTGTATAAGATCGGAATCTTTGTCGTCGAACCAATGCTGTTGGAAATATTAATAAGGTTTGATTGTGTCGCGTCCATTATGATCGTAAAAACCTATTCAAAGATCAGACTTGTAATAAAGCAGATTAGGGCAAAGTAATAAATATCAAGATACGTCAATAAAGAGATGACGGCTCAATAAATATTGATGATTGCGGAAAAACCCTAATGGAAATCTTTTTCACAGAAAAGATGTGTATCAATTACACAGCCTCCCGCTCTGATACCAATTGATGAGATTAAACAATCTTTTAATCTATGAAGATCGATTAGATCTTGAACAAGTAAGTAAACAAAGACAATAAAACACAATAATAAGAACGAGACAAGATAGAATCAAACGTGTCGAATGATTAAACAAAATCCTCAGAAGAGCTCGATTAAGAACATCAACTGTAGAGGATTGGAAGGTTACAAGAACGATCAAAGAAACCTGTTGTCGTCTAGATGTATCGCTATTCTCAGATCTCTAAAACCTTAACCTAATATGCATGCAAGCGTAAACATATATACAAAACATAAAAGGTTCCCGGTTGGACAGGCCCAAACCGGTACACAAAAAGCTTTAGGCTAAGCGAGCCCAAAAGACGCAATCAACAAAAATGATCTTCAGCCCAACAACCTTGAGTGAGATACGTCTTGTGTTGTGTTTACAAGGTTGATGATAAGTGATTTTGTGTTGTGTTTACAGGGTTGATGAAAACGAATAGCTCTGGAGTTAGAAGAGGAAAAGAAAGTTCAAGCTGAAAGAGATAAGATGCTGCAAATGCAAGTGTTGCATTCTTCATTTCAACTGTTAGTATGAAACATAGAGTAGATTAGATGAATGTAAATTTATATATTGTAAGAAATAGAATTGTATGACATTAAATTTTATGCAATGGATTGTATTTTTTTGTACATGGTATTTTAATTCTATTATGAGGCATCAAATGCAAATCTAATTTAAAAATTAATAAATATATAAATATATATATTTTTTAAACATTTAAATTTACGATTCACAAAAATGTGTGTCATTTTCATTTATGACATGACCTTTCTTGATAGAGGTTTTAATGATACACATTGCGTGTCATAAATGTGCGTCGTAAATGCGCATCGTCTCTCGTTATGACAGCGCAAAAGCGCGTCGTCTCTCGTTATGACAGGGTCTTTCTTGATGCGCATTTGCGCGTCGTCTACGCGTTTTACGACACGCATTGCATGTCGTAAAAGACTGTTTTTCTAGTAGTGTTGGTGATAAGTTCAAGTCATCAGTTGAACAGCCTGTAGCATCTGAAGATTTTCCCAGTGTCCCAGTCCAGCCTCATCCAAATGACAACCCTGTGGATGAACCACCTCCCAGAGCCGCAACAATCGTTGATCGATTCGAAGATGAACTTGTCAATGCCAACCCACGAATCACTATCAAGCAAGCCAAGAGAAAGGTCACTGCTGACAACAAACAAGGATTACTCTTCATGAGGAACTCTGATGAGAACCGTAGTGGAGACCAGCCTCAGTTTACAGTGACTGATCTTCAAAACTGGAAGTTCGGTGATATATTTGGCAATAGATGAGGAATTAAAATGTGGGGATATAATGTTGATTTGAATATGTGGGTGGTAAAAAGGAATCATGTCCGAGCAAAGTACTACAAGGATACCCAAGATTTTTGTTCTTAGACAAAAATCAATCTTTCAGAGCTTTCAAATGCTCCATTCTACAATCCCTCCAAGAATTCTAAGTCTACAAATTTCAAACTCTTTTTGGAGAGACAAGTCAAAGAAAATTTCTCTGGGATGATGACTATAGGATCTCTAATTAGAAAAGACAAGGATGTGCTCGATCCTCAGACCAATGAGCCCATGAAGATAGTTTTGTGGCCCGCTACTAAACAGCTAAAACAAATTCCAATTCCTCAATATTTTGAAGATGAAAATATTGATCGGATGGAATTCAGGGATTTTGATGAGGCCACTGCCACTGTAGCAATTAAGTTTTCAGACAGAGACACTGTCCTTCGACTTGTTGAAGCTAAAGATCTTCTAAGGTTCAGGGAAAGAGATATTTACACCTTGGTAAAACATCAAATAATTTTCAAAACGGAGATCTTGGAGGCAACTGCTAAGGAGATCACTGGAATGGTTGCAAAGATAATTAACAATAGGCTCTGGATGGGAGCAATGGGAAAATCAGATGTGAGGCTTCTGGAGAATCCAAGATAAATGATGACTAAGCTCATGCTAGCCACAAACCAAGGGGGAGATTGATAGGTCATAAATCAATGGTTTGGGGTAGGCAATCATTTTTATAAGTCTTATAGGATCTTGATCTTGTAATATATGTGTTTGTGTCTATTTACGGTTGAGTTGGTGTTCACGATCATGAACTAGTTTACGACCGTAAATGTGTGTTTCGCCGTGAACTCCGTTCACGGCCATCCTACCCCTATAAATAGTGTCAAAGTCTGTCAGAGTGATGTGACGTATCCAGATGGTTTTGCGGTCAACTATGTGTATCTCAAGGTGTACCAGACGTTTTTGCTAATAAACGTGTGCATTGCTTGATAATCTTCTTCTTCTTCTTCATTATTGTTTGTGTTTGTTTTGGTCACTGGTTTGGATCATTAGATTGGGAATCTACATAGGGATTGACAGGGATAGGAACATGTATAAGAACTTCTTGGGAGCCAAAACACCATGTCTTTCAGGAAGCCCAAAGCCAGTGGAAATTATGAACTGGATCTCCGAGATGGAAATGGTATTTGAAAGCTGCAAGTTCAACAATAGGCAAAAGACCATCTTTGTAGTCAGACAACTAAAGAACAAAGGTTTAAATTGGTGGAATTTGTTGGCAGATAGAGTGCCATGGGGAGAAGCCATGCAGATGTCTTGGGAAGCATTCATGGAGTAGTTGACAATGTAATACTACTCAGAGAAAGATCATGATAGACCTAAACGATGAGTTTCAGAACCTAAAGAAAGAGAAGATGAGTGTTGATGAGCACGCCACCATATTCACTGAGAAGATGAAGCTATTCCCATACTTGGTTCCTACTTAGCTCTCCAAGATAGATAGGTTTACTAATAGATTGCCAGTAGACTTTGGTGCACCTATAAAACTGGAAACTACTTTGAAGACTACCATTAGAGCAGCCAAGAATATGGAGTCCCAACTTAGGGAAAAGGGACTGTAAGGAACTGAGGTAAGGGCAAAGAGGAATTTTGAGGGATCTTCAAGATCCAACAAGAAAAATAGGTTCCTGAAGTCTGACCACAACAAAAAAAAGGTACGGGGATAGTAATGAAGAAAAATGACATGACAAGTGCAAAAGGAAACACGTTGTGAAATGATCTAAAGAAATGACGTTCTTCAAATGTGGGAAGATTGGTCATTATGCCAGTGAATGCACGACCTAGAGAGAAGTCTACTTTAAGTGTGGTGAAGAAGGACACTTCAAGCAAGACTTCCCAAATAGGGAAGGAGATACAAAGCCAAATGTACCACTGAAGCCAAAGGCAAGAGCATTCTAGATTATCCTTAATGAAGTAGGTAATAATACAAGGAACTAGTAGTAAGGATCTATAAAGTAGCTATATAGATAGTATCATGTGGTGTAGCCTAATATAAGAGGCATATTATAAGGTGAACTTGAATATCATTGTAATCGTTTCAAGAAATAATATAAACCATCATTATGTTATCCAGCGTGTCAAATGACTATGTCAAATTCTTGTATGGTGACTTAGAGAATTGAGAGGCAATACTTGGGATGCATATGAGTAGGTCTGAAAGGTGGTAGAGGCCTATACTACCGGAAGCACATGACTCGCACTTGGATTAAGGAAAGTCACAAGGTTAACAAGGCACTACTAACTGATTATGTTTTGTTCATATCTATCGTTATCATTGTTTTGGTAATGACTAAGCAAATGATTGATATTCCTACCCTAGTGGTCATATCAAATTGAGTTTGACTAAGATAAGTTTTTTACATGGTTGAAAGAACCAAGTTCGATGTAACATCTGACTTAAGCCAAAATATTGATGTGAAAGATAATTAAAGCGATCAATAGAAGTATCACGATCGTCGTTAAAATAAGAAGCTTATAGCTAGAAGTGCTACAAGCTATAATTTTATTATATCACATTAGAACATGAAGGAAGGTATCATCCATTCTAGAATCTAACTCAAAAAGACCTAAGTCTAAGTCGTTGCATCATATGATGAGTGGTCATTAGAACATGACCCATTGGTATGTTACGATAATCAAAGTAAATAACTTATCTTAAGTTAAGTCTGTTTATGAAGGAGCAAGGGTCTCCAATGAAGATCAGGTTTGTAACTTGAAGGTTACGATTGTAAGACGAACATAGTATGAAGAGCGGGTGCCAGATTAAGCACTCTCAGCAGCCAGGAAGTTCAAGAGTTAGATACTCGTTTAAAAGGACTTAAGAGTTACGATTATTAGCTTGGATGAAGAGATAACATATGGAGTCATTATACAAGCCCTATCTCGTTGATGATTTCGGGATGAAATCATCCTATGGGGGAGATAATTGTAATGCTCGTAGATTCGGGCTAATTAATTTAGAGATAATAACCGTTAAAATGACTTTTTTTATAGAAGATTATTTAGAATAAATAATCTCAACCAAAGTATAGTATATATCACAAGGATTTTGTACATATAAAGAACGCTGAAATCCAACTTATAACGAAGAAGTTATGACACATAGAAGTTTTGCGATAAAATCGACATGGCTCAAGGTATCATTAAAAGTAAATTTTTAACAAAATACTTTTGAACCTTAGCGATCTAAAAAAAAAGTTGTAGTATATGTTAAATCGAGAGAATGCATATAGAGAACGTCCAATCTGACTTCATTTGAGGAAGTTATGAATTTTCTAAGATTTTGCATAATAGTATACATACGAAAATCGAATTATAGATTGATCGAGTTTTAGCCGACACAACCTAAACAAGAACCAAAGATCTTGTTAATAAGAGCTCAACAATATAAAGATAGTCGAAAACGGATGTCGGATGACAAAGTTATCAATTTTTAACGGACTTTAACTGTCTAAGTCTGTTAAAATATAACTTTATAAATAAATTCAAAATTAGCCGACATAGTCTAAACGAATGTTCTTGATCTCGTCAATACCTAAGTGTGGATATAATGACCGTCCAAAACAGAGCCCGTATGCGAAAGTTACGAATTATAGAAGATAATTAATTTTGGGCTAAATTTGCTAGCGACACATGGCGTGATCTGGGCCACACCTTCTTTCCCAAGGCTTGGAACGAGATGGCGACATGTGGCAAGCGAACACCCAACATTTAGCTCTTGAATTCCCCACATTCAACCCTCAGACAACCTATAAATAGAAGGCGCAAATCACTCCATTCTTCACACCTTTCTCACCCATTCTCTCCCAAACACGCCCATACCCTTTAAGCCTTTCCCTAGAACCTCCTAGGTGTTAGTTGCTAGTCCTGGTGTGCCTGAAGGCCCTGAGAAGAAGAGCTTTCGACTCAGAAGTCCTGCCCCTGTAGATCCCGGTTCCTTGCTAAACCCCCCTTGTAAGTGAGTTGTGCTTACCATACTTTAAGTATAACTTATGTTTAAGTTCATGATCATTATTATGAACCTATAAACAGGGTTTATTAGTGATTCTAAGTCGTTATACTGATTGATATTCTTATGGGGATAATGTCTAGGTTGTGATTTGATGAGGTGTTTAAAGTGTGATTTCCAAACAATATACTTCGTATACCAAGCAGACCCTACCTACAATATGATCCTTCCTAGTTGTTCCTTACTTAATAGATCATGAAATTAGACTTTGAGTTAATGATGAATCTAGACTAATTATTAGTTGCAATAAATATTAGAATAAAAAGAGTGATAATAATACTAGGTTTTGTCAAAGGAAAAGATAGTTGCAGGAAGCGAACCACTATCCAAGTTTTGAGTTGTCACTTTATCAAGTGAGTGTATAACCCCTTTCATGAACAACATTTTAATACAATTATTAATTAAAGTATTAAATATGTATTTATGTGTGAAATGTTTGATGCTGCCTTAAATATGTGTTAAGAGCATATCTGAAAATATATGATGATTTAGGATACAGAGTAAACCTAAATTAATTATGAGGAATATTGTGTAGTATCTTCTTATGAGTTTGAGTAAGATATACACAGAGAGTAGAACTTTAAAATTTGTCATTAATCCAGACCATGGATGTGACACACTCATTTGTCCCTAATTCGAGAGTATGGAGTGGGAATAATTATTCGTCATTGATTCGAGAGCATGGATTAGACATACCTGATTCTGAGAGTATGGATTAGGTAAAGATGTTAATTTTAGATTCAAGAGCATGGATCATGTCATTGTGACGATTGACGAAGTGGGGTGAAATTGCTTACATGAGGTGAAATTGTATATTATGAGTTCTAATATATATATATATATATATATATATATATATATATATATATATATATATATATATATATATTATAACATTATGGGATTGAAATCCATGGATCATGTCATTATGACGATCGACGAAGTGGGGTAAAATTGCTTATATGAGGTGAAATTGTATATTATGAGTTCTAATATATATATATATATATATATATATATATATATATATATATATATATATATATATTATAACATTATGGCATTGAAATCCCTATGTACTCACCAAGTTTCCCAACCTGACCCACTCAATTTATTTTATCACACGTAGATATACGAAATATACATCCTGTTTAGAGATTCAATGAGTATTAAGCAACTAGTGTAATTACTGTAAGGCTTGTAATATTTTTTTTATGCGTATGTTTTTGTATTGACGATGAGATCCCAATGTTTTAATATAAATAAAATACATTTCTTCAAAAATGTTTAGATAACATTTTTATCTTGTTTTCTGGGAACAAATTCCGTAATAGTATTTTTCAAAAAGGATACTCTGTTTTTAAAATAAACGTAAATAAAAATTTTAAAATGACGGTGAATTTGGGTATGTCACAAATATCGATGGGTTTTTAGCATACCTACAAATCTTATGTGTTCATGCAACCCTAATGCTTTGGATCTAGGTTTTCACTAGTTGAATATGAAAACTTTCATACAAAAGAGAAACCCTAATATGCATCTATATAATTGAAATTAACCTTAATATAGGGTTTAGATACATACCTAAATTGTTATGTTTTTTTTTAAACCGGCAAATAGATAGAGGGTAACCCGACCCGATGAATCAGGAATGCCTGGCGAGCTACCAAGAGGGGCACCACTCACCACCAAACGGAACGACGCATCGAACCCACGCCAATCCAAGGAAAATCCCCCAAAAGTGCTCAGCCAAGAATCAAACTCTTGACCTCACCCATTGAGGCCTATACCCCAGGATGCATCACAACCAGCTAGGCTGGTGATCACATGCTCCTAAATTGTTATGTAGTAATAACAATTAATCCTTGTAGATTTTAAACTCTTGAAAGTAAGTGCCTCAAATGTGACACCTCTGATGGCTTACAAACACTCTTTGCAAGAGGTTGAGAGGAGAGAGGATGGATTACTCTTAGAAAATCGGCTCTTCTAGGGTTACAAGCATGAGTCAGAAAATCCCAAGGGTTAGAACCCTTTTATACTTGAGGTGGTTTAGTCCAAAAGTTAGGGTTTGCAGGTGTTAACCCTAATCTCCTACTTAAGGTCTAAGCAGCTCATGGACTCCTATTCTAGAAGCCTTTGATGAAAACTTATAGGGCCTCCCTATAATTTTCGTCCACTCCTATCTAAGGAGTCCAAGAGCCCTATTTCACATTTATCAATTAATTGCAAAACACCCTCTGTACATTTAATTAATTCCTTTAATCCCAAAATTAATTCCAAATTACTTTCTGATTAAATATTAATTAAACAACATGATTTCCAATTAATATATTATTAAAATATTAATAACTAATTTATATCTATTCATTATTCCAAATAATATATTCAACTTCTCTCCAAAAGTCATCCTGTCAAGTTGCAAGAGTGAAGGCCAAAAGTCATCTTGTCAAGTTGCATGAGTGAAGGAAACCCAAAAGGACTATGTTGTTATCAATTCAAGTATATACCAATTATAGTTATGGTCTTAGACAATCAAAAAATCTCCCACTTGGATAAGTCTAATAACTATAATTACAAGTACAACTTCAAAAATTTACCAGCACATTGTGGCTTTCAAAAGCCCTTGTCGGACTCTAACCTAGTCAGTGGCGTGTCCTAAGATAAGGGATCATATAATCCTCCGTTCTGTAGGATATCATGTAGAAACATTACTTGGAACAGAATCATTCTCATTATCCAATAGTTTGTTTCCCAATTTCTGTTTTGTAATGACAAAGAACTTCGTTGAACACATCAATTCAGTTCTGGTCGGGCCTGACACATAAGTCAACACCAAATCATCGAGGGGCCCAAGATATTGCTTTTTCCCCTTAGGGATAAAGGAACATATAAACTTTGACTTATATGCTTGTACTATTCACTCATCAAATCATACACAACAATACGTTTTATAACATCAATTTACTGATGCGTTTAAGCATTATCAATGCACAACCTACTAGTAAACAACAACTCATGTATCTGGGTTTAAAGATTATATGATATTATCGTCTCATAAATTCCCGTGATAAATTTCATGAAGTAATTCTATGAGCATGGTTTTAATCCAATACTCAAATCCCTATTTTAAAAGTACTTATGAATGTTGCAGAAAACCATTGCTATGTCTAAACAATTAGGCATTCTACAAGCCAATTCATGACTTTCTTAATTCACTACTTACTTCCAAAGTATGATCGACTGTGGATATTTGAATAATCCATATATCTAGGAAGTAAAACATGCAAAAGTGAAATACAATGATAAACAATTGACAAAAGATAGTAAACGGTACTCATAAATAAATCTCCATTACTTAATCATAAAATGTCAATTACATTTATATTGTTACAAGTTTCTCAATATCTATCTAATCACTAAAACTAATATCATCCTTCAGACTGATGTTCCTCGCATGTTGAGCGTGCTTAACCATACTCAGACCCATTGTGAGGGGATCTGTAGGATTCTCTTCTGATGATACCCTCTTAACGATGATGGGTCCTTTTTCTACCCGATGTCTGATGAAATGGTATTTTCTGTCGATATGCCTAGATCTATTATGATCTCTTGGTTCCTTGGTCAAGGAAACCACTCCTTCATTATCGCAAAAAATCTCCATCTGCTCCTTAATGGCTGACACAACTCCAAGATCTCCAGTGAAGTTCTTCAACTATATAGCCTCCTTTGATGCTTTTCTCGTAGCTATATACTCAGATTCACACATTGAATCAGCTATGATATCTTCCTTGTAACTTTTCCAAGTTACTGCTCCTCCATTGAGGGTAAAACCCCAGCCTAACTGAGAATGGAAGTTGTCTCGGTTGGTCTGAATGCTGGCGTCGCTATACCATATCACTCTCAAGTCATTATTTCCACCAAGTACAAGGAACCAGTCCTTATTCATTCACAGATACTTAAGAATGTTCTTAACCACTATCCAATGAGCTTTACCCAAATTTCCCTGATGTTGACTAACCATGCTCAAAGAAAAAATCCACGTCGGGGCGAGTACATGTCATAACATACATGATTGAGCCAATGGCGGAAGCATTTGGAACTCGACTCATTTTCGCTATTTCGGCATCCATACACAAACTCTGAGTCTTACTCAGTTTTGTATTGCTCTGGATAGGTAACTCTCCTTTATTGGAATTCTCCATGCTAAAATGCTTTAGCGCCTTATCCAAGTAAGTACTTTGACTAAGTCTAATTAATCTTCTACTCCTATTCCTGAAAATCCTTATTCCCATAATATAGGCCACTTCTCCTGGATCCTTGAAAGCAAAACACTTTCCAAGCCAGGACTTGACCTCCTACAAAGTTGGAACATCGTTTACTATAAGTAGTATGTCATGAAAATACAATATATAAAGTGACTATACTCCCACTAGCTTTGACATATACACATGACTCATCCTCACTCCTAGAGAAACCAAACTCCTTTACTTTCTCATCGAAGGAAAGATTCCATCTACGAGAAGCTTGTTTCAATCCATAGATTGATTTCTCACGCTTACCCACTCTATTAGGGGTACTTAGCATCTACAAAGCCCTCTAACTGAATCATCTAAACATACTCAACTAAATTTCCTTTAAGGAAAGCCGTTTTGACATTCATCTGCCAGATTTCATAATCATGAAACACAGCTATCGCTAACATAACCCTAATAGATTTAATCTTAACTACTGGTGAGAAGGTCTCATCAAAGTCAACCCGTGGGATTTGAGTAAAGCCCTTCGCAACCAGTCGTGACTTGAACTTGTGTACTTTTCCATCCATTTCGGTCTTCTTATTGAAGATTCATTTGCACCCAACTGTCTTACGACTTGGTACATTATCAACCAAGTTCCAAACTTGATTGTCATACATGGACTGGATCTCGCTGTACATTGCCTCCTTCCATTTAGCATACTCAAGGCCCGCCATGGCTTCCTTAAAGTTAGAAGGCTCATCCAAATTTATCAATGTACTATCACTGATAAATGTATCACCATCTGTAGTAATAAGGAAACCATAAAACTCCGGTGCCATTCTAACTCAAGTGGAACGTCTAAGAGGGAACGACTCGTCCATTGATTCAACAAGAATCTGTTCCTCAGGTTGAGCGCTAGTGTTAGAGGTTCCTTCATCGCTTGACTCTTGAATTTGTTCAAGATCAATTGTACTCCCACTGTCCTTTTTCCATATGAGCTCTATCTCGCGAAATACTCCTCTTCGTGCTACGAACTCCATTATTTCACTAGGTCTATAGAACAAGTATCCAATGGACTTTTGTGGATAGCTGATGAAAATATATCACTCACTTCGAGGTTCAAGCTTTTCGCGAGTCTGTTTTCTAACAAAAGCTTCACAACCCTAAACCTTGATATGTGCCAACAAGGGATTTCCCTGTCCATATCTTGTGAGGTATTTTGGAAACCTTATTCCGTGGGACTAGATTAAGAATATGTGCGACAGTCTTCATGGCATACCCCAAGAAAGATATCAGAAGAGAAGCTCGAATCATCATGGAATGAACCATGTCCAACAAGGTTCTATTACACCTCTCAGCCACACCATTAAGTTGTGGTGTCCTAGGAGGTGTCAATTGTGAAACAATTCCACATTCCTTGAGATAGTCGTGGAACTCGATACTAAGATACTCACCACCCCTATCGGATTTGAGCATCTTGATCTTCCTGCCTAATTGATTTTCAACTTCATGTTTAAACTCTTTCAACTTTTTAGAAGTTTCTGACTTATGCTTGATTAAGTAGAGATATCCATATCTACTATAATCATTGGTAAAAGTCACATAAAATCAATTTGCATCCCTTGTGGTGGATCTAAAGGGCCCACACATATCGGTGTGTATGAGATCCAACAATCCCTCACCTCTTTCACATGAACCTGTGAAAGGTGATTTAGTCATCTTTCCAAGCAAACAACACTCGCATGTATCATCTGACCTTAGGTCAAATGATTCCAACACTCCATCCTTTTGGAGTTGGGCAATGCACTTCTTGTTGACATGTCCAAGACGACAATGCCACAAGCATGCTTTGTTTAAACCATTAGACGCAACAATTTGTAACATACTATTTTCTATGTTGTCTACAACCATCACAGTTTCATATACATCATCACAAGGTAATGCTTCAAAACAAAATACTCCATTATAATAAGTATTAATAGAACCATTCTCATTATTAAAAGAATATTTAATACCTTGTCTGTACAAACCATGAAATGAAATATTATTCCTTTTTATTTCTAACAAGTAGTAAAAATTATTCAGATCTAAACATAACCCACTACTAAGCACTAAAGAGTAAATCCCAATCTTGGTAACTGGCGACGATCTCTTATTTCCCATGATTAGGTTTATCTTCCCATGCTCCACACACTAACTTCTTCTTAGTCCCTACAAGTTAGAGCAAATGTGAAAACCACATCCTATATCAAGGACCCAAGAATTAGAATGCAATGAGTTTTTAGATTAAATAGTGTAAATACCTACCGAGGATGGCTAGATGAGAGTAGTAGCAAGAGGAGTCGCAACAATACTCTTTCCCTTTATTCCACTCTCAATGGTTCTTAGCAAGCTATGAAGCTGACTTAATGTGATTTCCTCCTTGTTCAGATGATAACTTGTAACATCAAAAAAATTTACGCCAAATTTAAACTTTTTCAATTATAGATAAAACCAAATAGTATTTGCTTACAAAATGTTTTCAAATCATTATTCATAAGAGTGTCCCAATAACTAGATCAAAAGGATGAGGAGCGGTATGGTCACGCCTTCGCCTTGCCATGATCTCCTGAAGTACCTGAAACAATAAACTGAAACTGTAAGCCTAAGAGCTTAGTGATCTACCCCTAAAATACCAACACCACACCGATAATACCATATCAATAATAGAAAATCAACAACATGCATATTGGGCAATCGGCCTGAATGGACCGCCCTGCAGGGCCTACAGTCTAACTAAATCTGACTCGAGCCTTCGGCATAACTGGACCGCTACGTGGGCCTACAGTCTCCCCGAACCGCTCATAGGGTGTGTTGGCCTTCAGCACAAAGCAGGACCGCCTCAACCAAAACAACAAGAAAACAATCATGTGTGCATAACTAGCATGTACTGGCATATATAAACACATACATATCTATCGCACCGATCACCAATCATAGCCATCTCTCATAACTAGAGCATCGACCTACGGATCATAAGAGCATAACATACTGTCTATCCAGATTCTGATATAACAAATCATAATCATAGGTATCATACTATAACAATAACAGCTAAAGGGTCGGCCTTGGTGTGTTAGACCATATTGATATAGTGAGGATAACTCACCTTGCCGATGTCGACTCGATAGATGAACTCCAACTCTCGGATCACTGACAAAAGCTCCACCACCTATTACCATAATATAATTATACCCATAAATTCCCAACCTTTATAGGTACCCCAACAGTCAACTAATCAAACCCTGGTCAAAATCAAAGTCATCAGTCAAGGTCAACAGTCCATGTTGACCCTAACTCGCCGAGTATCCTTGATATGGGCATATTTAGTTATAAAATTCATGCATTATCTTAATACTTTATGTTGATTTTGTCTCATTTAATGAACAAAAGGTGCTTAATTAGATTAAATATTTCATTTTCAGCAACAAATACATGCTCGAAAGGAAAATGAAGCGGAACTAGCGATTGGACGCTTGGATCATGGATTTTGAAGAAAGAAGGACGTTGCTGGACAGCTTGACCCCTCGTCAGTGTTTTGGCCATATCTCATGAACTGTAACTCCGATTGATGAGATGCAAAATGTTCTGAAAACTAGACACAATTTCGGATGACTTTCGTGTTTTGAGAAAATGCTGATTCCAAACGTACTCGGTGAGTAGGGTAGATTACTCGCCGAGTTGGTCTGAAGTTTCGCGATTCTGGATGCGCTGACTTGCCGCACACGGGTTTTAAGTGATGGACTCGCCGAGTAGGTCATTGGACTCGCCGAGTAGCCTCTGTTTTGTGAAAATCTATATAAATCGACTTTCAGATCGATATCATAGCATGGAGAGAAACCCTAGGAGGCTGAGAAACGATTGGAAGTGCTGCTAGGTCGTGAGGAACTGAAGAATCAACCCTACATTCAATTGTGAAGAGAATCAAGACAATTTTGGTTTATTCTTAGTAACTTTTTGATTTGAATCATATTTACATACTTTGATTTCGTTTTTGAGTTTATGTTTACTGCAATCATGAGCTAAAAACTTATTCTTCTGTTAGGGTAGACAATTTTGTGAACATGGATTGATTATTTGAGTAGGATTAATTTTGATTGGTAATTATGTTTTGTTAAGCTTGTTAAAGAACCTTATGTGTTGACAATAACTATTCTTCTATTAATAAATCAGTAATTAAGTTGTATGAATATCTCTTAGTTATTAATTTCATATGATTTATTGTGACCACATAGTTGTATGTCTAGGAATAACGAATGTGAAACTAGAATTAACTAGAAGATAGGTAAGTTAATGTGTGAGATTGTTTGATGAACATCAGCAAGAGGTTAATTGAAGGGCCAATTTAATTAACCATTACAAGTCTTACTTAACCCGAATCAATAATCTAGGAAATTCGTTAATTTAGACAACTGGCTACTGCTTGAGTTAATTTGTTTCCTAAGGATTAGTAATAGCAAACGTGAAACTAATCATCTTAGTCGGTAGCCAATGAAGAATTAATCCGATACATTGAAATCATCCATGGGAACAAATGAGTCGAACCTAAACAGAAGTCCTCTTTATTATTGAATTTAGTTGATTTTTATTTGCTTAGCTCTTAGTTTCTTAGTTTAAGTTTTAGTTAATTGTTTAAGTTTCTAGTCTTGCAAAACTAGAGAAAACTCCCTTTCTATTACTTGTTTTATTTAGATAATATTAGCATCTATTTTAATTGTTTACCGTTCCCTATGTTCGATACCCTACTTACCTGAACTAAACTGCTAATCGATAGGTACACTGCCTTTCGTGTGTTTGTCTTTGTGTTTAAGTTAGTAGGATTAAAACTAGTTGGTTTTACACACATCAATCCTCGACTACTCGCCGAGTTCCTTGAAGTACTTGTCCACTAGCCGAGCCACAGAGTGACTCGTCGAGTTCCTTTTGTTTACGATCGAACTCAAAGGCCACTCGTCGAGTTTTCCTTCTTGCAACTCGACGATTACATACGCATACATAAACTGGGGAAAACTCATCCGACTCGTCAAGTGGTTCATACCACTCGTTGAGTTCTATGGAAATCTTCATTGGTCTCGCTGAGTTGTTCATCCAACTTGTCGAGTCCCGGCCTATCTTCATATGAATCGTCGAGTCGTACTTGCGACTCACCGAGTTACTTTAGTCCATAAGCCATACAGACTCTTTTTAAGCCATGCAGTAGCTCCAAATTACATATCTAAGCTTCTAAGGCATGCATTTCACGTAAATTAGAAAACTTTACGTGCATGCATGGCTACAAAGGCTCTAAATGACAAATCCAAGATTACAATGGGGTTTCATACTCAAGGAAAGTTTCATACATGGCCATGTTCATAGCTTTCTGACTCTAGAACCCAAGAAAGGTCCAGATCTGAAGTTACAACTTCAGATCTAGCTCATATCCCACATTATCATCTCAACCAAACCATAAAAACCTTAGATCTCAACCAAAAGAGGCCTAGAAGAAGAATGAAGTAAAGGTGACGACTTGATACCTCCAAATGATGCTATCTGAGGTAGATTCCAGATTTCCCACACCTCCTTGCCCCTAGCCAATGAAAGATTTAGACACATAAGGATGAAGCACCAACGAATTTAGGTTTTTCTGAGCTCTCAATGGACTGCAAAGAGGCCAAAGGAGGCTTATGCTTCCTTATATATGGTGCAAAACCCTGGGATTTATGGTTTCATCAGCCAGCACCTACTCATCGAGTCCCTTTATGGACTCGGTGAGTAGGCCACTAAATACGCGATTCCACCTCGCTGTTACTCGACGAGTAGGGCGTCAAACTCGTCGAGTAGGTCTCAAAACCAAATAACTTTCATTTAAACCCATACATGAGAATCGGGGCATTACAATTCTCCCCCACTTGAACTAGACTTCGCCCTCGAAGTCTGCTGGAGCAAACAATGCTAGGTAATGATCGCGCATCTCTACCTCCGGTTCCCATGTCCACTCAGATCCCCTCCGGTTCGCATGTCCACTCAGATCCCCTCCGATGTTCCCACTGCACCTTCTACAAAGGTATTTCTTTGTTCCGCAAAATCTTCTTCTTCCTCTCTGAGATGTCCACAAGCCTCTCCACATAATTCAGGCGCTAATCAACCTGAATATCATCCAGTGATACTATCGCCTCTTGGTCCATAATGCACTTTCATAAATGCGAAACATGGAACGTGTTGTGAATTCAGCTGAGCTCCTCTGGTAGCTCTAGCCTATAAGCCACCTTGCCAACCCTGGCAATGATTTTGAATGGCCCAATATAATGCGGACCCAATTTTGCCGTCTTCCTGAAACAAATCACACCCTTCCAGGAAGAGAGCTTCAGAAGTACCATTTGGCCAACCCGAAACTCCAAATTTTATCGGCGTCTATCAGCGTAACTCTTTTGTCGGCTATAAGTGGTCTGCAATCGCTGTCTGATCTGTTGGATCTTTTCGGTAGTATGCAAGACTACCTCCGTATGACCCATCACTTTGTGTCCAATCTCACCCACAACAAACTAGAGTTCTACATCTTCTACCATACAACAACTTAAAAGGCGGGGTGCCAATACTGGAATGATAGCTGTTGTTGTAGGAAAACTCTACAAGCGGTAGGTGGGAATCCCAACTCCTTCCAAAATCAATGACGCACACCCTCAACATATCTTTGAGAGTCCAAATGGTTCGCTCACTCTGTCCATCATTTTGTGGATGAAACGTTGTACTAAAGTGTAACCGCGTACCTTATTCCTCATGGAACTTCTTGCAAAAACGGGAAGTAAACCTGACATCCCAATCGGAAAATATGGAGACTGGAACTCCATGGCGAGAGACAATCTCGCTGACGTACACGTCAGCTAATTTCTCAGCCGACGAACTCTCCTGTATGGCCAAGAAATAGGCACTCTTGGTCAACCGATCCATGATGACCCATATGGCATTGAACCCCTTCGTCGTCCTCGACAACTTCGTAATGAAGTTCTTCGTGATCTGCTCCCATTTTGATGCTCGGCCTAGACCATCCTACAGGTCAGGCACCTCTCAACAAACCAAGCGATTTCTAGCTTCATACCGGGCCACCGGTAACTCAAACTCAGATCGCGGTACATCTTGGTGGCCCCGGGTGTATAGAAAAGTGAGACTTATGAGCCTCCTCCATCACTGTCTGCCTGACCCCTCCGGTCATCGGAACACAAACTCGATCATGTCGAGCTAATAACTCGCGGCTATTTTGAACAAACCGGGAGCTTTCACCCTTAATCCTTTCCAAATTCCATCTCTTTGGTCTCATACCATCAATTTGAGCATCCCTAATCAAGCTCACAAGCAAGGAATCCACCACTATCCTCATACACCTCGCCGAGGTAGAAGACCCAGCTAACTTGCGGCTCAAAGCGTCTGCAACCACATTCACTTTACCAGTATGCTAAAGGATATCACTATCATAGTCCTTAACAACATCCAACCACCCGCGCTATCTCATGTTCAGGTTCGGTTGATCCATGATGTGTCTAAAACTCTTGTCATCCGTGTATATAGTGCAACAGACCCCTTACAGATAATGCCTCCAGATATTGAGAGCGAATACCACCGCTCCCAACTCAAGATCATGTTTAGGATATCTCGTCTCATGCGGTTGCAGCTGCTGCGATTCATAGGCTATCACTCATCCCCTATGCTTGAGGACTGCCCCCAAACCCGTGATAGATGCATCAAAAAATACTACAAAATCCTCGACTCCCTTGGGGAGTGTCAATACTAGCGCCTAGTTTAAACTCTACCGGAAGGTCTCAAACGCCCTCTGCTGCTCAGGGCCCCACCTAAAATCCACCCCCTTCCTCGTTAGATGAGTGAGGGGTACTGCAATCTTGGAGAAATCTCAAATGAATCTTTGGTAGTACCTTGTTAATCCCAAGAAACTCCTGATGTCTGAGGTAGATTTCGGAATCTCAAACTGCATAACCGCCTCGACTTTGGCCGGGTCAACCAAAATCCTGTGCCGGTTAACGAGATGTCCGAGGAACTGGACGTCTTGTAACCAAAATTCACACTTCGAGAACTTGGCATACAACCGTTCTTGCTGCAGAACCTCCAGCAGCTCCCTGAGGTACTCCTCGTGCTGTTCTCAAGTCTTGGAATATACCAAGATATCATCTATGAACACAATCACCGAGCGATCGAGCATCGGTCTGCAGACTCGGTTCATCAAATCCATGAACACTGCCGGTGCATTGGTGAGCCTGAAAAGCATCACCAAGAACTCGTAATGATGATAATTAGTCTGAAACGCGGTCTTCTCCACGTCTTCCACCCTCACCCTGACCTGGTGATATCCGGATCTCAAATCAATCTTGGAAAACCAAGATGCACCCTTCAACTGTTCAAAAAGATCATCTATCCTCAGAAGAGGATAACGGTTCTTCACCGTTAACTTGTTCAACTACTAATAGTCAATGCACAACCTGCGCGAACCGTCCTTCTTCCTGACGAAGAGCATTGGTGCTCCCCAAGGAAAACTACTCGGGCGAATGAACTACTTACCCAGTAGCTCCTGTAACCAAGATGCCAACTCCTGCATCTCTGGCAGTGTCATACGGTATGCCACCTTAGTGATAGGGGCCGCAGCCGGAACTAAATCAATCCTGAACTCTACCTGCCTCTATGGAGGCACTCCAGGTAGCTCCTCTGGAAACACATCAGCAAACTCTCTAACCACTGGAACCTCTAAAACTGAAGCATGATCTCCAATCCACATATCCATCATATATGCTAAATAACCATCACACCCGTGCTAAATACTATCGAGCCCTAGCGGCTGAACAAAACCCTGCTCCCACTCTGGTGCCCTCACCATACACCACCAGTTCTCCCCCACTTGGGGTTCGAACTACCGCTCGATGTCCCTCACAGTTGATCATAGCGCCAAACCGACTGAGCCAATCGATCCCTACGATCACACATACATCCCCCATGGGAGTAGGAATCAAATCTATCGGGAAAGATACCCCGAAAATCTCCAACTCGCATCCCCGGTAGACCGAAGAAGCAGAAACCCCGTGTTCTTTGGCGATCGAAACTCGCAACGGACACTCAAGCTCATCTACCGATACCCTGAATTCTCCACTGAAATCCTGAGATACAAACTACCAACTCGCCCCCGAGTCGAATAGAACCAAAGTAGGCAAAGAGTTTACTAGAAACGTACCTAACCATAGGTACAACTGATAAGCATACCACATATATAATAACTGAATAGAAAAAATAGAAACATACCAGCAACCACATCCAGTGCTATCTTAGCCTCCTTGGCCATAAGATGGAAGGCGCGCCCTTGAGCCTTCGGATGCTCCACCTTGACTAGCCTCCCATCCCAAATCCTGAAAGTAGCCGATGCGGATCCCTGATCCGGCTTGGCGGCAAGATGCAAACAGTTGGTCTTTACATTACCAACCTGATGATAATGGTAACAAATCCTCATATCTGCTAGAGGAGCGGATTGGCGACAGTCTCTGGCATAGTGCCCCTCCTTACCACATTTGTGGCAACCACCTCCTGCTCAACAAACCCCAGAATGACCCCTGCCACACTTTGCACAAGTGAGACTCTGCTAACCCCCAATCTGAGTATCAGCGGTCTTGGACCGCTTAGGTGTCGGCTAAGACTGTGTCGAAACCTGATGCTACTCCCTCAACTGCAGCTCTATCTCTGACTCACGCCGCCTCGCGGCTTCCTGAAGGTCCAAAAGAGCCTCACAATGTTGCGTAGCAACAAACTGTTGAATATCCATCTTGAACATACTCAAATAACGAGTCATCTGAGACTGCTCTGAAGAAAACTCTGGGAAAAACATTTCCCTCTCCGTGAACATATGAGTGATCTCCATCCTGCCTCAATGTCAAAAGCTCCTGAGCAAGCTGCTCCCGCTCAATGCGTGGAACGTAGCGGCTGCGGAACATATCCCGTAACTGCTCCCAAGTAACAGCAGCTCCTTGATCATCAATGTACAACCCTGTCGTCAATCTCAACCAATCCTTCGCACCAAGCCTCAGCAGGTTCAAGGCACACCTGACCTTCTGGTCAGCAAGACATGAACACGTGAAGAAACAGCCCTCCACATCAGATAACTGTTGGGTTTTGAGCAATTGAACACTTCCTAAGTGTGCATGCAACCCTAATAAACCTTGGATCTATGTTTGTCTAAATACATGCAAAATAATAATTTTCCAAGGTTTATAATCTATCTAACATGGCATGGGGAACATTTCAACATAAAAGAGTTAGAAGAGATTACATACCTTTTGGTGAGTTTGGTTCTAAGGAGTTTGAGGGCCAAGCACCAATAGTGTGAATGCCTCAAATGGAATCACAAAACACCACAAACTCTTGGAAAACTTTGAGAGAGTATACACACTTGTATAAAATCGGCCACACACAAGCACACACACACACTAGTTCACTAGTTTCCTCTTAGGCTTCATTTCATGCTCCATAAGCATGCTTATATAGTGTGCATGGTTAGGGTGAAACCCTAATAACCCATGTCTTTTCCTTTCCAAGGATCCATGGGTTAAAAGCTCCATTGATCATCCATGGAGTTCCACATAAGCCTAGCCCATTAACAAATGAGTGTTAGCCCACACTATATAAAACAAATAGCCCATAATCTAATTAGTCTTCCTTTTAATCTCTAAATTAATTCATAATTAATTTAAGACTAAAACTAATTAAATAACGTAAATTCATATTAATATATTATAACTCATAATATATTAATAAACATATGTGTATAACTCTCATAAAATTATCCATAATAGTTTGGATGAGATGCAACCCAAATGGACCATGCCGGTTGGGTCAAGTATATACCAAATAAGTTATGGACTTAGACACCTTATCCAACAATAACCACCTCAAAGCCCTGATCTCATCCTGCGTACCATCAAACGTCTGGGGCTTCGTGTTATCGAAGTCCCGATACTGGAAAGCCCTGATGGCTCCTCCTCCAACCCCTGCCGCAGTTACAGCCAATGCCGCTGTTGTGGCAGCTGTCTCTGCTAGAGCTGCATACCGCTCATCAAAGTACTCAACCATCGCGGTCTTAATCTACCCAAACATCTCTGGTAACTACGCTCGGAACGCCGCAATAATCTCATCATGCATAATCTCCCGGATCCTGGCATCCAACTCCTCTGTCCCTATCTATACCATGGGCTTAGGTGCTACCAGCACCTCCGACCCTCCGTCTCCCGATCCTGATCGTGATCCTGACCCTGAATCGGATCCAGTAGCAAAACGCAACTACGCTCGGAACGCCACAACAATCTCATCGTGCATAATATCCCGGATATTGGCATCCAACTCCTCTGTCCCTATCTATACCATGGGCTTAGGTGCTACCAGCACCTCCGACCGTCCGTCTCCCGATCCTGATCGTGATCCTGACCCTGAACCGGATCGAGTAGCAAAACGTCTCGTCACCACCATACTGAAAAATCTATCCAAGGCGTCAGATAAAGGACATGATATTTGGAGACCAATTCTTACAACCCTAAGGGTTGTGACTTCCTTGCTACACGTATAGGTCTTGTGCTTTCAGTAGTACGGGCCCATACTATCTTCCACACCTACCCATATTTATCTCAAGTATCATCACAATGCCTAACACTATCATCAACATAATATGCACTCAACCCTTGCTCCTAGGGGAATATCAACTATCTCGCAACTGGACTGGCAGCTTCTCACAACTCACAAATCCATGGAACTTTCACCAACCATGCAATACTAGTGTATGCTAGCCACACATAACGCTGGACCAAATAGACTTTCGAATATCCAATCCTACACTAAGGTCGAATCAGACATTCGCGGGCTATAAGATCTTGATTATACACAGCCGTGATGCACACATTAAACATCTACAGTTATGATGTTGATTCCATATACAGAAAACCCTAGGTTAGTAGGCATCATATAATCAGGCAATCTTATCATACGATTTTTGAAGACTCCTAGCCTAGCACTAGCATGATGTTCTATCATATCATAATATCAAATAACAGTATTGTATTTTGGGGTTTACTTACAGGCTCCGGCTAATCGTACCCTCTGCATCCTCCATCCTTAATTTTGAAAACCATTTTAGTATTTATTCCGAAAATTCCCTTGATTTGAGACTAGATTCACACGAGTGTTCCTCCAATTCACTCAAACCAAGGCTCTGATACCAACTTGTAACATCCAAAAAATTTACGTCAAATTTAAACTTTTTCAATTATAGATAAAACCAAATAGTATTTGTTTACAAAATGTTTTCAAATCATTATTCATCAGAGTGTCCCAATAACTAGATCAAAAGGATGAGGAGCGGTAGGTTCATGCCTTCACCTTGCCATGATCTCCTGAAGTACCTGAAACAATAAACTGAAACTGTAAGCCCAAGGGCTTAGTAAGCTACCCCTAAAATACCAACACCACACCGATAATACAATATCAATAACAGACAATCAACAACATGCATACTGGGCCATCGGCCTGATTGGACTGCCTTGTAGGGCCTACAGTTTATCTGAATCTATCCCGAGCCTTCGGCATAACTGCACCGCCATGTAGGCCTACAGTCTCCCCGAACCGCTCATAGGGTGTGTTGGCCTTCAGCACAAAGAAGGACCGCCTCAACCGAAACAACAAGAAAACAATCATGTGTGCATAACTAGCATGTACTGGCATATATAAACACATACATATCTATCGCACTGATCACCAATCATAGCAATCTCTCATAACTAGAGCATCAACCTAGCAGGTCACTATCATACCAATCCTTACGGATCATAAGAGCATAACATATTGTCTATCCTGATTCTGATATAACAAATTATAAACATAGGTAGCATACCATAACAATAACAACTAAAGGGTTGACCTTGGTGCCTTAGACCCTATTGATATAATGAGGATAACTCACCTTGCAGATGTTGACTCGGTAGATGAACTCCAACTCTCGGATCACTGAAAAAAGCTCCACCATCTATTACCATAATCTAATTATAACCATAAATTCCCAACCTTTCAAGGTACCCCAAAATTCAACTAATCAAACCCTGGTCAAAATCAAAGTCATCAGTCAAGGTCAACAGTTGATGTTGACCCTAACACACCGACTACCCTCGACTACTCGTCGAGTTCCTTGAAGTACTTCTCCACTCGCCGAGTCACGGAGTGACGCGTTGAGTTCCTTTGGTTTACGATCGAACTCTAAGTCCACTCGTTGAGTTTTCCTTCTTGCAACTTGACAATTACACACGCATACATAAATTGGGGAAACTCATCCGACTCGCCGAGTGCTTCATACCACTCGTCGAGCTCTATGGCAATCTTAATCGGACTTGCTGAGTTGTTCATCCAACTCATCGAGTCTAGGCCTATCTTGATATGACTCACCAAGTCGTCCTTGTGACTCGCTGAGTTCCTTCAGCCATAAGCCATACAAACTCTTTTTAATCCATGCAGTGGCTCCAAATTACAGATCCAAGCTTCTAAGACATGCATTTCATGTAAAGTTGCAAACTTTACGTGCATGCATGGCTACAAAGGCACTAAATGAGAAATCCAAGCTTAAAATGGGGTTTAATACTCAAGAAAGGTTTCATACATGGCCAAGTTCATAGCTTTCTGACTCTAGAACCCAATAATGGTCCATATCTGAAGTTACAACTTCAGATCTAGCGCATATCCCACATTATCATCTCAACTAAACGATAAAAACCCTAGATCTCAACCAAAAGAGGTCTAGAAGAAGAATGAAGTAAAGGTGACGAATTGATACCTCCAAATGATGCTATCTGAGGTAAATTACCGATTTCCTACACCTCCTTGCCCCCAGCCTTTTGTCCTCCAAGCTCTTCTTCTCAAAAGATATCCTCTCCAAAGCTTTAGACACACGAGGATGAAGCACCAACAAATTTAGGTTTTTCTGAGCTCTCAATGTACTGCAAAGAGGCCAAAAGAGGCTTATGCTTCCTAAAATAGGGTGCAAAACCCCGGGATTTAGGGTTTCATCAGCTAACTCCTACTCGTCTAGTCCCTTTATGAACTCGGCGAGTAGTCCACTAAATACGCGATTCCACCTTGCTGCTACTCGATGAGTAGCGAAACAAACTTGTCGAGTAGGTCTCAAAAACAAATAACTTTCATTTAAACCCATACCTGAGAATCGGGGTGTTACATAAGTCATGATGAACTGATCATAACAAGAAGGATATTAGTGTAAGACTATGTCAATAGCCAAATCCTCATCAAATTTCACATTTATCTTCAAGAGACGGTCCACATAGCGCTGAATGTGTTGCATATGGGTCGTGATGGACTCGTCGTCCTTCATCTTGGTGGTTATGAATGACTTGACTATCTGATACCTTTCTTGACGTGCTCTTTGATGGTACTTATCCATCATGGCCTTGCACATATCATAAGGACAGTAGTGTTCATAAAACCGTTGTACTTAAGGAGTCATAGTTGCCACCATGATACATGTCACTTTGATCGCGTCTTTGCAGTGGGCCCTATACTCAACTATTTCTTCAGGAGTAGCTTTTGATACATCTATCTCGTTCAACTCTTTGTCGAGGACATATTATTTGTACTCAAATCACAAGTCCATCCTAATGTTGCACATCCAATCATTAAAGTTGTAGCCATCGAATATGACCTTGGCATAAATGCTCAAGAGCTAGAACGTGTTAGCAGAGTTGTTATTGGAGGAACCGGAAATGTTGTTGGAAGTTGATATCTACAAAAGAAGAAAGAAAAGTTTTTTATTAGATAAGAAATCGTTAATATAACAACCAAATGAAATACTAAGGCTAGGATCCAACAAAATAATTCACAATTTAGAAAAGGGATGCAGTAATCTAGTTGTAATTATTTGAAGGTACGTAAATGATGATTTACCAATTCCACCACCAAAAAAAATATATGCATTAGGTTTTTAAATTGAAATTCTTAGGTCTTTTGAGATTCATTGAACTATTCAATAGCATGTTTAATCTCATTATGCTCTTTCCATTTGTGACTGGGATACCAAGGATCACAAACAAGGTGTGAATAACCATGCAAATTAGCTTGGTACTCTCGATCTCATTTATCACCTAATCAATATGCCGGTTAACCACACACGCTACATCGATCAATGATAATTTTCGAGCTACCCATTGCCACCCTTTTTTAGTCCATATTAGTGCACCAGTTAACCATAACGACTTTTATAAAGTGCAATGTGCAATTTCATGGATTAGCATTAAATTCACATTTTCCTAAAGTAACTAAGATTGCAAATTTTATGAAAAACATTTAGTTACTTTACTTATTTCATTATACTTATTAATGAGAGTTTAATGTCCTATCAAATCCGTTTGGCTAAAGAACCTCCACTAATCAAGTGAGCGGTGGATAAGAATGGATACCTAATGGCGGTCATTTTATAGCCCGCTTCCTTAAACTCCCCTTTATAGACCAACTTCGTGAATGAGGTGTACTACCGGTTCGACTGACTTGTCGTATACATATATAATATTAGACTTTTAATTTATATAGTATAAGGGTGTATTTTAAACTTTTAAAATACTAAGGTTCTAAAATTTAAGATTTCAAAATTAAACTATTTCATTAAATCTTAAATTATAAAATAAAAGGGTGTAGTTTTAAAACTTTTCAAAAACACTAGGTTAAGTCTTTAATAATTAAATTAATATTTAATTTTATCTTTATCTAAAAATTTAACCCAATCATGAATTCATGATAGGGATATAAGATTATAGATTAAAATTTTCCAATTTTAATCCATTAAAACGAATTTAAGGTAATTATCCTAATAAATCCAGGAAAGATATGTCAAAGCCGAAAATCTGGGATCTGACAGCCCAACTCGTCGAGTATGGGCAATGCACTCATTGAGTTGGAGGCAACTCGTCGAGTTCCAATATAAACTCGTCAAGTTCTATGAACAGAATAACGATTATGCTCCCTTCTCCTTTGAACAATTCACAATTGCATCATATTAAACTGAAAATCATCATAGGCTTTGCTAGCACTAACGGGCTTTGAGCATAACTATAAATTCTATGTGTTCATGCAACCCTAATTCTTTGGATCTAGGTTTTCACTAATTGAACATAAAAACTTGAATCCAAAAGAGAAACCCAAATATGCATCTATATAATCCAAATTAACCTAAATATAGGGTTTAGATACATACCTCAATTATTATGTAGTAATAACACTTAATCCTTGTAGATCTTGAACTCTTGAAAGCAATTGCCTGAAATGTGACACCTCTAATGGCTTACAAACACTTTTTTCAAGAGGATGAGAGGAGAGAGGAGGGATTGCTATTAGAAAATTGGATTTTCTTGGGTTAGAAACATGAGGCTAGAAATCCCAAGGGTTATAACCGTTTTATACTTGAGGTGGCTTAGTCCCAAAGCTAGGGTTTGCAGGTGTAAACCCTAATTTCCTGCTTAACGTCTAAGCAGCCCATGGACACCTCTTCTAGAAGCCTTGGAAGAAAACTTATAGGGCCTCCCTATAATTTTCATCCACCCTATCTAAGGAGTCCAAGAGCCTTATTTCATAATTATCAATTAATTCCAAAACAGCCCCTATACTTTTAATTAATTCATTTAGTCCCAAAAGTAATTCCAAATTAATTGTTGATTAAATATTAGTTAAATAACATGATTTCCAATCAATATGTTATCAACATATTAATAAACCATTTATATTAATTTATTGTTCCAAATAATAAATTCAACTTCCCTCCAAAAGTCATCCTATCAAGTTACAAGAGCGAAGGCAACCCAAAAAGACTGTGCTACTATCAAATCAAGTATATACCAATTATAGTTATAGGCTTAGACACCTAATCCAAAAAATATAGCCAAGGTCGGGGCCCATTATTGCATGTTTAGGTTGAAATTAACCCTAGGTCGGGGCCATTATGGCATGTTCAGGTTGACATAAACCCTAAGGCGGGGCCCACTATCGTATGCTCGGGTTGAAATATACATGGCGAGGCCCCAGGGCAGGACCCATATTTGATGATTAGGTTGGAATCTACCCTAGGGTGGGGCAAATATGTGCTGATTGGTATGTGGTAATATGGAGGAACTCAATAAGCCTTGTGCTTACAGTTTATGTTTATGTTTTCAGGTACTTCCGGTACAAAGAAAAATGACGTGATGGCACAACATTCTCCCCTCATGATATCCATACTTTTTGGATACTATTACTCTGATGAATTTGATATTGTACTTTATGAATGTTTCTAAACAATTTGATGATCGAAACTATTGATTTTAAAATGCAAAATTTTATCATGATTTTTGTGTCATTATAGATGTCACACATAACTTCCTCATACGAAGTTGGATTCGAGCATTCCTTATATCTATTGAATCATTATTAAAACTAAGACAACTTTGGCTAAGATAATTTATCCTAAATAACTTTTCGTTAAAATGTTGTTTTATCGTGTATCTTTAAACTCCCTAAAAGACTTATAATATGTAGCCTGCAACGCACAAGACTAGTGATCTCCTTATTCAAGGGTCCAAATTATAATAATGATAACTTATTATATCTTAATTATCTAGCCCGAAGTTGCGGGCGTTATAGGTTGAAAAAGGTTACAATCAGACTCAAGAAATTGATTATGAAGATTGCTTCTCACTAGTACCTAAGATAAAGTATATTGGAATGTTACTTGCCGTATATGTTTTCTATGACTATGAAATATGTCAAATGATTGTGAAAATTGATGGATTTAAGGCCTAGTCAAAGACCAAGAACATGGGGAGCTGAAACAACAATTATGATCTGATGAGTCAAAACTAACAAATCTAACTCAACAAATCTATGCAACTTGTAGGACACAAAATATCAAAACATACCTTAGACTTCTTGGTGGGTTTCTTCTTTTGACAAGCTAACTGGTTGGACTAGAGAACCCAAATGAGAGTTCCTCTTCTGTAACTGCACCCAAGAAACAAAAATCTAGCAGAACCAAGCAATCCTCGAATACGAACAACTAATAGAAATGAAGAAGTCGAATCTTCCGTGGACCACGACGTGCAAATCAAGCTACCATGACATGGTAACTAAGCTTCGAGAATTCAAGGGTATTTTGGTGTTACAAACTTTGGTGACTTAAACGTATATTTCACATCCGTCAAAACCAGATTTAGAGAGCCCTCTATATATCGGTTGATGATTTGAAACCCTAAGGATAATTAGCAAATATAATAATAATTATCTCTTGAATTCAAATCACTCTCTAATTTATTAAACTATTAATTAATTAACAAAACAATCCTTTCATATAAATATATTTTAAATTCTACTTTATTTTGATCTTGCATGTAACCTAAAAGGACACTGATATTTACAGTAATAGTACTGAGTTTGTTATGGCTATGAGAACTAATCTCCATCAATAATTGCTTTATTTAACAGGAAATTAGCAGAGGATGTATACATGAGACAAATTGAAGGCTTCATTGATTCAAAATGTCCTAATAGAGTGTGCAAGCTTTAGAGCACCATTTATGGACTCAAATAAGCATTACATAGATGGAATCTTTGCTATCATGAAAAGTCCAAGGACTTTTGATTTTCTAGAGATGAGGATGAGTCTTGCGTAAATGTCAAAGCCAGTGGGAGTAATGTGGTCTTCTTAGTATTGTATGTTAATGCATACTCCTTATAAGAAACAATGTTCCCACCTTGAATAGTGTAAAATTTTGGATTGAATTTTTTTAGTATGAAGGACCTAGGAGAGGCAACACATATACTAGGCATTAGGATCTATAAAGATAGATCTAAACATTTAATTAGACTGATCCAAAGTATATACTTAGATAAGTGTAACAACCCAAAAACAATAATAAAATTTTTCATTTTTAAAACCTATAGTTTCATTCTCCAAATATCTCCAAGTTAATCACCAAATGCAATATCAAAATATCATAGTAAAATCCAGAAAGTGCGGAAATCAAGAGGGGGGGATGTTGTGCCATCAAGCTGAGCCCTTCCCTTTCATACCTCAAGTACATGAAACCGTAAACAAAAACTATAAGCACAAGGCTTAGTGAGTTCCCCAAAGTCCCATATACCAAACATACAACTAGGCCTAGCCCTGGGGTATATTCCAACCCAATGCACAAATATGGACCTGGCCTTGGGGCCCATCCCTGGGGTTTCTTCCAACCCATTATATACTCATAGGCCTAGCCCCGAGGTCTATTTCAACCCAATCATACAATAATGGGCCTAGCCCTAAGGTCTCTTTCAACCCAATCATACAAACATGTAAAAGTCATATAACAACTACCATCCTACATAAATAATCTGGTGGGTCAGTATTGGTGCCTTTGGCCAATAAGTACAGTGAGAAGACTCACCTCTAATAGAAGATAACTGAACCATACACTTGAGTTATTGCTATCTGGAATCCTCACACTTATCAAAACCCAAAGACAACCCTAATTAATAATCATGGTTTTAACCCATAATTAATAGTATAAATCATAATTTATCTTCCAAGGGCAAAAGACCACTTTGCCCTTCCCATGCATGACCCAAGGATACAAGGCCCAAAACCCTTAACGACCCAAATCCGAAAAATAACCCAAGATGGTTTTATGGGAATACGTCATGCGTACTACTTTTAATGCTCAGCGTACCACTTCAACTTAGGAGGTTTATGGGGTAGCAACCCAGTAAGCCCGATGTACTTAGGGTTATGTCCAACATACCCTTCGACATCTAAAGTCCCTATTAAGGCCTTATCTCATTAAGACTTAATGTCCAAGCATTAGATCTAATCCTAATAAACATCTAAAACAATAAAGTTGCAACCTTTATAACTCTTGGAGATGCACAAAGATGTATAGAATATGGATCCAAAAGCTTGAGTGCAACACCACCTCTTTAAGGATCTTCCTTTACCACCAATAACATGAAAATAACACTCAATAGCTTCAAAACTCACAAACAAGAACTAGGGTTTAGAGATGGGTTCTAGGAGGGATGGAGGCTAGAGTAAGAGAGGGTTTAAGGCTATATGTTCTTTAAATAGGGTCCAACCCCTAAAAATTAGTGTTTAAGATCTTTGTGAGTATGCCCTGTACACTTGTATGTACGCCCAATGTACGCAAAGGCATCGCCACAATCCACTTAATGAACTACGCTTAGCATACTGGAAGGTACATCCCGCATAAGGACTATTTTTGCATACATTTTTGTACTTAAAGTAAAAAATGAAAGGTACCTGGAACACAAGTGTTACTACTCTCCCTAATTTGAATCAAACTTCGTCCAAGAAGTCAATTTCTGTGAAGTAGTCTGGGTAGTGCTCCCACATCTCAACCTCCAGCTCCCATATCCACTTAGATCCTTTCTACTGCTGCTATTGCACCTTCACCAGGTTCACCAATTTGTTGCATAGAGGCTTGGTCTTCCCATCAATTATCCCAATCGACATTCCACATAGTTTAGGCATTCATCGATTTGAATATCATCCAAAGGAATCACCACAGATGCATCAACTACACACTTTCGCAACCGAGAAACATGGAAGGTGTAATGGATTTGGCAGAGCTTATCAAAAAATTCTAGCTGGTATGCAACCTTTCCCACCCGGGTGGTAATCCTAAAGGGACTAATAAACCTAGGTCCTAACTTGCCACGCACCCGAACTTGATGACACCTTTCCAAGGTGACACCTTCAAAATCAAAGAGTCCCCAACCTGAAACTCGAGGTCTAAGCATCGACGGGCTACATAACTCGGTTGTTGTGCACTTGTTGAATCAACTCAGTTGTCTAGAGCATCACCTCAATACTACCTATGACCTGATGTCTGACCTCGCCCTAACAGAACGGGGTCCTACACCTCTTTCTATACAACATCTTGAATGGTGGTCAATTAATACCGGCATGATAATTGTTGTTGTAGAAGAACCCTACCAATAGAAGATAAGTATCCCAACTCCCTCCAAAATATAACACAAACTCTCGGAGCATATCTTCGTTACTCTAAATCAATCGCTCACTTTGTCCATCCGGCTTAGGGTAGTATATTGTACTAAATGTAGCTAAGTAACAAAATCCTCATGAAACTTCCTCTAAAACCTGGAGGTGAAGCAAACATCTCAATACGAAACCACCAAAATTGGCACCCATGTCAAACCACCACCCCCGAATGTAAATGCCAGCTAGCTTCTCAAAACAATATACTCTCGGCAATCGCTATGATGTTTGTACTATTGGTCAATCTATTAACAATAGGGATTGAATCAACTCCACACGCTGTCCTTGGTAGTTTTGAGATAAAATCCTTGGTGATCTACTCCTATTTCCGTATAGGAATGGGTAACCTTTCCATGGTGTCTCTGATATTTGGGATTGGGCGTGTTCAACATGCAACTTTTGCGAGCTTCTGGCTTCTAGCTTTTAAGAAAATGCTAGTAAAACAGAAAAAGCCTTGTTCGGCGACAGGAGTGTTTAGCTTTTATTCTAAACAAAACACTCCAAAATCAAAATCTACATGGAGTAGCTTTCAACAAAACGCTCCAAAATCAAAAGCTACCCACTAACCGCTATCAGCTACCCACTACTAGCTAGTTTCGCCGAACACGCTCATTTTAACTTTCCAGCAAGTCAAGCACCGCTCTACCAACCATGATATCTCTATTTTCATATAGGGCCACAAATAACTCAACTTCGTATCCCTATACATCTTCGTGGCCCCTGGGTGGATCAAAAACTTCGACTTATGAGCCTCTTCTAACACTATCCGCCTCACCCCACCAGTAGCAGGTACCCAAACTCTACCACACTGGATCAAGAATCC
Source organism: Lactuca saligna (assembly GCF_052625555.1). NCBI lineage: Eukaryota > Viridiplantae > Streptophyta > Magnoliopsida > Asterales > Asteraceae > Lactuca > Lactuca saligna. Next base: position 107,448,919 of record NC_136425.1, read on the forward strand.
CCGACCATTTCACAAAAATAAAGGAATTTGTCCCCTGATATGCTCTCCCTTCCAATTTTCTTTTTTCATTCTTTTCACATAATCCTTCTTGATCATATCTAACATTGGAGAAATAATAACCATCCCCAGACATAAATCCCCTTAGGAGAACTAACTTCCTTACGAATCAGGGTATCTGCCACAACATTGGCATTTCCAGGGTGGTACATGATTTCACAATCATAATCCTTTACCACATCCAACCATCGCTACTGCCTCATATTCAAGTTCGCCTATTCCATCAGATACCTCGAGATCTTGTGGTTAGTGTATATAGTACACCTAACCCCATACAGATAATGCCTATATATCTTGAGGGAAAAACCCATGACTCCCAACTCCAAATCATGCGTACGATAATTTGCCTCATGAGGCTTTAGCTGCATCGACACGTAAGCAACTGCATTTCCTCTCTGCATGAGGACATCTCTTAACCTGAGATAGACGCATCACAATAGACCACAAAATCTTCCATGTCGTCGGGAAGCGTGAGGATCACGGAGTTGCATAATCTTTGCCTCTGAGTCTCAAAATCCAACTGCTAATCAGTCCCCCACCAAAAAGTAACATTCTTCTTCATCATTCGGGTCAATGGCATAACAGTCTTGGAGAAATCCTATATAATCTCCAATAATACCCTATGAGACCCAGGAAGCTCTGAATCTCATATGGGGTTCTTAGAACTTCCCATTGCATCACGACCTTGATCTAGGCTGGCTTAACCAATATACCCTTCAGGTTGATGATGCGCCCCAAGAACTGCTCCTCGCGCAATAAAAACTCGCATTTGGAGAATTTGGCATACATCATCTCTCCCCCAGGGTCTCCAATACCTCTCGCAAATGTTCCTCACGCTGCACATTGGTCTTGGAGTATACATGAATATCATCTATAAACAATATCATCATTAGATAGAGCATCGTTCCGCAAACCTAGTTCATGAGATCCATGAACATTGTTGGTGCATTAGTGAGCCCAAATAACATCACCATGAACTCGTAGTGACCATAACGAGTCTAAAGGTCTCCTTCTGTACATCATTATCCCTAACCCTCATCTTATGGTAACTCGATCTCCAATCAATCTTGGAAAACCAAAATGCATCTTGAAGCTAATCAAATAAGTCGTCAATCCTTGGAAGTGGGTAACGGTTCTTCACTGCTAGCTTATTTAACTCCTGGTAGTTAATTCACAACCTATGTGAGCCATCCTTCTTCTTCATAAACAGGATCGGTGATCCTTAAGGTGAATTACTCGGTCGAATATGTCCTTTGTCTTGTAGCTCCTGATGCTGTGTAGACAACTCTTGCATCTCCGGTGGTGCCAAACCATACAGAGCCTTGGCTATGGGACTGCACCAAGAACTAAATCGATCCAAAAATCAACCTGCATCTCTTGAGTCAATTATATAAAATCCTCAGGAAACACATCGGGGAAGTACCGAACAACAAGCAACTCGCTCAATGTCGTCGTTCCCCAACACGATCATCCACCACATAGGCCAGAAACCTAGAATAATTGTGCTGAAGATATCTCATGGATCTCGTAGTTGAACAGTGATTCAACCCATGAGAAGTACCCTTACAAGGAATAACTAGTTTTCGTACACTTGGTGTTCTAATCTCACCAGCTGGCACTAACAGTCAGTCATGGCCCCATTATGACAACCAATTTATCCAGAAGATAACCTTCAACCCTCACAGAGGAATCGTGTAACAGCCCAAAAACAATATTAATAATTTTCATTTAAAAAACAGCAATTTTCATTCATTGATTGTACCAAAACCCATCAATCATTACAGTATTCCAAAACATTAGAGTATAAATACATCAAGTGCGGAAATCGCATGGGGGATGTTGTGCCATCACGTTGGGACCTTCCCTTTAGAACTGGAAGTACCTAAAACCATAAACATAAATTGAAAGAATAAATCTTAGTGAGCTTCCCAAATTACCACATACAACATACATATATTATAACAATACGTGGCTGTGTCAGGTTCGTATCAAACGAAAATAATAACAAGTAGTTGTGTCGGGTCTGAATCAACCCCGGGTCCGTATCAAACTCGATTCTATAATGACTCTGATCCTAAAATATCTCAATGCATAATCCATACAATCACATCATACAATAGCATATAGTTCCTACTCATACAATGTAGTGGGCCGGCCTTGGTGCCTTCGACCCACTTAAGGTGGTAAGAAAGACTCACCTTACAGACAGACGAAATCTGGAATGACACGCTGCTTTGACACCCATGCTACTAGTCACCTTTACGAATAACAGTAACTAAAACTTACATTACCTTTGAAATACTTAAAATACCCATAGCTCAAACCTTAGTCAAAATCCAGGTCAAAGTCAACTGAGCCAAGCCTCGAACTCCAGATATGAGGGATTTTGAGGTCCAATCTAACCTACAACAATCTCAGCTTGAAAAGTACTAAGCCTCTCATCCATCAATTCTAAAATCCCCTCCTTGATGGTACTGAACAACACACAGATAACATCCAGGATACCGTGAGTAACCTCAGCCGAAATGAACTTGCATGGACGCTCATCAATTGGTTATGTGCCTGAGCCATAACATGAACCAGAATTAGAGCTATAACCTCCTCGAGTAATCATCAGCATCCTCCAAACTAAAACACAACATAAAGACAATCAACAAAGGACTCAAGCAGACTCCTCTACACAGACCTCCTTAGAGTTTCCAGATCTGCACTTATCTCAGGTACAGGTCTTGTACATCTAGTAGTACAGTCCCAATACTACCTTTCAGACCTACCTGTACCTTCCTCAAGGTCAGCCCTGATTCCTCTAAGTCACCATACAAAAACTATAAACTAATCCCATGTCAAACGCCATATATATCTTACACTCTCTTAGGAATCCTCAACTCTCTCCACTTGCAATACCAAGAACCTCAATCAACACTGTTGGTTGCCATACGCATGTAAGTTATATAAAAAATAGGTTCACGTAGAGTGTCAAATAATGATTCTACCCTTAGTCCACCACCAAACAAGGAACAGGAAATAAGGCCAAATCGATCATTCTAGTGTTATATAATCCTAATCATATACAACTTTGAAAGCATGCACTTAGCCAATATCAATTCCAAGTAATATATTGAATGAAGTTCCACTACGCTATAATGCATCACACAAATTTGGAAATTCTATCATATGATTCCTGAAGGTATCCCTAGCCCTAATCTAGCATACAATTCACATATCGAGCATACTACTCATAAGACATAAGTTGGGTAGTGTGTGAATCACTTACTTGAGCTCGACAGATCGCACACGTCGCTCCCTTTCTTATTAAATAAAAATCCTTTTCTAAAAGTTCAAAATCATTTTTATTTAAGAAAAATTATCATTTCCTCAGTTTGAGTTCTAACATACCCGAGAGTGTGCCTAAATCCCTCAAACCGAGGCTCTGATACCAATTTGTAACGACCCAAAAATAGTACTAAATTTTTTTCATTTGATAACCATTAATTTTCATTCATTGATTGTACCAAAATCCATCATTCATTACAGTATTCCAAAACATTAGAGTACAAATACATCAAGTGCGAAAATCATATGGAGAGGAAGTTGTGTCATCATGCTGGTCCCTTCCCTTTTGAATTGGAAGTACCTGAAATCATAAACATAAATTGTAAGCATAAAGCTTACTGAGCTTCCCAAATTACCACATATAATATAACATCGCATGGCTTTGTCTGGTCTGTATAAACCCAAAATAACAACAAGTAGCTGCACCGGTCCAAATCAACCCTCGGGTCCTATCAACCCCGAGTCTGTAATGACTCTGAGCCTAAACTAGCTCAATACATAAACCTTACAATCACAGCATACAAAATTATACACTAGCTTTCGGTTTCTACTCGTACAATACAGTGGGTCAGCCTTAGTGACCTCGGCCCACTTACGGTGGTTAGAAAGACTCACCTTACAAAAAGACGAAAGCTGAAATGACAAGTTGCTCCGAAACACATGCTACTGTACACCTTTACAAATAACAGTAACCAAAAATCAGACTACCATTCAAATACCTAAAATACCCCTAGGTCAAACCCTAGTCAAAATCCAAGTCAAAGTCACTTAAGTCAACCGAGTTGAGTCAGTTAGTACACGGAGCGTACTCCTCGTGTAAGTGAGGGAGTACTTCGCAGTTGACCAAGGATCAAGGAGCTGACCTCGTATGCACATCGTACCCCTCGATACCCCTAACATATGTGGCTGCTATCCAGTCCTCTTATTAAGTGCTTAATCCTTTAAGCACTCACATCCAAATTCTAGATCTAGGCAACAAAAGATGTTCTTAACCATAAATTTTCCAACTTTATGGTTTAGCAAGGCTATGAAGACCTTTGCTCCCTAAACCCTGGTCTCTTAACCCCTTAAGACCATCTAACACTTTCATGGAGAGAAACTACTGACCAAAAACCCAACTTTATGACTTAACACCCCTTAAAACCTCTAAAAGGACAACTCAAATGCCTTGAAGTATCTTCTACTCACAAAGACCAAGTTTAGGGGAAAAAAGGAACAACTTTGAGCTAAAACTAGATCTACAAGATTTCTACACCAAGGTTGAAGCTTTTTACCTCCTTAATGTGCACAAGGGGGACAAGATGTTGGGTCCAAAGCCTTTAGTGAAACACCACCACCTGAATGCTCTTCCTTCTACTCCAAAAGCTCCAAACGAAACCAAAAATGGTTGAACAAGCTTCACAATGTACAAAAACTCTTTAGGGTTTTGAAATGAGGAAGGAGGCTGAAGATAAAAAGGTGCATGTGGCCATAAATGTGTTTAAATAGGGTCAAACCCTAAAATTTAGGGTTTGCACCCTGGCTGCGTATGCCCGGCATACCAGTGTACATACAGTGTACTAATGTGATCCGGGGTACTCTTCATGTATGAAGGTGTACACCCCGTGTACTCCAGCTGACTCCAAAATTGCAAAATTGCCATCGGGGACTAAACTTACAATTAAAGCACAATTCAAGGGTTAAAACGAATACTTGAAAAGTAGATGTTACAAATAAGTACTAAGTCAATAGAATATCTCTCACTTAATAGATTCATGACTCACCCACAATGAACCCCCGAAGCACTCACAAAATGATCATCAACAATCTCAACCTCTAACGGATAATCCAGGATCTCGGGAGATACAAAGGATTAGGTAGCACCCAAATCAAACAATACATGAGTAGTCATACTATTAACTAAGAAAGTCCTTATACAAAATCAGATATAACATGATCATAGTTAAAGAAATCAATAAAAGATATTATAAAGTCACATATCGGTAACCACATCCAGTGTTGCGTGAGCCTCATCTCTAGTAAGTTGAAATGCCCTACTCTTCATCACAGTGTCTCTGCATTGCCCTGGCGGTCATCAATAATCCTCGAGGTTACTGGTGTAGGGGCTGCCACTTCCCCTCCCTTTAATATCGGACAATCGGCCTTTTTATAGCTTATCTGATTGTAATGAAAGCAAATCAGTGCACCCCAGGCCCAATCTCTACTCATATGACATGTCTGTCAGCATTTGAAACAACCTCAAACAACTGCTCAACATGCCCCATCATGCGACTATGTGCACTTTCCAAATTGACTCCGATACTTCAGGCCTCTAGTGTGTGAATGAGAACTATTGGGATTCTTAGCTTGACCTACTTTTTTCTGCACTTACTTTGGATTACGCTTTGTCCAAAGCTCTAAATCGATCACCCGTACTTGGGCCCTCGCAATCATATATTTCAGGGTCGTGCACCCTGAATACCTCACAAACTCTTTGATCTCATCGTTCAACATGTCATGATATCTCTTCTTCTTCATCTTCTTAGTTGTATCGTATTGCAGAACTTAATGGCCCTCTCATGGAATTCAGCAATGATCTCCGCCACGGTCTCGTAGTTTGATGAAGGTCCTGAAAATCCCTCACCAACTACTGCACCTCAATCGCTAGTGGAAACTCTTCATGAAATCTTGACACAAACTTTCTCCAAGACATGCCTGCCACCTCCTCAGTCCCCATGATACGAACGACATCCTCCCACCAGTTACATGTTCGATCTCTCCGAAGGCAGGAGGCACATCGCACCTTCACCCCCTCGAGACAGAAGCTCATTCGCTACGCATTATCTGTCTCAGTGATCCAGCGGTGGCTAGAAATAGGTTCCTTGGCCCTAAAGAACTGTGGTGCTCCACAAGCCCTGAACTCCCAAAATGAGGGAGTTCGAGCACCTAACTGTCCTGAAGCGATCTCTGCCCGAAAGGACCTAATTTGCTCATCTAGAAAATCCATAATCCCCTCCTTGATGGTACCAAAAATCATAGGGGTTGCCTCTATGATACTACAAGTGGTCTCAAATGTGATGCACAAACTCATCAATAGGTTTGGCACCAACACCCGGACCAGATCCATAAGTTCCTCCACGAGTGGACGCCATGACCAACATTGACTGAAATTCAAACATACAAATGATCAAAAAAATATTGAGGAAACTTCCTTTCTACAAGACCCTTATAAGTTCCAAGACCGTTCTTGTCTCAAATATAGATCCTATGTTTTCAATAGTACGGGACCAATACACACATATCTACACTTTGCTCAAGAACCATCCCAAACTCTCTAAGTCGCTATACTAAATCCATATACACCAACCCTATGATAAACAACAAACATATCCCACGATGACATGTCCTAGACTCTCCAAGGAATTCCCAAATCAACCGCCTTGTAATACTGAGAATCTCAATTAGAACCATCGGTTTCCTTATGCATGTAAGTTGTACATAAAAAAAGGATCACATAGACTGTCGAATAATGATTCTACTCGAAATCCACAACCTAAGAAGAAACAAGAAATGAGGCTAAACTGATCATTCTAGGGCTATATGAACCTAATCGTCTCAACTTTTTAAGCATATACTTAGAAAATAACTAAGTCAATATCAATCCCAAGTAACACATAACACCCAATCCTCCTAGCCTATAAGGTATCACACAAATCATACAGTTCTTTCATATGATTCCTAAACGTATCCTTAGCCCTAAACTATCATGTAACTCACATATTAGGCGTAATCATAACACATAGGTATGGGTATTTTGGGAATCACTTACTTGAGCTCGGTTGATTGCACACATCGCACCCCCTTTTACTTAGTAAAATTTTTTTAGAAATTCAATTTTTTTTAAAAAAGATTATCCACACCAGAAAGTCTACTCGAATCCCTCAAACCAAGGCTCTGATACCAACTTGTAACAAACAAAAAGAAATGATATTTTTTCTCATTTTTAAAACCAATAGTTTCATTCACCAAATATGTCCTTGTCAATCACCAAAATACAGTATCAAAATATTAGAGTACAAAAATCCAAAAAGTGCCGGAATCATGAGAGAAGGATGTTGTGCCATAATGCTGCGCTCTCTCCTATCATACGTAAAGTACCTAAAACCATAAACAAAAATTGTAAGGATAAGGCTTAGTGAGTATCCCAAAGTACCACATACCAAACATACAACTGGGCCTAGGCATGTGGTATATTCCAACCCAATCCATATATATGGGCCAAGCCCCGGGGTTTCTTCTAACCCATCATACACTCATAGGCCCAAATCTAGGGTCTATTTCAACCAAATCATACAATAAAGGGACCAACCCTGGGTCCTAGACTTAGGGTCTCTTTCAACCCAATCATATAAACATGTAAAATTCATATAACTAGCTTCCTACATAAATAATTTACTGGACTGGCATTGGTGCATTTGGCCTACATGCACGGTGAGAAGACTTACCTCTAACCAAATATAACTGAACCACACACTCAAGGTGTTGCTATCTCCGCTCCTCACACTTATCAAAACCCAAAGACAACACTAATTAATAATAAGGGTTTTTACCCATAAATCAAAGGTCTAAGCTATAATTTATCTTCCAAGGTAAAACGACCATATGCCCGTCCCATGCATGGCCTAAGGATACAAGGCCCAAACCCTTAAAGACCCAAAGTCCAAAAATGGCCCAAGAGGGTTTTCTGGGAGTACGTTGTATGTACTACTTTTTACGCTCATCATACCACTTGAACTTAGGAGGTTTACAGGGAAGCAACCCAATACACCCGACGTACTTAGGGTTACATCCAACATACCCTTCAGACGACTAAAATCCCCATTATGGACTTATCTCATGAAGACTAAATGTCCAAACTTCATATCTAATCCTAATAAACATCTAAAACCATAAAGTTGCAACCTTTATTCCTTTTCATGACTAAATGGAGCTCAAAACCGAAAACCCTAACTTATAAACAATCTAAGGCCTTATAACTCTTGCATGGAGTTGAGTCCTATATGCTTCTACTATAGGATCGATCATGTATGCCATGGCATGTACTTGACCTAGTATCTCATATGCTCTTATAATGGTGAGTCAATATCAAGAGAATCTTGGCGATAGTTATTGGACGACCATAAATAATATCTTCTGTTAGGTCATAATTTGTGGTTTATACTTTGCTTTTCATAAGCTATTATAGATCTCGGCCTAGGACCGAAAACACCATGTTTTTGTGTTGTTTGGACCGAAATCGCATGAGATTTCGATTAGGCTAAATATTGTTTTGTTTGCATTTTGGGCTTGGGCGTTGCTATTAGGTCTAGGTATAAATAGTGTTATTTTAACCTAGATAAGAGTGATGGACGTTTTAGGGGCTGCCATATGCTAGGAACGTGATTTGGAGAGAAACAAGAGAGAACCAAGTGTAATCAAGAATCTTATGTACTCGGTTGTTCACTAATCGTGTGCATTGAAGATTAACCATTGTGTTCTTATTCCATATTAGATCTTGTCTAATTCACTTGATTGGGATTCCGCACCATCAAGTGAATCTGATTGATACATCAAAACATTTTCGGGTTTTTTTGATTTATATTTTACAAACTTTTGGCTATTTGGTCTTCATATTTTGGAGTTTTGATTGAGCTTGACTTTAAAAATTAAAATTTTCATGTTTTTGGCAAGTTTTGGGTGATTTTTGGCCAAATTTTGCGAGATCTCAGCAGAAACTTCAGTCTCGGTTAAACCCTAGGAGGATCTTGATAGCCAACAATAAATTTCAGAGGCTCAACAGCGTTTTCGGTCGGCCTCGCAAGTTCTCGGTCCGATTCCTCGGCTTTGCAAGCTCACGGTCCGGGTTCTCAGTCTCGCCTTCTCAGTGCGCCTGATTTCGGTTCGCTTCCATGTTTTCGGTCTCGCGTATTCGGTCAAAAGTTGTTCTCGGTGCGAGACTTCTCGGCCAACATTAAAAGCTTCACAATTTCGGTCCTACATCTTCGGATTTAGCGTTTGCGGTGTGAGAGTTCTCGGTTAGAATGAGAAGCCTCACATTTTCAGTCTAAAAATCACGTTTTCGGTATTGAAGCCTCGTTTTCGGTATTGAGGCCTCGTTTTTGGTATTAAAGCCTCGTTTTCGATATTAAAGCTTCATATTTGGTCAAAACACCACATATTCAGTCAAATACTCTTGTTTTTGGTCAAATACTATCGTTTTTGGTCTTGAAATTTCGTTTTCGGTTTAGAAACTTTTGTTTTCGGTCACGGTTGTTTTTTTGGACAAAAATTTTGACTGTCATCTTTGACTTTCAAGTTTGACTTTCAACTTTCAAATTTGACTTTTGACTTTCAAGTATTCAAGTTTGACTTTCAAGTTTCAAGTTTGAGTTTTCAATTTTGACTTTTCAAGTTTGACTTTGAGGTTTCAAGTCAAAGGGCATTTTCTTGGCTTCACAATCAGTTCTATTTTTGGTAAATTATCCTTTTTGGTGAATAATGAGTTCTTCAATCACTAAGGTTAATGAAACTTCATGCTCTCAGTCCTATGAAGCTAAAATTAAAAATTATGAAGGATACACTCTTAGAAAGGCCCAAAATCCTTTCAAAGAAAAATTAGAGGCCAAAACCAAAGACTTCGGAAAACTTCAAGAAGAATACAACACAAAGTGTGAATGTTATGATTATGCTTAACAAAAGATTGCCAGTCTAACTGTCGAGCTTAACACATTAAAAAATAAGTTTGAAAATGCAGACTTTAATTTTAAAAAGTTTGATATGTCAAGTAAAAAGTTTGAGACAATGATAGAAAAACAATTAAAATTTAAAGATAATCAGAATAAGGGTCTAGGGTATGACAGTGTTCCACCTCCCTTTAATGATAACTATACCCCACCCCTTGAAACCAATGAGCTAGAGATACCTGATCAGTATGGCCAACCATCTGTACCAGCTTCAATAAAGACTGAACAATCTGGTCCAACTAAGAATATTAAGGTGAATAATACTAATGTTTCTACCTCGTGTGTAGAGCAGGTCATAGTCCAAGATGGACATGAGCAGAATAGAAATAACTCTTGTTTTGCTGAAAATGATTCAAAAACTTGTGATGAGTTGAGCAACTCTAATGCTTCTACTTCAAAGGCAGAGAATGTAGCAATGCAAGATGGGAGTGAGCAGAAATCAATTAATTCTAAGTTTGCTGAAAGTGTTTCAAAAGATTGAGATGATAACACTTCCGCTGTTGATAAATTCAAGTCGCAACGATCTGTTAAGCAGTCTAACAAATGTTCTTGCGCTTGTTCTTGTGGAAGTTCCTCGAAACGAACTTTAGTTGGAGGACTATGTCACAATCTAATTTATATGAAAAGACAGACTTGCTTTAACTGTGGGACTCCAGGTCACATTGCTATAAATTTCCCACATCGTACATACGCTCCTTAATACAAACAAGGTTGGCAGAACACACCAAGAGGGAGGTCCTACGAAAAAAATCCTTCGAGGTCATGTTCACGCAATGATGACTGGAACGCAAAAAAGGCCAAGAATCAAACTCCCAAGGACAAGAAGGAAAATTCAAGAGATAGTTCAGTTAAACCAAGATCAATTAGTTCAAACTCATCGGCGATCGGTATCAAGTTCTAAAGAAGTGATAAGGCATCCATCCGATCAAACAAGAAATGGGTTAAACCCAACTACATATGGGTACCAAAGGTTTACACTCCCAAATCATCTAATAATTCTACCTTTTCTTCATCTTCTATGTGTGACAAACAGGATATATCATGGGAGAGAGTACCTTGTGTAGATGATAAAGGTCAACCCAGCTTCAAAATGGATTAGGTCCCAAAGACCAACTAATTCTGCATTTTGTACTGGGGATGCTATGGAGGAATATAATCAGACTTCAGTTTGTTGATAGTGGGGGGTCCAGGCACATGAAATGAGACATCTCTAATTTGTACGACATTCAGAATCTTCATTGAGAGAATGTGTCTTTTGTAGAAAATGAAGAAAGAAGAGGATCACAAATAGGGATGGTACTTAAGGATGTGAAGAATTTTTGAGTTTGTTCCGGAATTGAAACTCAACTAAGGTTGAATGTGTTGCTGCATATGTATGCAATTCTCGGATAATCTGAATGCAACTTCAATTGCTGAATTACGGTTTGAGTTTTCTTCTCGCTACTTCTAAGTTTTTCTTAAAATGATTTGTTTTGAAGACAATTTTTTAAATTTGTGCATTTATTTTATTTTCTTTCTTCCCCATGCACAAACTAAGGGGGGAGAAATTAAAAATAGTAATAAAAAAATTAAAAATCCAAAAATATGTTTATTTCTATTTTATTTCATTTTTAGAAAAATCCAAAATCAAAAAAAAAATATTTCTTTTACTTTAGATTGTATTTTGTTTTTATATTTATTTATTAGTTATTTCTATTGTGTTATAAGTTTATTTCTACTTTTATTTTTTATTTCAAAGTTTCGTTTGTTTTAAAAAGCGAATTCAAAAGGAAGAAGAGACTCAAAGAGAATTAAAAAAAAAAAGGAGGAGACTTAAGGAGATTGTATCAGAATTTTCTGAGAAAGGAGAAGTAACTTGGAAATGAGTTGTTGGTCATTACACTTCACTCTATTTTCATAAGGAATTAAAGGCATGCAACTATACAAATTGTCAGCTAGGCAATATCTTTAAAAGAACTGTCGTATTAAAGGAACTGAAAGTATGAAACTATACAGATTGTCAAAATTGGTCTTGTCAGTTGTCTTTACCTAAGAACTATCATGGCATCAGGGCGATTCACCCAACTGGGAAATAGATATCGCTGAACATCCTGCCCAGGGTCTTCACAATCTTTTTTTCATACAAAACTGCAGAGACTCAAATGTATTCTTGGATACATTCATCGTAGGTAAAGGAATTAACGGTTTAGGCACTAGGGTGATGCACCTCGCAACGCATGATTATCGTTAAATGTATCGCCAAGGGCCAAGTTGACTTGTTTAACTTGAAAAACTACATTGAGGTCTATGATCTAGGATATGCAAGAGCTAATATCAAAAAGGACATGAGTAGTTCTCCAATACTCAACAATCGTAGTGCGTTCCTCCGTGTTCATACATATACTGCGAGAAGTCTTCTTTTTGAGCGAAGGATGGGTCCTTGAACAACTGTGGTGAGAAGGCTTTTTATAACTTTGTTATCCACATGGACTTTTTTAGTCATTTGTTACTTTTCAAGATGCAATGGTGATCATTAAAGAATTCTCATTTGAAGGAACAAGAAGTGAATATTATCTTTCAACATTCATTTTTTCAACCCCAGAACCAAGGTGAAGCTGTACTTGAAATTATGTGACAGATTGCATTGAAGCTACCTCAATCAATTTGCTGCTATTTATTAACCTGCTGAAATGATCTAGAAGAATCGGTCTCTCTATTATTTTCTCTGAAGATTCTCAAAGCTGCAAGTGCTGATTTTCAAGAATCCTTATAAGAAGCCTTTACACCCAATGTGTGTTCAAAGTCAGATTTATAATGAATTCCAATTATTCAATATGAAGTCATTCATGCAGAAGTTCATATGTTCGTCTTGAAGTTGTGAAGAAATCGAAGATAAAAGTTCAATCCAAGAACAAAGGGAAGATTAAAAAAAAAGCTACAAACCAAGAAGGAGATTGTTAGGACATAAGAAAAGAAAGCTATAAACCAAGGGGGAAAATTTTAGGTCATAATTTGTGGTTTATACTTTGCTTATCATAAGCTATTATAGTTCTCGGTCTAGGACCAAAAACACCATGTTTTGGTGTTGTTTGGACTGAAATCGCATGTGATTTTGGTTAGGCTTAATATTGTTTTGTTTGGGTTTTGGGCTTGGGCTTTGTTATTAGGTCTAGGCATAAATAGTTCTATTTTAGCCTAGATAGGAGTGAGGTACATTTTGGGGGCAACCATATGCTAGGAACGTGATTTGGAGAGAAAAATGAGAGAACCAAGTGTAATCAAGAATCGTATGTACCCGACTATTCAATGATAGTGTGCATTGAAGATTAACCATTGTGTTCTTATTCCATATATGATCCTGTCAAATTCACTTGATTGGATTCCACATCATCCAGTGAATCCGATTGATACATCAAAGCACTTTGGGTTTTACATCTTCAAGTATCTGAATAAAACTAAGGATATGTTCTTAGTATATGGTAGTAGAGAATGGTTACAAGTTAATAGTTATACTAATGCAAGTTTCCATAGTGATAGAGAGAATTCTTGCTTACAATCGGTTTGGGTGTTCTTGTAGTTGTTATGTGAAAAATTTCCAAACAGAGTGCAGTGAAAAATTTGTCATGCGATTCTGAGTACATTGCAGCTAACTAAGCTGCAAAGGAGGTTACATGGTTAAAGAACTTCATCAATGATCTTGGAGTTGTACCAAACTTCAAAAAGTCGATGGAGATATTTTGTGATAACGGGGGTGCAGTTGCTTTGACTAAATATCCCAAGGGCCATGATAATTTGAGGCACATACCGAGAAAGTATCATTATGTTTGACATAGGGTAGAAGATGGAGACATCATTATGAACTAGTTATCATATGAGGAAAATCCTGCTGATCTGTTCACAAAGCCACTATCTAGAGAAAAACATGATGGTCATGCGAGGACCATTGGCATGAGACTATGTAGTGATTTTATGTAATAGTTTAGTTCTAAGTTTGAATTATTATGAAACATATAAAAGTATAGATTGTAATAGTTTTGACGTTTATTTCGAAGAGTCTTAATAAATAATTTTTGTTTGCTATCAAAGTCATGTTAATTCAAATACCCTATTCCACTTTTGCATGTTTTGAACCAACTTCTTAAATGTTTAATTATATTCAAAACTTCACAATCAGTTGTACTCTTGGGAGTGAGTGTTAGAATCTAAGACTATTATGAGTATTAGTTGATTGACCAAGGTGTTTTGGGAATTGCATAATACATTGTGCTAATACTACATGAGTACTTGAAAATAGAGATTTTAAGTATTGGAACGACCTGAACATGGAGATTACTTAACAGATTTAGTCATAAGTAATTCTAAGATGAAAATATCATTTATTCTTCAAACCAAGATACATATGCGGTTTTGTTTGCAACATTAGTTATGTATTGGTGTGCTTTATGTTAGGTTTTTGATGCATCAAATACACTCTAAACTAGGTAGTAGAAAAATCGAAACAACAAAGATATACCTAAGTGTACATGCAACCTATGGATCTTTGGATGATAAGGGCCCAATCCATAATTCCTCTCTTGGTTCACACCCATTGAACTCAAAAGAGTAGAATCAAAAATAAATAGGAAGGGATGAACTACAAAGAGAGTTCTTCCACAAAGAGGGATAAATAAGTGGTGAAAATCAAGCCAAGAATAAGCAGGATAGATGAATCCCTAAGGCCCTATTTACAGCCTTGGATACCTCCTATGATTTATTCTCAAGCCCATGTTGGATCGGATAGCCCTAGAATAAAATTCCCCTTATCCAAAGCGAATTTCCATCCACCACCCTTCTTTCTAGGGTTCTAGATATTCCTAATTAACATAAATGCTATTCAACCCTTTTATTAATTAAATTATTAATTAAATCCAAAATTGTTTTCCAATTAGTTGTTAATTAATTATTAAACCATAATAATCAATAAACTAATTCCTCTTTTATTTATTCTACTTAATTTGAGTCTTGAGGGTAACCCAAGAGAACCCTATTATTATTAGGAATATCACCAATAGTTAATGACGTTGGACACACATTCCAATACTTTAATGTTATCCGTAACTGGTAGTCATAAAGGGTATTTTCATACATGATTTGGCGAGTGGATAAAAATATGGATTGTTCCTTCTCGTAACTAGGAAGTGATATCACGGGCCTCTCGATTGTGCTGACATCTGAAGTGCTTGGCTGAATCCTGTCTAATTTGATGTGGTTGATTTAGTAGTCGGATGAAATGTCATAAATCATTAATCGGGAAACATAATGTTGACCATTAAGATTTACCCATGTTCATAGAGATATCCAGAACAAAAGAATAAGTTGATCACTTACCTAGGGACCAAAATTTTGATTTGGATAAGATATTGGAAATTACATTGGATGACTACTCTCTGTTCATTTTTAGTGAAATATTTTGATCCCAAAATTAAAAAACTTGTTCAAGTAAGAGACTATTAGAAATAGTGTCCAAGGTCATTAACTATCGAGGTAATATTTTTACTAGCAGTAGGGTCCTTTTGGGTTGGCCTAATGACCCAAATATCATAAGGAAATAGAGATAAGTAAGTTGTTAACTTATTATGGAATTGATAAATTAATTAGAAATTATTTTGGTAATTAATTAAAAGATTTTAATTAATTAAAAGGCTTGAATATTAATTAATCAATGAGATTAATTGAAATATTCTAGAAGCCTCTGGATAGAAGTGAACAGTTTTGGTATATCTTAGATGGATTCTTTCATTAAGAGAAAAATCTCCAAATATTATCCCACGTAGTCGTTGACTTTCATTTTTAATATCCCCAAATTGTTTTTCGTTTGCAACAACTTTTGCATGTATACCTTTTTTTGTTCCACCCGACTCATCATCTTCACATTGCTCTCTTATACTTGGACATATCAATCCATTTTTTCTCAAAAATTGTCTATAATGCTAGAACTCAAATGCTTTGAAACCGGACCGAAAGAGGCTCTCATTGCTCTATTTCTTCTTATGTGTGGGTTGTTCAGCTTTAAGGTCCATCAGGTGATCATTGATGTCAATGTGTGTCTGCCCGTCCGATTGTGTTAAACTTCCATTGACATTTCTAGGACACTTCAAACTGAAAGAACTCCCCACTTTCCCTTTTGTAATTTCTTTCCATTTTAGAGCACCCTTCAATTTCAGCCAAGTTTTGAGATATGAATAGGCTTTGCACGTTACCGTTGTTTTTTCATATTGTTCCATGGCAACGCTAAACACATCGAAATTGCTTGACCATCTTTTTTGTATGTTGTTTAGATTGTTGTGGATTCCACTGAATTCGACATATTTTAGCCTCAAATCACGCCACTTTAACTAATTTGGTTGTGATTTCAATTTTCAATTCCCATTAAACTACAGAACACAGTTCGCACCTTTGGTAAAAAACAAGTAGATGTTTGAGCATCTCCATGCATGGGGTATTGGGAAGTCGAAACCTATGGTTGTGCTAAATTCTTTTCTTCTTCTTTTGTCCAATTCACCCTTTCTCTTTGATTTGTTTGAGTTGTAACCATGTGTTTTTTCCTTCTTTTTTTTTGGTCGGGGTGGTGATGAAGGTTATGTTTCGGTTACAAAATTCGGTGAATATAGTGGTTGTGGTTGTGGTTATGGTTGGTATACAAAAATGGATTAGAACTATTGTGGAAAATGTTATTGATAGGGTGAGAAAGGTTGATAAGATGTTGAAAAAGCCGAGTTTGTTGGATATATGAACCACCTTGAAGTAAATTCATAAAACCACCTTAACGTGATTCTATGTTTGAGTATTAGCGACGAGTTATATCTAGCAAAAGCATTATTGGGTTTGAGGTGTGGATAGTTTGGTAGGATGTGCTAATTGAGGTCCATGGTTTTTAGATTTTAAAACAATACAATATGTGTATGTAAACAGAAGGTTTAGAAGAATTGTGTGAGAAATATGGTTATATGTAGTGGTATTTATATGAGTAGTTCTTCTGAAAATTTTAATAACTATCAGTGATTTTTTTTTTTTTTAAAAAGTAGAATGAATTTCAGATAAAAACTTAAAAACTTAATGGTTTTTAGATATTTTTCCAAAATTAAAAAAAATTATAGAAAAAATATAAATATAGTATTATAATAAATAAAAAATAAATATATAAAATATACTATTATAAATACATTATTATATTTTACAAGTTGGCTTCAATTAGTTTAGTCTGGCAACGTTATACATATTGCATCATCATATATAGTTTACTTTTATGTGCATTAGTGTTCCATTCCTACTTTTGGTCAATCTTATCATAAAACATTTCATTTTTTAGCATTAAAAGAATTATATCAAGATCGTTGAAACGAAATAAGCATAATTTCCGTTTACTTTTGTGTGTATGAGTCTTCCATTCCTTTTTTTTGGTCAATCTTATCATAAAACATTTCATTTTTTAGCATTAAAAAAATTATATCAAGATCCTTGACACGAAAGAAGCATAACTTCCCTTTCATTTGAAAATTCTATTTCACGCCATTACTATAATACATCATATAGGCTGATATATTTTCAATTGTTTTTTAAGATTTTAACAAAACTGGTTTAACCAAAAACCAAATCGCCATGCATTTAAAGCAATAAAAAATTTATTGGTGTAGAAAAAAATATAAATATATTATTATAATAAATAAAAGATAAATATATAACATATACTAGTACAAATACATTATTATTTTTTACAAGTTGACTCAATTAGTTTAATATGGCAACTTTATACATCTTAATAGGTACGATGGATTGCATCATCATAGGTTTACTTTTCAGTCCACTGAGTCTTCCTTTCTTTTTTTCTTTTTTGGTTAATTACTAAATAAGGTTTTAAGTTTGTTTATATTAGGTTCTTAAGATTTTTTTTTCTTTTTAATATATTATATTAATATGGTTTGCTATAACGGTTAAAAAAATAATAAGATTTTAATTTTGTTCATATTAGGTCCCTAAGGTCTTTGTTTGTACAAATTACACCAATATATATAGTTATTATAACCGTTTAAAAATGGGTAATAAAGTTTTAATTTTATCTAAATTAGATCCCTATTTTTAATATTTTTATTATTTCATATAACTCTTTTATAATTTATATTAGTATCTAGTTAGATGACTTATCATTTCATCTTCTCATTTTAATCGTCCATTCACTAGAACTACAGTTTCATTTGAAATGTTACATAACAATTTTTTATAATTTTTACGATATAAAAAGAAAAAAACTAGTAATAATTAAAATCTTAATTATTAACTTTATGTTTGGCACACCACATGTAGCTGATAAGCTAGTTTACTTTTTCGATATTTTTTAAGTTGTCATGTTTGACAAACAAAAAAATAGCTTATAAACCAGCGTTTTAAAAAGCTACTTGGACTACTTTTTTAAAAAGTTTTTTTTTTTATTTTTATTTTTTAAGTATACCCCTTAATTAATTAAAACAAAAAAATAGCTTATAAACCAGCGTTTTAAAAAGCTACTTGGACTACTTTTTTAAAAAGTTTTTTTTTTTTATTTTTATTTTTTAAGTATACCCCTTAATTAATTAAAACAATATATTTTTTAAATGTCCTTTTATATCATTATATAAATTTCAGATAACTTATAAACTAGTGTATGTCAAAGTAACGAGTATCCGCAAAAAGTAATGGAGTATCTCCGATAAGTAATGACTCTACCAATGGGGTATTCCTGATATATCATCACTTATCGGGATACCCTATTAGTTATCGTGAATACTTTTTTACTTTCCTAGGTCATTAACCATTCTTTTTTCTGGTCAACGTTATCATAAAACATTTTTTTTTTGTCAACGTTATCATAAAACATTTTTTTTTTTGGCATTAAAAAATTATATCAAGATCCTTGACACGAAAGAAGCGTAACTTCCCTTTCCTTCGAAAATTCTATTTCACGCCTTTATTATAATATATCATATAGGTTGATATATTTTCAATTGTTTTATAAGATTTTAACGTGCTTGTTTAATCAAAAACCAAATGACCATGCTTCTAAAGCAATTAATCTATCTGGATGATAATCTCTTTGAATATACATATGCAAACTTTCTACTTGTTATTGTTACCCAATAACCTTAACAAGACATTATTTAAAAGTATAATGATTAAGCACTTATAAAATATGAAATATTTGTGTATCTCTAATTAAGGCGTATTCGGCAAAACAAACTAGTAGTGGGTAGCAAATAACGGTTAGTGGGTAGCGTGTAACTTTTGATTTTGGAGCGTTTTGTTGAAAGCTACTCCATGTAGTTTTTGATTTTGGAGCTTTTTGTTTAGAGTAAAAGCTAAACGCTCTTGTCGCCAAACAAGATTTTTTTTACTGGCGTTTTTTTAAAAGCTAGAAATCAGAAGCTCCCAAAAGTTGTGTGCCAAACACGCCCTTACTTGATTTACCATTGATTTTACATTTTTACTTTTAGTTGCCTTTTTTTATTTCATTTTTTGTTTTACTTTTTGTTTTTTTTCTTTTATTCTTTTAAATTTTTTATTAAATTAATAACAAGGTTGTAAAAATCGTTTGACGGTAGCCCGATGATCGACTGGTGTTAAGGGATTAATCGGTTTTGACGGGGATTAATCGATGATTAATCGGGGACCATAGATTATTAATAAAATATTAAAATTAATTAAATATTAATATATCTTAAGAAAAACAAGTACGTCAAGATTAGAAAATAAGAAAAATTGTAATTTGGAAATTTGAAAATACGAAAATATGAACATTTTGGTATAATATTTGAAATTTTGAAAATTTGAAAACTTTGGAGTAATAAAAGAAAGTTGGTTTTTTGATTTTTTTTTTTAAATTAAAATTTTTTAACTTTTTTTGACTTTTTTCAACTCTTTTGACTTTTGTTGACCGATTAATCCTGCCAAGACCGATTAATCCCGCCAAACCCGATTAATCATAAATTTCCGATTAATGCCCTAATCCTCGAAGGTTGGAGAACGTCAAACGATTAATCGCCGATTAATCCTGATTTCTGCAACCATGATTAATAATATTTATTATGATTATTAATACTATGAAAATATTTTATGTCTTTGTGTTATTTTTTGTATTGATTTTTCGTAGCTTACACATTGTTTTTTCTTTTTGATATTTTATTAAATACATAGATCTATGCATTTTCACAAAAATTGTTGGATCTTGAATTGTCGGAACCGAAAGCTTTGTTTGTGACTGGTTTGCCTATTGTGTGCTCCTTCATAGACATCCATATGTATTTTTACAAACAAATGGATCAGCAGCCGATTTTTATGACGACATAAAAATATTCCTTAGTTTTTGCACATAAGTGAACTTCCCATCTTTAGATTGTTGTGCTAGGTTTTTTTTTTTATATAAAAAAAAGTACATTTCAACTTCTTTACAACACGGTTCATCATTTTCATTGCTTTGCAATACAAAGTTTAAATCAAGCTACCTTCAAAATGGTTCAATCGACTCCAAAGGTATCCATTAGCCTATAGGGATAATGACTTAGGACGGTAATAACGTTTCTCATTTGTTCATTCTAGATCCTTAACGTTTTTTTTGTGTATATTACACCATTAAGGTTCTAATAACCGTTTATATATAGTCATTTAACCGGCTTCTTCCTGTTTTGCTTAGTTGGCATCTTACGTGTTCGGTGGTATGGCTATAACTACCAGATTCGCATAAGGTCCCATATTTTTTGTGCCCTAATTTGAAGAGTTGAAGAAGAAGAGAAGAAGATGTCGTCGCAAGCCTCCTTTACCTCGACCTCAAACAACCGAATCATGTGCTACTGTGGGCTCCCTACTCGGATTCGAGTCTCAACTACACCACACAATCCAGGGAAAAGATTCAGAACATGCCCTAATTTGTTGGTAATGTCCAATTTTTAAGATTGAAGCTTTTCTCTTTAAATCTCTATTATAAGTGTGTAAGTTATGACATTTATCCTAAAGCTTTGTTTTTTTTTTTTTTTTTTCATTTTTTATAGAGAGCAGGGAGAAAATGTGGATTTTGGGAATGGGTTGTTGAAGATCCGGTCACAGAGGAGATTTTTTGTCTTAGATATGAGTTGAATGAAATAAAGAAGAAGATGCATTACCATAAAGTAGCATTGATTGTGTTGTTTGTCTTGTTCTGTAACGCCCTGTTTATTTAAATAAATTAATAAATATAAGTCCTAGACTAAATTGTGAAGAATTATAGAAGTTGGAGATTAAAATTGTCAGTCTCGGATTAGTCTTATAAGTATTTATGAAGGTAAGGACCACATGGTAAATTATTGAGACCTAAGATGGATAGATTATGAGAAGCAAGGGTTAAATGGTAATTTTGGACTTCATTGTAAAGAGTTTTGAAAGTCAGGGTTTAAAAGGTAAACAAATAAGGGTGGAGGGGCTGAAGTTGAATAATCCTATCACATGTTTGAATTGAGATACGAGATATACCCGTATCCATTCCCCACGTCATTTCCTTCAACCCTAAACCTAAGAGACCATTTCTTTATTCCAGCCGCCATCACCATGCGATTTTCCTTCAGCCACCATTGATGAAGAAGTGCTTGTCGTTACCTGCTTGGTTGAGTTCGGCCACCGCAGCATCTTAGCCCCCTGATGAGAGCCGCTGCGACGCTGCTGCTGGAGACGTTGCAGGCAACAGAGGATCGCCGTGGATCGATGGAAGCACTGTGTTCGCATGCTTGGGCTGCGAACTACCAAGGAACTCCTGGTATGACCCTCTGCCGCCCTTCTATATCCTCTCCTCCGTTCCTTTTATGTGTGTGAGGTGTCAGACGCGTCCCTGCTGCGCCGGTGACCTTTTAGCCACCGTTCTTGCCTTTTTCCGACGACGACAGCCAGCCGAGAGGTGGCTGAATATGAGTATAATTGTGTATGCAGGTCGTTCTCAGTATTCGATGGTTGTTTGCGAAACAGTTAGCCAAAAACCCCCGCTGCCACCACCACAAGATTGTGGTTGCCACCATTTTCTACTCTTTGGCCACCACCAGCCACCGTGGGAGGGTGGCTGTGTGCGTGATTTAGTGTGTGTGCATGCCTAGTTCATGATTTAATATTGTATTGATATTCTTGGGCAGGAAAAAATGAAGAAAACTCATCACCACCGCCTTATGCCGCCATTCCGCCGCCTTTAGCTACCATCTCCGGCGGTAGTGGGCTTTCGGGTGCGTTTAGATTGATGATTGAAGTGCTTTTGGTGTTGCGTTGGCCCAAGATCATAACCACCACCACCGTGAGGTGGTGGCTGCCGCCGCGAGCCACCGCCGGCCACCATGGTGTGGCTGTGTGTGTGTATATTTAGATTAGTTTAGTGTGGGCGTGTGTGTGGTTATTGAGATTTAGCCTTGTAAAATGTAATTTGAATTTGGAATAATGAAAATGAACTAAACCACCACCGTAAGGTGGTAGCCGCCGCCATAGACCACCACTACCCGAGGTGGTAGTGGGTGGTGCCCCGCTAGAAAACCCTAATGGGCTTAGAGATTGGTTTTGGGCCTATTGGGCCACGTTTGGATGAGGAACCCTAATTAGGGTTTAGAAAACCCTAATTATAAGTATTGGGCCTTAGACCTATTGGACCCACTTTTGGGCCATTGGGATTGGTTTGTGAATTAAGCCAAACTATTCCATGCCATTTATCTAGTAGAGTAAAGAACTTAATGGGCTAAGTCCTTAATGAGCTAATTGAGAAAATATTAATATTTGGGAATTTATCAGGACACACGAGAAATATCTAATAAGTGAAATATTAAATAATAATCATTGGCAGAAATTAATCTAAGCAATAATGGACTTAATGGATTAAGTCCTTAACGGAGTAAGTCCCTAGTGGGTTAAGTAAGAAACACTTAACCCTAGTTATCATTTGATGTGAAACCCTAATTTCACTTGGGCTTTGTATTGGGCCATCCGAGAATAATCAAATGGACTAGAGTAATTAGTTGGGCTTTAGGGTAAGGCCCATATGAAGGATTGGGCCCAATTTGGAAAATTGGGCCATAGATGGGCCATAGTTGGGGCCTAGATGGTTGTATGATATTGGGTCCTAAAATGATACATGTTGGACTGGATTGATCAATTGGGCCTATGGATTGGGCCTTGGGCTTGGGTAAGCCAAGCTAGGGGTAATGCAGTAATTATCCAAAGCATGTATTTTTAGTTATGTGTTAGAACCCAATTATTAATTGGGTGTTATTTGATGTTGACAGTTTGGGAATCTATCAGCCAGCAGCTGGGGTGGAGTTTGTGGGACTTCATTAGTGTGGGATTGTGTCTGCGGGACATTAGCAGTGTGAGGTGAGTTTCCTTCCAGTAGGAACGGGTCTAAGGCCACAATGCCGACCCGTTTAGTAGCAGTAGTTTCCGGACTTTGGTCCGATGCAATTGTTAGTTTGTTTGATGCCTTCGTGGCTCAGATAGGATTTATGTGTTAAGTGTTATGGGCTACGGCCTGACGTAGTATGCAGTATATGAGTTTATGATCATGTGTGTTATGCTATTTGATATGTGTTTTTGCTATGCTATGCTATGCCCAGCCAGTTCCGGATTTCGGTCCGATGCAGTTAGTTCCGGACTTCGGTCCGATGCAGGGGACAAGGTCCCAGTCAGTTCCGGACTTCGGTCCGATGCAGGGGATAAGGTCCCAATTAGTTCAGGACTTTGGTCCGATGCAGTTTCCGGGCTTCGGCCCGATGCAGTGGGCAAGGCCCAATATGTGTTTATATGTTATTGTATGGTATGTGGTAGTTTGGGGGAGCTCACTAAGCTTCGTGCTTACAGTTTCAGTTTTGGTTTCAGGTACTCAGTTTTCAAAAGAGGAGCTCGGGAAGATTGCAGTGCACACACCATTTTTTTTCAGCCTGGGATGTTTATACTCTGATATAATTGACAGTTGTTATAATATTTTGAGATACATTGCTTATGATTTCTATATGAGGTTTATTGACTATGGTTTTATCATTAAATTAAACGAAATTTTCAGACTGTGTTTTTGGGATGTTACAAGTTGGTATCAGAGCCTTGGTTTGAGGGATTCGGACGCACTCCCGAGTGTGTTTGAACTCAAACTAAGGAAGTGGTAAAAAGATTTAAAAAAAAGGGTTTTAGAAAAGCAAAAAGAATCTTTAGAAAGAAAAGAACTTTGAAAAGAGAAAAAGGGTGTGGTGCATGCAATCAACCGAGCTCAAGTAAGTACTCCCAAATTACCCATACAAGTTTATGTTATGAATATCAGTTTCAGTTTCAGTAGAATAGAATGCTAGAATAGGGCTAAGTATCTAGGAAGGATGCTTTATGTGCCTATTATATGTGTATCAGCTTTATGATAATTGCATGCTAGTAGGGCTAAGGATCTAGGGAGGATGCCTTATGTGCCTGTTATATGTGTACCAGCTTATTGTGATCTGCATGATAGTACAGAGTAGCTAGTATGATAGCCAGAGTAGTATATGCTTTAGTATGTGTACTCAATGTCCGAATGCTGCTTGCTTTGTGCTCATAGGAGTTCTAGTTGTCTTTCACTAACTAGTAAATGAATATAATAAGTTACATATTGCAAGGACTAAATAATTTCAGAAAGTTAGGTCTAACCCTATTTCGTAGCTCTTGTTTGAGTCCAACCGTTGTAGGGTAGGGTCTCTCATTCGAAGAATTATCTAGTCTGAGTAATATGTAATAGTATTCGCGAGCTAGCTAGGGGAAGAAAGCAGGAACTTCGTATGCAGCTGATGGCGGAGAGTGAGTTGGTGGAGTCAGAGATTTCCCTAGGGCAAGCCTAGGATGAGAGTAGCAGAGATTAGTAGTGGTAGAAGTGACTTGGTGGAGTCGAGGCAGTACTTGAGGAAAGTACGGATAGATGTGGAAGGTAGTGTGGGCCCGTACTACTGAAAGCAGAGGATCCGTACTCGAATCAAGGAAGGCTGAGATAAGACCAGGGAACTTGTAGTGTGTGAGATCCCTCGAGTTTGGATGAGTATTGTGATGTTAGTGATGGTATATTACCCAGTATAGTGACGTTACGTGGTAGACCAGATGGTAGTTCTGGTGTCGACGAGGGATCAGGCTCGGACTCAAGAGCTGGGCAGATTGATGATCAGATGAGGGAGTTCATTCCATCTGAGAATTTCGCGCAATATCATTGATCAGACTCTTGTGATCCTCAGTGTGATCAAGGAGGGCATTATAGAGATTGTGATGAGAGGCCGAGTGCATTATGCACTGAGATAACAGTCATGATAGAGACCCATACATTGGTGTTTCGGGAAATTCAGAGTTTGTGAGGCTTTAGATTGTCATGTGGGTTAGGGATCCCATTATTAGCAGCAGATGGTTGGCAGATGTCACCAACGCTTTTCGTACCAGACGTTGTCTCGAAAGGAGACAAGATCTGACTTACCTCCTATCTCCAGCGGGGTAGAGCACGAGATTGATAGGAAGAAGTTGGTGGTGAGTTGAGTAATGATGCGGTTAAAGCTATGTCATGAGATAACTTTTAGACCAGATTCTAGGCAGAGTGTGCCTAGGCGATTGAGGTGCAACAGTTGGCGCAAGAGTTGTTAGATCTCCATCAGACGACTGAGACTGTGGCAGAGATCACTGCCAAGTCTCGGGAAAGAGCTTATATGGTACCACAGTATGCAGCAGATGAGGAATTTAAGAATGTAAGTTATCAGAACATACGGTAGAACGATAGCATGGAGATCGTGAGTATCTCGGGGTGCAAGACCCTGAATGTATAAATTCTAGAGCTTGAGTTCGGGATATGGACTTGGAGCACATTGGTAAGAGGGAAACAAATCAGTTGCGTATAATGGGGGTCTCAGGAGGAGACCGTAGATTTCGTATTAGCTTTCGAGAGACCAGCAGGACCAGATTCGGTGCAACATTTGCGGGAAACTGCACAAGGGAGCCTTTCGTTCCAGAGGTTTGAGTAAGTGTAACCCTGAGTTGTCCTCAGTTTGTGTCTGGATTGTATTTTTACAGAGAAGTCATATGCCAATTGCATACCGAGAAGCATTAGCGATTAGTGATAGAGCAATCCCCCAGAATGCAGGATTGGGGAGTACAACGTCATCTTGGTTTATTCCAAGACTGTGGAGCAGCACGAGAAGCACCAGAGGGAGGTGCTAGAGACTTTGAGGTGGGAGAGAATTTGCATAAGGTTCTTTAATTGTGAGTTCTGGTTGTGCGGGGTGCAATTCCTTAGGCACCCTGTCAACCAGAATGGTGTACTAGTCGATCCAGGCCAAGATAGAGGTCGTGAGGCAGTGGGAGATTCCGAGGTCTCCAATTGAGATTCGGAGCTTCCTAGGTCTAGCATGTTATTACCGGAGATTTATTCGGATTTTTTTTTAGAAGTTGTGTGATCTTTTGGATTAGCTAGTGTTGAAACACTAGCAATGGTAAGTGTGGTTTCTAGCAGATTGGTCATGGGTGGTGAGAAGGATTGGGAATTCTTCCAGTTTTGTGTGTTGTAGGGCATTAGCTGAATCAAAGTGGGGGAGAATCGCCCAAGGATTCAGAAGCGGAAGCAGTTTTGAGACAAGGATAAGTTTCACATCTTTATTGGGAAGGAAGATAGCCCAAGCAGTTGTATGGTTTGAGGATAATGGAGATGGAAGTTCGGAAAAGCTTGCCAATAAGGAGATTGTGTTCCTGTGATGTTACTAGCAAGCTTTAGGGAATCAGGGTTGGGATTCCAGTCAGGACATGAGTTCAGCTAAGTGCGGGGCAAGCGCGTGTTCGATCCAATGTTAGCGTGTCGTAAGTCTGCGGGTGTAGCCATAGCATTCACTAGCAGCCAGATAGTATTAGAGTGTTGTAAATCTACGGGTGTAGCCGTAGCATTCACAAGATTAGCAGATAGTACTAGGGTAATGTGAGTCTGTGGGTGTAGCCGCAGCCTTCACTAGGTTGGTAGATAGCGTGAGTGCGTTGTTAGGACGCAGGAAGAACAGTAGTACCCACCAGTTCGAGTGTAGCAGCGAGGAAATGGAAATTCACCGATTGGATTTCAGAATTTCCCAGACGGATAAGACTTGGTTAAGCCAGTGATAAGATTGTTGAAGCGCCGCTACAGAGATGAGAGCAAGGAAGCAGTGGACTGCTTAAGGTCATTTATGACATAAGGCTACAAGTGGTCATATAGCAATCACGCTTAGCTGTGGGTTGGTAACCTCAGCATTCGGCGTGTGGAACCGATCAGTTAGATCAGAAGGCCGTTAGAGCCACAGTAACAAGATAACTAGTAGTTGTTAGTTTCAGAAAAGGATTTCGTGCAAAAGTTGTGTGAGGCGACTAAGTAGGGAGTCCTTGGGGCTCCACATCCGGGCGGGAACCTGGTATTTCAGGTGATTGGCGAACGAATTGAGACCAGGAAGGTCTCAATAGATGTTGGAAAACAGCCATGTAGCAGCATGTTGTTTAAGGCAGTTCCATGTTTCAGACAGTTCAGTATTTATGGCAGTCAGTGTTTCAGGCAGTAACGGTTTTTGGGGATTTTATGTACGGTTAGAGTCACAGATAGCTTGGGTTATGCTAAGTCACTTACGGCAGGAGTATCTGAGTTTTGGCCAACTATAAGTGAATCACAGGGATAAGTGGATCTGTGATTCTGTTTGCTAGTGGGAACCTCGAGTTGTCAGAAGTTAAGTAAGCAGTTGAGAGATAAGTGGACTGGGTGCGACGATGATGATTTCAGTATGGGCGGTCTGCCAGGGATTCAAACCATCTCAAGACATCAGATATCACATAGTGTAGATGTGAACTATTGCGATGAATCTTTTCACCAGTGGAATTCAAGGCTTTGCAAGAATTGGTCACGGTTACCCTAAGAAGGCTAGGGTGTGCCCAGGTTTATGGCCATGTTACTTGAATAGTTAGTGCGTAAGGAATGATTTCGAGGACGAAATCTAATTTAAGTGGGGGAGAGTTGTAACGCCCAGTTTATTTAAATAAATTAATAAATATAAGTCCTAGACTAAATTGTGAAGAATTATAGAAGTCGGAGATTAAAATTGTCAGTCTCGGATTAGTCTTATAAGTATTTATGAAGGTAAGGACCACGTGGTAAATTATCGAGACCTAAGATGGATAGATTATGAGAAGCAAGGGTTAAATGGTAATTTTGGACTTCATTGTAAAGAGTTTTGAAAGTCAGGGTTTAAAAGGTAAACAAATAAGGGTGGAGGGGCTGAAGTTGAATAATCCTATCACATGTTTGAATTGAGATACGAGATATACCCGTATCCATTCCCCACATCATTTCCTTCAACCCTAAACCTAAGAGACCATTTCTTTATTCCAGCTGCCATCACCATGCGATTTTCCTTCAGCCACCATTGATGAAGAAGTGCTCATCGTTACCTGCTTGGTTGAGTTCGGCCACCGCAACATCTTAGCCCCCCGATGAGAGCCGCTGTGACGCTGTTGCTGGAGACGTTGCAGGCAACAGAGGATCGTCGTGGATCGTAGGAAGCACTGTGTTCGCATGCTTGGGCCGCGAACTACTGAGGAACTCATGGTATGACCCTCTGCCGCCCTTCTATATCCTCTCCTCCGTTCCTTTTATGTGTGTGAGGTGTCAGACACGTCCCTACTGCACCGGTGACCTTTTAGCCACCGTTCTTGCCTTTTTCCGACGACGACAGCCAGCCGAGAGGTGGCTGAATATGAGTATAATTGTGTATGCAGGTCGTTCTCAGTATTTGATGGTTGTTTGCGAAACAGTTAGCCAAAAACCCCCGCTGCCACCACCACAAGGTTGTGGTTACCACCATTTTCTACTCTTTTGCCACCACCAGCCACCGTGGGAGGGTGGCTGTGTGCGTGATTTAGTGTGTGTGCATGCCTAGTTCATGATTTAATATTGTATTGATATTCTTGGGTAGGAAAAAATGAAGAAAACTCATCACCACCGCCTTATGCCGCCATTCCGCCGCCTTTAGCTACCATCTCTGGCAGTAGTGGGCTTTCGGGTGCGTTTAGATTGATGATTGAAGTGCTTTTGGTGTTGCGTTGGCCCAAGATCATAACCACCACCACCGTGAGGTGGTGGCTGCCGCCGCGAGCCACCGCCGGCCACCATGGTGTGGCTGTGTGTGTGTATATTTAGATTAGTTTAGTGTGGGCGTGTGTGTGGTTATTGAGATTTAGCCTTGTAAAATGTAATTTGAATTTGGAATAATGAAAATGAACTAAACCACCACCGTAAGGTGGTAGTCGCCACCATAGACCACCACTACCCGAGGTGGTAGTGGGTGGTGCCCCGCTAGAAAACCCTAATGGGCTTAGAGATTGGTTTTGGGCCTATTGGGCCACGTTTGGATGAGGAACCCTAATTAGGGTTTAGAAAACCCTAATTATAAGTATTGGGCCTTAGATCTATTGGACCCACTTTTGGGCCATTGGGATTGGTTTGTGAATTAAGCCAAACTATTCCATGCCATTTATCTAGTAGAGTAAAGAACTTAATGGGCTAAGTCCTTAATGAGCTAATTGAGAAAATATTAATATTTGGGAATTTATCAGGACACACGAGAAATATCTAATAAGTGAAATATTAAATAATAATCATTGGCAGAAATTAATCTAAGCAATAATGGACTTAATGGATTAAGTCCTTAACGGATTAAGTCCCTAGTGGGTTAAGTAAGAAACACTTAACCCTAGTTATCATTTGATGTGAAACCCTAATTTCACTTGGGCTTTGTATTGGGCCATCCGAGAATAATCAAATGGACTAGAGTAATTAGTTGGGCTTTAGGGTAAGGCCCATATGAAGGATTGGGCCCAATTTGGAAAATTGGGCCATAGATGGGCCATAGTTGGGGCCTAGATGGTTGTATGATATTGGGTCCTAAAATGATACATGTTGGACTGGATTGATCAATTGGGCCATATGTTGGACTTTGATCCCTAGTTGACTTTGGGCCTATGGATTGGGCCTTGGGCTTGGGTAAGCCAAGCTAGGGGTAATGTAGTAATTATCCAAAGCATGTATTTTTAGTTATGTGTTAGAACCCAATTATTAATTGGGTGTTATTTGATGTTGACAGTTCGGGAATCTGTCAGCCAGCAGCTGGGGTGGAGTTTGTGGGACTTCAGCAGTGTGGGATTGTGTCTGCGGGACATCAGCAGTGTGAGGTGAGTTTCCTTCCAGTAGGAACGGGTCTAAGGCCACAATGCCGACCCGTTTAGTAGCAGTAGTTTCCGGACTTTGGTCCGATGCAGTTGTTAGTTTGTTTGATGCCTTCGTGGCTCAGACAGGATTTATGTGTTAAGTGTTATGGGCTACGGCCTGACGTAGTATGCAGTATATGAGTTTATGATCATGTGTGTTATGCTATTTGATATGTGTTTTTGCTATGCTATGCTATGCCCAGCCAGTTCCGGATTTCGGTCCGATGCAGTTAGTTCCGGACTTCGGTCCGATGCAGGGGACAAGGTCCCAGTCAGTTCCGGACTTCGGTCCGATGCAGTTAGTTCCGGACTTCGGTCCGTGTCACACCCCAAAACCAAGAACGGCGGAAACGTTCTGGGGCGGAGGACGTCATGTAAGTATCACAACACAGTAAATGTAAATAAGCAAACAACATCATCCATTGCATTAAATATATAATTTTAATACAAGTGTGTTCTGTACATTGTAGACACCAAAAGTAACATATATCAAAATAATAAGATGAGTCTTGAATGCGCTCCATCTTCTCAAAAGCTGGCCTCGGTACCTGTCTACTGACGACCTGAGAATACAAGTTATTTTGAAAGAGTTTATCAGCATTAAGCTGGTGAGTTCATAAGTATTTTAGTGTCTGTATTTGTCATTCAAAAATGTTTGAACATGTATCAAGTATAAGTTTGTAAAATGTATCTAAAAGTTTGCAATTGTTTGTAAAAGTTTGAATCTCTCAGAAAAACCTATATTTTCTATTAAAGAAGCCTTCTACCAAGGCTTAACTGTTTTGGTATGTTCGTTTGATGTAAAAGTGTGTAATTTCCCAAATGTAACTATCATTTAACAAAATATAGTTTGTACATAACCGTTTAAGTGAGGTTATCACTAAAAATATGTAATGGGTAAATTAATGTAGTACTGTAGCCTTATATTATAAGAACTACTGTGGTACTAACTACCTTAAACCGGATTTATATTAAGGCATTACGTGATAAATTGCGCCATACTATCGACTAGTAACAACAACAAATGAATGGTCGTAATAACGGAATGACGTTTGGCACCCGCAGACCTGCAGGTCCAGCTGTAGCTAGCAGCAAGGTGTAGGATTGTCAATCCAGTATAGATCTATACGCAAACTCACGCTCTCCCTTCAAGAGAATTCTGGCTACAACTCGAGCCATGACAGTTAAGTCATGCTCCGATTTAAATCACAATAATAAAGTATTCATGTATATGTACTGTTTCTTGTTCTAGTATATGTATATGTATTGTTTCTAGCATCATTGTATATGTATTGTTTCTAGTATATGTATATGTATTGTTTCTAGCATCATTGTATATGTATTGTTTCTAGTATATGTATATGTATTGTTTCTAGTATATGTATATGTATTGTTTCTAGCATCATTGTATATGTATTGTTTCTAGCATCATTGTATATGTATTGTTTCTAGTATCATTGTATATGTATTGTTTCTAGTATATGTATATGTATTGTTTCTAGTATATGTATATGTATTGTGTTACCCCGATGGTAACTAACTATTGATGTACTGATAAATATGAATATGGAAGTACTTTTATGTCTATACATGTATATATGATATATAACTAATGTTGAAACGACCTTCGGATGGTCACCCGAAGTCCCACCAGACCACATCTCAGTGCGCGAAAAGGAAATAGGGCAGATGGCCTTCCTAAGCCCTTTAAACATTACTTATATATATATATATATATATATATATATATATATATATATATATATATATATATACATATATGGGCATGCAATTTATAAGAAGTAAAACAAAGTTTAATAAAAGTATTTGATAAGTAGAAAGAGTTTTTAAAACATTTGAAGTGAAACAGTTTGATAAAACAGTTTGAACAGTAGTAAAAATCGTTGTTTTCCTAGTTATTAATCACATGTGATTAAATGCAATCACATGTGATTGAAGCAATAACTATAAGTATTTGACTTGTATCCCCCCATAAAGTATTTAAAACATTTAAAATCATTTCAAAGGTTGATTCAAGGGGTATGAACTCACTTGTGGTGAGTCGTTTGAATTGAGGTATCGGGTACCGTGCTAAGTGTCAAACGGAGACTTGTTCACACGTTTGAGCCTAGTTATCATATAATAAGCATATATATAACTAATTAGCCACATAATAACTTAACAAAGTAAGTTAATACAATTAGGAACATGTAAACACTCTTATGAGTGTTTAAGGTTCAAATGGTTGCATCTGAGTTGCTACGGGACAAGGCAAAAGGGTTTGAAACATCAAATGGCCTTGCATAGGAGTTCACCACCCAACAAACCCCACATCTTGGAGTTTACGGTCGTAAACTCATGGGTTTATGGCCGTGAACTCCTCAAAGGGTAGTTTTGGGTGTTTTATGGTGCTATCTTGGTCCTAGCTCACTCCTAGATTTGTTTGAATAACATATGAAGTAGTTTAAGGCTCTAGTATACTCCATAGTGGAGTTTTCGGCCTAAATTCCTCTCACCCTAGAGTTTACGGCCATAAACTCTTGGATTTTAATTGATTTGAGGCTCTTAAACATCAAGGATGGCTTCCATGAATTTATCTAAGGCTAATGGGGACAAGATGCACACATTTAGGGCATCACTTGGAGTTTACGGCCCAAGATATGTTCATTGGCCGTAAACTCCTTTCAAGGAGTGGTTTTGATGTGTTCTACTCTCCATTCTAGTCCCAAGTATGGAAGGTAAATTGTCTTAAGGCCTTAGGTGTGCTTGGAATGATTTTTACATAAGAAAGAGGGGTTTACGGCCCAAGATCCTTTCCTTGGCCGTAAACTCCTAAAACTCTATCATTTGGAAGTGTTTTCAAGTCCAAAACAAGCACAAGAACTAGTGGTTAAAGTCTCAAGGCTCAAGGAGGCAAGTTAGGGCATGTTTGCCCATTTGAAAGGGGTTTACGGCCTAAGAGTTCTTTGGCCGTAAACTCCTCTAATCTTGTGTTTTTGGACATATAAATGATGTTATAAAGCACATAGCAAGTATTAAAACATGTTTAGGAAAGCAGACTCACAATCCGGGATGAAAACCCGAAGATCCGTCAGAGAGAATTGGCTTTTCTCTAGTTGGAATTGTAAATAATGAATTAATTTAGTTCAGAAAACTATTTATAGTCCTGGAATATTTTGACAGAAAATATTTTTATTCCAGAAGTCGGACTATAACATTGTGAAACTTACAATGTTCAAGTTTCACGATTACAGGAGCATCCATTCTCCGGATACGTCCAGAAACGTAAATCCTAATGTACACAAACTTGTTCGGACAAGTCTGAAATTTATAGAAATTGGACTAGCTCCTATTGAATAGATAATGTCCGTACAAATGGAAATTTCGGGTTGTCACAGTCCGATGCAGGGGACAAGGTCCCAGTCAGTTCTGGACTTCGGTCCGATGCAGGGGATAAGGTCCCAGTCAGTTCCGGACTTTGGTCCGATGCAGTTTTCGGGCTTCGGCCCGATGCAGTGGGCAAGGCCCAATATGTGTTTATATGTTATTGTATGGTATGTGGTAGTTTGGGGGAGCTCACTAAGCTTCGTGCTTACAGTTTCAGTTTTGGTTTCAGGTACTCAGTTTTCAAAAGAGGAGCTCGGGAAGATTGCAGTGCACACACCATTTTTTTTTTCAGCCTGGGATGTTTATACTCTGATATAATTGACAGTTGTTATAATATTTTGAGATACATTGCTTATGATTTCTATATGAGGTTTATTGACTAAGGTTTTATCATTAAATTAAATGAAATTTCCAGACTGTGTTTTTGGGATGTTACATGTTCTTTGTTAAGTTATTTTGAATGGAGTTATGATGCAGTAGACATCTTTTAAATATAAAGGGTACCCATAATTTTGTTATTAATTGTAAGGGTACCCATAATGTAATGAAATCATATGTATGAATGTAAATGGAGCTTTTGGTAATGAAATCTATCATTGTAATACAAACACCACTTTAAAGTGTATGATTCAACATTGAAGGGTAATATTGTCAACAACAATTATAATGAAGCAGTTAATTATATTAAAGGGTAGTATTGTCAACAACAGTTATAATGAAGCAGTTAACTATATTAAATGGTAATATTGTCAACAATAATTATAATGAAGCAGTTAACTATATTAAAGGGTAATATTGTCAACAACAATTATAATGAAGCAGTTAACTGTATTAAAGGGTAATATTGTCAACAACAATTATAATGAAGCAGTTAACTATATTAAAGGGTAATATTATCAACAATAATTATAATGAAGCAGTTAACTATATTAAAGGGTAATATTGTCAACAATAATTATAATGAAGCAGTTAATTATATAATCAACCAATAATTATAATGAAAGGTAGTATTGTCAACAATAATTATAATGAACAACCAAATTGAACATAATGTAATGAACCAAGATGATTCAACAGAAAATATAATCAACCAAATTGTCAACATCTGCAAAGTATATGATTCAACAACCAAGATGCAGTTAAAAGATTTAAACAAATGCGGTTAATAGATTTAAACAGAAAATATATTAAAGGGTAATATTGTAACAAACAAACACTCTTAAAAAGGTGTTCCCATTCACCAACAAAAGAGCATCAAAAGCTGGAGTGTTTTGTCCCTTAGTCTAGTACAACATCACATTTAATATCAAAAGATTCCACCCTCACATGCCTACCTAACACCCCACATGCATACATAAGAAAACAAAACATTACAACATAAAACCTGCAATCAACCTAGATCTATAGGTTTCCCTGAGCTACAACCACTATCATCGTTGGTCACCGCTTTTTTCCTCAAGCACAGCTTGGTGATTCTTTCAGAAGCTTTCCCCTTCCTCACTTGAACTGCTCTACGAAATGGTCTTGTAGAAGTAGATCTTTGCCTTTGTTGTGGAGTTGCAGGAGTGGATCTTGGAGTTGGATGTGGATTTGCAGAAGTTGGAATTGGAGCTGGAGTTGGAATTGGGGTGGATCTTGGAGTTTGAATTAGAGTTGAAGTTCGAATTGGAGTTGGAATTGGGGTGGATCTTGGAGTTTAAATTAGAGTTGAAGTTGGAATTGGAGTTGGAATTGAAGTTGGAGTTGAAGTTGGAATTGGAGTTGAAGTTGGAATTGGAGTTGGAATTGGAGCTGGAGTTGGATTTGGAGTTGGAATTGGAGTTGGAATTGGAGCTGGAGTTGAAGATGCTGGATCCGGATCAACTGTGGTTGGATTTTTTTTTTGGTTGGGCACCCTTTTTTGTTATGCCCACTAACATAGCAGATTGAACACTTTTGCACCTTCTTTACTCTTGATATTGTGTGTGTGCTTGATATCTCCCTTTCTGCTGCACTTTTTCTCCTCTTAGTAGATGGCCTTCCAGGTAGCCTTCTAGTCTTTGGGGGTAAAGGCTTTGTGTAGTCACTTTGTGTCCATAGAGAGCTATCATTCAAAGGATGAATAATATATTTATCGCAGTTGAGATAAGTTACCTTACTGTAACAACTAGCTACATAATCCTCTGAGTTCAAGTTCATGGATGAAATTGCAACCACTCCATGTACATAAGGTATGATAGTCAACTGCCATCTCCTACATCCACAAGTCCTTCTGATCAGGTCAACTGCATACCTATCATTACATAACACCACCTCAAATTGTTGATATCCACAAGGGTACACTGCCCATAATATGTACATAAACATTAAACAAGTAAGACCACATGAACAAATGTATATTTATGCTAAATAACAAGTAAATACAAACATTCTTACCTCTGTTTGTCCTTCAAATCTTCTATTTTCTTCCTAATGGATGGGCATATAGCTAAATCCCAAGACTCTCCCTTAGTCCTCTGATAGTATAACCTCTGCATCACATAAACCCTGATATCCTCCAACATTGCTATTATTGGTTTATGTCTAGTGTCACACCCCCAAACCAAGGATGGCGGAAACGTCCGGGGGTGGAGGACTTCATGTATAGTATCATAACCACAATTTCAATAGTAATTTAAGCAAAAACTACTAGGGATGGCAAAAAAACCCGAACCCGACAAGAAAACCCGAACCCCGAAGATTTTGGGGCGGGTCGGGTCACTCTTATCGGGTTTGGGTCGGGTTTCGGGTTCGGGTCAGGGAGTGGGGTATGCATGCCCCGACCCGCCCCGACCCGAAAAATTATATATATATATATATATATAATATATATATATATATATATATATATATATATATATATATATATATATATATATATAATGAGATTTCATCCCTCTAACCCATTTCAGCCACCCGAAGACTCTAACCTTCAATCCCATCACGTATTCCCAATTTCTCACTATTGTGATGAATTTAGTTACGATATTAGACTTTAGTAATTTCTATTTGGTTCACTTATGTTAAGAACTTATTTGTATTTTAAGCATTTGTAAGGTTTTAATTTCTCAATTGTTTCATTGTAGTTTTCCTAATTTTTTCTGCCACCATTTTCGGGTCGGGTTTCGGGTCTATATCGGGTTTCGGGTCGGGTTCGGGGATATTTTTAGCCCCGACGGGGCGCCCCGATAAGAAACCCGTCGGGTTTCGGGTCGGGTTCGGGGACAAATATAAATATCGGGTTCGGGTATGGGATATGCCGCCCCGCCCCGAACCCGCCCCGTTGCCATTCCTAAACACTACCAACATATATATAATTGAAAAAGTTACATCACTTGTATGAATTACATGTTTCAAAATCAATTACAATATGTTGACAAAATATGAAAAGTTTGACGTCTTAACGTCCCATCCTCAAAAGCACTTGATTACCTGTTTAGTGTTTTCCTGAGAATACGAGTTGTATGAAAAGTGTCAACACAAAGGTTGGTGAGTTCATAAGCTTTTATTAATAAACTTACTAGAAGTCTATCACATGTAAATGTCGCGTTTGTGTCAGAAAAATCCGATATTTTCCTTGAAATCCGAAAAATGTAGCCTTATAACCAAAGACTAAAATGTATAAGAAATCAACATTTCTTAGTAGAAACGTCGTGAGTTTAAAATGATATGGAAAGTAAATTTCTTTATCAATCTAAAATCTACTTCGGTTTTATGAAACCCCGTAAACTTTATGAATTGTTATCTCCCTAGGTGAGTCGCTATAATCATACTGTGACTATGTGAACCTGCCACAACGTTTCTCAGGCGTTGCGAAAATGTAATGACATTTGTCACCCGTAGACCTGCAGGTCCCACTGTAGCTAGCAGCAAGGTGTGGGGTGTCAAACCCAATATAGATCTATATACAAGCATCACGTTCTCCCTCAAGGAGATTTTGATTATAACTACCAGGAATTATATCCCGCACTCGGACGTACGGGGAGAGAGAGTGTCTCACAACATAGGTTAACAAGTTTACGTGAAATGTGTGTGGATATAAATCTTTCTTGTATGAATGTACCCTTTTTGTACGAGTGTGTTGAGTGATGTATCATAAATTATACCTATTATAGTTTATCTAATATGTATATAATATGTATGAATTCTTTTTATGGAAATGTATTAGTGTTGTGAATTTATCCAACTATACTTTTTATAGTTACCTAATACGTGTTCTAAATGAATGAATAATATTTAATATGAATAACTTAGTTTCAGTTCACAATGATAAACTAACAAGGAAACACATTCAAATATTAGAACTTATGATTATACACTTTGCTCAACATATTACAAAGTGTTATGATATTTACATGCTGTTGGCTAACTTTAGCAATTCTGCCCAGTTTTGTAAAAATCATAGAAAAATCATACGAAGTCGAAAACTAGATCCGTAAATTCCGAGAGTTCAAAAAATGTGTCTAGTTTACTCATAATTTTTATCACGATTTTTAATGACCTCCAACTTGGGTGAAAATGTCCATAATCACAGACTGGTCCGGGTTGTTGTTTGAAATGATAGGCAGTTTTGTAAAAATCACCATAAATTGTAGAAAAATCGTATGGAGATGTGCAAGTAGTCATTTTAAAGCTACAAACTTAAACTATTAGCACCTTGTACAGTTTTGAAAACAAAAATGTTTAAGATGCCCAAAACTGTCCGTGAATGGAGTTGAACTTTTCTGATGAAGGCTGTTAGAAAATTTTAATTATGTTATTAGTGTTTTAACTTGTATTCCCCCCCCCCCCCCTGAAAACTTGAGAAAACATGAAAATGTAGGGGTATGGACTCACCTTAAGTGATTTCAGTAGGTAAGTGTTGAAGAAGAGAAGTGTTCAACCCAAGAACACTTGAAGAATCACTTGAAGATTTGAAGATCTAACACAATTATGAGAGAGTTTGTTTAAGTTATCCATGATTTGAGTGGAAATAAATGAGATAATCATAAAGAGAATGGATTATGCTTACCAAATGTGGAGGAAAAACTCAAGATCAGCCCTTGAATCTCGAATTTCTAGAGAGAGAAAGTGAGAGAGGAAAGAGTTTGATCTTCTTGTGAAATGAGAGCAAATGAGAGAAGTGAGGAGAGAGGATGAATAATCAGCACTCAAAAACGTGGGAAAGAGGGATAATTGAGTGGAAAGGACATTGGTGTGACCTAGGTAAGGTGGGGAGGTGTGGCTGGTCATAGAGTGGGTGTGGGAGTGGTTGCTTGTGTTATAAGGTAAAGCAAAGTCAACACTCCACCTCTTTGTACTTTAACCACTTGCTTTAACTATTTAAATAAAGATTTTTATGAAAATATGATTAAATTGTGAATATTTAGGGTTTATTATGTTAAAATATGATTTTGGGTGAAATTCCCACGTTAAAATAATTAAAAACGGGCCTTAAACGCAAAACTACGCGAAAACCGGGAGAAAATGAGTTCCCAGCGAGACCTCTCGGTCCTAGGCCGAGGTTCGGTCCCTAGGCCGAGACCCGGTCCACGCTGAGGACTGTAGCCGGAAACGAACAGAGGGAAACGAAAGGGGCGAGTCAGAAGCGAGAAGCGATGGGCGAGGGTTCGGTCCGAAGGGTCAGTGGGGTTCGGTTCGGGAATAAGAGGCGAGAATGTCAGAACCGAACGTACTGTAGTGAACAGTAGTGAACAGTACCTTCGGTTCGGTTGGTGAACAGTACCTTCGGTTCGGTTCCTCTTGAGCAGGGTTCGGTTTCGGTTAGTGGTGAACAGTACCTTCGGGTTCGGCTCAGGAGGGTTCGGTTCGGCATCAGGAGGGTTCGGTTCGGCTCCTCTTGCTCTCAGTCCCTAAGAGGACCTTCGGGTCCTAAGAAGCTTCTCTCTTGGTTTCGGTTCCTAATGTCTATTTTTCTCGTTTTTACCCCGTTTTAAGCTGTTTTTGACACAGTTAAGCGTCGGAATGACCCGAATGATTCTAAAAAGTTACGGGAACTATTTGAGAGAGATTCGGGAGAGATTTCGCATACTTGGAGAGATTTGGGAGAGATTTGACATTCTTGGAGAGATTTCTCATACAAAGAGATATTTGCGAGAGTTTTCACATACTTAGAGGGATTTGGGAGAGATTTGACATTCTTGGAGAGATTTCTAACACAGAGAGATATTTGAGAGCGATTTCGCATACTTGGAGAGATTTGGGAGAGATTTGACATTCTTGGAGAGATTTCTCATACAAAGAGATATTTGCGAGAGTTTTCACATACTTAGAGGGATTTGGGAGAGATTTGACATTCTTGGAGAGATTTCTAATACAGAGAGATATTTGAGAGAGATTTCGCATACTTGGAGAGATTTGGGAGAGGTTTGACATTGAGAGAGATAGTGTGGAAACGATTGAGAGAGGTTCCATGTGGGATAGTTGTGAGTGTCCGGCATCGAAATGTATGGTTCGTGAACCCTGTTATGCCTTGTTTAAGGATCTTACACACTCCCGATGAGTATGCAACATTGTTTTATCGTTCTAGTTCATTGATTAGAACTAGGGTTTAGGAAATTTTTAACACAAGACTTTTCTCAAGTGATGTTTTCCCATTAATATAGCAAGTTATACAGTATGAACATAACACAAACCCTAATACACAAGGTTTAATCGAGTTGACCGGTCTTGACTTGATGATTTGACTTGACTCAAGATTGACGATTGTCACATCATCCCCCCGTTAGAGGGAATTTCGTCCCGAAATCTAAGTTCGGCTGGGAACTTCAAGGGTTTGGGAAAAGATGTGGATACTTTTGCTTCATTTGATCTTCACGTTCCCAGGTAAACTCAGGCCCTCGTTTCGCGTTCCATCGAACCTTCACTATGGGAATGCGACTTTGTTTTGTTCTCTTGATCTCCCTATCCATGATCTCGACGGGTTCCTCCACAAAGTGGAGGTTTTCATTAACTTCGATTTCTTCGAGTGGTATTACGAGTGTCACGTCAGACAGACACTTCTTTAAGTTGGATACGTGGAAGGTAGGGTGCACATTACTAAGTTCTTGTGGTAGTCGGAGTTTGTACGCCACAGGACCAATCCTAGCAAGGATTTCGAACGGACCGATGTACCTTGGGTTTAGTTTTCCCCGTTTACCGAAACGTATCATCCCCTTCCAGGGGGAAACTTTAAGTAGTACCCGGTCTCCGACCTGGAATTCTAAAGGTTTGCGTCGTTTATCCGCGTAACTCTTTTGCCGATCACGAGACGCTTTTAGTCTTTCCCGAATTTGAATGATCTTTTCTGTGGTTTCCCTTATGATTTCAGGCCCAGTGAGGGTGCTATCAGGGACTTGCCCTCTGGCTAGCTGAGTATCTCCAACCTCGGCCCAACACAGTGGTGATCTACACTTACGACCGTAGAGAGCTTCGAATGGAGCGACTCCAATGCTAGTGTGATAACTGTTATTATAAGAGAATTCGATAAGCGGTAGATGGGTATCCCATGCCTTCCCAAAATCTATCACACAGGCTCTCAGCATGTCTTCCAACATCTGGATGGTTCTCTCGCTTTGTCCGTCAGTTTGTGGATGGTAGGCCGTACTCATGTCTAGCCTGGTTCCCAGAGACTTCTGTAGGGACTGCCAGAAACGCGAGGTGAATCTACTATCTCGATCAGAGATAATGGATGTTGGTACACCATGTAGTCGCACGATCTCTTTAATGTACGTCCTGGTTAACTTTTCCATCTTGTCTGTTTCCTTTATTGGTAGGAAGTGCGCGGACTTGGTCAATCTGTCCACAACCACCCATATGGTATCCATCCCACCTGATGTCTTAGGCAGTTTGGTTATGAAGTCCATGGTTATTCGCTCCCACTTCCACTCGGGTATATCCGGTTGTTGAAGTAGTCCTGATGGCTTCTGATATTCCACCTTGACCTTGGCACAAGTGAGGCACTTGCTCACATAAGTAGCAATTTCAGCCTTCATGTTTGGCCACCAGAATAACCTTTTGAGGTCTAGATACATCTTATCTGAACCAGGGTGAATGGAGTATCGAGTCTTGTGGGCCTCGTTCATTACAACATCTCGGTACCCACCGAACTTCGGTGTCCAGATTCGATTCATGAGATAACGAGTTCCATCCCCTTTGACTTCCAAGTTCTTATCCATCCCCCTTAGTGCTTCGCTTGCCACGTTTTCTGGTTTCAAGGCTTCTAATTGGGCATCCTTGATCTGGGTGGCTAGTTGGGAGTGGATGGTCATGGCTAGGGATTTTACTCGGAAACCCGAGTATTCTTTCCTGCTTAAGGCATCGGCTACTACATTGGCCTTGCCTGGGTGGTAACGAATTTCACATTCGTAGTCATTCAGTAATTCCACCCATCTTCTTTGGCGCATGTTAAGTTCTTTCTGATTGAGAATGTGCTGAAGACTTTTGTGATCAGTGAAGATGGTGCACTTGGTGCCGTAGAGATAGTGCCTCCAGATCTTCAGGGCGAACACCACCGCTCCCAGTTCAAGGTTGTGGGTTGTGTAATTAACTTCATGTGTCTTCAGCTACCTTGATGCATAGGCAATAACTTTTCCTCTTTGCATGAGCACACAGCCGAGGCCTTGATTCGAAGCATCGCAATACACCACAAAATCATCGGTTCCTTCTGGAAGAGACAAGACCGGTGCGCTGCATAGGGCTTGCTTTAGTGTCTGGAAGGCGGCTTCTTGTTTATCTTCCCATTCGAACACCACACCTTTCTGAGTCAAGGTGGTGAGAGGCTTAGCGATCTTGGAGAAATTTTGTATGAATCTTCGATAGTAGCCTGCGAGTCCCAAAAACTGTCGGATTTCTGTTGGCGTTGCAGGTGTTGACCAATCTTCGATTGCTTTGATCTTTGAGGGGTCCACATGTATTCCTTCTTTGCTTACTACGTGGCCAAGGAATCCTACTTCACGGAGCCAAAATTCACACTTTGAGAATTTGGTGTAAAGCTTCTCGGTTCTTAAAATCTCCAGAACTAGTCGTAGGTGTTGTCTGTGCTCTTCTTCGCTCCTCGAATAGACCAAGATATCATCGATGAATACGATGACAAATTTATCCAAGAAGGGTCGACACACTCGATTCATCAAATCCATGAACACCGCAGGCGCGTTAGTTAACCCGAATGGCATTACTACAAACTCATAGTGCCCATAACGAGTTCTGAATGCCGTCTTGGGGATATCCTCTTCCTGAACTCGTAGTTGATGATAACCCGACCTCAGGTCGATTTTTGAAAAGTAGCTGGCTCCTTGGAGCTGGTCGAAGAGGTCATCTATTCGGGGTAGGGGATAACGGTTCTTGATAGTGAGTTTGTTTAGTTCTCGATAGTCTATGCACATGCGAAAAGACCCATCCTTCTTCTTTACAAATAAGACTGGTGCTCCCCAGGGCGAGAAGCTTGGCCTGATGAACCCTTTGCTCAATAGTTCATTCAGCTGGCTGGATAGTTCTTGCATTTCTGCCGGTGCTAAGCGATATGGAGCCCTGGCTATGGGGGTAGCTCCTGGGATTAAGTCGATCCGAAATTCGACTTGTCGTGCGAGTGGTACACCAGGCAGATCGTCTGGGAAAACATCACGGAAGTTGCATACTTCTGGAATTTCTTTGATGTCCTTCACCTCCTGTTTCTTGTCTACGATGTGGGCTAAGAAAGCATGGTATTGCTTTCGGAGGTACTTTTGGGTTTTAACACAAGAGATGATTTGTAGGTTCGCACTAGGTTTATTGCCATAAACGGTGAGAATGTTGCCATTCGGCAGATTGAGGCGGACGACCCTTTCGTAACATAGAATGTCGGCACGATGAAGGCTTAACCAATCCATACCAATAATTATATCGAAGCTTTTTATGGTGACCGACATAAGGTCAATTTTGAACAAATGGTTGTCTAGAGTGAGAGTACACCCTATGTAAATATCATTAGCGCGCTCAACCTTTCCATTTGCCATTTCTACGATGTAAGAATCTTCTAGTGGTTGAGAATTTTGCTTAAGTATATGTTTGAATTGGTGACTTATGAAACTTCTTTCTGCCCCACTATCGAAAAG
The DNA here is from genome assembly GCF_052625555.1 of Lactuca saligna. Taxonomy (NCBI): domain Eukaryota; kingdom Viridiplantae; phylum Streptophyta; class Magnoliopsida; order Asterales; family Asteraceae; genus Lactuca; species Lactuca saligna. The sequence continues at coordinate 107,492,783 of NC_136425.1, forward strand.
TACGCATGCATAAGAGTTATTGAGGAGGAACGTACCAGTAACCACAGAGGGATCCTTGACTGCTTCTCCCTACCCTAAAGTTAGGACTCTCCCTATACCCCCAGCATTAGGGGCTCGTGCCTTGGGGCAGTTCCTCCTGAAGTGTCCCGTTTTACCACATCCATAGCAGGTTTGGCTTGCTCCAGTGTTGGCGGTCGTAGTGACTTGTGCGGCGGGTTGGGTAGTTGCTCTACAGAATCGTGCGGTGTGCCCCTTCTTGTTGCAGTTATTGCAGTGCAACTCTCGACAAGCACCGTTATGGTGGTAGTTACACTTGTTGCACTTGGGAAGAGTTCCCGTATACTGTTTCGGCGGCGCTGGAGCGACAACAGTAGTGGCGGCACGAACAGCAACAATTTGTTGCTTTTTGGCGGGGTCCTGAATTGGTTGTTTCTTTTTATTGCCCCAGAACCTCCTTTTGTTGTTCCCTCCTTTTGTTCGGTCGGTGGTGGTTATCACGGTACCACGACTAGCCCTGTGATCTATGAGTTGTTGTGCCAATTCCTTGGCACTCTCAAAGGTAGTGGGTTTCGAGGCCAATACACTATCTTGAATCTGGGATGACAGCCCCCAGAGGTATCGTTCCACCTTCTTCTCTTCTGGAGTGACCATTGTTGGGCAGAGGAGTGCTAAGTCATTAAAACGGGCAGTATAAGTTTCAAGATCAGTGCCTGTCATTCTGAGGTTCCAAAGTTCTTCTTCAAGTTTTTGTATTTCGCCCCTCAGGCAGTATTCCTTTAACATTAGGGCTTTCAAATCCTCCCAGCTGATTGCGTTAGCTACTGCAGGAGTAAGTGACTTAACTCGGCCATTCCACCAAGTAAGTGCTTTTCCAGTGAAAGTGAATGCCGCATACTTGACCTTGCTCGCTCCGGGACAAGCGCAGATTTCAAAAACTGCCTCGGTCCTTTTGAACCATTGCACCAGTGTGATAACGCCCCCGCTTCCATTGAAAGGGTCGGGTTTTCCATTCGTGAAGTCTTTGTAAGAGCACTCCCTCGTACGCCCCGTGCTGTCCCCATGAATGGAATTGGTAGCTCCTGATCCAGAACCGCCAGAACCATTGGTTCCCATTTGCGACATTGCTACCGCCACGGCTGCTGTTACTGCAGCCTGGAACATTGCAGGATCAAACTGCGGAGGTGGTGGTGGAGGCAGCACTGGGTTGTTGGAAGGCCTTGGTCTTTTCCTTGGTGGCATGGTTCTGTCATAATATAAAAAAAATTGACTAGTCGGTAAGACTTCAATAGTGATAACGAGTCGAGTGTTACTGGTTTCATCCCTCTTGTATTTTATCAAAACTTTATTATTTGTAAACTGTGTGTGTGATCAGGTTATGATGTATAGTGCCAAATATTCAATAAATAAAACATATGCCAAATTTCATTGATAACTTTTAGTACATAACCTTTAGAGGGAAAAGTTTGACCTCATAAGGGTCTACATTACGTCGTTACAAAAGATAGTTTTTGGCATTACAAAAACCCTTTGAATAGTGTGATCACATAGTCGCAGGGTCGACCTACATACAAAGAGTAACACGAACGCATACTCCTAAAATTTTACTACCAAAACATAAGAATAGTAATGAGTTCTAATCATTGCGACCCTTCTTTGACGGAGGCTGCGATGATGTCGATGCGCCCTGTAGTTCCGCCAATTTGCGTTCGGCTGCAACCATTCTCTCTTCGAGAGCCATGTATCTTTCCCGATACTCTCTTGTTTCTGCTTGAGCTGCTAGAAGATCTTGGATGAGTTGGTCTCTGTGGCGGGAGTCTCGTTCCAGGTCTCTGGTGCGATCAGTAGTAGACTGTACGATGGCACTTAACTCCCGGACCTGATCGGTCGTCGACCTACCACGATCATCCATTCTTGCTATTCGTTGTATCGTGACGGGGAGAGCTCTGTCAGCCGGTCCACCATGAGTGAGATCATAGTAACCTCGTTGGTAGCCATATGGTGACCGCTGGCGTTGTTGTCGGCTCCATCTTTCGATCGTTGTTACCCAAGGGGGTTCAGGTCCGTTGTATCCAAAACGGTGCGCGGGTACCCTCGCGATGTAGGGAGGGTTGAATACTTCTGGTGGTTCCTCCGCTTCGTTCCCAAACATGACTATCTCATCACCTTCCTCTTCTTCCTCTTCGTCTTCATTTTCTTCTTGGTCATCTTCCTCTTCTTCTTCATTTTCTTCTTGGTCGTCTTCCTCTTCTTCTTCTTGTTTGTCTTCCTCCTCGGGCTCCTCCTCGGGATCCTCTTCGGGATCCTCCTCGGGATCCGCTTTGGGATCCTCCTCAGGATCCTCTTCGGGATTCTCCTCAGGCTCATCATCGATCCATCCCACGTTTCCCCGATTGGGAAAATATGGGTCCCCGGGTATGTGAAATCCTGCCATGTCGTCTGCACGAGAAATGGGGTTAAGAAGCACATATCGGAAAATAATAATCGGGCACTATAGAAACGCACAAATACTCCTATAGTATTTTTAAATGTTTATATTTGGTTCTTAGTGTGTTCTTTATGGAGTGTAATTAGGTTTTCAGATTTGTCGCTCATTACGACTATTCCTTAGTGTGCGTAAGTTACTTCTTGGACGGATATAGTTGATCAGGCTATATCCCTCCCAGAACTGATTACACATGCTAAGGCGTATTAATAATGTTCGACTCCTCCTCTTTCAATTTATGTTCTCCTAAGATATGACACCATACTAGTATAGAATGCATGTAAGTATACTTTAAAACAAGAAATTATTTGTTTTCTAAAAGTACAACTCGTTAAATCACTTTAAGAATCAGAGACTTTTAGTCCCAAATGTGTTTATAGTTTGTATATCTTATGTGGTTTGACATACTTAATTCACTATAAACCGTGCTCTGATACCAATCTGTCACACCCCCAAACCAAGGATGGCGGAAACGTCCGGGGGTGGAGGACTTCATGTATAGTATCATAACCACAATTTCAATAGTAATTTAAGCAAACACTACCAACATATATATAATTGAAAAAGTTACATCACTTGTATGAATTACATGTTTCAAAATCAATTACAATATGTTGACAAAATATGAAAAGTTTGACGTCTTAACGTCCCATCCTCAAAAGCACTTGATTACCTGTTTAGTGTTTTCCTGAGAATACGAGTTGTTTGAAAAGTGTCAACACAAAGGTTGGTGAGTTCATAAGCTTTTATTAATAAACTTAGTAGAAGTCTATCACATGTAAATGCCGCGTTTGTGTCAGAAAAATCCGATATTTTCCTTGAAATCCGAAAAATGTAGCCTTATAACCAAAGACTAAAATGTATAAGAAATCATCATTTCTTAGTAGAAACGTCGTGAGTTTAAAATGATATGGAAAGTAAATTTCTTTATCAATCTAAAATCTACTTCGGTTTTATGAAACCCCGTAAACTTTATGAATTGTTATCTCCCTAGGTGAGTCGCTATAATCATACTGTGACTATGTGAACCTACCACAACGTTTCTCAGGCGTTGCGAAAATGTAATGACATTTGTCACCCGTAGACCTGCAGGTCCCACTGTAGCTAGCAGCAAGGTGTGGGGTGTCAAACCCAATATAGATCTATATACAAGCATCACGTTCTCCCTCAAGGAGATTTTGATTATAACTACCAGGAATTATATCCCGCACTCGGACGTACGGGGAGAGAGAGTGTCTCACAACATAGGTTAACAAGTTTACGTGAAATGTGTGTGGATATAAATCTTACTTGTATGAATGTACCCTTTTTGTACGAGTGTGTTGAGTGATGTATCATAAATTATACCTATTATAGTTTATCTAATATGTATATAATATGTATGAATTCTTTTTATGGAAATGTATTAGTGTTGTGAATTTATCCAACTATACTTTTTATAGTTACCTAATACGTGTTCTAAATGAATGAATAATATTTAATATGAATAACTTAGTTTCAGTTCACAATGATAAACTAACAAGGAAACACATTCAAATATTAGAACTTATGATTATACACTTTGCTCAACATATTACAAAGTGTTATGATATTTACATGCTGTTGGCTAACTTTAGCAATTCTACCCAGTTTTGTAAAAATCATACGAAGTCGAAAACTAGATCCGTAAATTCTGAGAGTTCACAAAATGTGTCTAGTTTACTCATAATTTTTATCACGATTTTTAATGACCTCCAACTTGGGTGAAAATGTCCATAATCACAGACTGGTCCGGATTGTTGTTTGAAATGATAGGCAGTTTTGTAAAAATCACCATAAATTGTAGAAAAATCGTATGGAGATGTGCAAGTAGTCATTTTAAAGCTACAAACTTGAACTATTTGCACCTTGTACAGTTTTGAAAACAAAAATGTTTAAGATGCCCAAAACAGTCCGTGAATTGAGTTGAACTTTTCTGATGAAGGCTGTTAGAAAATTTTAATTATGTTCTTAGTGTTTTAACTTGTATTCCCCCCCCCCCCCTGAAAACTTGAGAAAACATGAAAATGTAGGGGTATGGACTCACCTTAAGTGATTTCAGTAGGTAAGTGTTGAAGAAGAGAAGTGTTCAACCCAAGAACACTTGAAGAATCACTTGAAGATTTGAAGATCTAACACAATTATGAGAGAGTTTGTTTAAGTTATCCATGATTTGAGTGGAAATAAATGAGATAATCATAAAGAGAATGGATTATGCTTACCAAATGTGGAGGAAAAACTCAAGATCAGCCCTTGAATCTCGAATTTCTAGAGAGAGAAAGTGAGAGAGGAAAGAGTTTGATCTTCTTGTGAAATGAGAGCAAATGAGAGAAGTGAGGAGAGAGGATGAATAATCAGCACTCAAAAACGTGGGAAAGAGGGATAATTGAGTGGAAAGGACATTGATGTGACCTAGGTAAGGTGGGGAGGTGTGGCTGGTCATAGAGTGGGTGTGGGAGTGGTTGCTTGTGTTATAAGGTAAAGCAAAGTCAACACTCCACCTCTTTGTACTTTAACCACTTGCTTTAACTATTTAAATAAAGATTTTTATGAAAATATGATTAAATTGTGAATATTTAGGGTTTAGTATGTTAAAATATGATTTTGGGTGAAATTCCCACGTTAAAATAATTAAAAACGGGCCTTAAACGCAAAACTACGCGAAAACCGGGAGAAAATGAGTTCCCAGCGAGACCTCTCGGTCCTAGGCCGAGGTTCGGTCCCTAGGCCGAGACCCGGTCCACGCTGAGGACTGTAGCCGGAAACGAACAGAGGGAAACGAAAGGGGCGAGTCAGAAGCGAGAAGCGATGGGCGAGGGTTCGGTCCGAAGGGTCAGTGGGGTTCGGTTCGGGAATAAGAGGCGAGAATGTCAGAACCGAACGTACTGTAGTGAACAGTAGTGAACAGTACCTTCGGTTCGGTTGGTGAACAGTACCTTCGGTTCGGTTCCTCTTGAGCAGGGTTCGGTTTCGGTTAGTGGTGAATAGTACCTTCGGGTTCGGCTCAGGAGGGTTCGGTTCGGCATCAGGAGGGTTCGGTTCGGCTCCTCTTGCTCTCAGTCCCTAAGAGGACCTTCGGGTCCTAAGAAGCTTCTCTCTTGGTTTCGGTTCCTAATGTCTATTTTTCTCGTTTTTACCCCGTTTTAAGCTGTTTTTGACACGGTTAAGCGTCGGAATGACCCGAATGATTCTAAAAAGTTACGGGAACTATTTGAGAGAGATTCGGGAGAGATTTTGCATACTTGGAGAGATTTGGGAGAGATTTGACATTCTTGGAGAGATTTCTCATACAAAGAGATATTTGCGAGAGTTTTCACATACTTAGAGGGATTTGGGAGAGATTTGACATTCTTGGAGAGATTTCTAACACAGAGAGATATTTGAGAGAGATTTCGCATACTTGGAGAGATTTGGGAGAGATTTGACATTCTTGGAGAGATTTCTCATACAAAGAGATATTTGCGAGAGTTTTCACATACTTAGAGGGATTTGGGAGAGATTTGACATTCTTGGAGAGATTTCTAATACAGAGAGATATTTGAGAGAGATTTCGCATACTTGGAGAGATTTGGGAGAGGTTTGACATAGAGAGAGATAGTGTGGAAACGATTGAGAGAGGTTCCATGTGGGATAGTTGTGAGTGTCCGGCATCGAAATGTATGGTTCGTGAACCCTGTTATGCCTTGTTTAAGGATCTTACACACTCCCGATGAGTATGCAACATTGTTTTATCGTTCTAGTTCATTGATTAGAACTAGGGTTTAGGAAATTTTTAACACAAGACTTTTCTCAAGTGATGTTTTCCCATTAATATAGCAAGTTATACAGTATGAACATAACACAAACCCTAATACACAAGGTTTAATCGAGTTGACCGGTCTTGACTTGATGATTTGACTTGACTCAAGATTGACGATTGTCACATCTAGCCTCAACTATTTCAGCATTAAAACTCTCTGAAATTCCATTTTCAATAGCATCACAGAATACCCCTTCTACTTGAAAAGCCCTACAATAACATTTAGGGTCCCTCTCCATGAGATAATCAAATGCCCTACTATCTAATTCCTTGATCTCTTTCATAGCAGCTTCATGTTTATGTTTTGTGGTAGCCTTCACAGCCTTCCAAAAAGGCTTCATAAAATGCTCACCTTTGAAACTTGTGTTGAAGTTAGCTAGTATGTTCCTAGCACATAATATGTGCTCAGCATGAGGAACCCTTTCCTTGATAGCTTCAATTAAACCCTGCCCAATTTATAATGTTAAATAATTATTAAACTATAAAGTTAAGAGTAAACATGAGTAGTACCTTGTGTCCATCAGAGAGAATAGTAAGTCCATTTCCATTGCCTCTTTCAATATCATCCATCAGTAGATCAAGGAACCATTTCCATGTTTCTTTGTTCTCAACAGTTACAATAGCCCAAGCTATAGGGAACATGTGATTATTGGAATCCCTACCCACTGCAACTAAGAGTTCACCCTTGCAAATTCCTTTGAGAAAGCATCCATCAATCCCAATGACTCTTCTACACCCCTCTACCCAACCATCTCTTACACCTCTGAAGCATACATAGAACCGTTTGAACATTGTACTTCCATCAGGCATATTGTCCACTTCCATGCTTACAGTTGATCCTGGATTAGCTCTTTTGATTTCAATGCCATAGTCCCACAACCTACTATAATGCTCTCTCAAAGTACCTTCAATCTCAGACAAAGCAAACTTTTTTGCATTTCTACATTGTCCAATGCTAACTATGATGTTGTATGTGTTTGATATTTGAGCTTTCATCTTCCTCAAACTAAGCTTGGGGTTTTCTATAAGTACATTGAAAAATTGTTTCCTTACCCACTTGTAAGTCACTAAGCCTATTTTAAAAACTCTACCACAGTTATGAGTTGATTTAAGTGACTTGATCTGAAAAGTCCTTTCCTCTTGCATCCAAGAAGCCCATAACCTAAAAGGACATGTAGGTTCTTTACCTTTGCAACACTTCACTAAAAGTCTGTTTTTATCATTCTTTTCATACCACAAATCATAACCATGCTTAACAGCATAGTTGGTAAGACAATGTTTGAGTTCACTAGGATTTGTGAATTTCATACCTAACACAGGAGCCATTTGATCCCATTCTTGCTCAAAATTGTGCACAGGGTATACAGGAGGTAGTTGCTCAGTAGTAGGATCTTCTTCCTCTTCATCATTTGGGCAAAGTTTGTTCAAAAACATGTCTTTCTTCTGCATACCTTGAATACTTGCTCGTGCCCTTTTCATAGAAAACTCCTCATCATCCAGCTCGTGTTCCCAAACCTCTTTATCTATTACGTCAACTTCATCTTCGTTTGAGTTGGTATCATCTTCAACTTTAGGCTCTTCCATTTCAATCCAGTCAAACAGGGGTTCATGGAAATGGTCCACATACACAGTTACTTTCTTTTTGTCATGAAGATACTCAAGAGATTCATGATAATCACAATCGTTTTGCAATGTGGCAAATCCTTGACACAATGTTTGGCCGTCTGGACAATAGTATACATCTTTGCACACCCTTCTAGTAATCAGCTCTAGGTGAGCAATGAACTCAGAATACCCTTTGTCCCTGAAATCAGCATACCTCATCTCCTTTTTATCTGGATCAAAATACATAAATGGTCTCGGGAAGAAGTGCCCATTGTACTGGACTTCAACGACCAATGCATCATCTTTAGCCATCTAATATGATCGGGGTTGCTCAAAGAAAGAACAGTGAGAGTGAAGAGATAGAGATGGGGGATTTGTCCTGCCCTAATTTATGGAGATAAATACACACGCAACGCCTTAATAATGTCAACTAATCATCCACGTAATGGTTTAACAGGAAGAAGCCGGTTAAATGACTATATATAAACGGTTATTAGAACCTTAATGGTGTAATATACACAAAAAAACGTTAAGGACCTAGAATGAACAAATGAGAAAAGTTATTACCCACCTAAGTCATTATCCCTAGCCTATATTATAATAGATTATGATTTCATGGGCAAAAGGTAACCCACAACTATGGTGTAGTTGACAACCATAAACTGCCTCAACAAATCTAACGTCACGTCAATCAAGTTTTTTTTTTTTTTTTTTTTTTTTTTTTTTTTTTTTTTTTGTAAAGCATGATGCGAAACTCTATCCAACCACTCTTTGAAGAAGTATAGATCCATGTATTGATGTTTTCTATTATATTTTTCTTCTTTTAAATTTTCTTTTATAACTGTGTATTATGATACAATTTTTTCTTTAATATTGTCAAAAAAATATATATCTAACATGGAGTAAGTTGAATCCAAGTATTTTTTTAACTTGGAATGTTGATTCTCAATTATGTTATAATTGTGGTTATGGAAATGAACAATTTTGTTCATCCATAATCATAAAACCATTGTATTTATCCAACCAAGTTCAATTAAAATAATTTAGAACAACTGCAAAATAAGACAAGTACAATGTTAGCATTAAATCATATATATATTTACTATTTTATAAAAGAAATCTAACTATTTCTAAAAATAGATTGATTATAATAATAATATTTTTTTAAGACGTCCAAATGATGAAGCTGATAGTACAAGTAACCATTAAAAAAATAATATTAAATTTTAACCAAATTTTGACTTCAAATATTTATCATCAAATCTCCTTATATTTCTCAGCAATTTGATATGGTTCCCTCAAATCCCGGATTCATTCAAATTTTGAACCCTTTTAGATATCCTTAAATTTAGCATGTTAATTCAAATATCCCTCCAATCGCATATACCTCTTTGTTCCCTCCTCTGCTATAAAGCCCACCGTTCAGGAACAAAAAATGACTTCATCTCCTAAATAGCACCATAGTTTGATTATTTTGTCTTCGACATGTACTTTCTTTTGTAACATAACATTTTTATAGAGGAAACATATCACCGAAAGAATTTACACGCCCCGCCGCTTTACGCGGGTACACTGCTAGTATATATATATATATATATATATATATATATATATATATATATATATATATATATATATATATGATTTGATGCTAACATTGTACTTGTCTTATTTTGCAGTTGTTCTAAATTATTTCAATCGAACTTGGTTGGATAAATACAATGGTTTTATCAAAAAAAAGGTTAAAAACCGTAAGAACCTCTAACTTTAGATGTTTATAAAGGGTTTAGGGTAACCCTAACCCCTAACCCCTAAACCTTAAACCCTTTATATACATCTAAAAATAAAGGTTCTTTTATATATATATATATATATATATATATATATATATATATATATATATATATATATATATATAATACATGGATAACCCCTAAACTCTAAACCCTTTTATATATATATATATATATATATATATATATATATATATATATATATATATATATATATATATATATATATATATATATATATATAATACATGGATAACCGAACACTGCCCGTGTTAGGCTTATATTGACGAGCCACTCACGGTTTATAGATTAAAAAATGAATACAAAATTAATTTTATTGACCTAGGCCGGTGACACAACCCCGACTCATGAATGCTTGCCTCCTATTATCATTGACTAAACACAACTAAAACCACGTGTCAATAGTATAGGTAAAATAGTTTTTGGAATTAAAATTTGATTTTGTTAATAATTGTGTTTAATTTTGATTAAAAAATTAAGTGATTATATATATATATATATATATATATATATATATATATATATATATATATATATATATATATATATATATATATATATATATATATTACAGTTGTGGAAGAAAAGAACAGTAAACTTGGGATACTTTGTCCAAGTTTAGTCTCTTGATTTACATATCTTGGGATACTTTGTCCAAGTTTAGTCTCTTGATTTACATATCTGGTCCTATACTTCTTTAACTAATTTATTCATGTCCTTTTGTTTGTGTTTCATTCAACTTCTTATTTTTTTGGTAGAATTTGTCCCTGTATTATTGTTGGAAGTTAGGAATACGAAATTTGGATGTTTTTTTGGCAACTTTGCTCATTATTCTTTACCTATTTTGACACTTTTGGTCTTTACAATCAATATTTTTACACTTTTTTGGATTCTTTTAATATTTAAAGTTTGGCCAATATTTAAAGTTTGGCTACAAAACTTTAACGGTTTGACAACTTTGATCCTTTTCTAAAAAGTTGCTAATTCCTACCCCATTAATTCTTTAGCCATTTTCACACTTCTGGTCCTTGCAATCAAAACTTTTACATTTTTTGTCCAGGGCAAAGCCCATACTTTTCATCCTTGCACTTTCTATGTCTGTCATATGTATCAATCCGGAAACAACATTGAAAGCTTCTGGCCCCCGCGTAGCGGGGGTAACCTTTCTAGTTTATATCAAAATACATGCTTAATTTTTCTCTACAAAATGATACCAATACTGATATAATAAATTTTATATTTTTTAATATAAATTTGGATTGGATTAGATTGCTAATGTGAGTAAAAGATTAAGTTTAAATGTATTATGGACGTGGAAGAAAGAGAAATTAATTTTATAATAAATGTTTGGGTTGTGAATGCGGATATCATAACAATATTGATCTAATGTAATCATAATTATTCAAATATGCTATCGTTGAGGATGACCCACGTAGATTCTCCCATGCTATTTTAAATGATGACCACATAGAATTTAAGGTTATCTTGTAGCGGTTCTCTATATTTATGAATATGTGTCATCTACAGAATAACCAATTAGATGTCAGGACTATATTTGTACATGCATTCATCAAGGCTAATTCTCTATCTATCATGGTTACATGTGGCCTATCACATTCACCCAATGTGGACTTAAGACAATTTAATGCCTATGTATTATTTGATTCTTTTTCTTTGTCCATAAACATGAAATCTATGGAAAATGTTGTGTTTGTTGAAGTCACACCAATAATCTCAAGAAGATGCATGTTACACTTGTTTGTCTTATACGTTGCATTCATTATTAGCACCTGTGGAAATACACAATAGATTTTCATTGATGTCGGATGAAAAAAACATATGATGCAACTCATTGGTCGTATCATTTGACCAAAAGAAATAGGTATATCCTTTTGAATGCAAACTTCCGAATACAACTTGCATTTGGCTTCGACCTGAACATTTTTCTGATCGATGTTTGTTTCACTCATATATAAATGGTTTTTTATTATAGTTACATTTTTTACATTTCGATTTTTTAAAGTGGATACATTATTAGCAATTCCTTGTAATTGATATAAGGATGGTGATATATGATGAGGCAATTTACTATTACTAAGGATATTAATACATGGAAAGCAATTCAGTATTATTAATAAGGATGTTGATGAAAGATCTATATGCTCAATAGCCATTATAAAATGATATTACTATATAATATATGATCCTAAATGGTCTCACTAACAACAACTTGATGAAAATATATTATTTAAAAGAATTTAATTATTGATAAATAAATATATCTCTTGTAATTAATTTGAAATTCTTTATTTCATGGAAATATTAAGTTTCAATGTAAATTATCAAAATATATCGAAATATATCATAATGTAAGATCCATTATGTGATATACATCTTTTTGGACTAAAATGGTTTTCGTCTTATATGGATTTATATGTTTTATAATTTATAAAATTTAAAAAAGTTTTTATAGAAAAACTAGCTTATCCATTTTATAGAATATTCAAGAAGACTATAAAGGAAAAAAAAAAAAAGACATGCTTACATTTATTTAATGATAAAACCATGCTATTACACTTTTAGCATTTTGTTGCTAGATGCATGGTGTATTAAAGCAGCGAGACTCAATGGTTAAAGACTTGGATTAAGATGATCAAAAGGCTTGCATGTATCTCTTCTTTTACTAGCCAAAAACAACGAAATTTTAAGCTTCTCATCTCCATATTCTCTTTAGTTTTGTCGCATAAAGTGTTAAGATCAAAATATGAAGAATTTGATACTTTAGTTGAACTCACCTTTGTAACAAAAACTTTGTTTTGTTCTTAAAGGCTTAAGAGATTCTTTTATTACAAGATGAAGACTATCATCTTATCCAGTTGGCTAAATGTTGGGGGATACTTCTAGAGAGCTTAAAGTCATCTTCATCAAGTTCCTAATTGCTAAAAGGAATTAAAGTCTTCAAATGTCATTTCACTTTCTTATTATTTGATCATGTATAATATTTCTAATTTCTTGCAAAATGATCTTTTGGTGGGAATAAAAATAGTTTTATTTTGTTCTGATTAAAGTATTTTGTTACTATCTTTTTGTTTATGGAACAAGTTTTGAATAAAACCCCAACAGTTGGTATCCAAGCCATTTTTGCAAGATTAATTAGATTATTTCTTAAGTTGATGAACATTTGTTTTTGGAAAACAGGTTGTGAGCCTGCTAGCGTTCCACTGGACTGTCTAGAAAAGTCTGTGGTCATCATCTATACTCCGCTAGATTACTGGAAACATCGTCAACATCGAGGCATCTTATCATTTTATTTCATCACACCCAACAATTACATCTACCCATGTTTTATCCAACACATTTTGTAGATATAAAATACATATACAGTTTAAATCATTTAAAACATGTATAAAATCTTTCATCCAACATAGACAACAAGTATTCAGAAAATATGCACACACAGCACGCAATTTATATAAAATACTTCATATCTATGTGAAAGATGAAAGTGAATATGCACTCACTTGTTAAAGTGACGCCTCGAAATTCAAGCAGAACTTTGCTTCATAACAATACGATTTCCTTCGACGAAACCTAGTATTATTACCACTAGATTTTAGTCTAATATTTATTGCGACTAATTATAAGTCTAGATTTGTCATTAACTCAAAGTCTACTTCATGATCTATCAAGTAATGAACAACCATGTAGGATCATATCGTAGGTAGGGTCCGTTTGGTATACATAGTATACTGTTTGGAAATCCCACTTTAAACACCTCAGTAAATCACAGTCTAGACATCATTCCTCTAAGTAGATCAATCAGTATAACGACTTTGAATCACTTATAAATCTTATTTATAAGTTCATAATAACGATATTATATTTAAGTATAAACTATATTTAAAGTATGGTAGATGTTTCTCACTTACAACGGGTTTTACTAAAAACCGGGCTCCGCAGGAGCAGAGCTTTTGAGTCGAAAAGCTCTTTTTCTCTGAGCCTTCGGACGCTCTGGAGCTTCCTTCTAGTGCTAGGGGTACCCTAGGCTTCAGGGGGGGGGGGGTGTGGGATAGGCTAGAGAGAGAGAGAGATATTAGAGAGAGAAAGAGAAGTTGGAAAGGTGTGAAAAATAACCTGCCTTCGTAGCCCTTTTATAAGCATGCGAGGCCTCGGTACGTTGGGCGTACCTCGGACCTACGCGGCGCGTAAGGGAGGGTCCGTATAACACACGCACGAATCTTGGTGGGTCATCATGGCTGCTTCTGGATAGAGGAAATCTAGACTGTTGGGAGTACAAGGCTCGTACGCGGAGCGTACGTCGTACGCTGAGCATCCGAAGGTACGCTAGGCGTACCCCTTCGCATCCAGCTTCGCATTTGACACACTCAAATTCTAAAATTCATAAATTTCGCATACAAGTTCCTTTTTTGACATTCTTTATATCCACGTGTAGGCGGTTCCATACTCTACAACTTTCGTTTAAACTTCATTGGCTAATTTTAAATCTATTATTAAAGTTATAATTTTAACAAACCTGGACCGGAAAATTTGTTAAAAATTCATAACCTCTTCATCCGATGTCCGTTTTCGTCTGTCTTTTTACCGTTGCGCTACTATTAATGAGATCTTCAATTCTCGTTTAGGTTATGTCAGCCAAAAATGGGCCGATCTAACGTTCAAGCTCCAGACTGCACATTGCTAAGCCGAAACTTAGAAAAATCATAACTTCCTCATACGAAGTCAGATGTAGGCATTCTTTTTATGCAGGCTCTTAGTTTCACGTATGCTACGACGTTCGTTTAGATCGCTTAGGCTAAAAATCATTCTATCGTAAATTCACTATTTGCGTCGCATAGTGTCGTGCCGATTTTGTCGCAAAACTTCGACATACCATAACTTGTTCGTTATAACTCGGATTTCGGCATTCTTTATATGTCTGGAATCCTTTTCTCGACCACTACTGCTTTATGTATAGATATCGGGTTTATCTAACACTTTATTTTTTATGCTTATTTTTATCCTTTATCTATTATATCAGTATAAATAAGTATAAAGCACATAAATTCACATATTTCATATAAGATTCAAGTAATTCATCTTTATTACTTTGAAATGAGTTATAATGGCTGACCTTGTCTATTACATCATCGTACTAATGCTTAGCCCAGAAACACAAGCGTTACAATTCTCTCCCCTTAGGATGATTCTGTCTTAGAATCATGCATTAGCAAATAGATGTGGGTAGTGACTCATCATGTTACTTTCTGTTTTCCAGGTAAGATGTGGCCCATTCGTGTGTTTCCAATGGACAAGCACTAAGTCGACCATGTTGCGTCTTAACTTCTTAGTCTTTCGGTCAAGGATTTCCTCGGGATCTTCGATTAGCCTCTTATTCTCATCCATCCTTAACTCGAGATTGGAATTATGTCAGGAACTTTTCCCGTGAACTTCCTTAAATAACCCACATGGAAAGTATTATGAATACCATCCAGTTCTTCTGGTAATTCGAGCTTGTAAGCTTGGTTCCCAATCTTCTGAAGAACTTTGAACGGTCAAATAAAACTTGGACTAAACTTTTCTCGTTTCCCAAATCTTATAAGCCCCTTCCACGATGAGAATTTAAGCAAAACTGAATCTCCAACTTCGAATGTCATCGGTCATATTTTCTTGTCAGCGTAGCTCTTTTGACGATCCTGAGTTGCTAATATTCTTTCCCTGATCACTTTCAGCTTTTCAGCAGTCTAATGGACTATCTTAGGCCCCATAAACTGCTTTTCTCCTGCCTCAAGCCAACAAGACGGCGTACAACACTTCTGTCCATACAAAGCTTGATAAGGTTCCATCTTGATGCTCGAGTGGAAACTGTTATTGTAGGAAACTCTACTATAGGTAAGTGTTCATCCTAGTTTCCTTGGAATTCTAGGGTACATGCTCTCAGCATATCTTCAAGTGTTTGAATCGTTCTTTTGCGCTGACAGTCAGTCTGTGGATATTAAGATGTACTTAAACACAACTTCGTACCCATTTCCTCTTGTAGACCTCTCCAAAACCTTGACGTAAAATGACTATCACAATCTGATACGATCGTTAAAGTAACACCATGAAGTCTTACCACTTATTTCACGTAAGCATTTACGAGCTTATCCATATACCATTTCTCATTGGCCGTTATGGAGTGTGCACTCTTAGTGAAATGATCCATGACTACCCAAATCATGTTATGACCATTCTTCATTCTTGGCATTTTAGTCACAAAATTCATGGTGATGTCTTCCCATTTACCCATGGGTACATGTAGAGGTTGTAAACTCTCATATGGTTTCTGATGTTGTGCCATAACTCTCGCACATGTCATGCACTCGACCACATACTTTTCAACATCGAGCTTCATCGTCGGCCACCCATAGTAGGGTTTTAGGTCCCTATACATTTTAGTGATACCAGGATGAATCAAGTACATGGTCTTGTGAGCGTCTTACATCAAAATATGTCTTATTCCTCCCATTTTAGGTACCCAAATCCGATCTTGGAATACCTTCAGTCCTTGACTGTTTATACCGAAAACTAACTTGCCCAAACGTTCTTCATTTGAGTCATTTTTCTCTGATGCTTATTCTTGAGCTTTCTTAATGCTTTCCATAATTGTTGAGACGAATTCTATTCTTAACGTTCTTGGCCTTTTTCTTTCAAGATTTACTTTCCGACTGAGAGCATCAATGACAACATTGGCTTTACAAGGGTGGTAAAGTATCTCACAGTCATATTCCTTGAGTAACTCTAGCCAGCATCGTTGTCTCATATTCAACTCCTTCTGATTAAAGAGATACTGGAGACTCTTATGATCAGTGAAAAGTTTGAACTTTGTGCCATAGAGGTAACACCTCCATATCTTTAGAGTGAAAACTACCGCTGCTAAATCCACATCATGAGTAGGGTAGTTCTTTTCGTGCTCTTTCAACTTTCAAGAGCCATATGCTATCAACTTTTCTCTTTAGGTCAGAACACAACCCACCCCAACTCCAAATGCATCACTAGAGATTGTGAAGTCTTCAACTTTGTAGGGTAGAGAAAGAATTGGTTCTTCACATAATTTCTTCTTTAGCTTCTCGAATGCTTCTTCGTGCTTATCGATCCATGTATAAGTAGCTCCTTTGTGGGCCAAAGCTGCCAATGGAGCAGCTATCAAAGAAAAGCCTTGGATAAACCTTCATTAGTATCCAGCTAATTCCAGAAAGCTTTGAATCTCTGTGGGACTTTTTGGTTGGTCCAACTTCATCACAACTTCGATCTTTACTGGGTCAATCATTATTCCTTCCTGGTTAACCACATGACCCAAGAATTGGAGTTCTCAAATCCAAAAATCACATTTGGAGAACTTTACATACAACTTCTCCTTCTTTAAGACTTCTAATACTTATTGCAGATGTTTGCCATGCTCCTCCTGGCTTTTCGATTAAATCAGAATGTCATCTATGAACACTGTCACAAATTTATTGATGAATGGTTTACGAACCATGTTCATCAAATCTATGAATGCTACTGGAGCATTTGTTAGACCAAATGATATAACCAAGAATTCATAGTGTCTGTATCTTGTTCTGAATGCAGTTTTCTCAATATCCTACTCTCTCACCTTCAACTAATGATATCTTGACCTAAGATCGATCTTTAAGAAATAGCTCGAACCTTGCAGTTGATCGAATAGGTCATCAATCCTCGGCAATGGGTACTTTTTCTTCACCGTTTCCTTGTTTAGCTCTCGGTAGTCTATGCTGAGGGATGATATCTGAGAGTTTGTGAGCTTTACAGGGATCAAAACCTAGAACGAGATGGTGGAGAAGGCCCATAAGTGGGAGATGGAGTTGGAGTTCCGCACCAAGCGGAAACCAGAGGAGACACAGACATCTATAGGCCAGGCTAAAAATCCTAAGATCTATGATTCTTCTAGTAGGGGATAGTAGGACCGTGGCCGGTGTGCCAAGTGTGGGAGATCTCATGGTGGAGCTTTCCGGGAATGGGCCCGGTATGCTATACGTATGGTCAGACGGGCCACGCGAGCAGGGATTGCACCAAGAAGGGCTTAATGTGTTTCCACTACAACCAGACTGGCCACATATAGGCTGATTGTTCGATGTTGCAGGGAGGAGGAGGAGTAGTGCTGGCACTTGCGCCCACCATGATGAGGATTATAGATGGCCGCCCTTCCAAGGCGGATTCTCCTAGTATGAAGAGCCACGCATTTCAGTTTACTACCAAGGAGGCTCGAGCAGCGCCAGATGTCGTGGATGGTATGTCGGCTCACGTTCTATTTGACTAGGGTGCTACCCGATCATTTGTATCTCTTGGGCTTAGCAAGAAGTTCCAGGATGCACAGGGGACACTGGATTCCCTGCTCGTGCTTGAGATTGCGGATGACCGGACTGTGAGTGTTGCAATGGTGTATCAGGACAGTGTCCTGAATGTTCATGGGGAGAGGTTTCATGTTGATTTTCTCCCCATAGCTACTTGGGGAGAGGTTTCATAAAGACCTCGGGGGGTTCCCGAGGCATTGGGCTAAGACCATGTGGGGGTTCCCATGGCACCTGGGGTAAGACCCTGGAGGGTTTCCAAAGATTCCCTATATGTTTCTATGCATAACTTATGTGGTTTATGTAGCTTTATAGCTAATATGGTATATATGATTTATGTGGATTATGTTGTTATGCTTTAGGAAACTCACTAAGCATTAGCTTACAATTTATTGATCCGTTTCAGGTACTTTTGAGCCTAAGGGCAAGGGTAAGTCTTTATAACGCAACATGCACTCTCATAGGCGTTTTATGGGACACTCTGATATTTAAAATAAAATTTGTTGATGTGTAAATTTGAAAACAATTGTTCTTGTGATTTATGGTTGATTGGAAATGTTTTGAATATTTAAAATGAAAATTTTCTTTTGAAAATTAGGTCGTGACAATTGATAAAAAAAAAATATATGGAAATTAATATTGAATGATGTATATAATATTATCCACTAAAATCTACTACTTCAAAACCTCTTAAAGTATTAGCTATTTGGATGATCAATCTTGTCCAAATTCATAGTTTTGGAATAGTTCTCATAAACAAAAATAAATATCATGCCTTTGACTAAGCTATTCCAAAGGTTCATCTAATCATTGGACGCTAATCAATCAGAAAGAGTAGTTATCAAGTGTGTTTACAAGATAGATGATGAATACATCACTAGATGATGACAATATCTATTGGAATTAATTTGCACTAATGGACCATTCGGATTAACCACAATACATGGTGAGACCAACTTCATTTGAACATAGGTCTGGAACCTTTCTAGAGTTCAGAGCTCTCATAAAGCGAAGTTAAGAATCAACTTGGTAATAGGATGAGACACTCATAGTGAGAATTTAAATCCAAACTTTATCGATCATCTAAGGAATTATGAAAGAGTCTCACAAGCTATATCCACCCAAAACACTGCCATTGAGAGTGTTAGTTAGATAGAGACATAAATCATTTATTGATTTTGTACTAGATGATTCTCACTATGTTTACTAACAATTCATGGATTGTATCATGAATAGTGTTATGAGAAGTCCTTTTTGTCTTGTACCAACTATGCAGATTCATGAACCACTCTATGATATGTAAAGTGGGATTCACTCTTTTCTAACACATATGGAAGTTGATGATTATGAGGCTTATGCTTGTCGTAAAGCGCTTGACAATCTAGAAATTGAAATAGTGTGTTATCTCGTTGGAGAACCGATGAAGCATTTGGATAGTTGTTTAACAATCTTTTTTATAACAAAGTGTATATCGCTTAAAGGCTAGCCTTCCAAGAGAGGAAGTTAATTTTTGAAAGGGACAATAGGAGCCATATTGATCCTGATAAGATTAAAGAGTCAACTAACGAAGAACGTAATGTTTGACCTAGCATTCAATTCAAGGTTGAAAGAGCTATTGAGGAAACTGACATTTCACCTCTTATTAAATATAGATCTTATAGAGGACATCATACACTAGTTATATAGGAGTTTATATATATATATATATATATATATATATATATATATATATATATATATATTTGAGTCACTGGTAGATAGTAATAAGAGTTACTAGATATCAGAAGTTATGGTAGGCCCTATAGGCTACAACATGGAATGAGGATATGGAGAGCGAGATTCAGTCCATGTATCTGAAAACTTGTAACACCCGGATCAGGTGCATATTATCATTAATATTATAAGGTTATAAGTTTCAATATTTGCCCTTCTCACGACATGAGGAATGTCGTCCCTCGACATGAGGAGCGATTCAGACCCGTGCACCATTTTAAGGCTCACGATGTTAGCATTCTGGTGCTCATGATGTTAGGGCAGCTGATGACCAAAAACCCTAAGTTTTTAGCATTTAAGTGAATGAGATGGCTAAGGTTTCTCACCCACAACCTCTCTCACTCTCTAAGCCTCCATAAACCTTGATCTTACTCTTCCCTAAGATCCTTTGTCTTTTGGGTGATTTTCTAGCTTGAACAAGAAGAAAATAAGAATAAGGAAGTGCTTTAGTAGTAGTGCGGGCAAAGAATCATCATCATCACCACCTTTCCTACTTTTAGACCCTTGTAAGTATAGAAGGCTCCAACTTTATTTCTCATCATGGATAAATCTTGAGTATTGTCCACCTTATCAATATTATTGCATGCTTTTGTGGAGTAAATCCATAAAGTTGGCCACTATATTGGTTCTAAGGGTCCCTAGAGCATTATATTTTTTAGATCTAGAATTTGGTATGGATTTGAGGCATGCATGCAAGATTGAGGCTCAATTCTTCCCTTTTGACCTAGAAATGGATGATCATGATTGGTGCATGCATGAAGGAAACAATTTTATGGACCTTAGGGGTCCCCTTTAGCTTCTAGATGAAGTTGACTCGAAGACTTAATGGAATAAGGACTTAAAATACCGATCCTTAGCCACAAACAACGCTCACGATGTGAGATATAAGATCTCACAACGTGAGATTTAGATCAGACCCACCTTCAGTTAGATCCCTTGGAGCTCACGATGTGAGGATGATTACTCACGTTGTGATGCTTTTTCAAGTGGCTTCGTTGACTGAGTTGAATAGTTGGGTCGAGTCGAGTAGTAATTGGACCATGTTCACTGTCACTAATTGACCAATTCCTGGCGACGACTTGAGGTCAATTGACTTTAACCAAGTTTGACTTAAGGATATTTTTGGTATTTCAGATCATGTTTGAGATTTTGGGTTGTTTTGATGATTAAGTGTCAATTTAGGCCGAGTTTCGGATTCAGGACCTCATGAACTATTGTTAAGTTTCTGAGGTGCGTTTTCCTCCATGTACTTGCGGGTCGAAGGCACCAAGGCCAGCCCATTGCATTAGATATCATATTATATGTTAGTAAGGTATCGTGCTATAGTAATCTGTTAGATCGGTATCCTGGTTTATAGGATGATGTTATGCTTAATGAAATGTAAGATATGTTTGATTGTTTGTTCACTAGTTATGTGAATGATTACCTGTTATGTATATGTCGAAATTTTGTATGTGGTTGGATTGAGGCGGACGAATGTAAATTGAAGGCCAAGAGACCCAGGTCATCCCGGATAGACTATATGCCAAAGAGGCATACCAGTCAGGCTGAAGGCCCAGAGAACGGTCCATATTGGATGAAGGCTCAGTGAGGCGTTCCAGCCATGCTGAAGATTCTATGAGTGTTCTGGATAGTCTGTAGATCGGTGCGGCATTCCAGACAAACTGAAGGATCTATATGCATGTTGTTTGTTATTATACTTATGTTTTCTGGTGGGACTTTGGGAAAACTCACTAAGCGTAGGATTACAGTTTTGGGTTATGTTCAGGTACATCAGATGATCATGGAAAGGCGAAGGCATGACCGTTCATATCCTCTTGTTTATGACTTATGATGTTGAGAGACTCTAATATTTGAAATGTTTCAAAAACTATGATTTGTAAACAAACTATGAATTGGGTGATTTTTGAAAGTTTAAATTTCTTGTGATTTTTATGAGTGTGAGAAGTTGGTATCAGAGCCTTGGTTTGATTGGATTGGAGGAACATTCATGTGAATCCAGTCTCAAACTAAGGAAAAAGATTTTAAAAATGATTTTCAAATTGTTTTCAAAACAATCAAAGAGGATGTGATGTATACGATCAGCTGGATTCATTAAGTAGACCCCAAATTACCACACTGGTATTTTATATTGTGATATGTTAGAAAAACATTCTTGTGATAGGCTAGGGATCTTCAGGAACTGCATGTTAGAATTGCCTGATTATAAGATGTCTGATAGCATAGGGTTCTTCTTTATACGAAATTGACATCATTATTGTAGTTGCTTAGTGTATGCATCATAGTTGTACATATTGGTTTGCCCTTATTTCCTGTTCTTGTTTGATGAAGGGATTAGGGTAAAATCATGCATTCGATTGTCTATAGGGTCTAGTGTTATGTATGATTAGCATAAATGAGTGATGCAGGGTTTCGTGGAAGTTCATGGCTGAATTGTGTGGGGTCAGTCGACGAGTATTGTGATGTTTATCCTTCCTCTAGGAAGTGAGGATAGAATGTATGTATATGATAGTATGTATTGTTAGGATTTTTGTGATGATCCTATGAGACAAATACGGGTAAGTGTGGAAGGTAGTATGGGCCCATACTACTTAAAGCACAAAACCCGTACGCATAACAGGGAATTCACAACCCCTAGGGCTTTTCTGGGAGTAGGTTCCCCTGGTATGATATGCGTTTTAACTGATATCTCTCCGGCTATTTTCAATATGGTGATGACCAGACGATTTGAGGCAGGATCTGGATCAGGATCGGGAGCTGGTGGCCAAGATAGGCCAACTTTGACTGGGGAGCGGATTTGGGAGATCATGAAGGAGGAGATTGTTTCCCTCTTTCGGCCTCAGTTACTAGAGATTTTTTTAAGACCTCCATGGTTGAGTACTTTGACAAGCATTATGTTGCATTTTCTAAGGTTGTTGCTGCTACATCCACTACAACTGTTGTTGCTGCTGGGATTGGTGTTGGGAGAGCCTTTCAGTATCGAGACTTCGACAATATGAAGCCCCCAACATTTGATGGATTTTAGGATCCGATCATATCCATAAGGTGGTTGTCTAACATCAAGGGGTGCTTTTTCACTTGCTCTTGACAAGCTGACCAGAAGGTCAAGTGCACTCTAAACCTTCTGTGACCTAAAGCAAAGGATTGGTGCAGACTTGTTACCAACTCGTATTCTTCTGAGCAGAGAGATCCTGTGTCCTGGGAGCAGTTCTAGGAGATGTTTCGTTCTAGATATGTTACATAGTAGGAGCGTGAGGGGTCGATCCGAGAGTACTTGGATTTGAGACAAGGTACTAAGTCAGTGACGAAGGTCACCAAGATCTTTACAGAGAGGGCCATGTTTTCTCTTGAGTTTGCTGCTTCTAAGCATGCTCAGATGATCCGTTACTTGAGCATGCTCAAGATGGACATCAGGAATTTTGTATCCACTCAACGTTATGGTTCATTGTTGGAGTTGCAGGAGACCACTAGGCGGCGGGAGATCGAGATGGAGCTTTAGAAGAGGGAGCATAGACAAACCCCGACACAATCATAGCTAACACTGAAATTGTTCAAAGCCGCTGATGCTAGATGTGGGAGTCAAAGGGGCATACCTATGGGAAGTGAGGCAAGGTTCATGAGGAGGTTTGTCAATCGGGTGGTGTATGCCACAAATATGGCAAGGAGGGACACTATGTGAGGGATTGTTGCTAGCTAACCCTAGTTTCGAGTGTTCAGATTTGCTACAATTGTGATCAAGTTAGCCATATGAAGGTTAAGTGTCCATTGCTCGCCATCAAGTCGGCTTAGGCCCTGGCGCCTGCTACTTTGAGGATCACTGATGGGCGCTAAGGGATGGTAGATCCCCCAAGGGCTCGAGTTCGTGCTTTTCAGCTCACTACTGAGGAGGCAGAGCAGCTCCAGATGTCGTGACCAGTATGTTTCTATTTATTATGTTTTATGTTATGCTTATATATATATATATATATATATATATATATATATATATATATATATATATATATATATATATATATTCCTAATAGTTACATTCTTAGTGAACTCTTTACATGCTCTTGTGTTATTTGACTCCGGCGCGAGTCTGTCCATTGTACCTTGATCACTCGGTAGGGAGTTTGATATGCCTATCAGGGAGTTAAACTGTCCATTGTGGGATTCTGTCGCCAATGAACATGAGGTTTCTACATGCATGGTATATAAAGGTTGCGTATTAGATATCTTCAAGGTGTCTTATCCAATTTAACTGAGCATTATCCCTATGGGGGATGTATAGATGATAGTGGGTGTAGACTGGCTGAGCAGCTTTGGTTCCATGATTGATTGTGAGGGCCAGCGAGTGGTGGTTCAAACCCCAATTGGGGAGAAATGGTTATCTATGGAGAGGGTACTAGGGTTGGTTTAGAAAAAAAATGGCAGCCAGGGCTCGACAGTATATTTAGCACGAGTGTGCCAATTATTTGGCTTATGTGATTGATACTTGGATTGGGGAGCACACTTCAGTTTCATAGGTACCTGCTGTCAGGGAGTTTTTGTATGTTTTTACAGAGGAATTACCTGGTGTGCCTCCTAAGATTCAGGTTGAGTTCAGGAGTGATCTTGTGCCACGTGTGGCCCCGATTGTCAAGTTATCGTACTGGTTAGCACCGCCTGAGATGCAGGACTTGTTATTTTAGCTTCAGGAGCAGCTAGGCAAACAGGTCATCAGACTAAGTAGTTCTTTGTGGTGAGTGCTGATACTGTTCGTCAAAACGAAGGATTGTTCACACCGGATGTATATTGATTACCGAGAGTCGAATAAGTTAACAGTGAAGAACTGTTATTCCTTCCACAGATTAATGACCTCTTTTACTATTTATAGGGTGCATCTTGGTTCTCCAAGATACATCTGATGTATGGGTATCATTAGGTGAGAGTTAGAGAGGAGGACATGGAGAAGACCATGTTACGGACTTGTTATAGGCATTGTGAGTTCGCGGTGATGCTATTTGGGCTCACCAATGCGCCTGTTGTATTCTTGGATTTGATGAATCGAGTATGCAAGCTGATGCTCGACCAATATGTCATTATGTTTATTGATGATATCTTAGTGTATTCCAAGACAAGAGAGCAGCATGAGGAGAACCTTCGAGAGCTTCTAGGGGTTTTTAGGTAGGAGCGGCTTTGTGACAAGTTTTCGAAGTGTGAGTTTTCGTTATGAGAGGTCCAATTCCTTGGGCACCTCGTTAACCAGGATGGGATTTTTTGTCGATCCGACCAAGATCGAGGTTGTGATCCAATGGGAGGTTCCGAAATCTCCCTTAGAGATTAGGAGTTTCTTGGGTTTGGCAGGTTACTATCAAAGATTTATTCAATACTTCTCCCAGATAACAGTACCCCTCACTCGTTTGACGAGGAAAGAGGAGGATTTCTGATGGGACCCTAAACAGCAGCCGACATTTGAGACTCTTCGGCAGAAGTTATGTGAGGCTCCATTATTGAGCCTCCGGGAGGGAGTTGATGATTTCGTGGTATTCTGTGATGCATCCATCACCAGTTTAGGGGTGATCCTTGTGTAGAGAGGACGAGCTTATGCTTCACGGCAGCTGAAGCCGCATGAGATGTGATATCCCAAACATGACTTGGAGTTGGGGACAGTGGTGTTTCCCTCAAGATTTTGTGACATTATATGTATAGGGTGCATTGTACTGATTACACGGATCACAATAGTTTGAGATATCTTATGGATCAGACAAAACTGAACATGAGGTAGCCCAGGTGGCTAGATGTGGTCAAGAATTATGACTGTGAGATCCTTTACGATCTGGGTAAAGCGAATGTGGTAGCAGATGCTCTGAACCGCAAGTCCAATAGGTCTTCGATTGGGGAGATGTGTACGAGGATATCCGTTGATTCTCCACTTTGGGATTGATCAAAAAGGCGCAGGCAGAGGTAGTTTGGAAAGAGAACCGGAAACAGGAAAGGATCAATGGCGAGATCGATAGGTTTGTCACGTATAGTTAATGGTTATTGACCCGGTGTGATTGGGTTTGGGTTACAGTTTTGGTGGGATCAGACAGATAGTGCTGGAGGAGGCTCATAAGTCTTGCTTTTTCTATACATCCATGAGCCACCAAGATGTATCGGGTTTTTGAGAATGAGCTATCGGTGATCATGTATGAAAAGGGAGATATCTTTGTATATCGAGAAATGCTTGACATGTAGGATAGTTAAGGCCGAGAATCAGAAGTCGCATGGCAAGCTTCAGCCTCTAGAGGTTCCTATGTGGAAATAGGAGCAGATCATCATGGACTTTATCACCAACTTACCAAAGACGACAAAGGGTTTTGATGTTATATAGGTCACTGTGGACCGATAAACCAAGAGTGCCTACATTTTGGCCATACGGGAGAGTTCTTCTGCTGAAACGTTGGCTGATGTCTATGTCTAGTAGATTTTTTGATCGTCATAGGGGTCCGATCTCTATTGTTTTTGACCAAGATTTTTGGTTCACTTCCCATTTATGGCAAAAGTTCCATGAGAAACTGGGCACGAGGTTACATTTCAGCACAACATGCTATCCGCAGACTGACAGACAAAGTGGGAAAACTATACAGACCCTCGAGGATATGTTATAGGAATGAGTTATTGATTTTTGTGGGAGTTGGGACTCCTACCTACCTCTTGCAAAGTTCTCCTACGACAACATTTATCACTCCATCATTGGTGCTCTGCCATTTAAGCTCTTGTATGGTCGGAGGTGTCGTACCCCGGTTTGTTAGGGAGAGGTTGGTCATACGGTCATGGGAAGGACCAAAGTAGTCCTTTAAATCATGGAGCTTATCCAGCATATCAGGTAGAGAATGTAGTCGCTCAGAGTTGGCAAAAGAGCTATGCCGACCGACGCCAATTAGAGTTGGAATTTCAGGTCAGCAATATGGTACTCCTGAAGGTCTCACCTTGGAAAGGTGTGATACACTTCAGGAAGTAGGGGGAATTGGGTCCCTAGTTTATTAGACCTTTTCGAGTAATTTCCAAGGTTAGCAAGGTAGCTTACAGGTTGGATTTTTCAAGCAAGCTCTGTCAGATCCACAAATTTTCCATGTCTCCTAGTTACAGAAGTGTGTGTTGGACAGCGAGGTAATGGTACCGTTGGATGATATATAGGTCGAGGAGTGCCTGAACTATGTTAAGAGACCGATGGCCATCCCGGAAAATAAGATGAAGGTCCTACACAACAAGGAGATACCTTTGGTAAAGATGCAGTGGTAGCATCAGAGAGGCTTTGAATAGACCTGGGAGCCAGAGGCTGAGTGTAAGTCCATAAAATTCATGATAAATTTAAACTTTTTAAAACCAACCCAATTCACAAATTGTTTGCAAATATAGTTTTGAAAAACATTTAAACATCATAGTTTTATGAAAATCATAAGTCAAAACATTAGGATATGTGTGGTCATGCCTTCGCCTTCCCCCAGTCATCTGAAGTACCTGAAACATAACCCAAAACTGTAAGCCAACGCTTAGTGATATCCCTCAAGGTACCAATACACAAACAAATAACATATACAATAACATCATGTCGGGTCTAATCAACCATCGGGATGGAGATTGATGAGGTGAAGGGAAATGAGGTTATAAGGATGCTTATATATGAGCTAAACCCTAAAAAAATAGGGTTTCCAAATTTGGAAAGTATGCCCCACATATGATGATGTACTCCCAGCATACTCCCATTCCCCTCAAATTACAAAAATGACACTAGGGCTTCCAATGAACATTTTCTTCTACTTAGGGACTGAAGTGCAAAATAATAAAATTATAGGTTTAACATCAGAAGTACCTCGCCATCGGGATGTAACAATAAGATGCCGGAGCATTACCCGGAGTTGTTCGTTGCAGTTGACTTCGACGATGAAGTCTGATTCAAGTGGGGGAGAATTGTAACACCCTGATCAGGTGCACATTATCTTTAATATTGTAAAGTTATAAGTTTCGATATTGTCCTTTCTTATGACATGAGGAATGTGTGCTCACGATGTGAGCAGCGATTCGAACCCGTTCACCATTTTAAAGCCCACGATGTAAGGGCAGCTGATGACCAAAAACCCTAAGTTTTCTGTATTTAAGGTAATGAGAGGGCTAGGGCTTCTCACCCTCAGCCTCTCTCACTCTCTAAAACTCTAGAAACCCTAATCTTACTCCTCCCTAAGATCCTTTGTCTTTTGGTTGCATTTCTAGCTTGAAGAATAAGAAAATAAGAAGAAAGAGGTGCTCTAGTGGTAGTGTGGGAAAAGAATCATCATCATCACCATCTTTTCCTACTTTTGGACCCTTGTAAGTATCAAAGGCTCCAACTTTATTTCTTATCATGAATAAATCTTGAGTTTTGTCCACCTTATTGATGTTATTGCATGCTTGAGTGGAGTAAATCCATAAAGTTGGCAACTTTATGGATTCTAAAAGTCCACAGAGCATTATATTATTTAGATCTGGAAGTTTGTATGGGTTTGAGGCATGAATGCAAGATTGAAGCTCATTTCTTCCCTTTTGACCTAGAAATGGATGATCATGTTCGGTGTCATAAAGGAAGCATTTTTATAGAGCTTAGGGGTCCCCTTTAGCTTCAGGATAAAGTGGACTAGAAGGCTTAATGGAATAAGAACTTAAGTGTTGACCCTTAGCCACATACAATGCTCATGAAGTTATATGTAAGATCTCAAGACATAAGATTCAGAGTAGACCCACCTTCTATTAGAACCCATGGAGCTCACTATGTGAGAATGGGTACTCACATCGTGATGCTTATTCATTTGGCTTCGTTGAGTGAGTTGAATAGTTGGGTCAAGTCGAGTAAGAATCATACAGGGTTCGTTGTCCCAACATCACCAATGCCTGGCCATGTGAGATGAGTCAACTTTGACCAAGTTTGAATTAATGATATTTTGGGTATTTCAGATCATGTTTGAGATTTTGGGTCATTTTGTTAATTAGGTGTCGGTTTGAGGTGAGATACGGAGTCAGGATCTCGTCAGCTAGTGTTCAGTTTCTGAGGTGAGCTTTCCTCCCTATACTTCTGGGTCGAAGGCACAAAGACTATCCCATTATATTAGATATCCTATTATGTGTTAGTATGATCTCAATATTTAGTGATTTGTTTGATCAGTATCCTAGTATATAGGATGATGATATGCTTAGTGATTTGTAAGATCTATTTGATTGTCTGTTGACTAGTTATGTGAATGATTATCTATTATGTATATGTCAACATGTTGTGTGCGGTTGGGTTAAGGCGGACCACTATAGATTGAAGGCCAAGACACTGAGGATGTCCCAGATAGAGTGTAGGCCCTAGAGGTATACCAGTCAGGCCAAAGGCCTAGAGAATGGTCCAGATAGGCTGAAGGCCGGTAAAGCATTCCAGTTATGCTGAAGGTTCTGTGAGCATTCCAAATAGTCTATAGGATGGTGTGTCATTCCAAACAGGCTGAAGACTCTGTATGCATGTTGTTTTTTTATTATACTTATCTTTTTTAGTGGCACTTTAGGGAAACTCACTAGGTGTTGGCTTACAGTTTTGGGTTATGTCAGGTACTTCGGATGACCACAGGAAGGCGAACGTGTAACCGTACACATCCTCTTGTTTATGATTTATGATTTTAGGAGAATCTGATGTTTGAAATGTTTTGAAAACTATGATTTATAAACAAACTATGCATTGGGTGATTTTTGAAAGTTTAAATTTCTTGTAATTTTTATGAGTGTTACAAAACTTGGTAGATCATGCACTTGGCCTTAACCATTAGGTATAAGTGGATCTTCAAGAAGAGACAAGCATGGATAGGAATGGACACATAATCAAACCAATATAATTTATGAAAGATGTGTAAGCTTGAGAAGTTCCTTTATGAATGAAACAAGCATCTCGTAATTGGAATCTTTAGTTCAATGAGAAATGTTTAAGGAGTTTGGATTTAGAGAAATAAAGATGAGCCATATATATGTCAAAGCTGGTGGGAGTAATTGGAATCTTTGTTTCATTAAGAAAGTTCACGGAGTTTGAATTTCAAGAAACATGAGAAAACCCATATATATACATATATATATATATATATATATATATATATATACACACACACACACTAGCGGGAGCAGTGTGGTCACCCTTGTATTGTACATAGATAGTGTATAATTCATAGGAAACTATGTTCTAACTTAGAAAGTGTAAAAAACTTAGCTTGGTATGCGAATAGTTTTGCTATGATATATATGGGAGATATAGAATACTTACATAATAAGAATCTATGGAGATAGATCAAAGTAATTTTTTTGATTAAGAAAGAGTACACGGAATCTTGAGGAAACTCGACATGTAGAACTCAAAAGGAGTCTGTGCTTATTAAAATATGGCATAACATTAGGCAATGCTAGTGGCCTAGTTCAATTATTGATAAGAGAGGTTATGAGGTGTGTCTTACAAGCTTCTGCTATGGGATCAATCATATATGCCTTCACATGTTTTAGATTTATGACCTGTATGCCTCGAGCATGACAAGTTATATTAGATCAATTTGGAAAGAATCAAGACCAAGAACATTATTAAGTGTCCTAGAAGGATAGAGGAAAGTATCTTGTTATGAAAGGGATCACTTTAATGGTTACATTGATGCTAAGTTCCATACTGATAAAGGCGATTCTTTTCTCAGTCAGAATTCATAATTTTTCTAAATGGTGAGATATTAGCTGGGAAGAGTACAAGGTAATACACCATATTGGATTTAGCAAGCTTATATGTACAATTCGTAGTTTGTTATGTCATCTTGTATTGTTCTCAATGTCTTTACTTAGTGTGAGTTATGATGCGATCTCACACTTTTTGTTACCTTGAGTTCACAACTTTGTTGTCGACTTAAGATGGTTTTCTTTTATCCCTCTAAGGCCTATATACTGCGATATTAGATAGAAGAAATGTGGAAGAGTTGATCTAATAGAATAGTTATTTTCTTGTAATCGATTTGTTCTGATCCTACATGTTAATGAAAATGCAATTTTATTTACCTTGTGTATTCTTGTGAATCATTTCATCATTTGTTTTGTGACTCTAATCGTTCCGTCAATTGGTATCAAAGCGGTAAATTATTTGAACCTTTTCAAATCTATTCTTCGAGTTCATTATGCTCTATAACACCCGTTTCAAAGTATTTTTTAGTTTGGACCCTTAGTGTTTATTGTTTTGCAAAATTGGTTCTTAGGGGCAAAATTGCCAACTTCAGATAAGTTGGAGTACATTAGGTGTACTCCTTGTATGCAAGGCATACTGACCCTCTTCGTGATCCCATACGTTGACCACGTACGTGGGGTGTACATGGAGTACGCATGGCATATGAGACTTTGATTGAAACCCTAATTTTTAGGGTTTGTACCCTATTTAAACCTTATGATAGCCTTATTTCATCAATGTTTAGCCAATCTCCACTTTCATTTGTTCATATATCAAAACCTTGTGTGTTTGTGAGTTTTGAGCCTTAAAGAGTGTTTGTTGGTGACTTATGAAGGTGAATAAGTAGAAGACGATTTGGAGTAGTGTCTTAAGCTTGTAGATCCGAGGTTAGCTCATCATTTGCAAGATTTTGACGTAAAAGGCTCACATCTTAATGATCCATGATGCTAGATCTAGATATGTTGTTATTTATGCATTTTGGGTCCTTGGAGTGATTGATGAGCTTCTTGGCTCACTCCATAAGTATTGATGTTAGATAAAAATTCAAGCTTTATGGTGTATCTTAAACTATGCATGTGTTAACACCTTGTTTAAGCTATTTTTGAGCTCTTGAGCCCCATTAATCCATGCATGTGTGTAAAGTTGCCAACTTTGCGCGATAGGTGGTTGTACAGAATCAGATCTAAGAGTTTGGCTTCAAGTTTTAATGGACTATGCGCTTATTGAAGTTGGGTGGCCAACTAAGGAGTATGTTGGGTGTACCAGTCTGGTACACTAAGCGTACAAGCTGAGTACACCCCACGTACTCAGTAGGTGGGCTTTGGTTTTGGGACCATGTTTGGAACTTAGGAGATTAGGGTGTTGTTGGGCCATTAGGATTCTATTTTTGGTCTAATGCTTTTATATTGGGTTCTTTTGAATGAAGGCCCACGAAGGGATTTGGGGCCCAATTTGGAATATTGGGCCATAAGTGGGCTTTAGGTGACCATTATGGATTTGGGTCTTCTTGTGTAGTTGGTTTGGGCCTTGGCCTTGGGCTACCTTAGATAAAGGGTAAATGGTGATTTACCTTAGTTTAGATTGATGATTATGGATTGGAATCCAATTATTAATTAGATGTTATTGGAGTTGATAACGCATGGATTGTCGGACCACTAGCCAGAGAATTATCTGAGTGTTCCAGTAGCCTGAGGTGAATTTTTTCACCATATCCATGGATCGAATGCATCAATGTCAGCCTCTTTCTTGTTATTTGGAATGCTTGTTGTCTTTGTAATAATTGTATGAAATACCATGGTGTAGCCCATAACACTTATGTGTAAGACCAGGATTAGCCTCTCGGCATCGCAAGGAAAGACCATGGGGTAGCCCATGGCACTCGTATGCAAAGTTGTTAAATTCGTTTGACGGTAGCTCGACGGTCGACTGATGCTAAAGGATAAATCGGTCTTGGTGGGGTTTAATTGAGAACCATAGATTATTAATTTAATATAATATTAATACATCTTAAGAAAAACAAATACTTCAAAATTAGAAAAAAAAAAAAAATCGTTATTTGAAAATACGAAAATATGAACATTTTGGAATAATATTTGAAATTTTGAAAATCTGAAAATATTAGAGTAAAAAAATTTATTTTTTGAACTTTTTTTAAATTAAAAAAAATTGACTTTTTTTTTAAATTTTTTTTACTTTCTTCAACTTTTTTGACTTTTGTTGACTTTTGTTGACCGATTAATCCTGCCAAGATCCCAAGACAGATTAATCCCGCCAATCCCAATTATCCTAAATTTCCGATTAATACCCTAATCTTCGACGATTGGAGAACGTCAATCGATTAATCCATGATTAATCACCATTTAATCCCGATTTCTGCAACCATGTTCATATGAAAAACTGGGATTTGGCCCTCGGCATTGCAAGAAAAGACCATGGGGGTAGCCCATCGCACTTGTATGTTTTGTGTATGTGGTATTTTGGGTAACTCAATAAGCTTTGTGCTTATGTTTTTTTTGTTATGGTTCCAAGTACTTCTGGTTCGAAAGGAAGGGCCCGACTTGATCGCAACATATCCACCCATGTTCCGTATTATGACGATTTTGGGATTGTACTCGAATACCTATAACTTCTAAAGTACTTTTGAATATCTAGAATAAGGATGACAAATGTTTAACTTAATGATTATGAATGTTTTAGTCGAATTAAAAACATAATTTTTTACCTCGTAATTTTTGGGATGTTACAAGTTGGTATTAGAGCCTTGGTTTGAGGGATTCAAGCACACTCTTAGGTATGTTTAAACTCAAACTGAGGAATTGATAATCTTTTGAAAGAAAATGAGTTGTAAAAAGATTTTGAAAAATGAATAAATTACAAAAAGAATTTTTTAAATACAAAAGGGGGTGTGGTGCGTGCAACTAAACTCGAACTGAGGAATTGATAATATTTTGAAAGAAAATGAGTTCTAAAAAGATTTTGAAAAATGAATAAATTACAAAAAGAATTTTATAAATACAAAAGGGGATGTGGTGCGTGCAATCTGCCGAGCTCAAGTAAGTGATTCCCAAAATACCATACATGTCTGTGATGATTATATGTTATGAGAATTTCATGCTAGGATAAGGCTAGGGATACTTTCGAGATTTGCATGATAGATTGGCCTGATATGTGATGCCTTGCAGCCTAGGAAGCATTAGATGATATGCTATATTGGGAGTCTGTATTGGTATTAGTAATTGCTAAGTGTATGCTTTAAAAGTTGTATACGGTTAGGATCATAAAGCCCTAGAATGACTTATTTGGCCTTACTTCCTGTTCCTCATTTGGTTGTGGTCCTAAGCTAGAGTCTTCTATTCGACAGTCTATTTGATCATGTATTGTGTATAATTTGCATGCATAAGGCAATTGGCAGTGAGAGTGGAAGTTCCCACCATGATTTGTAGTATGTGAGTATGAATTTTCTTTAGTTATGCTATGGACTGGAGTGTTACCACACGAATGATGATTGATTTGTGCTCTGTGGAAATCTTAAGTGATGTTAGTTAGCTATTAAGTGAATATGTTAAGTCACATGTGACAAAACTTGAATAATCTCAAAATGATGTATTTGATCCTATTACGCAACCCTTGTTTGAGTCTAACTATTTTACGGATATGTCTTTTACTCAAAGGATTATCTAAACTTTGTTGCATGTGATTGTATTCATGAGGTGGTTAACTAACAATATAGGGAGTTCTTCAGCAACTGATGGCAAGGTGAGGTCGGAAACCTAAGGAAGACTAGGAAGTGCTTCAGTAGGTTTAGTAGTGCTGCTGTAGTGAGTGCTTGGAGTATCAGTTTGAGAAGGTGACTTGGAGGATATGTGATAATTATTGAGGAAAGTATGGATAGGTTTGGAAGGTAATATTAGGCACATACTACTAAAAGCACATGATCCATGCTTGAATCAAGGAGATTCTTGAACAATCTAGGAAGCCTGTGGGATGTAGATTCTTAGGTATGTGGTGATCAATTACATGCTTTTTTTTTCAGTATGGTGATGAGCACACAGGAAGGGGGTTCAAGTTCTAGTTTTGGCTCAGGTACATATACTGAGCCAATTGATGAGTGGATACGGGAGTTCATCTCGTTGGAGATTACCCATGGTATTCTGTAGAAGAATCTTGTGATCTTTGGTACGCGTACGGTCAAGTAGAGGATTTTGGAGATATCAGATGAGCGTCAGGGCACATTCCTTACTGAGGTTATAGCTATTGTTGGAACTTGCAATCTTCATTTCTATGAGTTCTGTGATTGTGTAGCTCCCGAGTTCTATAGGGAGAAGGACTGCATTGCCAGTAGGAGATGGTTAGCGGATATGGATAACGCTTTTAGGATGATTTTCTACCCCGAGGGGTTGAAGGTCAAATTTGTCTCTTGTCTTCTGAAGGACAAGGCATGAGATTGGTGGTAGGAAGTAGACTTCACTTTGGGAAATGAAGCGTCGGAGACGATAACTTGGGATGAGTTTGTGACCCGGTTCAGGGCCGAGTTTGCACCAGCTATTAAGGTGTAGTAGTTAGCGAGGGAATTTTAGGACCCTCATCAGACGACTGATACTATGGTAGAGATCACTGGCAAGTT
Organism: Lactuca saligna; assembly: GCF_052625555.1. Taxonomy (NCBI): domain Eukaryota; kingdom Viridiplantae; phylum Streptophyta; class Magnoliopsida; order Asterales; family Asteraceae; genus Lactuca; species Lactuca saligna. The sequence continues at coordinate 107,527,942 of NC_136425.1, forward strand.
ATGAGAGAGAGCTTTGTTAGTTGTGCAGTATGCATCGGACAAGGAGATAAAGAAAGTGAGATATCATGACATGTTGAGAGATAACATTAGGGAGTTTGTGAGTTTATCAGGGAGCAAGACCCCGAATTATATGATTGCTAGAGCTCGAGAGCGTGAGACTGATTTGGATCACCTAGGAAAAAGGAAGCCAGAGTAGACTCATATTTCAGTGGGCCAGGTGAAGAGACCCAAGACTCAGGATTCATGTTCAAGAGGTCATCCAGGTCAGGTCGCTATGCCAAGTGTGGGAGGACCCATAAAGGAGGATGTCGAGAGACATGTCGAGGATGTTTCAGTAGTGGTTAGATAGGGTCAATTCATGGGTATCGTTTGGAAAGGCTATGACCAGATTAGTTGGTTAGTTCTTCAATGAATTTGGAGTTTGGATGTAATAGCATTTGTTTAGATAGGATCGGTTTTCATCTATGGTAGGCCTTTGGGTTCAATCACTACCATAGCTAGGGAAAGAGTGGTAGCAAGAAGATGATGATGGCAATCACATGAGTTTTTTTTGGTCTTTGGAAGTGCCAGGGGAATTTTATAACTACAAGGGTTGAAGATGGTTAGAATACAGAGATCCTTTGAGGATAGGAAGTTGGAGTGAAGATTCACCAGATTAGAGCAAGGATTTTAGTCTCTTCACCAGCAAAAGGGCTTAAGGATTTGGTCACCATGGGAAGCGATTGGGGTTATTGGACTTACTGAGATTTGGGGAGTATTCATTTGGATTACAAGAGTTGTGTGACCGTCGAGATTGGCTAGTAACGGAACACTAGTATTGGTAAGCGTAGGTCATCGACTTGAATTATAAGAAGGTAAGATAGGTTGGGAATCCATCAAATCTTGAGGATTGGTATAGCGCAATTGAATCCAAGTGGGGGAGAATATTTTGGTCTAAGGGATGGCACAAGAAAGGATATTTGTTTTTCGAGCACATCAGTAGTGGCACATGGTGGGTATGTAGATGGACTCAGGTCAAGGATGATGTTAGATCCTCTATGCCTGTTATTGACTAATAAAGGCTTAGGGTTCGAAGCATGACCCGAACACCCAATTGGGATATAGTTGGATGTGGGTTCGACTTAGGTCATTTTTTGCTGGATTTGCAAATAGTGTGGGGGTGTTTTAAAACTATGATTTAGTCATAGCATTTGTTGGATAAGTTGTCTAAGTCCATAAATATTTACGGTATGTACTTGACCTGGTTTGGCATGGTCCATTTGGGTTGTATGGCATCATGCATTTGGATAGACTAAAATGAGAGAAATAACTCTTAAGGTTTATTAATATATTATAAGTTCTAGTATATTAATAATATTATTTAATTAGTATTGATCAAGAATTAATTTGGAATTAAATAAGTGATCAAAAGGAGACTAATAAAATATATGGGTTGATTGTGCTAATCATCCATACTTATATAGTGGGCTAATACTTCATGGATTATCAAGTTGGGCTAAAACCCATAGAATGCTCCATGGATGCTCCATGGTGTTTATAGAACCCATGGGTCATGGAAATGAAAAGTCATGACAATTAGGGTTTACATGGTGTAACCCTAATTGTAACACACTATATAAGATTCATGTTCTTCACCAAAATCGGCAACTAAGACATACAAGTGAGGGCTAGCCCATTTCTAAGTCTTCTTCATTTCTCTCTAAGTTATTCCAAGTACATTTGGTGTTGTGTGAGACATTTGAGGTATCACACTTGAGATGCTAGGCTCACAAGGTTTTCAAGGAATCTTAACTACTACAAGGTATGTATTTCTTACCAACTTTTATGTTAAAAGTTCCCCATGTATGCTAGATAGGTTATGAACCTTGGAAAAACAATTTTGCATGTATCAAAGATAAAACATAGATCCAAGGTTTCTGGGGTTGCATGTACACCATAGGAGTGTTAGAATGCTCAAAACCCTTCAGCATTCACCAAGATATTAGGCAGTTGTGGAAATATTGTTAGTTTGCGATAGGATCATAGTATTTGCAAGATTGAGATAGACCATTGTTTGGAGTCTTTGGTATAAATAATGATCGGTATGTGCCTTGCGTAAGGTGAACAGTATGGCCAGGGAGCATTTCTCTGTAATAAGAGGAGGACCATTGGGGTCTCAGGCAAGGATATGCATGTGTAGCTCTCGATAAGGGAGACCAATTGACGAGGCCCGCATGATTATGGAAGTGCATGTGAGAGTTGGTAGAGACCGGTTGGGTTATGATTTAAATATTGGTTTTAGTGGGATGATTGTATGACCGGTAAGTGGAAAAGGGTGGCGTATAGGCTAGGGTATCCTTATCAGTTGGACTCTCAGCAACCTAGTGGTTGGACCAAGTGAGAGACTAGCAGTCTCAGCAGTGGTTGGGGATTTTTATATCCCGGTTTAGTTTCGGTTGTCGTGAATCAGAAGATTTCAGGTGAAATGCAAGTGTAATCTCGTGGATCTCAGGTTACGAGTTTTGCACCGAGTTAGCTTTTGATTGAGATTCTCATTGGGAATCGTGAGTGTATATGTACATGATCTTTATTTCGGCAAGATATAAGTCAAGGAATATGTATGCCAAGGGCATTAGCTGAAGGGTTATGGGTCAAAAGGGGATGTTTTCAGTTTTAATGGTAGAAAAGGCCCTTGTGATTGTGATTTGGAATGGTTCTACCTGTGTGTAGGTCTGGCAAGTTACGGGGTTTTAGAATTTTAGAAATAACATATTGGTACGAAAGTTAAGTAATTAGTGACTTATTCAGCATTAGGAGGTTTAACTCTCAGATTGTCTCTTATTGTGCATTATATTCATGGATTCGTTAACTTTAGGATGAGTCTTTTACTCGAAGGACTATCTAATCCCTTATTTCTAAGTGAAAAGTTTCTGAAAGTACCGAATGGTCAGGGATTCTATTTTCCGGTGGAAGCAACAAGTAATCAGAAGTTGGGAAATTGATTTGGAATACAAAGTGGAGTTAAATTAGCAGTGGTTAATTGTAGGTTGTCTGTCGAGAAGTCAGACATAATTTAAGATTTCACATTTTGGGTAGAATAGAAATGGTTATTCTTCAAGGGTTAATTTAAGTTAAGTAAGGATTGATCCGTTCTTCATCAAGATTTGGGAGCCTTGTTAAGGTTGGGTTCAGTTGCATTTTTAGAAGGTTATTATATATTCATGGTTACTTACTTGGTCTACATCGAGGTTGTAGTTGAATAGCTCATGTTGTCTAGCGTGCCTGGGATGGTAAGGAATGGTTTTGAGGCTGAAATCTGATTTAAGTAGGTGAGAGTTGTAACACCTGATTCAAAGTATTTTTCAATGTGGACCCTTAGTGTGTTATTGTTTTAGCAGAAATGGTTACTAGGGGGCAAAAATTGCCAACTTCAGAAAAGTTGGAGTACGTTGGGTGTAGCCCTTGTACGTTGGGTGTACTGACCCTCTTTGTGATCGTGGACCTTGACCACGTACGCGGGGCGTACATAGAGTATGCATGGCATACGAGAGTTTGAATGAAACACTAATTTTTAGGGTTTTCACCCTATTTAAACCTTATGATATCCTCATTTGGTCATGTTTAGCCAACTTTCACCTTCCTTTGTTCAGAAATCGGAACCCTAGTGTGTGTTTGTGAGTTTTGAGCCTTAAAGAGTGTTTGTTGGTTATTTGTGAAGGAGAAGAAGAAGAAGACCATTTAGAGAAGTGTCTTGAGCTTGTAGATCCGGCCTTTTCTCATTTTTTGCAAGATTTTTGAGGTAAAAAGCTCACATCTTGATGATACATGATGCTAGATCTAATTATGTTGTTATTTTATGCATTTTGAGTCCTTAGAGTGATTCATGAGCTTCTTGGCTCAGTCCAAAAGTATTGGTGTTAGATCTAGACTTTTTTTGGTCCCCCTTGTTCATAAAAATGCAAGCTTTATGGTGTATCTTAAAGCATGCATGTTTTAAAACCTTTGAGCTATTGAGCCCCATTAAGCCATGCATGTGTGTAAAGTTGCCAACTTTTTGTGATAGGTGGTCTTATAGAATCAAATCTGAGAGTTTGGATTGAAGTCTCAATGGATTAAGTGCTTAATGAAGTGGAGTGGCCAATTAAGGAGTATGTTGGGTGTACCAAGCTGGTACGATGCATGTACTAGCCCCATCGAGTGTACGCTAAGAGTATAAGCTGAGTACGCTCCTGTGTACTCAGCAGGTGGGATTCTCGGTTTGGTCCCATGTTTGGACCTTAGGACATTAGGGTCTTATTAGTCCATTATGATTCTATTTTTGGGCTAATGCTTTTATATTGGGGTTCTTTTGAATGAAGGCCCATGGAGGGATTTTCGGGCCCAATTTGGAAGATTGGGCCACAACTAGGCTTTGGGTGACCATTCTAGTTTGGGCCTTCTTGAGAAGTTGGTTTGGCCTTGTCCTTGGCCCAAGTTAGGAAAAGGTTAAAATGGTCATTTACCCTAGTTTAGATTAATGATTATGGATTGGAATCCAATTACTAATTAGATGTTATTAGTGTTGATAGCATCGGGATTGTACGAACTAGTTGCTGAAGGTGAGTTTTCTCACCATCTCCTTTGGTCGAAGGCACCAATGTCGGCTCATTTCTTGTTATGTGGAATACTTGTTGTCTTTATGATAATTGTATGAAAGAAATGGGGCTAGCCCATCGCACTTGTGTGTAAGACTGGGATTAGGCCCTCGACATCACAAGGAATGACCATAAGGGTACCCCATGGCACTCGTATGTTTTTTGAATGTGGTATTTTGTGGAACTCACTAAGCTTTGTGCTTAAGGTTTTTATGGTTATGGTTTCAGGTACTCCCGGTTCGAAAAGGAAGTGCCCGACTTGATCGCAATGCATCTACCCACGTTCCGCATTATGGTGATTTTGGGATGGTAATTTGATAACTATTTCTTATAAAGTAATTTGAATATCTACAAAAAGGGTAATGGATGTTTGATGTAAAGATAATGAAGGTTTTGGTTGAATTAAAAAAAATTACCTCATAATTTAGGGTATGTTACATGCTCGTTGTGTTTTTCTGGATCTGTTCATCAAATCTTAGATATGTTCCACATTTTGCAAATTGATCTCAAATTATTTGATTGGGTCGTTTAATTTATTCTTTTTCAAATTCATTGATTTAATTCACATCAAATCTCACACTCCGTCACATTTAATCTTCCAAGTAGTATTGGTTCCACAACAAGAATTCCAACTTTATTCCCTGAAGACTATGAAGTTTGGGCTCTTCACTTTGAAGATTATGTTCTAGGGATCGAAACTTATGGATCAACCATTTGACAAGCAATTAAAGATGGAACTCATAAGTATAACAAGATGAAGGGGGAAGTTCTAACTCAAAGTCCTGATGAGACCATCATTGTTGATGATAAACCAACTGATATCGTGGAAAAAGAAATTTTTCTTAGCAACTTGAAAGCCTTGAGAATCAAAAGGTTTTCTCTTACTTCTGATACTTTTCGCTTGTTTAGCTCTCTTGAATCTGCACACAATATTGGAATATATTGAAAGAATTGTATTTTGGAGAGGCTGATCTCACTACTTCTTTGCAAACGTCACTTATATCTAAATATAGATCATTTGAGAAAAATTCTAATGAAACAATTGTAAAAACTGACAATTGATTTAATCATCTGTTAAGTCGTATGCTAAAACATGGGTTGAAAAAGGAATTTATTGAACAAAAGGTCACATTTATGAATAGATGAGATTAGAATGGAAGATGATTGTCTCAACCATCAAAGCACGTGAACAATTCAAGAATTATTCTCTTGCACAATTTGTTGGTATATTGAAATCTCATGAAGATGAAGTGCTGAAAGAAGAAAAGTCAGTTACAAGTGTTGGTTCTTTGGCCTTGTTGATGAACTGTGTCAGTTCAAAGCATAAGAAGTCAAAAACGTTTGTAAAAGATTCTAAATGTGGCATTTTAGATGAAGAGCTTACAAAAGAAGACATAATTATGATTCAGAAAGATCAAGAAATTAGAGATTCTAAATCTAAATAAATTCTTTAAAAATAATTTATTACATTTGAAAAATAACAAAAATGAATTTGCTGGAAATAATCACAAGCAAGGAAGTTCTAACTTAGAAAGATCAAGAAATGAAAGTTTTAAAACTCTCAAAGAAATGAAGGAAACAATGAGAAGAAGCTTTTTGGTGACTTAAGCTTTGATTGTAACTAATGTCATGGAAAGAATCATTTCGCAAAAGAATGCATGTTGTGAAAGCTCAATGAGAAGAAAGAAAAGAATGAGCTTGAAGCTTATTACATAAAGAATCTTAAAGAACTTTGCAAGAGTTCTAGCAAACTGGCTTTTGTGGTGACAGAGGACTGTAGTGCCGATGGGAATGTGGAAGTTTGGACAACTGATTTGGAGGATGAAGAATTTTGCAGGCCAACTCATAGAGATTGATTTATTGTGAAGGATGGAAAGAGGAGAGGATACATATGTTTGTTGGTCAAGAGTACCGGTTCCAAAAGTAAAAATTACTTTACAAACGAAGGAAATGTTTCAGGTGCATGTTTTTCTGCGAAGATAATGAGGGACCGTGTCATAAAATGAAAAAAGGTAGTAGATACAGTACATTATATTCTTAACTCTCTTGACATACCTACTTCTGGTTATGAAGTGGAATTAACTGATTTACGTGAAACTGTTTCTGATCTTAGTGATAGTTTAAAGAGAACTCGCATAAAAAATTCTAATCTTGAGGATTCTCTTAGAAGGATTTCATCTAAGAATGAAGACAGACTTAACAGATGATTAAATAAATTGTCAGTTTGTACAATTAGAATTAGAATTGATTTATGTGAAACTGTTTCTGATCTTATGAATTGTAATCAAAAGGATGGAATTAGAATTAATTAGTTCCAATGATGATGTAATAAATCGTAAAAAGGAAAATAAAGTTGTACTAAAACAAAGAAATATCTTTTGTCTCATTGCAAAATGCTTTTACAATAATATCAGGCAAATACATCTTGATTGTGAAATAAGAAAAGGTCTACATAAAACTATTTTAGCTCTCTTAGAATTAAAAGAATATGAAATTGATGCTGAATGTTATAGGTGAAAATCAATGACTTCATGAGTTAAAATGGTGAGTGATGCTTACAAAGTTGGACTTGAGAAATTTGAAGAATACATTAAGTCTAAAGAAAAAAAATATGTTAAAAGATGTTTTAACTGAAAAGGATAAACGAAAAATCAAACTTAATTCAATGAAAAAATATAACTTGTTGTGAAAGAAATTAAATTCAAAAGAAACTCTCAAATCTGAGAATTTATCTGAACATGAAGAAAGCGAAATGAGTGAAATGTCTATTAAAGATGAAGTTGATTGCTCATCTTTTGTAATAATAATGAGCAACCAAAAAGAAATTTGATTTTTGAAGATTCAATTGAGTTTGAAAAATTTAAAAGTTAAAGCAACATTTTTTCCAGGAGTTCAGAAAACTCCAAATCAAGTTTTTGTGAAAAGTGGACTGGACAAGAATCAAATAACATAATTAATGTTAATATTCAACCTTGACAATGCTAAAGGTTGTGAAGAGTTCTTTTGGTCCAATCCAATTGACAATAATTGTGAAACAAAAGGCTTGTCAGAATTAACCTCGTTGAAAGCCAAAGGGAAATATGTTTCGAATCAAGTGAACATTGTAAAATCCTCACAATATAAAGTCGGATCAAGTGGAAGAAAAGATTTTCCAATTGAAAAGGAGATTGAAGTGAAAAGTAACTCCAAAAATGTGAAATATCAATATTTTTTTGAGGAATTGAAAGCAAAAAAGAAAAGTTATGAATGCAAGATATAAAAAGAATTTGTATAAAAGAAAATAAGTGTGGAAAAAAGGAATTGAATGATAATGATTCTTCTTCTGAAACCAAAAATCAAAAGCTTATTGGGACGAAATGACCTTCTAATCAAAATGTTAGTTCATCTAAATTTTCAAAAAGTAGATCATCGTCATCTTCAAAAACAAAAATCATTCAAAAGAGAATTTTGAACAAAAATGATGCTAATTTTGAAGCATATAAAGCAAAATTGAAAGAAGACAAAGCAATTTTTGAGGAAAAGATGCAAAACAAAGAAAACAATTTGTTAAACGAAAAACCTCTTTTGTTGAAATAAATATTTGTGATGCTAAAACTCAAGTTTTTAAAATCGAAAAGGGGGTGAATAATACTTTGATCAGAAAATCATTTTTGATTGATAAAACAAAGATTTTTCCTACTTTATCTTCTATATCAAAGTTCTCATCAGGGCCCAAGATGGTTTGGGTTCCTAAAGTTGTTTAATTTTGCAGGTGATTTGTGACGCGCAGTTTGATTCTGAATAGTATATTGATAGTGGTTGTTCTCGTCATGACTGGAAGGAAATCACAACTGAGAGAATATCATACTTTGAAAGATGGAGAAAAAGTGAAGAATGGGAATAATGGAACTAGAGAAATCAAAGTATATGGAATGATAACAAATAGCGAGTTCACAATTCGTAAGGTAGCTTATGTAGAAGGATTACAACACAATTTCATTAGTGTTTCTCAACTTGTTGAAGGTGCTGGTCTTAAAGTATCTGTTGACGAAGAAGGTTCAAAAATCGTTCACAAAAAATCAAACAAAAATCATTTTAAAGTCAAAAAGAAAAGGAAAATTGTTTCCACTCAACATGAATCCCATTCAAGGAAAACCTTCTGTATGTCTGTCTGTGGAAGCCTCATTTGATGTTAGTTGGTTGTGACATTGGAGACTTCTATATCTTAACTTCAAAGACATTAATAAACATGTTCTTGGAAACTTGGTCAAAGGCTTACATTTATTTAAATATGATTTATATAGATCTTTATGGACTGTCATCGATTGAAAATATTGATGGTAACAAACACATTTTAGTCATTGTTGATGATTTTTCTTGTTTCAAATGGATATTCTGTATTAAACAGAAATTTGAAACCTCAAATAAGATGATTGATTTTATCAAGTAAATTGAGCTTCAATTGTGAAAGCATGTTCGAAAGATATGAAGTGACAATGGAACAAAATTAAGTAATCATATCTTTGAAGAATTCTTAACAAGTAAAGGAATCAGTCACAACTTTTCATCTCCGCATACTCCACGACAAAATGGTGTAGTTGAAAGATAAAATTGTTCCTTGCATGAAGCTACGAGAACTATGCTATCTTTTGTGAAATTGTCATTATATTTATGGGTTCATGCAATCACAACTTCATGCTTTACTCAAAACCATTCTTCCATCAATAAACACTATTTAATAACTCCCTATGAAATTTTGAACAACATAAAACCTAACGCGAAATTTTTTCATGTTTTTGTTTGCAGGTGTTTAATCCTTAACTCAAAAGAATATCGTAACAAATTTAACACAAAGGCAGACGAAGCAATATCTTTGGGATACTCTCTAAGTTCGAAATCATGTCGTGTTTTGAATAAGAAGATAGAAAATAGAAGAAACATACTATTTTACTTTCAATAACAAATATGTCAAATCATGCAAACAAACAATTTATCTTTCTAATATTTATGTGCAATTTATGAATTTGTTTGATGAACCAAAAAAGAGATTTCTTTTGACTGTAAAGTGTCTAATAGTCATGATGATGAACTGCTAAAACTGATTGATGATACATTTCAAAATGTTCAATCTTCATAAGAAAACACTGATTTTACCTCTAGTAATGTTGAAGGGGATAGTCTAGAAAACTTTGATTTTCCGATATTTAAAAATATTGATCACTCGATTGAAAGAAATTTTAATGAATTTGTGTGTGTGTGTGGGGGGGGGGGGGGGGGGGGGGAGTTAAAATCCATTTGTTCATGGGGAGAGTTTAAATCCAAATGTCCAAGGGAGAGTTCAATTCTGAATTTTTAAGAAGAAATCATTTCTGAAATCGAGTCTGACGTATAATCAGAAGTTTAAGAAATTAATGCAGAATTAAATCTTAATATGATATAAATTTCCACCACTAACAAAATGGACTCGAGATCATCCATGAACTCAAGTCATTGGTGATATGTTTTAAGGAGTTTTAACTCCTTCACAAAAAAAGAGAAACAACCATCGTGAAATACAAATCAATAATTTTTGCATGTTCAATTCTTTTGTTTCTAAAGTTGAACCTAAAACTGTTAAAATAGCTCTTGATCATGCAGATCGGGTTAAGGCTATGCAAGACAAACTGAATGAATTTGATTGAAACAAAGGTTTGGAGATTGATTCCAACTCTATAAAATGCATCAGTTTTTGGTTTAAAGTGGGTATTTCATAACAAAATGGACAAAGAAGGTAATGTGATTCTAAACAAAGCAAGACTTGTAGTCAAAGGAATTGGTTATGAAGATACATTTGCTCTATTGCAAGACTGGAGTCTGTTAAGGTATTTTTGGATTATGATGCTCACAAAATTTTTGAAGTATTCAAGATGGATGTGAAGTGTACATTACTCAATTGAGAACTTGAAGAAACAACTTATGTTAAACAACCTCCGGGTTTTGTAAAGGATAAATTTTCCAAACAGTATTATGTGCTAGATAAAGTGTTGTATGGATTGAAACAAGCTCCACGTGCATGGTATGGAACTCTATCTAAATTCTTAACACAATCAAAATTTAAAATCGGCTCTATTGACCCCACCTCTTTCCTAAGAAAGTAGGGAATCATTTAATGATCATTCAAATCTATGTTGATGATATTATTTTCGTTTCTAATAGTTCTGAATTAAGTGGTGAATTTCGTAAATTGATGGAAGAAAAATTTGAAATGAGTGTTATTGGTTCAATTAACTCTTTCTTTGGTTTAAATATTAGACAGGGTTCATAGGGCATATTCATCAATCAAGAAGCTTTCACAAAATCTTTACTTGCCAAATTTGGAATGAATGGTAAATCAAAGGTTAAGGTTTCGATGGCTTTTGGCACGAAGATCACTCCTTTGCTTAAGAAACCTACATCAGATATTACTTTATATAGGCATATGATTGGTTCTTTATTATATCTAACATTTAGTTGTCATGATATTATGTTTGTAGTCTGTTATTGTGTAAGATTTCAAACGAATCCATGCAAACCATACATGATGGCATTAAAGAATATTTTTAGATATCTTCGTAAGACTACTTCTCTTGGTCTATGGTATCCTTCTAACTCCACATCTCTTGTTCAGGCATATTCTGAAGCTGATCTTGGAGGTTGTGGTCTTGATCGCAAAAGTACTTCTGGAGGATGTCAGTTCTTGGATGGTAAATTGGTTAACTGGCAATCAAAGAAACAATCGTGCGTATCTTTTATCAATGCAGAAGTTGAATACATTGAAACGGCTTCATGTACTTTGCAAATCATCTGGATACAATGTCTGCTTAGAGATTATAGCATGAACATGAAAAAGATTCCTTTATACTGTGATTCTAAAACTGTCATACACATTTTTCATAACTTGGTCACAATATCATTTTATAAAAGATAATGTTGATAACAAAGACACAAACTGTAAAACGAAGGATTGAATTTTGCTTTCGAAGGGTTGATTTCATTGTCGAGGACCTGGATGTACATGATTCGTTATCGATGGGTTGATTTGTGCTTCGTTAATGAAGGGTTGGGGTGATTGTAGATAGCAAACAATCAACTGGTAATGAGAATTGGGGAAGAAAACAAACATTTTTGATTTGGGTCCCTTATCTCTCAACTTTTGGCACTTTTCAGTCGATTTCGAAATGACGTAAACAATGTGTGAAGAATGAAGATGTTTCTCATTTAGTCTATTTAGTTTTGAAATGTTGGTAGAAACTACCCAACTTCGAAATAGGACTTAAAATTCTTAGAAATGGAGAAATTTATAGTTCAACCCCTGGAGTTAATGCAAATTAACGCTTTATACCCAGTTTCGCAATTGGTGTAGTGTTTCACATCTTAGACTGTTTTTCGAACAACACTTCCCTACAAAATTCTGAAAGTGGCAGTTTTTACTTGGATTTTGGAAATTCTTGCAACTCTCACCCAAAAGTCGAAAATTTTCATAAATTTGGAAATTTTTCGTGATTTTTTTTCCTTGCAAGTTCTTCGAGGTTTCATTTTTGGCACACGTCAACGAGGATTTATGTGAAGATTATTCATCGGGCACTTATCACCCTTAATGGGTTTTATAATCATTTTTTGAATATAAAAAGGGAGAACAAAGGGTGGGTATTCAAAGCTTCACGGGTATTCATTTGTGGATTTAAAGACCGATATTGTTTAGATGGGGAGTTAGTCTTGATCGTACAAGCTCGTTGGATATTGAAGGTGAAACATTCAATCCTAACTTTAAGGGGGAGAATGTTAGGGTGCAAAGTCATGCTTGGATGTAAGTTGCGCTTACCCTCTTGTATTGTGTAATGAGTTGTCTTCCCGATAAATAGGAAGTGAGTGACACTCATTTATGTAATATTCATTTGGAGAGTTAGACTAGAGAGAGACTTGTACAAGACCCACTTTGTATTATCTTTCTAGATCTAATGAGAGCTAAAACCATATTTATTTACTCCTCATGTTCATGATTTGTATGATGATTCACTAGATCTAATCAATGCCGTAAATATCATCATAATCAATAGCACTACAGGGAGCGGGCCTGGGATTGGTGGGAGGAGGTCGGCTATGCCTTGGGAACCCCGACCATTAAGGCCATGACTTGGCCATATATTGTGACCAAGTTCCAAGCAGAGTTTACACTAGCTATTGAGGTGAAGCAGCTAGCCAAGGAGTTTCTTGATATGAGGCAGACGATTGAGACTGTAGCGGAAATCACCACCACAGTCTTAGAGAGAGGGCATTGTTGCTACCCCAGTATGTAGATGTTTAGGAGATGAGGGGGACCCAATACCATGATATGTTGAGATCTGACATCAGGGAGTTAACTAGTTTTTCTGTCTGCCGGACACCGGATGATATGATAGCTAGGGCACGAGAGCGAGAGATTGATCTGGATTACATAGGGAATAGGAAAGCAGAGCCTGGACTGATGGCTAGTGTTTTAGCGAAGAAACCCAATGGTTTCAACTTTAGATCGAAGGGGCAGCAGGGCAGTAGCCGTTGTGGCAAATACGAAAGGTCGCTTAACGAGGTTTACTGGGCGGGTGTTTCGGGATGCTACAAGTGCGGTAGGTCAGGGCAATTTAGCAAGGATTGTACTGCTTCTATCACCACTACACAAACATCAGACCTGATTCACTTTCATTGTAATTAGAGGGGCCATAAGAAGGATAATTACCCAAGTTTAGCATCAGGAGGACAAGTGGTAGCACCAGCCCCTGTGAGCCTACGGATCACAGATGGCCACCATGGCAAGGCAGATATTCATGTGGTGAGGAACCAAGATTTTCAGTTGATTGTCGAGGAGGCACGTGTTGCACCAGATGTAGTTATGGTTATGTCTCTTCTCCTTAACTCTATATTTATATCCTTTATGTGTTTCATTTTAGGATTGTTCCTTGTGAACATTATCCCTGCTTTGGTATTATTTGAGTTAAGGGATACCTGACCCTTTGTGTCTTTTGCGCTCAGTAAGAGGTTTCCGAATCTCCAAGTGAGTTGGATCATCCATTAGAGGTTGAGATTGCAGATGATTTATTCGTTCGGTCATAGAGGGTTCATCGGGATTGTGTTCTGAGGATGTTTAGCAATTGGTTCTCATTCCTCTACGTGGGAAAAAGACTATTATAGGGATGGATTGGTTGAGTCCCAATGGGGAAATGATTGATTGTGAGCGCCAACAAGTATGTGTTTAGACCCCAAGTAGGGGAGAGTTGGTGGTCCATCGAGAGGGCGCTCAACACTGGCTGATCATATTCTCAGACATTAGGGCCAGGCAATACCTCCACCAAGGTGGTTTTGGGTTCGTTGCCTATGTTATAGATACTCAGGAGCAGGGTAAGGCATCGGTTGGTGATGTGCCGGTTGTACCAGGATGAAGGTGGAGTTCTGGATTGATTTGGTTCCTGGTGCGGCTCCGATAGCCAAAGCACCCTATCGATTAACTTCACTAGAGATACAGGAATTATCTACACAGATGTAAGAGCTGTTAGAAAAGGAATTCATCCGACAGAGAAGTTCTCCTTGAGGCGCACCGATCCTGCTTGTGAAGAAGAAGGGCAGATCATATCAGATGTGTGATGACTACTGGGAGTTGAATAAGCTAATGGTGAAGAACCGTTATCCACTCCCGAGGATTGATGATTTGTTTGTGAAGAAGAAGGGTAGATCATATCGGATGTGTGATGACTACCGGGAGGTGAATAAGCTAATGGGCAGATCATGGCTTTCCAAGATGTATCTGTGTTTGGGTTATCATCAGACGAGGGTCAGAGAGGAAGATATGCGGAAGACAACTTTCCAGACTTGCTATGGTCATTACGAGTTCATGGTGATGCCCTTCGGGCTCACCAATGCTCCAGCCATGTTCATGGACCTCATGAACCGCGTGTGTCGACCGATGTTAGATTGGTTCGTGATTGTATTCATTGATGCCATCATAGTCTATTCCAAGACCCAATAACAACATCAGAAGCACTTGTGAGAGGTGTTGGAGATCGTAGAGAGGGAGAGGTTGTATGCGAAGCTCTCCAAGTGCAAGTTCTGGTTACGTGAGGTGCAGTTTCTGGGGAACCTTGTCAACTAGAATAGTATTCTGGTCGATCCAGCCAAGGTGAAGGCCGTGATGAGGTGGGAAGTTTTGAGGTCTCCATCCGAGATTTGGACTTTACTTTGTTTAGTTGGCTATTACTGGAGATTTATTCAGGATTTGTCCAAGGCGGTGGTTCCTATGACCCGACTGACGAAGAAGACTGTCACTTTCCATTGGGGGCCTTAACATCAGGCAGCGTTTGAGACTCAGAGACAGACATTATGCAAGGCGCCAATTTTGACCCTGCTAGAAGGTGTTGAGGATTTCGTGGTCTTTTGTGATGTGTCTATCATGTGATTAGGCGCAGTTTTGATGTAGAGGGGTCACGTTATTGCTTACACCTTGAGGCAGCTCAAGCCTCATAAGTAGAATTATCAGACACATGATTTAGCATTGGGGGCTTTAGTTTTCGCCCTCGTGATTTGGTGACATTACCTCTATAGGGTCGGCTATACTATTTACATGGATCACAAGAGCCTGAGGTACTTGATGGATCGGCCAAATCTGAACATTAGGCAGTGTCGATGGTTGGATGTGGTAAAGTATTATGATTGTGAGATCCTTTACCATATGGGGAAGGCCAATATGGTGGTCGATGCTCTTAGCTGCAAGGCATTCGCGGCTCCGATCAGAGCTATCTATCTACGGATGATAGTGATTACTCCACTTATGGAGCGGATTCGAGAGGCGCACATTGAGGCTATGAAAAACGAGCACCTTAAGAGTGAACGCATTGTAGGTCAGGTGGCTTCCTTCGATTATGATATTCGAGGATTATTGACTCTCCATTGAAAAACAAGCACCTTAAGAGTGAACGCATCGTTAGGTTCTGAAGGACGAGGCGCACAAATCGAGATTCTCCATTCATCTTGGGGCGATGAAGATGTATATGGGTCTTCTTCCTGATTATTGGTAGCCCTACATGAAGCAAGATGTAGCTTGGTATGTGGAGAGGTGCTTGACTTGCAGGAAAGTCAAGCCCGAGCATCAACGACCCCACGACAAGGTGCAGCCGTTGCGTATTCCCGTCTGGAAATGAGAAGAGATTAATATGGTCTTCATTATGAAGTTGCCCCGGACTATGCATAGTGTGGATTCGATTTGGGTCATCATGGATTGATTGACCAAGAGCATGAATTTTATCCCAATCCAGGAGAGTATCTATACAGAGAAGCTAGTTGACGTATACATCAAGGAGGTCGTAGCACGTCATGGGTTTTGGTGGTTTCTGACAGGGATTTTCAGTTTACTGCTAGATTTTTGAAGAGAATTCACGATGAGTTGGGTACTTGTCTGCATTTCAGCATAGCTTTTCACTCACAGATGGATGATTAGAGCAAGCGGATAATCCAGACATTGGAGGATATGTTGCGGGCATGCGTTCTGGATTTCAGTGGTAGCTGAGATATGTATTTCCTATTAGCGGAATTCTCATATGACAATAGCTACCACGTCGGTATCGATCTACCTCCTTTTGAGATGCTCTATGGGATGAATTGCAGGACCCCGATATGCTAGGGTGAGGTCGATCAACAAGTTATAGGGAGTACCGAGTTAGTACTCAAGACGACCGAGCTGATTCAGCAAGTTCGTACCAGGCTTCAATAGCTTAGATTCGGAAAAAAAGCTATGCCGAAAAGTGACGATAAAACTTGGAGTTTTAGGTTGGGGATATGGTTCTGCTTAAGGTGTCACCCTGGAAAGGTGCCATTCGATTCAGGAAGCGGGGCAAGTTGTGCCCCATGTATATCGGTCCTTTCAAGGTTATAGCTTCATTAGGAAGGGTTGAATATCGACTAGACCTTCCGGAGGAGCTTAATCAGATTCACAATGGTTTTCATGTCTCACGGTTGTAGAAATGTTTAGCTGATGATTCCACAATGGTTCCATTGGAGGACATCTAGCTAGATGACCGCCTGAACTACATTGAGAAACCTGTAGCGATCCTTGATGAGAATACAAAAAACTTGCAAAACAAGGTTGTTAGTCTGGTTAAGGTGCAATGGTAGCATCGCAATGGTTCGTAGTGGATATAGGAGCTGGAGGATGACATGAGAGAGCATTACTTAGAGTTGTTTGGAGAAGCGGACTTTGAGGACGAAGTTTGATTCAAGTGGGGGAGAATTGTAACATTCAAGTTTTTGGTAAGTTCCCTTTATGTCCCTAATATAAAATCTCTTTCATTTTAGTCTCTTGGTTAGAATATGGGGCGTACTAGCCACAGTTTGGTCATGGATGTTAACCATGTACGTTGGGCGTACGTCATGTACGCATGAGGTACTAATGTTTGAAGCAAACCCTAGTTATTAGGGTTTTCACCCTATTTAAGGACTTTAAGTCCCCCAAGCTCCTTACCTTTTCAGTCTCCATTACCCTTGAAGTGCAAATATCGAACCCTAACCACCTTAGCGCATTTGTGAGCTTCTTGAATGATTTTTGGTGTTCCTTAGAGCCTTTGAAGAAGAAGGAAGCTTGAGAAGAAGCAAGGATGTGGGAAGAGCTTGTAGATCTAGAAGTTTGGCACCATTTCTGACCCACTAAAGGTATAAAGCTTAAACCTTGGTCGTTGCATGATTAGATCTAGTTTTAGGACGGAAAATGTCATCTTTTGGTCTCGTAGTTTGGAATCTTGGAGTTAAGGAAATTCATACCATATAACTTGTCCTTTTGTGCTCTTGGAGGTGTTTTGAGTCATAAAAATCAGATTTTTATGGTTAAGCCTTAACCATGCAAGCTCTAGGAACCATTCAAGTGTGCTTATGGACTTGATTCATGTTTTGATCCCCATCCTTGTATGCAAAATCATAAAGTTTGCAACTTTATGGCTTAGGATGTTTCTAGGGATCTGGATTTGAGTTGTGGACATAAGGTCTTAACATATTAAGACATGGAAGTAAGTTTAAGTTGGTAGACTAGCACGTCTTACATACTCAAGTGTACGTTGCACGTATTTTGTTAGCGCCTCAACCCTATGCTAGTGTATGTTGGGCGTACAAGCCAAGTACATCACGCATACGCGATCTGTACGTTTGGAAGATTTTGTGGTTGTTTGGTGTTGGCCTTTAGACTTGATAAAGATGGGCCTCGGGCCCACCTGAGTGTAGCAAGTCCTTTTTAGGCCTAAGGCCATGTGGGGCCCTTGGGCCATAATAGGCCTTAAAGGCCTAATGGTGGAGTTAGATGTCTTTTTGGGCTTTGTGGTTTTAGGCCCTAGAGAGAAGGAGGCCCAATAAGGCAAAGGTAAAGGGGCCTTTTTTCCTTAAGTCAAGTACTAGGATTTTGGACCTTCGGTTTAGATTGTGACCTAACTTATAATTAGGGTTTTATGCTTGTGCGATACGGAGAGGAGTTCGTGAGTCATCCGCTGAGTGTGATTTGATACTCACGTTCTGAGGTGAGTTTTCCTTCGCAATATCCATGGGTCAAAGGCACCAAGTCCAACCCACTAGTTTATCTTATATCACGGTGATTGTCTTTATGATAATTTTCAGTCATGTTTGTATTTACTTGATGAATTGGTGATTACTGTTATTATAATGTGTGGTAGTAGTAGGGGTGAAATAGACCCGACATCTAGTTGAAATAGACCAAAGGGGTAGGCCAGCACCCAGATATGTTTGGAAGTATCCGGTTGAGATAGAGCGAAGGGGTAGGCCAGGACCTAGATATTCTTGGCAGTATCCGGTTGAAATAGACCGAAGGGGTAGGCCAGCACCCAAATATGTTTGTGTAGTATGTGATGTTGGGGAAACTCACTAAGCTTTGTGCTAACAGTTTTTAGTTTTTGTTTCAAGTACTTCCAATTCGAATGGGAAGGGTCCGGCCTGATTGCATCACATCACTCTATGTTTTTCGTACATAGTGATTTTGGGATTTGCACTATGATAATATGTTACAATATGACCATTTTAAATATTTTGGTATCTGTTTCTTATGAATTGAATGAACCTAAAAATAAAATTTTATCTGTATTTTTAGGATGTTACAAATTTTTATTGATTTATCAAAAGGATGGTGTTTCTATGCTATGTGGCATGAGAAATTCAACTTGATTTAGGAATAACAGCTTTAAGAAGGCCTTCGTTTTTTAGGGTGTCGTTCAATTGGGGTGACACTTCGGTTAGTTGGTGTTATGTATAGATTACTAACAACTTTATACCTTTTGTGCTTATTAAGTTCCTATGTCACCAATTATACATAAATGATTAATCGGTACCCTTTTATTCAGCACTACGGACTTCCTTATATTTATCTTAGTTTGTGTATGTGAGTTTAATATGCATTTTTTATGAATTAGAACAAAATATTTATTTTTGTTATGACCCACATAAATTTGAGCATATCATTTTTTATTTTTTGTTTTTTGAAGAGAAATAAAGAAGAAAAAGGTTGGAACTTTTTGAATAATAAGGTGATACGGAGATCATATATCTGGAGGTGTTCCTTATACGAAGGTGCTGAGAAGAAATCTTAAAAATTCAAGTTTTTGATGAATTTCAACAAGAAGTCTGGAATGATCTAGAAGTCCAAAAAATGTGTATTTTATATGCTTTGAAATCTTAGGATGTGGAGTTTTTAATGAATAAAGCGAAAACTTTTTTGGAATTTTATAGAGGAAATTATGATGTTTTTGTTACAAGTTGTCTAACAGATAGAAAAGAACTAAACATAACTATGTTTTTAGGTTTCCCAAGTCTTTTGAGATCACCTATGCATTTATCAAAGTATTTCATGTTTTAAGTTATTCATGAAGTCTTTTTATTTTTTAGGTCATATAAGTAATTGAAGAACAAAAACTATGTGTTTTTGGACTAACTTCATTGAGAAGTATGGAATAAATTAGAAGCCCAAAAAATGTGTATCTTATATCTTAGAAATTTATGGACATTTAATTTAGAATTAAAAATGACAAGGGTTTTGGAATTATGAGACAAAGTTATTTGATGTAAATTACACATCCATAGATTTCAAAACTTTGTCTCATAATTCTAAAACACTTGTCATTTTTCAATCATATCTTAAGATCTTCAATGCATATACTAAAATATTTGATGTGTCTGAATCATTAGTGAAGTCTTTTATTGTGTCAGGTCATAAATAGTTGATGTTTTGTTTAGAATCATCAATTTTGAGAATTTTGTGTGTTTTTTGACCAACTTCAACAAAAAATCTAGAATTATCTATTAAGTCAAAAAATATGTATCTTAAAGTCTTTGAAAGCACTAGATGTATAGTGTTCAATGACAAATGACAATACTTTTTAAGTTGAAACATTCCAAAAATACGGTCCAATTTTTTTTTTAAAACTCATTTAAGAAAACCATAATTCATCAAACATCATAATAAAGCTCATAAATTGTGTATCTCAATTCATCATAACAAAATATTGTGTCAAAATCATGTATCAAAATATCACAGTCTAAACACCCAGGATGAACGAATAGTGTGTGCATTGCAATCATCACAAGATCTTCCGTTTGCTACCGGAAGTACCTAAAACCAAAACTGAAAACTATAAGCACAAAGCTTATTGAGTCTCCCCAAACTACCCCATACCATACACATAACACATAGCATGCAACTAGGAGATACGGGCCTCGCCGACACTCGAGGAAATATGGGCCCCCGCCCATACTCGACTACTATGACATATGAGCCTCACCCACACTCAGCTATCTCAGAGATATGTGCCTCACCCACACTCTTCTAACTAGGAGATACGAACCTCACCCACACTCAGCTGGTTAGGAGGTACATGCCTCTTCCACACTCCACTATCTAGGAGATAGTGTAACACCCATAAAAATCAAGCCAAGTTAAAACTTTTTCAAACATCCAAAAGCCATTAGTTATTACAAAAGTGTTTTCAAAATAGTCTCATATTAGAGTATTCCAGAAAACAATAAGTCCAAATCACGAGGATGTTTACGGTCACGCCTTCGCCTTGTCGAGACATCTGAAGCACCTAAAACAATAAACTGAAACTTTAAGCACAAAGCTTAGTGAGATCCCCCAAAATGCCCATACACACAACGATAAACATATAATCACAAACACCTTACTACGGGTCCAATCAACCATCGGGTGGGAATACCCCAGGCCCTCAATCATCGGGTTAGAATGCCAACATACTATGGGTCCAATCATCCGTTGGGATGGAATACCACAGGACTACTAACTGACACACAAAGCATCCCAGTCTCATCGTATACAATGACAAATATGTCGGGTCCAATCAACCATCGGGTTGGAATACCCTAGGCAGAATCAACCTTCGGGTCCAGTCATCCATCCGGATGGAATAACCTAGGTTGGAATGACATATATATATATATATATATATATATATATATATATATATATATATATATATATATATATATATATATATATATATATATATAACGGGTCCAATCGTCCTCGGGATGGAATACCCTCGGCCCACAACCATCGGGTTGGAATGCCCACATACTACGAGTCCAATCATCCTCGTGATGGAATACTCCCAGCCCAAAATCGTCGGGTTGGAATGCCTAGGTCTATTGGATTTCGCACAAAGCAAATAAGCCTCAACCACCAATCAAACATGTGCATATATATATATATATATATATATATATATATATATATATATATATATATATCAGATAATCACATAATAGTCTATAGACATACAAACCGGCCTAACAGATCATAATAGCATAGTAACATCTTATCTACCAGGATACTCATCTAACAGATCATAACCGTATAACATCATCCTATCTACTAGGATACTGATGTAATGGATCATACTAGTATAACATATCAGGATAACAATCCAAAAGGGTCGGCCTTGTGCCTTCAACCCTTGATTATAGTGAGGAAAACTCACCTCACACTGCTGAAGTCCCACGGATAAAACGCCAGTTCCTGGTTGACATATTCATGTGATGTTAACATCAAAACAATACCCAATTAATAATTAGGTTCCAAGCCCAAGGTCCAACTCACACTCCAAAGGCCCAACAATCAACCAATGGTCCAAAACCCAACATATGGCCTAATTTTCCAAATTGGGCCCAGACCTCTACATGGTCTTTCCTTAAGGCCCAACCATTTAGTCTAGTCCAAAAATTTCTCATTTCAATTGGTCCAACCTCGTATAATCCTCAAGGCCCAATTATGGCCATTTATGGCCCAAGTTTCCAAATTGAGCCCAAACCCACACATGGGCCTTACCCTAAAACCCATCCAAATATTTTAGTCCATTTACTTGTTCTTGGATAGCCCATCCAAATATTTTAGTCCATTTACGATAAGGGTTAAGTGTTCCTACTTAACTCATTACGGACTTACTCCATTAAGTCAAATATTGCTTTAGGTTAATTGCTAGTGATTATTAATTAACATATTCAGTCTAATAAATAATTGCAGTGCGCGTCCCGATCATATTCCCAAAATTACGGTTTCATGAAATTAGGGTTTTCCAAACCCTAATTAGGGTTTCCAACCCAATCACAACCCAATAGGCTCAAAAGCTAAGTCCTTAGATCCATTAGGTGTAACAGCCCAATTTTCTAATGTCCATTAAATGACATGTAATCGTTCCAACATCTCCCAAGATCAATTATAAACTTATTTATAGACTAAACTACAACGGAAGAAAAATAAAATAAAATAAAGTCTTCAACCGAAGAGCTTCGGGTGTTACGTCTTTGTGTAATTCCTCTGTCGTATTATGGATCAATCCTTCTCCTTGGACTTTTCTCTACCACTTGCTAAATAGTTTCCTGGGTTGCACACATTTAAAGTTTCTAAATGGGTTGCACATACATGTTCATCACTTAAAAAAACCAATAGTTTTATCAAATAGTTTCAATAAATCATAAAACAAAACATATCACCCAATGATATAATTTAGGGGAACGATTATTTATCTAGAGAAAGAATAAAAGTTTCATTTCCCTTCTCCTTGAGACAATTCATCATCCATTGTACTCAAGTATTTTAAATATCGAAGGAAATGAGTATAAATCTCAATTCCCATCCGCGCCCATCACACACATCCGTCAAGCTCACGGCGATTAAACACCCCATCCACTCCCACTAAACATGTCACCCAAAAAAATGCACAATAGATAAACAACCACAGAACACGAGAAACTCACCTTGGCAAACTCGTTGTTAGGTCTTAACTGAATATTGTCACACTATTTGTACCCTACATTCAATCAACACGTTTTTTTAAAGCATTAAATCCTAGAAAAACATCCTACGTGTTCATTTTGGTTCAACGCTCCATGTGTCTCGTTTGGCCAATCAAAATAAGCATCATCTATGTTAGTTAAAACATATGTAATAATTTTAGTACAAGTATTATCTTTTATTGCATCAATATTTTCATCTAAATAAAGTTTCACTCTCAAATATAATACTCATATATTAAAACAATTGAAATGTTGAAATACAAAAGTATTTGGTTTTAATAATAACAATAATAACTAGTTGCTTAGGATAACTTGATGGACCATTTTGTCTTTCTTATTTTCGTACGATTTCTAAATGAATTTAGAATTTTCAAAATGTTAATAGTTCAAGGACCATTTATGTAACTTCTGTTTTTAATTCAAAATAAAAAAGAATGAAGCGTTGTTTCCTTTAGGAAATGAAAACTTGATCAAAACCAGAGGGGCTCTTTCTATAAATTTGAATCCCTGAAAAATAAAAAGTACACAGTTGACTAGTTGTTTTGACCGTTGTTTTGATCATTCATGCTACCCATCCAAAACAAAAACCTAAATTTCATTTCTTCTTTACCTGACACTATTTTTAGTCCATTTTTAAACAATTTGTAGCTTCAAAATTATGTAAATTTAATCTATAATACCAACATTAATCATCTCCGCTTCTTACCAAATGTAATCATAAACTATTTTTCTGAAATACTCTTGAATGAATATGAATTCAAGCTCTTACAAAAATTCAAACACTTCAAAATTTTCATCAATTAAACTCTTATTAGGCCGAACAGAGACATTAAATGGAACCAAAACACTTAATGCAAACGTACAACCCTAATCAAATGACTATACCAAGATAAAATCAAAGAAACATACTTTAATTTGCTAGAAAGCCCCAAAAACCTTCATGAACTTTAAACCCCGATTTCTATTTTGTTTCTCCAACCTTTCTTGCAATTTTTGTGGGCATTCCACTCTATTTCTCGTGCCTTTTATAATGCCTAAGTTTGTAACATTTCAAGTTAACCCAAAAGTCCAAATTTATGACTATAATCAAAGTGATGAGTTTTGGAATTAAAATTCCATAATTTCTCTATTTACTCCTAATTAATTCCTTAATCATAATTATAATAATACATTTAGACCATATATTTATATATTTATATTAATTTGAGTTATCACAAACTTCCCCCTTCAAAAAAAATTTGTCCTCGGAATTTGAACTAAACAACATATTAAGGGTATTTGGTCTTCTTATCTCATACATTTTCCTATGTCGCCTCTAACCCTTTATGTTACTTTCACTAAGCTTTCATTAGTTGTATGTCCAAATTCCTTAACTTCTTGACCAGCTAATCCATTTCTCGTTGTAATCTCTTCCAAAATGATGACATGAAACTAAGTTTATGATCATAAATAAACAAGTGAATGATCTCGTTAATAACTTTTCCTACATGTATATTTCACCAAATGACACAATTTTAAGGAACATGTTAGATATACAAAGAAAGAACCAATGGTCCACTTCCCTTCCCACTTGGCACAACCTCTACATTTTTCTCAAGCATTCAAATATCCAAGGAAATGAGTAACTTCTCAAATCCTATCTCCCGTTGGTCTCAACACACCGTTATGTTACTGACTATCATACACTCATGTCCCCATTAAATGTGTCATCATACACCAGTTAAACAAATCTAAAAACTTTCCACTTATCCTCTTCCATGGATTCATTATAAATCTTCTTCGTTCCAACCAGTAAACTGACACATACATCAATTCTCAGCATTTTTAATCTTGATTGATTCCTTCCTTAACTTATGACTTAGAGCAAAAGTGATAATGTTATCCTTCCCTAGGTGACATAATACCACATAGTCACAGTCTCTTAGAATTTCCACTTATTTTGTTGTCTCATGTTCAATCATATCTAATCAAACATGAAATTGACACTCTTGTAGTCAGTAAAGATCTTACACCTTCTTTGACTCTTAGTAATCTACGCATATTTACATCGTCCCATCATTCTTCGTGATGAACAACATCGATGCACCCCACGGTGATGTACTGTGTCAAATAAAACCTTATAGATCCTGCAATTTCTACATAAATTCTTTCATGCTTGTTGGTGCTAACCAATAGGACTCTCTAGAACTCCCTTACAGCTGGTATACATACAATATCATGTTCCCCGTATTTAGTACCCACACCTGAATAATTTTCCTACTACATGTTTGCATCATTTTCGACAACTAAGCCATTCTTATCATTATATCAAAACCTCATAGTGCTACAAGTATAAGTTTTAGAGGTGCAAACAACTATCTATTTTAATTAAACAATAATCAAAATCCACTCTTATTATTACTCAATGGTCATTGTCATTCTCTATTTCTAGAGAAACTTTTACATTCCAATCTAGGCACTTACAAAAAGTAAAGAAAGAAAAAAAAATGTTTGCGTTTAAACTATATATCACCCACATATGCATTAAGCTTAATAAGAAGATACTTATCACTATATCGGTGCATCCTGAGCTTCCTGAGCTTCCTGGGTTGTCATAAGGAAATCCCTGTCATTTGTTCTTGTTGTTTCTGCCTTTTCATCTCCTGAACAATTCTCTTTCACATCATGCATTGATTATTGTTATCCTTATTATGCGTATAGTTTAACCTGATGTGATCTGGGGACCCGCATCCATAACATACTTTCCCTATTTTACAATTTGAAGCCATATGTCCTATCTTTCCACATTTGTAGCATGTTCTTTGGTTCATATTACACTCCCCCTTATGGAATCATTTGCGGATAGTATATTGTTCTATCCTAGACCGTTGCTCATAGTTATGATCTGAACTAGAAGTCTTGCCTTTCTTTGAGTATGTATTTGAACTTTCCAACTTCCTTTTTCCAGAATCCTTATTCTCACCCTGACGATTCTTTTCCTGCTCTCGGCCTTCTGCGGCGTCCACAACAGACAAGAAAGTACATGGCTTCTGAATTTCTACAAATTCACAAATGGTGGTTTTTAGTCCCCAAATATACCTCTCAACCCTCCTTTCTTTCATAGACACATAAAACTCTATAAATCTAGCTTTCTCAGTGAACTTAGTAGTGTACTCTCTCACTGCCATATCCTATTGTTCCAACCTCAAGAATTCTTCCTCCAACTATTTAATTGTCATTCGAGGGCAAAACCTTTCTTTAAAAATTCTTAGAAACTAATCCCACGACATCTTCTTGGCCGCCTCACGCCCCCTAACTTCCTTCACCATGCCCCACCAATGTATTGCCTCCCCTTTTTAACATTATCGCAACATAAATCACCTCGACCTCGACCGTGGTGGGAGTCAGAGCTACCCTGGCCAGACAGTGCATCTATTGGTGTTGTTATAGCCCCTCTCCCTCTTCCTCTACCCATGCTTCCTTTTCATTAGCCACATCTGTCACACCCCTAAACCAAGGATGGCGGAAACGTCCGGGGGTGGAGGACTTCATGTAGAGTATCACAACAATGAGTATAATAGTGCTCAAAGTAATACAACCAACACAAATATAATTGAAAACGTTACATCAAAGCACATGTTTACATGATTCACATCAAATACATTATAATACAAAATGAATTGTTTGACGATTTATCATCCCATCCTCAAAACGTTGTTGATTTCCTGTTTTCACTGAATTCCTGAGAATACAAGTAGTTTTGAAAAGTGTCAACACAAAGGTTGGTGAGTTCATAAGAGATTTCGTTAGAAAAGTAAATCGTTTTCCTTGTAAAAGCGTTAGAATATGTATCCAGAAAATCCGATATTTTCTTTAAAATTTGTGTAATGTAGTCTTATGACTGAAGACCAAAATGTATAATTAACCTTTCTTATTAATAGAAAATGTTATGTGCTTAAATGGACATGGACGCGTTTGAATTAAATGAAATTTCTGTATGTTCTCATGTTTGTTAATACTTTATATATATGTAGTCCTAAATTAGAGGACCGAGAATTAACAAGTATTGACCATACTTAAAAGTATAAATGTGGTTTCAAATGATGTGTAGTCGTAACTACCAAAACCAAAAGTGTACAGTAATATCTGTACTCATAGAGATAAAAAGTGATTTTAAATCGACATAAAACTCATTTAGGTTTTAAAAATAAAATCCCGTAAACTTATGGATTGTTATATCCCTATGTGAGTCGCTATAATCATACTATGACTATGTGAACCTGCCACGACGTTCTCAGGCGTCGCGAAAAATAAAATGACATTTGTCACCCATAGACCTGCAGGTCCCACCGTAGCTAGCAGCAAGGTGTGGGGTGTCAAACCCAATATAGATCTATATACAAGTATCACGTTCTCCCTCAAGGAGATTCTGATTATAACTACCAGGAATTATATCCCGCACTCGGACGTACGGGGAGAGAGAGAGAGAGAGAGAGAGAGAGAGAGAGAGTCTCACAATATAGGTTAACAAGTTTACGTGAAATGTGTGTGAATATAAATCTTTCTTGTATGAATGTACCCTTTTTGTACGAGTGTATTGAGTGATGTATCATAAACTATACCTATTATAGTTTATCTAAAATGTATGTAATATGTATGAACTCTTTTATGGAAATGTATTAGTGTTATGAATTTATCAAACTATAAGTTAACAAATTTACGTGAAATGTGTGTGAATATAAATCTTTCTTGTATGAATGTACCCTTTTTGTACGAGTGTGTTGAGTGATGTATCATAAACTATACCTATTATAGTTTATCTAACATGTATGTAATATGTATGAACTCTTTTATGGAAATGTATTAATGTTATGAATTTATTAAACTATACTTTTATAGTTTGATATACGTGTTCTAAAATGAATAATCAATATTTATTATGAATGACTTAGTTTCAGTTCATGATGACAAACTAACAAGGAAACACATTCAATAATTAGAACTTAGGTTTATACACTTTGCTCAACATAATACAAAGTGTTATGATATTTACATGGTGTTGGCTAACTTTAGCCATTCAGCCCTGTTTTGGAAAAATCATAGAAAAATCATACGAAGTCGAAAACTAGATCCATAAATTCTGAGAGTTCACAAAATGTGTCTAGTTTACTCATAATTTTTATCACGATTTTTAATGACCTCCAACTTGGGTGGAAAAGTCCATAATCACAGACTGGTCCGGATTGTTGTTTGAAATGATAGGCAGTTTAGTAAAAATCACCATAAATTGTAGAAAAATCGTATGGAGATGTGCAAGTAGTCATTTTAAAGCTAAAAACTTGAACTATTTGCACCTTGTACAGTTTTGAAAATAAAAATGTTTAAGATGCCCAAAACAGTCCGTGAATGGAGTTGAACTTTTCTGATGAAGGCTGTTAGAAAAATTTAGTTATGTTCTTGGTGTATTAACTTGTATTCCCCCCCTGAAAACTTGAGAAAACATGAAAATGTAGGGGTATGAACTCACCTTGAGTGATTTCAGTAGATAAGTGTTGAAGAAGAGAAGTGTTCAACCCAAGAACACTTGAAGAAACACTTGAAGATTCGAAGCTCTAACGCTAATATGATGCAGTTTGTGTAAGATATTCATGATTTGAGTAGAATGAACTGAAATAATCATAAGGAGGATGAATTATACTTACTAAGAGTGGAAGAACACTTGAAAATCAGCCTTGAATCTCGAAATTGGAGTAGGAAAAGTTTGAGAGAAAAGTGGTGTTTGATACGTAGTGAAATGAGAGCAAATGAGAGAAATGAGGAGAGAGGATGTTTGTTCCATCTCTAAAAACGTGGGAATGAGTGTAAATTGAGTGTAAGGGACACTGAAGTAACCTAGGTAAGGTGGGGAGGTGTGGTTAGTCAAAGAGTGGGTGTGGGGTGGTTGCTTGTGACATTGGATAAGGCAAAGTCAACACTCCACCTTTAATAATTCACCCATTTGATTTTTATTATTTAGATAATGATTTTCATCAAAATATGTTTAAATTATGAATATTTAGAGTTTATTATGTTAAAATATAATTTCTGGAGAAAATCCCGCTTTAAAATCACGAAAAACGGGCTTAAAATGTTAAAAATATCAAAAATGGGCTAAAAGTGACAAATTTCCGAATTCTGGCCGAGGTTCGGCCTTCTGATGCTGAAACCGGGAGGAGGGAGGGTAGAAACCGAGAGGGAAGAAGAGGGAGAGTAGGAACCGAGAGGGGAGAAAGGAGAGAGAGGGAACCGAGAGAGGAGAAGAGAGACCGAGAGAAGAGAAGAGACAGAGAGGAGAGAAGGAGCAGAGACCGAGAGGAAGGAAGAGAGAGCAGAGACCGAGAGGCGGGTAGAGACAGAGAGTGAAGAAGCGACAGAGAGGAGAGGAAGCGACAGAGAGGCGGAAGGCGAACAGAGAGTGCGAGTAGCGAACAGAGGCAGAGGCTCGGTCCTCGCGTGCCACAACCAACAGAGGCTCGGTCCTCGCGTGCCACAGCCAACAGAGGCTCTGTTCGGTCCTGGGGCCTTTTTGGTTCCTAGTCTCGGCCTTAAGGAGCTTCGGCTCCTTAAGAAGGGTTTCGGTTCCTAAGGTCCCGTTTTCTCGTTTTTACCCCGTTTTAAGCCGTTTTTGACCCGGTTAAGGGCCGGAATGACCCGAATGATTCTAAAAAGTTACGGGAACTATTTGAGGGAGATTTGGGAGAGATTTCTCATACTTGGAGAGATTTGGGAGAGATTTGACATTCTTGGAGAGATTTCTCATACAAAGAGATATTTGAGAGAGGTTTCACATACTTGGAGAGATTTGGGAGAGATTTGACATTCTTTGAGAGATTTCTCGTACAGAGAGATATTTGAGAGAGATTTGGGAGAGATTTTCATACTTGGAGAGATTTGGGAGAGATTTGCCATTCTTGGAGAGATTTCTCATACAAAGAGATATTTGAGAGAGGTTTCACATACTTGGAGAGATTTGGGAGAGATTTGACATTCTTGGAGAGATTTCTCGTACAGAGAGATATTTGAGAGAGATTTCACATACTTGGAGAGATTTGGGAGAGATTTGACATAGAGAGAGATAGAGTGAAAACGATTGAGAGAGGTTCAATGTGTGACAATTGTGAGTGTCCGGCATCGCAATGCATGGTTCGTAAACCCTGTTAAGCCTTGTTTAAGGATCTTACACACTCCCGATGAGTATGCAACACTGTTTTATCGGTTTGGCTCGCCACGTACCACAGTTTTAGGTTAATGAGATCTAGATGTTCGCACTTTTTCTTTATGATTTCTCATTAGAATAGAAGTTATGTAGAAGTTTCATAGTGTAAATTCTAGTACCCAAGGGCAAATTGAGTCAAACGGTTTGACTTGCTGACTTTAGTTGACTTTGACTTGACCGAAATTTAACGGTTGTCACATCATCCCCCCGTTAAAGGGAATTTCGTCCCGAAATTTGAATTTAGGCAAGGAGTAGGCATGAACAATCGATCCAAGAAGTGAGGATACTTCCTAATCGACTGACTCACGCGCTCCCATGTGACTCTAGGTCCTTGGTTAGTATTCCAGCGAACTTTCACTAATGGGAAGTGGCGTTGTTTCATCCGCTTGACCTCGATCCATGGTCACCATGGTTCTTCCATGAAGGTGAGGCTCTTGTGGAACTCGATCTCGTCGAGGGGAATTGCAAGAGTCTCGTCGGATAAATACTTCTTGTAAATTTGGGATGTGTTGGGTAGAGTGTACTTTACCAAGCTCGCAGGAGTAGATTTGAAGTAGCGAGTTACATGGCTGATTCTGACAAGAATTTCGGAAGACACAATTATTTGGGATATTGGCTTTCCATGCTTTCCGAAGCGTACTAAGCCTTCCCAGAGTGAGTGTCCCTAGAGGAATTTGGTCGGTTATACCGGTGTTCTAAAGGTTTCTTCCTCTTGCTTCTCTTCCTATCAAGGGTTGCTCCCTTTAGGGTCAAAGTTGGGAGGGGGTCCGTATTTTTCGAGAAGTTCCAAAGGAACTAAGACGGTAGATCAGCGAGACCCAGAATTTTGGCGTATTTCTGCTAACGCCTTCGGTGCTGACTGTTTCTCAACGGTTTTGATCAATTGAAAGGGTCCTTATGAATTTCCACCTTGGTAACGATGTGTCTCGCGAATTGAACTCCTCAATTCCAAAACTCGTATCTAGAGAACCTCGGGTAATACTTCTCTGGTCGTATTTCTTCCGTGGTTTGTTGTAGCTGCTCTCCATGGTTTCCTTCTTACTACGAGGGTAGATAAGTAAGTCATTTGTAATGACGATGATGAACTGATCCCAGCAAGAATGGCATATCCTATTTATTACGAGTGGGTTTGGTCCTATCCGAGGGTTATCACTACGAACTTTCAGCATCTGCATCGAAATTGGAGGATTGTTCTCGGACATCCTTCTTCAATACTCGTGACTGGTGATATTCTGATCTCAGGTCCAATTCTTGAAGGGTACCTCGTTTCTTGAGGTTGGTCAGCCTATTCGTCAATGCGAGGCAGATAGTAAAGGTTTCTATTGGAGATGTTGTCGGGGCCTCTGAAATCGATGGAATTATGAGCAATTTGCTTTTCTATTTGACGAATAAGACCAGAGTTTTCCAGGGAGAGAAGCTTGGTTCCTCAATTTCATTGTTGAGTAGTTCGACAGGTTTGACCTGACAGCTCTTGTAGCTCGGTAGGAAGTATGTGGGTTTGGTTTACGCGACTAGACCTTTTTGAATGGTAGGACATTCACTCGTCCTTCTGGGCAACCTTGGCCTGAAGTTCATGGCAAGATTCGCACCTGGTTGTATCCATCCCAAGCTTCCTTGCTTGAACCTTGTCTGTTGTATGCATGACCTTCCCGAAAGGTCTCCTGCAAATACTTGTGATAGGGCTTTGGGAAGTATAACACTCCTCTGGTGCGTGTTTCGGAGTTCCACAGCGAGAGATGACCCAAAGGTCCGTGCTGGGTGTTTATGAGAGACGATAGTTTCGATATTCAGGGGTTAGGTGAAAGGCCCTTTTGTAGTCGTTTAATCAGGAAGACAAAGGCAATATCAATCAAAATTGGAATACGACAACACTATCTTTTTAGATAACATGAGATAAGTTGTATTCGAAGGAAGAGATCACTAGAGTGATAGAGTGTCCTGTATTTCTTTTCTGTGTGTTCCGTTTTGTTAAATGTTATGATTATTGCAGATGATTCATACCACAGTGTCTAGCAGTGGTAGTGGGTGTGTTTTCAATAGCCAGTAATGATACTTGATATCATGATTCCTGACATGTCTCCTCACGATCGGGCGGTATATGATCGTCGTATGTAAATTGATATCGTGCAATCATCGGGTGGGTGACCCCACTCAACCCCTAATACTAGACATGGAATCGGAGTCAGGATGGAATTATCTATTTCAAGACTTTAGTATTTTGATTTTTAAATTAACCCCGATGTATGGACAAGGTCATCACAACTTACAGGTAATGCTCCTAAGGTCACATATGAATGTCTTTGGTTTGATTTGTATGAGAGAGAAAATATTTTAGCCACATTTTTTTTTAGAAGGAAGGTTACTTTAGTAAGCGTACCAAATTCATTACAAACATATAGTACTTAAACGTTTTGTTATTGGGAACATTACAAAAGTCCTAACATGGTTCCCTTGCTGCTCCTGTTGGTGTGTTCATCACATTCCTCCTGTTCCTTCGTCATTCTTCTCAGTTGGACATTCTCTCTTGAAGTGTCCCATTTCACCACATAGGTAGCATACTGGGCCTACCTTGGTGCAGTTGATTGAAGGGAGGTGATGGGCCGAGGCCCTACAGAAACGAACAGTATGCCCTTTCCTGTTGCAGTTTTTACAGTGCATCTCCCGGCAAGCCCCATGGTGATGAAAGCCACATTTGTTGCACTTTGGGAGTGATCCCTCATATGGTCTGGTAGGCATTTGGGTGGCAGACCCCGAGGCTAGTGTCGAGGCATGTGTCATGACTGCTGTTGTAATGGTAGGGGCGACCCTAGGTTGTTGTCTTTTAGTGTATCCTTTAGATTGGTGGCGCTCTTTCATGTCCCAAAACTTTCTCTTCTTGTTCGTAGGTTCGTGGCCTGAGGAATTTTTGTTGGTAGGTACCCATTGGTGTCCCTCATTGTTACCACAATTTGTATTGTTAGTACCGCTTCCACCCTTGCTGACGTTGTTAGTATTGAAATGCACCATGACGGCTGCCACGGCTGCCGTGACTGCAGCTTGAAAAGTAGCAACGTCTATCTGAAGTGTTGGCGCCTTGCTAGTCGATTTCTTGCCTCTTGGTGAATACATAGCTCTGTTTCATGACGAAAAACGACTTTGTTAGTGGAAATGATTGTCTTAAGTGCATCCTTACAATTTATATTTACGCATATAAATTTTTGCACATTACTGTACTATTCTTAGTGTTTTTGCTAACGCTCCCGAGATGGAGTTATGGCAGTAGGTAGGAGTAGGTTTCATATGGACGTTAAGCTTTACTCCTCTTAGAATCATGCTTGTCCGAACACCTTGGCTGAGGAATTTTGATGGGATCCGGTGCATTAGTGCTGGAACGTTCGCACTCCATAGGTCTATGAAGAAGAAACTTCTCAACAATTTTTTAAAGGTGAGATGATAATGAGTTTCTAGAATGGCTATATGTCGTGAGTTTTCTAACTAAGTTTATCTCATATCGATTTGTATCAAAGTTCGGTTGTTCCGGGTGTTCTAAAAACAATTTATAACGAGATTCTTTGTATAATAAACTCATGTATTTTAGTAGCTCTGTATCCAAGTGAAACCTTATACTTGACCCAAGCTAAGTCCTCATCACGACCTATTGATGTATGCTTAGTTATATAATTAAGGCTGGATAGTCATTCGAGTCGGATAGGTACATCCTATGCCCATCTTATTAATGTGACTCTAGAAATCATGGTTTCAGTGAAAATTTTGACCTCGATGCAGGTCTACTTCACATTTGTGCATGGGCGGGTTTTGATAGTAGATAGATTTCTTGATTAGTATGATCACTTAATTTGTAGTGTCGTGATTTTACTTACAATAGAGTAGCACCAGCGCATACTTATGAAGCTAATTTACCAGGTCTGGTGAGCGGCATGAACTCTACTTACGATGATCCATCCCTTGTGATGCCTGAGGCAAGGTCGATGCAATTTTGTAGCTTTGCTAATCAACGCTTGGCTACAATCATCCTTTCTTTGAATGCTGTGTCTCCTACCCTATTACTCTCTTTCCTCTTCACGAGTGGCGATAAGGTCCTAAAAAGAGAGTTGGTCTCGGGAATAGTAGTATAATTCTGAGTCACCGGTATATGAGATGGTGGGGTCTATAGTAGTGCACAGTTTCTGAACTCAAATTGTAGTCTTCCTGTTTTAATCCTCGATGATCGCGATCCACCGGGTCTTTGCCGGGAGGGCTCTATCCGTCAGTCCCCCGTGGTTGAGGTCATAGCACCCTCGTTGGTCTCCACATGGTGGTTGTTTTCATTGTTGTCGACATTCAACCCTCGATCACGATTGCCCAACGGTTCACGGGTTCGTTATAGTCGAAACGGTTCACGGAACCCTTTCTATGCATGGAGGATTGATTACCTCCGGTCCCGCTTATGATTCTTCTCATAATCATTCACCATTCCTCGAGTTCGGATTAGGAAAGTAAGGGTCGTCCGGTAAGTAGGGTTTTGCTATGCCGTATTTGCGAGAATAGAAGTGGAGGAGATAAGTACTATGCGTCTAACTCTATTATCAATTACTTATAGGGGGTAATCCTTATTAGTTACTTCTATAATGACATAGTGCATACTAATTACATATAACAAGATACGATAGACCTTTGAATAAGTGATCCCACTCTAGGTCCACATCCAAACAAGGAAAAGGAAGTAAAGTAATGACCACAAATTCTAAGTCTATAATTTCTAAGTTATATATAACCTTAAGTATCCACTTAGGGACTATAGACCTATTATTAAGGATCTATTTAGTTTTCATATAAGTTATGATATTACAAAATACTCCTATAGTATTTTAAACTCATGTTCTATTCTAATGTTCTCATTGTGGTAGTGTTGGTAAGTTTTAGACTTGTTGCCATATCACAACTATTCTTGGGCATGTGCTAATCACTCCTAGGACCAGCATAGTTGATCAGGCTATGCCACTCCAAGGATTGACCATACATCCCCGAGCTTACCTGTGATATTCAACAATCATTACTTTTGTTTTGTTCTAGAGTGGTGCTGACCTTAATATGTATGTATGCATGTATACCTTTAATAAGAAACTATTTATTTCTAAAAGTATAGTTGTTTTGAAACTTTAAATCAGAGACTTAGTCCCAATGCATTTATAGTTTGTATATCTTATGTGGTTTGATATACTGAGTTCACTATAAACAATGCTCTGATACCAATCTGTCACACCCCCAAACCAAGGATGGCGGAAACGTCCGGGGGTGGAGGACTTCATGTAGAGTATCACAACAATGAGTATAATAGTACTCAAAGTAATACAACCAGCACAAATATAATTGAAAACGTTACATCAAAGCACATGTTTACATGATTCACATCAATTACATTATAATACAAAATGAACTGTTTGATGATTTATCATCCCATCCTCAAAACGTTGTTGATTTCCTGTTTTCACTGAATTCCTGAGAATACAAGTAGTTTTGAAAAGTGTCAACACAAAGGTTGGTGAGTTCATAAGAGATTTCGTTAGAAAGTAAATCGTTTTCCTTGTAAAAGCGTTAGAATATGTATCCAGAAAATCCGATATTTTCTTTAAAATTTGTGTAATGTAGTCTTATGACTGAAGACCAAAATGTATAATTAACCTTTCTTATTAATAGAAAATGTTATGTGCTTAAATGGACATGGACGCGTTTGAATTAAATGAAATTTCTGTATGTTCTCATGTTTGTTAATACTTTATATATATGTAGTCCTAAATTAGAGGACCGAGAATTAACAAGTATTGACCATACTTAAAAGTATAAATGTGGTTTCAAATGATGTGTAGTCGTAACTACCAAAACCAAAAGTGTACAGTAATATCTGTACTCATAGAGATAAAAAGTGATTTTAAATCGACATAAAACTCATTTAGGTTTTAAAAATAAAATCCCGTAAACTTATGGATTGTTATATCCCTATGTGAGTCGCTATAATCATACTATGACTATGTGAACCTGCCACGACGTTCTCAGGCGTCGCGAAAAATAAAATGACATTTGTCACCCATAGACCTGCAGGTCCCACCGTAGCTAGCAGCAAGGTGTGGGGTGTCAAACCCAATATAGATCTATATACAAGTATCACGTTCTCCCTCAAGGAGATTCTGATTATAACTACCAGGAATTATATCCCGCACTCGGACGTACGGGGAGAGAGAGAGAGAGAGAGAGAGAGAGAGTCTCACAATATAGGTTAACAAGTTTACGTGAAATGTGTGTGAATATAAATCTTTCTTGTATGAATGTACCCTTTTTGTACGAGTGTATTGAGTGATGTATCATAAACTATACCTATTATAGTTTATCTAAAATGTATGTAATATGTATGAACTCTTTTATGGAAATGTATTAGTGTTATGAATTTATCAAACTATAAGTTAACAAATTTACGTGAAATGTGTGTGAATATAAATCTTTCTTGTATGAATGTACCCTTTTTGTACGAGTGTGTTGAGTGATGTATCATAAACTATACCTATTATAGTTTATCTAACATGTATGTAATATGTATGAACTCTTTTATGGAAATGTATTAATGTTATGAATTTATTAAACTATACTTTTATAGTTTGATATACGTGTTCTAAAATGAATAATCAATATTTATTATGAATGACTTAGTTTCAGTTCATGATGACAAACTAACAAGGAAACACATTCAATAATTAGAACTTAGGTTTATACACTTTGCTCAACATAATACAAAGTGTTATGATATTTACATGGTGTTGGCTAACTTTAGCCATTCAGCCCTGTTTTGGAAAAATCATAGAAAAATCATACGAAGTCGAAAACTAGATCCATAAATTCTGAGAGTTCACAAAATGTGTCTAGTTTACTCATAATTTTTATCACGATTTTTAATGAGCTCCAACTTGGGTGAAAAAGTCCATAATCACAGACTGGTCCGGATTGTTGTTTGAAATGATAGGCAGTTTTGTAAAAATCACCATAAATTGTAGAAAAATCGTATGGAGATGTGCAAGTAGTCATTTTAAAGCTAAAAACTTGAACTATTTGCACCTTGTACAGTTTTGAAAATAAAAATGTTTAAGATGCCCAAAACAGTCCGTGAATGGAGTTGAACTTTTCTGATGAAGGCTGTTAGAAAAATTTAGTTATGTTCTTGGTGTTTTAACTTGTATTCCCCCCCTGAAAACTTGAGAAAACATGAAAATGTAGGGGTATGAACTCACCTTGAGTGATTTCAGTAGATTAGTGTTGAAGAAGAGAAGTGTTCAACCCAAGAACACTTGAAGAATCACTTGAAGATTCGAAGCTCTAACGCTAATATGATGGAGTTTGTGTAAGATATTCATGATTTGAGTAGAATGAACTGAAATAATCATAAGGAGGATGAATTATACTTACTAAGAGTGGAAGAACACTTGAAAATCAGCCTTGAATCTCGAAATTGGAGTGGGAAAAGTTTGAGAGAAAAGTGGTGTTTGATACTTAGTGAAATGAGAGCAAATGAGAGAAATGAGGAGAGAGGATGTTTTTTCCATCTCTAAAAACGTGGGAATGAGTGTAAATTGAGTGTAAGGGACATTGAAGTAACCTAGGTAAGGTGGGGAGGTGTGGTTAGTCAAAGAGTGGGTGTGGGGTGGTTGCTTGTGACATTGGATAAGGCAAAGTCAACACTCCACCTTTAATAATTCACCCATTTGATTTTTATTATTTAGATAATGATTTTCATCAAAATATGTTTAAATTATGAATATTTAGAGTTTATTATGTTAAAATATAATTTCTGGAGAAAATCCCGCTTTAAAATCACGAAAAACGGGCTTAAAATGTTAAAAATATCAAAAATGGGCTAAAAGTGACAAATTTCCGAATTCTGGCCGAGGTTCGGCCTTCTGATGCTGAAACCGGGAGGAGGGAGGGTAGAAACCGAGAGGGAAGAAGAGGGAGAGTAGGAACCGAGAGGGGAGAAAGGAGAGAGAGGGAACCGAGAGAGGAGAAGAGAGACCGAGAGAAGAGAAGAGACAGAGAGGAGAGAAGGAGCAGAGACCGAGAGGAAGGAAGAGAGAGCAGAGACTGAGAGGCGGGTAGAGACAGAGAGTGAAGAAGCGACAGAGAGGAGAGGAAGCGACAGAGAGGCGGAAGGCGAACAGAGAGTGCGAGAAGCGAACAGAGGCAGAGGCTCGGTCCTCGCGTGCCACAACCAACAGAGGCTCGGTCCTCGCGTGCCACAGCCAACAGAGGCTCTGTTCGGTCCTGGGGCCTTTTTGGTTCCTAGTCTCGGCCTTAAGGAGCTTCGGCTCCTTAAGAAGGGTTTCGGTTCCTAAGGTCCCGTTTTCTCGTTTTTACCCCGTTTTAAGCCGTTTTTGACCCGGTTAAGGGCCGGAATGACCCGAATGATTCTAAAAAGTTACGGGAACTATTTGAGGGAGATTTGGGAGAGATTTCTCATACTTGGAGAGATTTGGGAGAGATTTGACATTCTTGGAGAGATTTCTCATACAAAGAGATATTTGAGAGAGGTTTCACATACTTGGAGAGATTTGGGAGAGATTTGACATTCTTTGAGAGATTTCTCGTACAGAGAGATATTTGAGAGAGATTTGGGAGAGATTTTCATACTTGGAGAGATTTGGGAGAGATTTGCCATTCTTGGAGAGATTTCTCATACAAAGAGATATTTGAGAGAGGTTTCACATACTTGGAGAGATTTGGGAGAGATTTGACATTCTTGGAGAGATTTCTCGTACAGAGAGATATTTGAGAGAGATTTCACATACTTGGAGAGATTTGGGAGAGATTTGACATAGAGAGAGAGATAGAGTGAAAACGATTGAGAGAGGTTCAATGTGTGACAATTGTGAGTGTCCGGCATCGCAATGCATGGTTCGTAAACCCTGTTAAGCCTTGTTTAAGGATCTTACACACTCCCGATGAGTATGCAACACTGTTTTATCGGTTTGGCTCGCCACGTACCACAGTTTTAGGTTAAGGAGATCTAGATGTTCACACTTTTTCTTTATGATTTCTCATTAGAATAGAAGTTATGTAGAAGTTTCATAGTGTAAATTCTAGTACCCAAGGGCAAATTGAGTCAAACGGTTTGACTTGCTAACTTTAGTTGACTTTGACTTGACCGAAATTTGACGGTTGTCACATCATCCCCCCGTTAAAGGGAATTTCGTCCCGAAATTTGAATTTAGGCAAGGAGTAGGCATGAACAATCGATCCAAGAAGTGAGGATACTTCCTAATCGACTGACTCACGCGCTCCCATGTGACTCTAGGTCCTTGGTTAGTATTCCAGCGAACTTTCACTAATGGGAAGTGGCGTTGTTTCATCCGCTTGACCTCGATCCATGGTCACCATGGTTCTTCCATGAAGGTGAGGCTCTTGTGGAACTCGATCTCGTCGAGGGGAATTGCAAGAGTCTCGTCGGATAAATACTTCTTGTAAATTTGGGATGTGTTGGGTAGAGTGTACTTTACCAAGCTCGCAGGAGTAGATTTGAAGTAGCGAGTTACATGGATGATTCTGACAAGAATTTCGGAAGACACAATTATTTGGGATATTGGCTTTCCATGCTTTCCGAAGCGTACTAAGCCTTCCCAGAGTGAGTGTCCCTAGAGGAATTTGGTCGGTTATACCGGTGTTCTAAAGGTTTCTTCCTCTTGCTTCTCTTCCTATCAAGGGTTGCTCCCTTTAGGGTCAAAGTTGGGAGGGGGTCCGTATTTTTCGAGAAGTTCCAAAGGAACTAAGACGGTAGATCAGCGAGACCCAGAATTTTGGCGTATTTCTGCTAACGCCTTCGGTGCTGACTGTTTCTCAACGGTTTTGATCAATTGAAAGGGTCCTTATGAATTTCCACCTTGGTAACGATGTGTCTTGCGAATTGAACTCCTCAATTCCAAAACTCGTATCTAGAGAACCTCGGGTAATACTTCTCTAGTCGTATTTCTTCCGTGGTTTGTTGTAGCTGCTCTCCATGGTTTCCTTCTTACTACGAGGGTAGATAAGTAAGTCATTTGTAATGACGATGATGAACTGATCCCAGCAAGAATGGCATATCCTATTTATTACGAGTGGGTTTGGTCCTATCCGAGGGTTATCACTACGAACTTTCAGCATCTGCATTGAAATTGGAGGATTGTTCTCGGACATCCTTCTTCAATACTCGTGACTGGTGATATTCTGATCTCAGGTCCAATTCCTGAAGGGTACCTCGTTTCTTGAGGTTGGTCAGCCTATTCGTCAATGCGAGGCAGATAGTAAAGGTTTCTATTGGAGATGTTGTCGGGGCCTCTGAAATCGATGGAATTATGAGCAATTTGCTTTTCTATTTGACGAATAAGACCAGAGTTTTCCAGGGAGAGAAGCTTGGTTCCTCAATTTCATTGTTGAGTAGTTCGACAAGTTTGACCTGACAGCTCTTGTAGCTCGGTAGGAAGTATGTGGGTTTGGTTTACGCGACTAGACCTTTTTGAATGGTAGGACATTCACTCGTCCTTCTGGGCAACCTTGGCCTGAAGTTCATGGCAAGATTCGCACCTGGTTGTATCCATCCCAAGCTTCCTTGCTTGAACCTTGTCTGTTGTAT
The DNA here is from genome assembly GCF_052625555.1 of Lactuca saligna. NCBI lineage: Eukaryota > Viridiplantae > Streptophyta > Magnoliopsida > Asterales > Asteraceae > Lactuca > Lactuca saligna. Next base: position 107,568,725 of record NC_136425.1, read on the forward strand.
GCATGACCTTCCCGAAAGGTCTCCTGCAAATACTTGTGATAGGGCTTTGGGAAGTATAACACTCCTCTGGTGCGTGTTTCGGAGTTCCACAGCGAGAGATGACCCAAAGGTCCGTGCTGGGTGTTTATGAGAGACGATAGTTTCGATATTCAGGGGTTAGGTGAAAGGCCCTTTTGTAGTCGTTTAATCAGGAAGACGAAGGCAATATCAATCAAAATTGGAATACGACAACACTATCTTTTTAGATAACATGAGATAAGTTGTATTCGAAGGAAGAGATCACTAGAGTGATAGAGTGTCCTGTATTTCTTTTCTGTGTGTTCCGTTTTGTAAAATGTTATGATTATTGCAGATGATTCATACCACAGTGTCTAGCAGTGGTAGTGGGTGTGTTTTCAATAGCCAGTAATGATACTTGATATCATGATTCCTGACATGTCTCCTCACGATCGGGCGGTATATGATCGTCGTATGTAAATTGATATCGTGCAATCATCAGGTAGGTGACCCCACTCAACCCCTAATACTAGACATGGAATCGGAGTCAGGATGGAATTATCTATTTCAAGACTTTAGTATTTTGATTTTTAAATTAACCCCGATGTATGGACAAGGTCATCACAACTTACAGGTAATGCTCCTAAGGTCACATATGAATGTCTTTGGTTTGATTTGTATGAGAGAGAAAATATTTTAGCCACATTTTTTTTAGAAGGAAGGTTACTTTAGTAAGCATACCAAATTCCTTACAAACATATAGTACTTAAACGTTTTGTCATTGGGAACATTACAAAAGTCCTAACATGGTTCCCTTGCTGCTCCTGTTGGTGTGTTCATCACATTCCTCCTGTTCCTTCGTCATTCTTCTCAGTTGGACATTCTCTCTTGAAGTGTCCCATTTCACCACATAGGTAGCATACTGGGCCTACCTTGGTGCAGTTGATTGAAGGGAGGTGATGGGCCGAGGCCCTACAGAAACGAACAGTATGCCCTTTCCTGTTGCAGTTTTTACAGTGCATCTCCCGGCAAGCCCCATGGTGATGAAAGCCACATTTGTTGCACTTTGGGAGTGATCCCTCATATGGTCTGGTAGGCATTTGGGTGGCAGACCCCGAGGCTAGTGTCGAGGCATGTGTCATGACTGCTGTTGTAATGGTAGGGGCGACCCTAGGTTGTTGTCTTTTAGTGTATCCTTTAGATTGGTGGCGCTCTTTCATGTCCCAAAACTTTCTCTTCTTGTTCGTAGGTTCGTGGCCTGAGGAATTTTTGTTGGTAGGTACCCATTGGTGTCCCTCATTGTTACCACAATTTGTATTGTTAGTACCGCTTCCACCCTTGCTGACGTTGTTAGTATTGAAATGCACCATGACGGCTGCCACGGCTGCCGTGACTGCAGCTTGAAAAGTAGCAACGTCTATCTGAAGTGTTGGCGCCTTGCTAGTCGATTTCTTGCCTCTTGGTGAATACATAGCTCTGTTTCATGACGAAAAACGACTTCGTTAGTGGAAATGATTGTCTTAAGTGCATCCTTACAATTTATATTTACGCATATAAATTTTTGCACATTACTGTACTATTCTTAGTGTTTCTGCTAACGCTCCCGAGATGGAGTTATGGCAGTAGGTAGGAGTAGGTTTCATATGGACGTTAAGCTTTACTCCTCTTAGAGTCATGCTTGTCCGAACACCTTGGCTGAGGAATTTTGATGGGATCCGGTGCATTAGTGCTGGAACGTTCGCACTCCATAGGTCTATGAAGAAGAAACTTCTCAACAATTTTTTAAAGGTGAGACGATAATGAGTTTCTAGAATGGCTATATGTTGCGAGTTTTCTAACTAAGTTTATCTCATATCGATTTGTATCAAAGTTCGGTTGTTCCGGGTGTTCTAAAAACAATTTATAACGAGATTCTTTGTATAATAAACTCATGTATTTTAGTAGCTCTGTATCCAAGTGAAACCTTATACTTGACCCAAGCTAAGTCCTCATCACGACCTATTGATGTATGCTTAGTTATATAATTAAGGTTGGATAGTCATTCGAGTCGGATAGGTACATCCTATGCCCATCTTATTAATGTGACTCTAGAAATCATGGTTTCAGTGAAAATTTTGACCTCGATGCAGGTCTACTTCACATTTGTGCATGGGCGGGTTTTGATAGTAGATAGATTTCTTGATTAGTATGATCACTTAATTTGTAGTGTCGTGATTTTACTTACAATAGAGTAGCACCAGCGCATACTTATGAAGCTAATTTACCAGGTCTGGTGAGCGGCATGAACTCTACTTACGATGATCCATCCCTTGTGATGCCTGAGGCAAGGTCGATGCAATTTTGTAGCTTTGCTAATCAACGCTTGGCTACAATCATCCTTTCTTTGAATGCTGTGTCTCCTACCCTATTACTCTCTTTCCTCTTCACGAGTGGCGATAAGGTCCTAAAAAGAGAGTTGGTCTCGGGAATAGTAGTATAATTCTGAGTCACCGGTATATGAGATGGTGGGGTCTATAGTAGTGCACAGTTTCTGAACTCAAATTGTAGTCTTCCTGTTTTAATCCTCGATGATCGCGATCCACCGGGTCTTTGCCGGGAGGGCTCTATCCGTCAGTCCCCCGTGGTTGAGGTCATAGCACCCTCGTTGGTCTCCACATGGTGGTTGTTTTCATTGTTGTCGACATTCAACCCTCAATCACGATTGCCCAACGGTTCACGGGTTCGTTATAGTCGAAACGGTTCACGGAACCCTTGCTATGCATGGAGGATTGATTACCTCCGGTCCCACTTATGATTCTTCTCATAATCATTCACCATTCCTCGAGTTCGGATTAGGAAAGTAAGGGTCGTCCGGTAAGTAGGGTTTTGCTATGCCGTATTTGCGAGAATAGAAGTGGAGGATATAAGTACTATGCGTCTAACTCTATTATCAATTACTTATAGGGGGTAATCCTTATTAGTTACTTCTATAATGACATAGTGCATACTAATTACATATAACAAGATACGATAGACCTTTGAATAAGTGATCCCACTCTAGGTCCACATCCAAACAAGGAAAAGGAAGTAAAGTAATGACCACAAATTCTAAGTCTATAATTTCTAAGTTATATATAACCTTAAGTATCCACTTAGGGACTATAGACCTATTATTAAGGATCTATTTAGTTTTCATATAAGTTATGATATTACAAAATACTCCTATAGTATTTTAAACTCATGTTCTATTCTAATGTTCTCATTGTGGTAGTGTTGGTAAGTTTTAGACTTGTTGCCATATCACAACTATTCTTGGGCATGTGCTAATCACTCCTAGGACCAGCATAGTTGATCAGGCTATGCCACTCCAAGGATTGACCATACATCCCCGAGCTTACCTGTGATATTCAACAATCATTACTTTTGTTTTGTTCTAGAGTGGTGCTGACCTTAATATGTATGTATGCATGTATACCTTTAATAAGAAACTATTTATTTCTAAAAGTATAGTTGTTTTGAAACTTTAAATCAGAGACTTAGTCCCAATGCATTTATAGTTTGTATATCTTATGTGGTTTGATATACTGAGTTCACTATAAACAATGCTCTGATACCAATCTGTCACACCCCCAAACCAAGGATGGCGGAAACGTCCGGGGGTGGAGGACTTCATGTAGAGTATCACAACAATGAGTATAATAGTACTCAAAGTAATACAACCAGCACAAATATAATTGAAAACGTTACATCAAAGCACATGTTTACATGATTCACATCAATTACATTATAATACAAAATGAACTGTTTGATGATTTATCATCCCATCCTCAAAACGTTGTTGATTTCCTGTTTTCACTGAATTCCTGAGAATACAAGTAGTTTTGAAAAGTGTCAACACAAAGGTTGGTGAGTTCATAAGAGATTTCGTTAGAAAAGTAAATCGTTTTCCTTGTAAAAGCGTTAGAATATGTATCCAGAAAATCCGATATTTTCTTTAAAATTTGTGTAATGTAGTCTTATGACTGAAGACCAAAATGTATAATTAACCTTTCTTATTAATAGAAAATGTTTTGTGCTTAAATGGACATGGACGCGTTTGAATTAAATGAAATTTCTGTATGTTCTCATGTTTGTTAATACTTTATATATATGTAGTCCTAAATTAGAGGACCGAGAATTAACAAGTATTGACCATACTTAAAAGTATAAATGTGGTTTCAAATGATGTGTAGTCGTAACTACCAAAACCAAAAGTGTACAGTAATATCTGTACTCATAGAGATAAAAAGTGATTTTAAATCGACATAAAACTCATTTAGGTTTTAAAAATAAAATCCCGTAAACTTATGGATTGTTATATCCCTATGTGAGTCTCTATAATCATACTATGACTATGTGAACCTGCCACGACGTTCTCAGGCGTCGCGAAAAATAAAATGACATTTGTCACCCGTAGACCTGCAGGTCCCACCGTAGCTAGCAGCAAGGTGTGGGGTGTCAAACCCAATATAGATCTATATACAAGTATCACGTTCTCCCTCAAGGAGATTCTGATTATAACTACCAGGAATTATATCCCGCACTCGGACGTACGGGGAGAGAGAGAGAGAGAGAGAGAGAGAGAGAGAGTCTCACAATATAGGTTAACAAGTTTACGTGAAATGTGTGTGAATATAAATCTTTCTTGTATGAATGTACCCTTTTTGTACGAGTGTATTGAGTGATGTATCATAAACTATACCTATTATAGTTTATCTAAAATGTATGTAATATGTATGAACTCTTTTATGGAAATGTATTAGTGTTATGAATTTATCAAACTATAAGTTAACAAATTTACGTGAAATGTGTGTGAATATAAATCTTTCTTGTATGAATGTACCCTTTTTGTACGAGTGTGTTGAGTGATGTATCATAAACTATACCTATTATAGTTTATCTAACATGTATGTAATATGTATGAACTCTTTTATGGAAATGTATTAATGTTATGAATTTATTAAACTATACTTTTATAGTTTGATATACGTGTTCTAAAATGAATAATCAATATTTATTATGAATGACTTAGTTTCAGTTCATGATGACAAACTAACAAGGAAACACATTCAATAATTAGAACTTAGGTTTATACACTTTGCTCAACATAATACAAAGTGTTATGATATTTACATGGTGTTGGCTAACTTTAGCCATTCAGCCCTGTTTTGGAAAAATCATAGAAAAATCATACGAAGTCGAAAACTAGATCCATAAATTCTGAGAGTTCACAAAATGTGTCTGGTTTACTCATAATTTTTATCACGATTTTTAATGACCTCCAACTTGGGTGAAAAAGTCCATAATCACAGACTGGTCCGGATTGTTGTTTGAAATGATAGGCAGTTTTGTAAAAATCACCATAAATTGTAGAAAAATCGTATGGAGATGTGCAAGTAGTAATTTTAAAGCTAAAAACTTGAACTATTTGCACCTTGTACAGTTTTGAAAATAAAAATGTTTAAGATGACCAAAACAGTCCGTGAATGGAGTTGAACTTTTCTGATGAAGGTTGTTAGAAAAATTTAGTTATGTTCTTGGTGTTTTAATGTAACACCCAAAGTTTCGAAGACCATGAAAGGAAAGAAAACCCTAAGTTTAGGGGTCGACTCGGCGAGTCTAAGGGGGACTCGGCGAGTCCGAGCGGGATCCGGGTCGGGGAGTAAGTGACCGACTCGGCGAGTCGACCAGGGGGACTCGGCGAGTCTGGTCTGTGCGTGGAAAACCCTGAATTCGGGACTTGGGGCCTATATAAATGTCTTAATCTTCTTCCCAGGGTTCCTTACTGCCTCTTTAGCCCTGGATATCAAACCCTAGCCGTCATATCTCCTAGTTGAGCCTTGGAAGGTGCTTTAAAGCTTGTAAAAGGAAGAAGGAACTTGGAGGAGCAAGAAGGAGCTATAGATCTGGGATTGTGAGTTCATTTTGAGCACTTGGAGGTAATAAACTAGTTCCTGGACCCTTTTTGCACCTAGATCTATGTGTGGTTGTTGGGGCTCTTTTGCCATAATGTTATTATTTTGGGTTTGAAGCCGGATCTGGAGTTGCTACTTCAGATTCAAGTGTTTTAGGGCCTGGAGAAGCATAAAGTATCAGTCATTGTGTTGATTTTGAAGTCCCTTGGCCTTACACCCTAGTTAATGGCGTATCTTGCTTAGATCTCCTTCTCTACACGTAAAGTTTGCAACTTTACGTAAGGAAAGACCTTAAAAGAGTGGATCTACAGTTTGGAGTCCATGCATGACTCAAAGGTCCTCTGCATGTATGTAGAACCGACTGGACTCGGCGAGTCCTTCGAGTGGACTCGGCGAGTAGCTTGAAGATGAGGAGGGACTCGACGAGTAGGATGAACAACTCGTCGAGTCGGATGAAGTTAGGCATGGACTCGGCGAGTTGGATGAGCAACTCGGCGAGTTGGTTGAAGATTGTCTAGGACTCGGCGAGTCATGGACTGACTCGGCGAGTCGGGTCGCGAATAAGAAAGACCCTGAGTTTATGAACTCGGCGAGTCTTTAGGAAGACTCGGAGAGTAGGGTTGACCTGGAAGGATGACTTTGACCAGAGTTGACTTAGTTGACTGTCAGACTAAGTGTTATACGTATATTGATAGTTCGGAGAGCTGGAGGAGCAGCGGATCAGGGGATTGTCGAGTAGCAGCCAGAGATTTATCAGTAGGGTTCAGTAGTCTCAGGTGAGTTTCCTTCCAGTAGGGACGGGTCTAAGGCCACAATGCCGGCCCGTCCAGTTAGCAGTAGTTTCCGATGCAGTAGTTAGCATGTTTGATGCCTTCGTGGCTCAGACAGGATTTATGTGCTATGTTTTATGTGTTATGTGTTATGTGTTCCGGGCTACGGCCCGATGTAGTATGCAGTATATGTGTTCATGCTAGTTGATATGTTATGCTATGCTATGTTCAGCCAGTTAGCCCGGACTTCGGTCCGATGCAGGGGACAAGGTCCCAGTCAGTCTCCGGACTTCGGTCCGATGCAGGGGGCAAGGCCCCAGTTAGCCCGGACTTCGGTCCGATGCAGGGGACAAGGTCCCAGTCAGTCTCCGGACTTCGGTCCGATGCAGGGGGCAAGGCCCCAGTTAGCCCGGACTTCGGTCCGATGCAGGGGACAAGGTCCCAGTCAGTCTCCGGACTTCGGTCCGATGCAGGGGGCAAGGCCCCAGTTAGCCCGGACTTCGGTCCGATGCAGGGGACAAGGTCCCAGTCAGTTTCCGGACTTCGGTCTGATGTAGGGGCAAGGCCCCAGTTAGTCCAGACATTGGTCCGATGCAGTGGGCAAGGCCCAGTATGTGCTTTATATGTTTTTGCATGGTATGTGTTAGATTGGGGGAGCTCACTAAGCTTCGTGCTTACGGTTTTCAGTTTTGGTTTCAGGTACCTAGTTTTCAAAAGAGGAGCTTGGGGAGATTGCAGTGCACACACCGTAGTCAGTTAGCTTGGGAATGTTCGACTTTGATAATGATATTATGCTTTGAATTAATACTCGAGAATTTATGTTATGACTTATGATACAGTTTTTATAAATATGATTCTAGCAATGCTTTAAAAGAAATTTTTGGTCGTGATTTTGGGTCGTTACAAGTTGGTATCAGAGCCTTGGTTTGAGGGATTCAGATATGCATTCGAGTGTATTTGAACTCAAACTAAGGACACGATAAGGGATTTTCAAAAGAAAAACATTTTTGAATAAGGGTTTTGGAAAAAGAACATAGAAAGAAAAGATTTTTTTTTGAAAATGAGAAAAGGGTGTGGTGCATGCAATCAGCCGAGCTCAAGTAAGTACTCCCAATTTACCCATACAAGTTATGTTATTATTTTCGATATCAGTTTCAGTATCAGTTTCAGTTGAGTTTCAGTTTCCAGCTTCAGTAGAACAGCATGCTAGAATAGGACTAAGGATCTAGGATGATGCCTTATGTGCCTGCTTTATGTGTTTCAGCTTGATGAGAATTGCATGCTAGTAATGAGTAGATAGTAGTAGGATAGCCTGTGTAGGTTATGCCTGAAAGTATGAGCTTAGCATTATATGCTGGTGCAGTTTCTTGTTATGAGAATTGTTTTGCCTGAGTATGTTTCCCTTATCCGAATGCTGCTTGCTTTGTGCTTTGTGGGACTCTGAGTGATGAGAGTTAGCCATTAGGTGAATACGTTTCATCACATGTGATCAGGTTTGAATAATCTCAGAGTGCTGGATTTGGCCCTACTGCGCAGCTCTCGTTTGAGTCCAACCGTTGTAGGGACGAGTCCTTTACTTGAAGGATTATCTGAGCCTCGTCACATGTGATGGTATTCAGGTGGTGACTAATTGGCATTACAAGGAGGCCTTCAGCAGCGGAGGACTATTTGGGTAGAGTTAGAGGTTCCCTAGGGCAAGCCTAGGATGAGAGTAGCAGAGATCAGTAGAAGAGTAAAGGGGACTTGGTGGAGTTGAGGTAACTCTTGAGGAAAGTACGGATAGATGTGGAAGGTAGTAGGGGCCCATACTACTGAAAGCAGAGGATCCGTACTCGATTCAAGAGGGGCCGAGCCGAAACCAAGGAACTAGTAGAGTATGTGAGAGATCCCTCAGCAGTAGTATGTAATTGATCAGGGATTGTTATATTTTTCAGCATGGTGACGTTGCGCGAGATATCAGTTGGCAGTTCAGGTGCAGGGGAGGGTTCTGGCTCGGGCTTTAGAGCCGGGCAGCTTGATGATCAGATGAGGGATTTCATTTCCGCAGAGATTATGCGCAACATCATCGATCAGACTCCAGTGATTTTCGGTTCAGTTAGAGAGGCTATTGTGGAGCTCATGGACAGTCATCTTGAGGCCTTTAGGGCCGGATTAGTTTCAGGACAGATTAGAGCTCGTCTAGGTCCCGAATCCTATGGAGTTCAGGGATCCATCAGGGAGGGAGATCCCATTTCTAGTTTCTGCTATCAGGGGGCAGGGGTGTGTGGGGCATTCTGTCTCCAAGAGAAACCATTGCATGATTGGATAGTTAGAGGAAGTTTCGCGAGCCATTCGCGAGGGTCTGCCAGACATGGTCGTGAGGATCACTGATAGATTGATAGCGAGGCTTCAGGATCAGACATCTGTTGTTCAGTCAGCAGACGTTACCAAGGGGTAACACAGGAGCGAGAGTCGGGCAGGGAGTCGGAAGGGAAGAGGAAAATGGATGAGACTCAGGCTGCCACAGGTTCGAGTAAGAGGCCCAAGAGTTCAGATTTAAGGACGAGGAACTATCAGAGCCGCAGTCGATGCGGGAAGTGCGGGAGGACGCACATGGGTGTGTGTAGGCGTAGAAGTGGTGGCGATGCTGGGTGTTTCAAGTGCGGCCAGATTGGTCATTTTAGCAGAGACTGTGTTGTTACCATGGCCCAAGGACTTGATCCGTTGTGTTTCCGTTGCAGTCTGAGGGGCCACAAGAAGGCCCACTGTCCGAGTTTGTATTCAGCAGGGCAGGCGCCAGCTCCTGCCCTTGGAACTTCAAGTACCGTCAGTGGTTGTCAAGGCCGGGCAAGGGTGCCTACGGCTCGGAGCCGAGTTTCTCCGGTAGATTTCAGCAGGGATTCGAGCAGCACTGAGTAATGGAGGTATGTAACTTTGTGTTTATCAGCTTATGTTATGATTATATTGTTATGGTTTTTGCATCAATTGTGGTATAAGTGTTGTGTTATGGAGTGGCTTGCTTGTGATTATGTCATATGCCATTTTCATACCTCGGATAATTGGTTGGTAGTTAGGGGATGTGCTCATATGGAGAAGTTTCGGAGGATGCAGTAACTGTAGCATGGTAGGGAGAGATCTGGATCGTTTCGCTAGTTCGGAGTGGATAGTGGGTTGGATGGAGTGGTCAAATTCCTACCTGGCGGGCTCGGGTTCCCCAGTAGAAGTTTTGGAATGGTAGTAAAGGATCAGGATGTCTTTTGAGTGTGAAGCCGCAAGGGTTAAGCAGGATCGAAGTGGGGGAGAACCCTCCGGGTATATTTGGGTAAGAGTCTCGTAGACTCAGAATGAGTGCGCGGCCTATAAGAAGAAATGGTAGTAGCTCAGTGATGGGTGGATTGAGAAGTTCAGAATTAGGAGTTCGAGAACTTTTCCCAGCAGTTAGTTCATGTAATCGAGATGGTTAGAAGCTGGTTGGGAATCCAAGATTGAGGGCCACCTGTCGGACGCATGAGAGTCGGAATGAAGACCCTGAGAACGGGTAGCAGGAGATGTTTTAGCATTGGTAGCCAGTATCTGAGGCAGCATGCAGATTGCGTAGATTCAGGAGTTGGGAGGTTGGAAACTTCCCAACAATAGCTTCTTGTATTCAGATTAGTAGACGGTTGGTTTGGGAACCAAGCCGGAGAATCCCTCGACAAAGCACTAAGTATATCAAGGATATAAGATGTCGAGGATGATGCAGAATTCAAAGACTGAGGGCTGGTGTGAGAAATCGGGATGAAGAATCACTAGCGGGACTAGGGATAGTCAGGATGTCCTCGGGATGGTAGTAGTAGAGTGTTGTAAGTCTACGGGGGTAGCCGTAGCATTCACTAGTAGTCAGATAGTAGTAGAGTGTTGTAAGTCTGTGGGGGTAGCCGTAGCATTCACTAGTAGTCAGATAGTAGTAGAGTGTTGTAAGTCTGCGGGGGTAGCCGTAGCATTCACTAGTATTCAGATAGTAGTAGAGTGTTGTAAGTCTGCGGTGGTAGCCGTAGCATTCACTAGTAGTCAGATAGTAGTAGAGTGTTGTAAGCCTGCGGGGGTAGCCGTAGCGTTCATTAGCAGCCAGATAGTATTTGAGACTTGTGAATCCGAGGGTGTAGCCGTGGCTTTTATCAGATTGGTAGCAGCATGAGCGCGTGGCTGAACGCGGGAATGTAGTAATTCCCACCCGTTCGGGTGCAGCGGTGGGAATATGGGAATCCACGGATTAGATTCGGATTTCCCAAATGGTTCAGTTATGGCTAAGTCAGTGAATCTTGGCTATAGATCGTCACATCAGTTATGAGATCAGAGTAGCAGTGGACCGTTGAGGTTCGGGTATGTTAAGGGCTACCGTCAGTCTGGGAGCCATCATGTTATTAGTCATAGAATGGATGATGTCAGGATGTGAAGTATGGACCCGATCGGTTGGATCGGAAGGTGGTTAGAGCCACAGTGACAGGATAACTAGTGGGAACTAGTCCTTGAGGAAGATTCCATTCAGAAGTCGTGGAAGCGACTAAGGGAGGAGTCCCTTGACTCCACAGTTGGACTTGAGTTTGGTGTTTCAGGCAGCTCAGTGTTTCAGCCAGTTTAGTGTTTCAGGCAGCTCAGTGTTTCGGCCAACTCAGTGTCTCAGGCAGCTCAGTGATTCAGCCAGATCAGCGTTTCAGGCAGTTTAATGTTTCAGGCAGGTTCGGTATTGTAGACAATTCAGTGTTTGAAAGGTTTCAGAGTTTTGGGTCAGTATTGTATTTGAGTTGGAATACTAGTGTTGACGGTATAGTTGGTTGATGTGGAAATGACAAGTCTCTCTCAGCAGGATCAGTTGAGCCTTCGGCCGAGTATAAGTGACATGTAAAGATAGCTAGGCAAGTAGCTTTTCTTCGGGATGAAAGACTCGAGTTAGTAGGAGTTGAATAATCAGATGGGATATAAGCAAGCTATTCCCAGCAGCATCGTTTCAGTATGAGCGGAAGAATGGATGAACAGTTTTAGATAGTCGAAGTATTTTCAGGAGTCGCTGGAAGCGACTAGGAGATTGCGAAGGGGTGTAGTAACCGGTAGGGTTCGGTAACCCAAATATGGAGATGTCAGTAAGGACCGGGGGTGCTCGGCACCAAGTTATGTCAGATAGGGGCGTCGGTGGTTGTTGGCGGTATTGACCCGTACTGGAATTGGCGGGGGTGATGGAGTTGGTGAAGTATAGGACCTTCATAGTTATAGAGAAATAGTTGGTTATAGAACCTTGCCTTGGGAAGGCAAGGGATTTGCGCAAGGACAGGAAGGGGTGAACCCCTATAGGTTCAGTCCAGTACTCGGTGGGTACCAGAAGGATTGCCAGTTGAGTAAGTTGGGTCTCCAGGATGTTCAGGGTCAGGGTTGACCCGAGGTGTTATCTGCAGGGATTAAGGTTAGTCGGAAGGATCGAGAAAAAGCTAGCAAGGGTAGGCAGCTGGTGTTGGAATAGTTGGTTGGGTTTAGAGGCAGCTTGCAGGCAGTGGGCCATAGCAGACTTCGAGGACGAAGTTTAGTTTAAGTGGGGGAGAGTTGTAACACCCAAAGTTTTGAAGACCAAGAAAGGAAAGAAAACCCTAAGTTTAGGGGTCGACTCGGCGAGTCTAAGGGGGACTCGGCGAGTCCGAGCGGGATCCGGGTCGGGGAGTAAGTGACCGACTCGGCGAGTCGACCAGGGGGACTCGGCGAGTCTGGTCTGTGCGTGGAAAACCCTGAATTCGGGACTTGGGGCCTATATAATTGTCTTAATCTTCTTCCCAGGGTTCCTTACTGCCTCTTTAGCCCTGGATATCAAACCCTAGCCGTCATATCTCCTAGTTGAGCCTTGGAAGGTGCTTTAAAGCTTGGAAAAGGAAGAAGGAACTTGGAGGAGCAAGAATGAGCTATAGATCTGGGATTGTGAGTTCATTTTGAGCACTTGGAGGTAATAAACTAGTTCCTGGACCCTTTTTGCACCTAGATCTATGTGTGGTTGTTGGGGCTCTTTTGCCATAATGTTATTATTTTGGGTTTGAAGCCGGATCTGGAGTTGCTACTTCAGATTCAAGTGTTTTAGGGCCTGGAGAAGCATAAAGTATCAGTCATTTGTTGATTTTGAAGTCCCTTGGCCTTACACCCTAGTTAATGGCATATCTTGCTTAGATCTCCTTCTCTACACGTAAAGTTTGCAACTTTACGTAAGGAATAGACCTTAAAAGAGTGGATCTACAGTTTGGAGTCCATGCATGACTCAAAGGTCCTCTGCATGTATGTAGAACCGACTGGACTCGGCGAGTCCTTCGAGTGGACTCGGCGAGTAGCTTGAAGATGAGGAGGGACTCGACGAGTAGGATGAACAACTCGTCGAGTCGGATGAAGTTAGGCATGGACTCAGCGAGTTGGTTGAAGATTGTCTAGGACTCGGCGAGTCATGGACTTACTCGGCGAGTCGGGTCGCGAATAAGAAAGACCCTGAGTTTATGAACTCGGCGAGTCTTTAGGAAGACTCGCGAGTAGGGTTGACCTGGAAGGATGACTTTGACCAGAGTTGACTTAGTTGACTGTCAGACTAAGTGTTATATGTATATTGATAGTTCGGAGAGCTGGAGGAGCAGCGGATCAGGGGATTGTCGAGTAGCAGCCAGAGATTTATCAGTAGGGTTCAGGAGTCTCAGGTGAGTTTCCTTCCAGTAGGGACGGGTCTAAGGCCACAATGCCGGCCCGTCCAGTTAGCAGCAGTTTCCGATGCAGTAGTTAGCATGTTTGATGCCTTCGTGGCTCAGACAGGATTTATGTGCTATGTTTTATGTGTTATGTGTTATGTGTTCCGGGCTACGGCCCGATGTAGTATGCAGTATATGTGTTCATGCTAGTTGATATGTTATGCTATGCTATGTTCAGCCAGTTAGCCCGGACTTCGGTCTGATGCAGGGGACAAGGTCCCAGTCAGTCTCCGGACTTCGGTCCGATGCAGGGGGCAAGGCCCCAGTTAGCCCGGACTTCGGTCCGATGCAGGGGACAAGGTCCCAGTCAGTCTCCGGACTTCGGTCCGATGCAGGGGGCAAGGCCCCAGTTAGCCCGGACTTCGGTCCGATGCAGGGGACAAGGTCCCAGTCAGTCTCCAGACTTCGGTCTGATGCAGGGGGCAAGGCCCCAGTTAGCCCGGACTTCGGTCCGATGCAGGGGACAAGGTCCCAGTCAGTTTCCGGACTTCGGTCCGATGTAGGGAGCAAGGCCCCAGTTAGTCCGGACATTGGTCCGATGCAGTGGGCAAGGCCCAGTATGTGCTTTATATGTTTTTGCATGGTATGTGTTAGATTGGGGGATCTCACTAAGCTTCGTGCTTACGGTTTTCAGTTTTGGTTTCAGGTACCCAGTTTTCAAAAGAGGAGCTCGGAGAGATTGCAGTGCACACACCGTAGTCAGTTAGCTTGGGAATGTTCGACTCTGATAATGATATTATGCTTTGAATTAATACTCGATAATTTATGTTATGACTTACGATACAATTTTTATAAATATGATTCTAGTAATGCTTTAAAAGAAATTTTTGGTCATGATTTTTGGGTCGTTACATTTAACTTGTATTCCCCCCCTGAAAACTTGAGAAAACATGAAAATGTAGGGGTATGAACTCACCTTGAGTGATTTCAGTAGATAAGTGTTGAAGAAGAGAAGTGTTCAACCCAAGAACACTTGAAGAATCACTTGAAGATTTGAAGCTCTAACGCTAATATGATGGAGTTTGTGTAAGATATTCATGATTTGAGTAGAATGAAGTGAAATAATCATAAGGAGGATGAATTATACTTACTAAGAGTGGAAGAACACTTGAAAATCAGCCTTGAATCTCGAAATTGGAGTGGGAAAAGTTTGAGAGAAAAGTGGTGTTTGATACTTAGTGAAATGAGAGCAAATGAGAGAAATGAGGAGAGAGGATGTTTGTTCCATCTCTAAAAATGTGGGAATGAGTGTAAATTGAGTGTAAGGGACATTGAAGTAACCTAGGTAAGGTGGGGAGGTGTGGTTAGTCAAAGAGTGGGTGTGGGGTGGTTGCTTGTGTCATTGGATAAGGCAAAGTCAACACTCCACCTTTTATAATTCACCAATTTGATTTTTATTATTTAGATAATGATTTTCATCAAAATATGTTTAAATTATGAATATTTAGAGTTTATTATGTTAAAATATAATTTCTGGAGAAAATCCCGCTTTAAAATCACGAAAAACGGGCTTAAAATGTTAAAAATATAAAAAATGGGCTAAAAGTGACAAATTTCCGAATTCTAGCCGAGGTTCGGCCTTCTGATGCTGAAACCGAGAGGAGGGAGGGTAGAAACCGAGAGGGAAGAAGAGGGAGAGTAGGAACCGAGAGGGGAGAAAGGAGAGAGAGGGAACCGAGAGAGGAGAAGAGAGACCGAGAGAAGAGAAGAGACAGAGAGGAGAGAAGGAGCAGAGACCGAGAGGAAGGAAGCGAGAGCAGAGACCGAGAGGCGGGTAGAGACAGAGAGTGAAGAAGCGACAGAGAGGAGAGGAAGTGACAGAGAGGCGGAAGGCGAACAGAGAGTGCGAGAAGCGAACAGAGGCAGAGGCTCGGTCCTCGCGTGCCACAGCCAATAGAGGCTCGGTCCTCGCGTGCCACAGCCAACAGAGGCTCGGTCCTCACGTGCCACAGCCAACAGAGGCTCGGTCCTCGCGTGCCACAGCCAACAGAGGCTCTGTTCGGTCCTGGGGCCTTTTTGGTTCCTAGTCTCGGCCTTAAGGAGCTTCGGCTCCTTAAGAAGGGTTTCGGTTCCTAAGGTCCCGTTTTCTCGTTTTTACCCCGTTTTAAGCCGTTTTTGACCCGGTTAAAGGCCGGAATGACCCGAATGATTCTAAAAAGTTACGGGAACTATTTGAGGGAGATTTGGGAGAGATTTCTCATACTTGGAGAGATTTGGGAGAGATTTGACATTCTTGGAGAGATTTCTCATACAAAGAGATATTTGAGAGAGGTTTCACATACTTGGAGAGATTTGGGAGAGATTTGACATTCTTTGAGAGATTTCTCGTACAGAGAGATATTTGAGAGAGATTTGGGAGAGATTTTCATACTTGGATAGATTTGGGAGAGATTTGCCATTCTTGGAGAGATTTCTCATACAAAGAGATATTTGAGAGAGGTTTCACATACTTGGAGAGATTTGACATTCTTGGAGAGATTTCTCGTACAGAGAGATATTTGAGAGAGATTTAACATACTTGGAGAGATTTGGGAGAGATTTGACATAGAGAGAGATAGAGTGAAAACGATTGAGAGAGGTTCCATGTGTGACAATTGTGAGTGTCCGGCATCGCAATGCATGGTTCGTAAACCCTATTAAGCCTTGTTTAAGGATCTTACACACTCCCGATGAGTATCCAACACTGTTTTATCGGTTTGGCTCGCCACGTACCACAGTTTTAGGTTAAGGAGATCTAGATGTTCGCACTTTTGCTTTATGATTTCTCATTAGAATAGAAGTTATGTAGAAGTTTCATAGTGTAAATTCTAGTACCCAAGGGCAAATTGAGTCAAACGGTTTGACTTGCTGACTTTAGTTGACTTTGACTTGACCGAAATTTGACGATTGTCACAACATCCATGACTCGCATTAGGGATCATCATAATTTCTGATACATCTCCAGGTACTCTAATATAAGCTCCAATTGGGATGTGTTCTTCCTCCGGGGTGACCCTAGCAAACTTTCCAGATCTCCTTGAAGACATGATACCAACAATCGATATGTGCTCTAATTTATTCATTTGATTACCTCTCGATCCTTTTGTCTAAGCTTAAGTGTTTATGAAAACACCTAATCTTCTTAAACATGTCTCTGATACCAACTTGTAACACCCCAATTTTCTAATGTCCATTAAATGACAAATAATCGTTCCAACATCTCCCAAGATCAATTATAAACTTACTTATAGACTAAACTACAGCGGAAGAAAATTATAATAAAATAAAGTCTCCAACCAAAGAGCTTCGGGTGTTATGTCTTTGTGTAATTCCTCTGTTGTATTCTACATCAATCCATCTCCTTGGACATTTCTTTGCAACTTTCTATATAGTTTCCTGGGTTGCACACATTTAAAGTTTCTAAATGGGTAATCCTAGGGCCTAGTGAGTTCGTGTTGCACATACATGTTCATCACTTAAAAAACCAATAGTTTCGTCATATAGTTTCAATAAATCATACGACAAAACATATCACCCGATGACATAATTTAGGGGAACGATTATTTATCCAGAGAAAGAACCAACGGTTCATTTCCCTTCTCCTTGAGATAACTCATCATCCATTGTACTCAAGTATTTTAAATATCCAAGGAAGTGAGTATAAATCTCAATTCCCATCCTCGTCGATCACACATCCGTCATGCTCATGGCGATTAAACACCCCACCCGTTCCCACTAAACATGTGACAAAACAAACCCCACTATAGATAAACAACCACTAAACATGAGAAACTCACCTTGGCAAACTCGTCGTTAGGTCTTAACTGAATATTGTCACGCTATTTGTATCCTACTTTCAATCGACACGTTTTTTTAAAGCATTAAATCCTAGAAAAACATCCTACGTTGTGACAACCTAAAATTTATTCCATCACCGTAACCCATTTCCGTTAATAAAAATATTTTATTATTATTTTCGTTAACATTTGGGTTAGAAAAATAAATTATTGTTTTTATATTATTTCATAAGGGTTGAAACGAAATAAATACACGTGTACCACCCTCGAATTTAATTGTGGAAAAATTTTAGTTTATGACAAAGTCGGGTTACGACCATTGAATCGGGTAAAAATTTTAAACTCCGTTTAACATCAGTACGGGGTGGATCCCCACCTGGCCGCCAACTCAAGCCCTATATAAGGGTTGAGTGGCTTTCACTTGAACCTTTTCTCACTCCTAGAACCTTTCTCTCTCTACTCTCTCTCTACAAGTGGGTTTTGACCAAGAAACACCTCATTCAAGCTCCAAATAAGTAAGTAAACCCTCCTAACTCATTGTTTTGCTTAGTATACATACAAATCTCGGGTTTCAACTCTCAAAAGCCCCAAGAATACGAGTTTACAGTTTGGGGAGCTTCCCAAAACCGTAAACACCCAACAAAGGGGTTTTGATGCCCCAAAAACCCTCCCAATGCTTGGATATCGACCTAGAAACTTGCATAAATGACCTAACGACCTCAAATCATGAAATGGATGGAGTAGCCATGAGTTTACTACTGTAAACTCATGAGTTTACGGTAGTAAACTCCTAAGAAACATTCAAGAACCGTAAACACCCCAAAAAGGGTGTTTTGATGACCTAAATCCCTATCTAGCATGACTTATGGACTAGGAACTTGCTTGGATGATCTAGGAACCCCAAAATTCGAAGTGGATGGATAAACCATGAGTTTACTGCCATAAACTCATGGGTTTACAGTAGTAAACTCCCCAAAAAGTGTCCAAGGACCGTAAACTCCAAAAAGTGGGCAATTCATGCCCAAACCACTCCCTAAACCCTTGAAATCAACCCTAGAACCTTCCTTGGTGAGGCATGAAGCTTAAAAGCACACAAATACACCCCTCCCATGAGTTTACGGTCATAAACTCATGGGGGAAATGGTCCCTCAACCGTAAACTCACCTAAGGTGAGTATTTGAGGAGTAAACTCCATAGTGAGGTCATATGCTCCTTAGATGCAACCCTTGGCACCCCTAGCACCTAAAACAAAGTGTTTTCATGCATTAGGGTGTAATTACTTACTTATTTAGTGATTAAATAACTAATTAGACACCATTATGTGTCACTACATGTTTCATAGGATCCGTGTGAGTGTTTAAGTCCTCATTTGACACCTAGCATCCTACCCGACATTTTCATCCACTCAACTCACTGCAGGTGAGTTCATACCCCTTAATTAACCTTTCAAATGTTTTAAATGTTTTAGGGGGGAATACAAGTTAAATACAACAAGTTATAGTATCAAATCATATGTGATTTATAACCTGCAATCAAAAAGGATTTCTATACTTTAAGCTACTTATTAACAAAATTGTTTTAAATAATTATCAAACGCATTTTTCTATGTTAAATTGTTATTAAACTATTTTCAAACTGTATTTAATCTACTCTTCTTTTAAACTATATCTATACCAATATATTTATATAAGTAAGACTTGAAGGACTTAGGACCGATAGCTCGCCTTATTTCCTGTTCTTGTTTGATTGTGGTCTTAGGGTATACTATTATCCGTCCGACTGTCGTTGAATTCTTAGTTATATATCACATATATTTGTGTTAGATATGAAAGTCTTCACCTTATTTAATACCTTTGTAGATCAAAGGCATGTAATCCCACACTCTATTTAACTATAATAAGTATAGTTAAGACTACTGCTCATTCCCTCTATTACTATGATACTCACAATAATTACTACTATTACAAGTTAATGCATGTTAAATAGAACACTCTATATACTATACTAAAAGTTCACTATACTATAATACATGAGATTTCATTAATCCAAAATATGACACACTATCCCTCTATACGGCACTCTACTGCGCAAATACCATGTAACCAGAGCTTCCCGGAAGGAAAGCAACCCTACATGTATAGATCTATACAGGACGGACGCTATTACATCCCGACTGCTAACTACAGTCCGAGCCAACTAGGCCCAGGGGTGACAAAACATCGCTACACTATGTATGACCGGAAAGGTCATCGGACTCTCTATTATCACTCAGTTTGGTTACATGAGAGATCACATCCATATCAAAATTAACACACTAAGAATTTAAGTAAGAGCTAACTTCCCGAAAAAAAATATATATATATTACAAATTGAAGTTTGCAACACTACTACAGTCAATCTGCAAGATCTTTCCTCATCTACTTTACTTGAATGAAATCTGTTACCTTATTTTTATAACTGGAAGTTTCAATGGAAATACCTTTACACACTCGAAGGATTAAACTTACAAACGCTCGAATCTGGAAATTATAGGATTTTTTAGGGATTTTTACTATTCTCAAACATTAATCACCGCTTTTATATTACATGATTGTAAACACTTTTATACAAGCAACAACACTAAATTCTTATGAACTCACAAGCTTTATGTTGATACTCGTTTTCAAAATAACTTGTATTCTCAGGTCAAAAATAGACAGGTACTGGTGCAGCTTTTGAGAAGATGGAGCATATCAAAGACCCATCTTTTATTTTGTTTATACTTTTGGCGTCTATCAAACTGTACAGAACACGCTTGTAGTTATAATTACTATATTAATGGAATAGTTGTTGTCGCTTGTTTTTACTATTATGCAACTGTTATGATACTATACATGATGTACTCCACCCCAGAACATATTCTGTCGTTCTCGGTTTTGGGGTGTGACATACGTGTTCATTTTGGTTCAAGGCTCCATGTGTCTCGTTTGGCCAATCAAAATAATCATCATCTATGTTAGTTAAAACGTATGCAATAATTTTAGTACAAGTATTATCTTTTATTGCATCAATATTTTCATCTAAATAAAGTTCCACTCTCAAATATAATACTCATATATTAAAACAATTGAAATGTTGAAATACAAAAGTATTTGGTTTTAATAATAACAATAATAACTAGTTGCTTAGGATAACTTGATGGACCATTTTTGTCTTTCTTATTTTCATACCATTTCTAAAAGAATTTAGAATTTTCAAAATGTTAATAGTTCAAGGACCATTTATGTAACTTCTGTTTTTAATTCAAAATAAAAAAGACTGAAGCGTTGTTTCCTTTAGGAAATGAAAACTTGATCAAAACCAAAGGGGTTCTTTCTATAAATTTGAATCCCTCAAAAATAAAAAGTACACACTTGACTAGTTGTTTTGACCATTGTTTTGATCATTCATGCTACCCATCCAAAACAAAACCTGAATTTCATTTCTTGTTTACCTCACACTATTTTTATTCCATGTTTAAACAATTTGAAGCTTCAAAATTTATGTAAATTTAATCTGTAAAACCAACATTAATCATCTCCGCTTCTTATCAAATGTAATCATAAATTATTTTTCTGAAATACTCTCGAATGAATATAAATTCAAGCTTTTACAAAAATTAAAACACTTCAAAATTTTCATAAATTAAACTCTTATTGGGCCGAACAGAGACATTAAATGGAACCAAAACACTTAATGCAAACGTACAACCCTAATCAAATGACTATACAAAGATAAAATCAAAGAATCATACTTTAATTTGCTAGAAAGCTCCAAAAACCTTCATGAACTTCATGAACTTCAAACCCCGATTTGCTAGAAAAACCTTCATGAACTTTTGTGGGCATTCCACTCTATTTCTCGTGCCTTTTATAATGCCTAAATTTGTAACATTTCTAGTTAACCCAAAAGTCAAAATTTATGACTCTAATCAAAGTGATGGGTTTTGCAATTAAAATTCCATAATTTATCTATTTACTCCTAATTAGTTCCTTTATCATAATTATAATAATACATTTAGACCATATATTTATATATTTATTTTAATTTGAGTTATCACATTAGGCCCACTAGGGTTTTATTAGTCGGGCACCACCCACTACCACCTCGGGTAGTGGTGGTCAACGGCGAATAATGGTGGTGGTTATGGTTCTAGTCCATTTTTGCCCAATCATCCCAAATGAAATCTAAAAACAAACAAAACACACTGCCACCCAACACGGCAGCTGGTGGTGGCAGGAGGCGGTAGCCACTACCTCACGGTGGTGGTTATGAGTTTTCTTTATTATTCTAGTCACTAATTACAATTTACAATGCTTTAACCCAAAAATAAATACACACAAATAGATAAACACACACATACTACCATCCTTGTGTTGGCAGGCGGTGGTAGATGATGGCAGCCACCACCTCACGGTGGTGGTGGTGGATTTTCTCATGAAATCCGGCCAAGATAACCACACACACACACTCACTCTTCTGTTGGTAAATGTGTACAGCCACCCACCTGGTGGCGTATGGCGGTGATGGTGACACAAGAAAGCAGGCAGCAACGGTACACCTTTGTCATCGGCGGCAGCCACCATAGTCGACTACCATGGTGGTTCTTCACGACCTCTATTCAACAAAAAACCACCCTTCATGCACATCCATATCGCATACCTTGAAATATAGTTGCTACCATCCTCCTAGTGGCGTTCCATGAACGACAACAACCACCATGTTAACGATCGGCGGTGGTGGCAGCCGCGTCTTCAACAAAAATGGTGCTAGGTTGGCTGGAGGTGAGAATCTAGCAACACCCATAGGTCACCCGTTGTCCTTCCTTGGTCTTGGTATCTCTGGCCGTATTTAATGAGGCGTGACTAGTTGTCTGTGCTGCTCGGAAACATGAGAGGAACGGAGTGGTGGTGCGGCGCCGGAAGGAGGAAGTGAAGGTGGCGGCTCGGAGGATTCAGAGGTATAAAGTGGCAGCTCAAAGGGGTCTCCTAGGGTTAGGGTTTGGACAGGGGTTATATACCCGACTCCCATGAAACATCACCCCATAATGACAACATTATCCTCTCATCTTCCCTTTTCTTTCAAAACAGATCCGTAACTTACCATTTAAACCCTACCTCCTGAAATCCTTTACAAATTAAATCCGAATTTTACCAAGCAGCCGCTGCTTGACAAATTCTTTTCAACTTAGGTACATGATTTACTCTTTTAGCCCCAACCATCCAAATTCCTTTCATATTGAGTCCTGAAATTGCAGTTTTACCCCCGAAACTCTATATCATGTCATTTGGCTCCTCGAAACCAACGCCCCGCTAAATATTATGGATTTGTTGTTACAATAATATAAAATAATAATAATAATTACATCTAGGCGTTCCGGATTTATTATTTAATTATTCTATTTTAAACGGAATGTTACAGATACGGGCCCCTGCCCACACTTCGCTAACTAAACATACATACAAGTATCACACAATCAACAAGTATAAACATAATCTACCAGTTCATAAACATACTCAGATAATAGTAAGATACGGGCCCTGCCCACGCTTAGCTACTAATCATAAACAAATCTAAGATACGGGCCCAGCCCACACTTAGCTAGTCTATACGGGCCGACATTGGTGCCTTCAACCCGTGTCTACTTAAGGAAACTCACCTCTCAAGTTGGCTGCTGAAATCTCGTGTGAGGAATCTTTGATGGTTGCTCCAACGACTCCCCGACTATCACTATCACAATAATCACTTAGTCAAAAATTGAGAATCTTTCTAAGAGTAGAATGACCATTTTACCCCTAGGCAAAGTCAACATCCTGGTCAAAGTCAACATTCCGGGTTGACTCAACTCGCCAATTTGGCCTGTCATCTTGCTGAGTTCTATAACTCAAAAATCGTGAAATTGTGATCCAACTTGTCGATTCATCCCTCTGACTCGTCGAGTTCTATTTGGCAACTCATAGTCGCGATTTAACAAATCAACTCGTCGAGTTATCCATAGACTCGTCGAGAGTTACCATAATCAGAAATGGGACAAAACGACTCAACTCATCAAGTTCCTCTACTTGTTTGGGCCATATTAACAGATTAAGCCTCTACTCTTCGGATCCAAACTCCATACTTCTTCTACATACTGAAAGTTCCGTCTTAAGGGTAAAGTTTCCAACTTTACCCATTAATAGTCCTTCTTAATGGGTTTAGCTCAAACCCTAGTTCTTTAGGTCATAGATCTTTGTCCAAAAGCCATACTACTCTAAACCAAAGCATGAAAACCGAGATCTAGGTTCTAGACACCAAATAAACACGTAAACTCTCAAACTTTCCTTCCATGAACGGCATTTTGGGCTTAAAAAGACCAAACTAACACCTTAGAGCTTGCATGGGGACTCCAATGGCATAAAGTTTGCACCATTATGCATTAACAACCCTTAATGATTCCAGATCTGAAGGGATCCTTACTTGGGATGTCCATATCCCAAGGGTCAAGCTTCTTGGACCCAAAACCCAATAAAGTGAGAATAATAAGATCTGAGGACCTACTAGACAAGCTAGAGGCTTGATTACCAGAAAATGAAATGAAAAAGATGTTGCTTCTGGATCTACAATCTTCTCCTGGAATCCTCTTGCTTCTTCTTCTTCTACAAGCTTCAAATCACACAAATATCACTCAAAAATTGCTCACAAGCTCACACAATGCTCTAGGGTTTTGTGGATTGGGGTTTGGGACTTGGAGGATGGAAATGAGGCCAAAAAGTGGGGATTAAGATGCTTAAATAGGCTGCAAAACCCCAAAATTAGGGTTTCACTCTGGCAGACCTACTCATCGAGTTGAGGGCTCTCAACTCATCGAGTAAATTGCTTAAAACCCCACGGCTAATCTCGTTTCTACTTGACGAATCTTGGGCTTCCAACTCATCGAGTAGCTCTATAAAAATGAATAAATTATAATTAAATGCATACCAGGAATCAGGCGTTACAATTCTCCACCACTTGAATTAGACTTCATCCTCGATGTTTGTCGCGTTTGGAAACAAATCCATGTTGTTCTCCCTTGTCTCCTCCTTGAGCTCCTACGTCCACTCTGAACCCTTGTGGTGCTGCCACTGCACCTTCACCAGATCAAACCTCTTGTTACTCAGCTCCTTCGTCTTCTTTTTGAGAATAGCTATTGGTATCTCGATGTAATTCAGGCTATCATCAACTTGAATGTCCTCTAGAGGTACAACCGCTGAGTCATCCACTAAGCAATTTTGTAACTGAGAAACATGGAAAGTGTTGTGGATCTAGCTGAGCTCTACTGGCATATCCATACAGTAAGCAATCCAACCCACCCGGGCCAAAACCCTGAATGGACCGATGTATTTGGGGCCCAACTTGCCCGTTTCCTAAACTGGGTGACACCTTTACAAGGAGACACCTTCAGGAGGATCATATCGCCCACCTAAAAATCTAAGTCTGAACGCTTCTTGTCGGCATACCTTTTTAGCCGACTCTGAGCAGTCTGGAGCCTGCTCCAAACTTGCTCACTACAAATAAAATTACATTTAGGGGCACAAAGTTTTAGTGGCATTTTCCTTTTGTGCCACTATAACATACTTTTAGTCACACTTTGCTTTGGTACCAATAAATGTTTTAAGATATAGTGACACTTTGCTTATGACACTAATAGCTTATTTTTAGTGGCATTAATCATTGATGACATTATTTTCATAATTATTAGTTTTATTAAAAAAAATTCACTAACATTTTTTATATATCATATTTCATTTCAATTTTAATAAAATATAAAGAGAAATTCAATCATTATAACAACTTGATAAATAAATAAATAAATAAATAACCTTGATTTCATAATTATAATTTTAAACCATCCAAAAACTAAAAAAAAAAATAACAAATGATTTAGGAACTTCCACCACTTTTGTTGAAAGCGGGAAAATATTTTCCCCCAAAATTAAACATCCCGCCTACATTCTATTCCATCGAAAATTGCCCCCAGATTTCTACATATGTATAAGATATTAAGAGAAAAAAAATCTAAATTTCAATTTCACCCTTACCCTTATATTAACTTCGAGTCTCCCAAGTCCTACTGTCTCCCACCCTTCCCCTAATCCCTAATCATCGTTTCCGTCATCCTAACTCCAAACTTCAAATCATTTTCGCTTTGTCTTCACAACCTCATCATCGCTACCCCTGGAATTGCTTATATTACGCCAGTCAACACATCTCTTATCCACAAATGAAATTGTTCCTCCTCCAACAAATTTGGTATGTCGTTGCTTTCATAGCTCGCCATCTACGAATGTTAGTTCTCATCCTCTTCCTAAATCATTTGATTTACCGATTTCAAGGAATGATAATCATTTACTTTTCTAATTTTAGCCATCTGCGAAACGTGCTTACCTTCGGTTCTAAAAACAATTGACTATCGTCACTCAAACCCTAAAATATGGTTCGTTTTGGTGGCTATTTCCCTTCATGATAGTTGGATAATTGATATGTCGTTTGTATTAAGTGTTTGGAAAATGTCCAATAGTTTTTTAACGACTGATATAAGGTTCTCAGTTTCTTCTTTACCGTAAATTTGAACTTAAGACTACCGACCCAACTTTTCTATGAATTTCTAATTGGGAGGAAATGGATGTTTATGTTATGATATATGGCATCTATTTTTCTATCTCAAAGGGTTTTGTGTAATTTATGATTAACATTTTGTTTCAGTATAGCAATTGACTTCTTATTTTCATTAATGGCATGATGTTATGTCTTGTTGCTTTTGTTTGCATATAACTGAAGCTTTGTATGCCAATCTGAATTAGCATACAACTACAACAAATGACAATGAGAGCTGATGGTTGTTTTCTATAATTCTTATTTTTTTTCTTTGAAGAACACATGTAAACGAAATATTAGTATTGATTGATGTAATGTTAATTTTTATGAAACATGATTGGTAAACCAAGAGGAAAATTCAAAAATAGGTAGCACCCCCTTCACATTTCGTACTGGATCCGGGAAATCAGTTGCTATAAAGTAGTCTTCCATGTCAAAAGCACTATCTATGTTTGGATGCCAAGATGATGATGCATTTGTAGACAAAGGTCTATCTATTATCTACCTAATTATGTTTCCAAAAAAATATTGTATGTCCAAATCATTGTTATGCATATCTTTTCTTATAATGATGGACTTATATATTTTTATTTGTCCATGTGTTAAAAATACTCTTTTACAGGTCGAGATGGTTGAATTTATTTTTAAGATTGTATGGAGTATGGACCTAAAAATGTATCAAATTCCTCTAAATTGTTTGATGCTTGCATTTTATTTCAATCACTAAGCATCCTATAACTTTCTATATTGCAGCCTTAGTCAAGCTATACATGAATCCATCAAATCAACTCCCTAGTAAGATGCTTTAATTTATTTATAAACACATTATTATTATTATTATTATTATTATTATTATTATTATTATTATTATTAATTACCATTATTGATTTTTTTTAATTTGATTGGTTCAGGGTAGAGCACAATCACATGAACTTAATACAAAATCTCGCAATCCGTTTGATTTTCCTAGCGATACTGATATTCAAGCTAGCAACATCATGTTTTGAGTACTAGCATAATTTAGACTTACTTTTAAGACATTTATGTGTTTAGTTATTGAGATTATTGTTATTCTAAAAGTTTAAATCAATGTAAAGATGTTATGTTTTACATTTATTATCTTAATTGTCTTATTGTTTTATATTTCATTTAAAATTAAAACAACATATTTAATTTATAAATATTGGTTTTTTTTGTTAGAAATGTCATTAAAAACATGAAAATAATAATAATTTTTCAGTTATATAGTGGCATAAAAATAGTGTTACTAAAACCTCCAAGTGTTTTAGTGGCATAATTGAAAAGTGCCACTAAAACCCATTTAGGTTGCAGTGGTACAACCAAAAGGTGCCACTAAAGGTCTTTAGTGGCAGTGCTTTTAGTGACACTGCTTTTTTTTTTTTTGCTGCTGATTACCATGAGGGTTTTTAGTGGCACTTTTTCGGTTTTTAGTGACACCTTTTCTGTGCCACTTAATGCCATTTTATTTGTAGTGGTTGGATCCTCTCTGTAGTCTTAAGTACTACCTTAATACTCCCCATGACTCTCTGACCGACCTCGCCCCAACAGATTGAGGTCCTATGCTTCCTCCCGTAGAGCATCTCGAAGGGAGTTCAGTCTATGCTGGCGTGGTAACTGTTGTTATACAAAAATACCGCTAACGGAAGATACGTATCCCAACTGCCACCAAAATCGAAGACACATGCGCATATCATGTCCTCGATTTTGTATCGTCCTCTTGCTCTGTCTGTCCATCAGAAGGTGGAAAACGGTGCTGAAGTGGAGACGAGTACCCATCTCGTCATGAAACCGCTTCCAAAATCAGGAAGTGAAACAGACATCTTGGTCTAACACCACTGAGACAGGCACCCCATGTCGTACCAATATTTTATGCACGTAAATCTCGGCTAGTTTCTCAGTCGATATACTCTCCTGGATCGGATAAAATGAGCACTCTTGGTCAACCGATCCATGATGACCCATATTGAATCTACTCCACGTGCGGTCCTGGGAAGCTTGGTGATGAAATTCATGGTGATATCCTCTCATTTCCACACGGGGATATATAACAGCTGCATCTTGCCATGGGGTCGCTGGTGTTTGGCCTTGACCTTCCTGTATATCAAGCACCTCTCCACATGCCACGCTACGTCCCGCTTCATGCAAGGCTACCAGTAATCAGGAAGAAGATCCCTATACATCTTCGTCACCCCGAGATGAATGGAGAACCTCGAGTTGTGGGCCTCATCCATCAAAACCTGTCCTACTCTACCCTAGTACGGAACCTAGACCCTCCCGTGCAGGGTTAACAACCCATTGCTGTCATAATCAAATGAGGCCACCTGGCCTATAATCTGCTCGCACTTCCGCCGCTCCTCCTTCAGGCCCTCAACCTGCACCTCTCTGGTTTGCTCCAACAATGGAGTAATTACTGTCATCCTCATACATATGTCTCGAATCGGGGTCGTTACTGCCTTGCAGCTCAGGGCATCAGCCACCACATTAGCCTTGCCCATGTGGTAAAGGATCTCACTGTCGTAGTCCTTCATCGCGTTTAACCACTGACACTGCCTCATGTTCAGAATTGACTGATCCATGAGGTACCTCAAACTCTTGTGGTCCTTGTAAATGGTACAACGGACCCCATAGAGGTAATGTCACCAAATATTAAGGGCGAAAACCACAAATCATGCGTCGGATAGTTTGCCTCGTGAGGCTTCAACTGCCTCGATGCATAAGCTATCATGTGACCTCGCTGCATCAAAACTGCACCCCTAACCATGATCAAAGCATCACAGTAAACCATGAAATCATTGACTCCTTCTAGCAAGGTCAGAATCGGAGCCTTGCATAACTGTTGTTTGAGAGTCTCGAAGGTTGCCTGCTGCTCAGGTCCCCAGCGGAATGTCACCAACTTCTTGGTCTGTCGAGTCAAAGGAACAGTGATCTTGGAGAAATCTTGGATGAATCTCCGATAATAACCCGCTAGACAAAGGAAACCCCGAATCTCAGTTGGAGACCTCAAAATTCCCCACTGCATCATGGCCTCTATCTTGGCTGAATCGACAAGACTACCCTTCTGGTTGACAAGGTGCCCTAAAAACAGCACCTCGTGCAACCAGAACTCACACTTGGAGAACTTTATGAAAAATCTCTCCCTCATTAGTGTCTCCAGCATCTCCCTCAGGTGCTCCTCATGTTGCTCCTGATTCTTGGACTAAACCAAGATGTCATCGATGAAAACTATCACAAACTAATCCAGCATCGGTTAGCACACGTGGTTCATGAGATCCATGAATGCAGCAGGAGCATTGGTGAGCTCAAACGGAATCACCATGAACTCATAGTGACCATAGCGAGTCCTAAAAGTTGTCTTTGGAACATCGTCGTCTCTGACTCACATCTGGTGATAACCTGATCGGAGATCAATCTTGGAGAACCAAGATGCACCCTATAACTGGTCAAAGAAATTGCCAATCCTCAGGAGAGGATAACAGTTCTTCATTGTTACCTTATTTAGGTCTCGGTATTCTATACACATGCGATGTGACCCATCCTTCTTCTTCACAAATAGGATTGGGGATCCCTATGGTGAGATACTCGGCCTGATAAATCCCTTGTCTAATAGATCCTGCAGCTATGAAGACAACTACTGCATCTCGGGAGGAGTCAACCGATATGGTGCCTTGGCTATCGGAGCCGCACCAAGGACTATGTCAATCCTAAACTCCACCTGTCTCTCCGAAGGTATCCCAGGTAAATCCTCCAGGAATACTCTCGGGTACTCGCACACGACCGATACATCATCCACTATCGTCTTACCCTTATCCCGGGTATCCATGACATAGGCGACATAACCTGCACAACCCTGTTGAAAGTAGCCCCTCGCTCTTGCTGCTGAACATAGGGTTAATCCACCTTGCGGCCTCTCGCCCTAAATCACTAACCCTCCCCCACTAGGAGTCCGAAGCCTCACTAGCTGTTGCTCGCAGTTGATCACTACCCCATTAGGGCTCAACCGGTCCATACCAACTATAACCTTATTTCCTCGTAGGGGAATAGGAACTTGATCCATAGAAAACTTCTCATTGAACAATTGCAGTATACATCCTCGATGAACCATCACGACCCTGACAGTCCTATCGTCTACTATCACCACATCAAGTGGGCAATCCAGCTCCCCGGGAGTCCTTACGAATGTCTTGTTGGGCGCAAGCAACACAAACAAATGGGTAGCACACGAATCAAATAGTACCAAGGCTGATATATCATTCACTAAGAACGATCCTATAACAAAACACACAAACATAAGCAATAATCAGTATAAATAAAGAGATAAGGACAAGATACATACTCTCACCACATCGGGAATTGTTCGTGCCTCCTCTGCTAACAACTGAAAGGCCCAAATCTTCACCACAGGCACCTCAACCTAACCCTGATGGTCGTATGTAATCCTCAACGTAGCAGGAGCGGGTACTGACACCTTCCCTACTACTGCTAAACTCGGGCACCGAGACCGCTTGTGTCCTTTCTGATTGCACTGAAAGCAAATTAGGTTTGATATTTTCTTGGTGGTGGTAGTAGCTATACAATCTCTGCTCAAATGTCTAGTGCGGCTGCACTTAAAGCAGCCCGAACTACCTGCCCTGCATACACCATCATGTGTCCTGCCACACTTGCCACAGCAGCCTCGGCCCTATTGGCCCTTCCCTTGGGAATCTACCTTGGGATTCTTGCCCGCACTCCCTGACTGAACCCCCTATGGTTTCCTCTACCTCTTATCTCTAAATCCAATTCTCTCTCTCTCTCTCTCTCTCTCTCTCTCTCTCTTTCTCTCTCGCCCTAGCAATCATATCTTCCAGCATCTTGCAGCTGGATCGGCTCACAAACTGGAAGATACCACTATGCAACATCTCATGATATCGGGCCTTCTTTATCTCCCCGTCCACCACGTATTGCGGAATGTGAAGGGCCCTCTCCCTAAACATAGCGATGATCTCAGTCACTGTCTCGGTTGTCTACTGGAGATCCTGGAACTCTCTAGCAAGTTGATGCACCTCTACCAATCAGAATACTAATCATATCTCGAGGGATCACATATACTACAAGTTCCCTAGATTCATCTTATCCTTCCTTGATTCGAGTACATATCATCTGCTTTCAGTAGTACGAGCCCATACTACCTTCCACATCTATCTGTACTTTCCTCAAGAACTGCCTTGACTTCACCAAGTCCCTTCTACTACTACTGCTTCACGTGTTAATCTCATCCTAGGACTGCCCTAGGGTAATCAACATCCCAATCTCCGCCATCAACTACATAAGTAGTCCATGATATCTCCTTCTAACTACCTCCCGAATACCATTACATATCACTAAGACTAGATAATTTTTTGAATGAGAGATCCTACCTTACAATGGTTCAACTCAGACAAGAGTTGCGAAATAGAGCTAGACCTAACCTTCTAAAATTATTTAGTCCTTGCAATATGTAACTTAACATATTCATTTACTAGTTAGTAAAGATAACTAGAACTCCTAAAAGCACAAATCAAGCAACATTCGATCATTGAGTAAACATAATCAAGCATATCCTACTCATCATATCACTGACTCATCTGTACTAGCATGCAGTTCATAAAGTTGATACACATATAATAGGCATATAAGGCATCCTTCCTAGATCCTTAGCCCAAATCTAGCATGCAGTTCTCATAAACACATCATAACATAAACTTGTATAGGTAATCTGGGAGTACTTACTTGAGCTCGGCTGATTGCATGCACCACACCCTTTCTCCTTTTTTTTTAAATTCTTTTCTCTTTTCCAAATATCTTTTCATAAAAATGATTTTCTTTTGAAAAAATTGATACCAAGTCCTCAGTTTGAGTTCAGATACACTCGAGAGTGTGCCCGAATCCCTCAAACCAAGGCTCTGATACCAACTTGAAACATCCCAAAAATACGGTCCAAATATTTTGTTTTAAAACTCATTTAAGAAAACCATAATTCATCAAACATCATAATAAAGATCATATATTGTGCATCTTCATTCACCATAACAAAATATTGTGTCAAAATCATGTATCAAAATATCAGAGTCTAAACATCCCATGCTAAACGAATAGTGTGCGCACTGCAATCATCCCGAGCTCTTCCTTTAGCTACCGTAAGTACCTAAAACCAAAACTAAAAATTGTAAGCACGAAGCTTAGTAAGTCTCCCCAAACTACCCCATACCATACACATAACATATAACATGCAACTAGGAGATATGGGACTCGCCCACACTCAACTATCTTAGAGATATAGACCTCTCCCACACTCTGCTAAATAAGAGATACGGGCCTCGCCTACACTCAGTTGGCTAGGAGGTACAGGCCTCGCCTACGCTCTGCTATCCGGGAGATATGGGCCCCCACCCACACTCCGCTAACTAAACATACATACAATTATCACACAGACAATAAGTATAAACATAATCTACCAGTTCATAAACATACTCAGATAATACTAAGATACGAGCCCTTCCCACGCTTAGCTACTAATCATAAACAAGTCTAAGATACAGCCCAGCACACACTTAGCTACTCTACACGGGCTGACATTGGTGCCGTCAACCCGACTATAGTTAAGGAAAGTCACCTCTCAAGCAAGCTGCTGAAATCTCATGTGAGGAATCTCTGATGGCTGCTCCAATGACTCCCCGACTATCATTATCACAATAATCAGTTAGTCAAAAACTGAGAATCCTTCTAAGGGTAGAATGACCATTTTTACCCCTAGTCAAAGTCAACATCCAAGTCAATGTAAACATTCTAGGTTGACCCAACTTGCTGAGTTGGCCTGTCAACTCGTCAAGTTCTATAACTCAAAAATCCTGTAATCGTGATCCAACTTGTCGAGTTCTATCTGGCCACTCATAGTCATAATTTAACAAATCAACTCGTCGAGTCATCCTCAGACTCGTCAAGTTCTACCATAATCATAAATGGGACAAAACAACTCAACTCGTCGACTTCCTCTATGGACTCGACGAGTTCCTCTGTCTGTTTGGGCTATCTTAATAGATTATGCCTCTACTCTCCAGATCTAAACTCAATACTTTTTCTACATACGTAAAGTACCATGTTAAGGGTAAAGTTTCTAACTTTACCCGTTAATATTCCTTCTTAATGGGTTTAGCTCAAACCCTATTTCTTTAGGATATAGGTCTTTGTCCAAAAGCCATACTACTCCAAACCAAAACATGAAAAATGAGATCTAGGTCCTAAGACATCAAATGAACACGTAAAGTCTCAGACTTTCCTTCCATGCATGGCCTTTTGGGATTAAAAAGGCAAAACTCACACCTTAGAGCTTGCATGGGGACTCCAATGGCATAAAGTTTGCACCTTTATGCCTTAAC
Source organism: Lactuca saligna (assembly GCF_052625555.1). NCBI lineage: Eukaryota > Viridiplantae > Streptophyta > Magnoliopsida > Asterales > Asteraceae > Lactuca > Lactuca saligna. The sequence goes on from NC_136425.1 coordinate 107,601,966, forward strand.
AACCCTTAATAATTCCAGATCAGAAGGGATCCTTGTTTGGGATGTCCACATCCCAAAGGTCAAGATTCTTGGACCCTGATGCGACCTTCCTTCACAGCTCCTGCTCAATCGTTGGTATGGCACTAGAAGGTATCTGCAAGGTCACAAGAGAAAACAGCCGTCAGCCGCTTCCCGGGAGGAGGCTCCTGGAAGAACGCTCTGACGGTCAAGTTAGATGAAGTTTGAAGTGCTTTCAGTAAGAATTGCTCTGAGAAGAATGCCTACCTTTAGGGACTCCTAAGTGATCCCTTTTATACCTAGCGACCCTTCTCGTCCGTACGGGACAAGATCGCTTTTAGGGGACAAGGTCATAGGCGCTAATTGGAGAATTGTAGCCTCTTTCTATCAGAGTACTGCCATTGGATCCGGCGGTAATGCTCTGATTCTTTGCCTTGTCGCTTGATCGTATCCTTTGTCTTGATTCCGGGAGTATCCCTGGCAGGCGTGAGCCTTTCACCGGGGCACCCTGCTCTTAGGGGTGCTAGTGGGTGCTGAGCCTACTTCTCTTGACTCGGCCAGGGCGCCATGTTTTTGGGTGGACGTGACTCTTCCGTGCTGGCTTAGGCACGTGATCAAGTCCCCTAGTCCAGTAGTTGTAGCATTGTACTACTGGATAAGACATTCAGGTCTTGATAGCCTTATGCTTGTTGTTTCCCCGTTCGCTCGACTTTTCGATCTTAATGGTGACGTGACCGCTCATGATGGCCAGTAGTTACATCATCATGTCAGACATTTTGAACATCCCTTCCTTTCCATTTTCTTATAATAGCATTCATCATAACTTCTTATATACATTTCCTTTTCCGTTATATTCTTCTTCTTCTTCAACTCCATTTTCTTTTCTTCCTTCAATGGTGAGTCCCCCAGGCATTGTGTCCTCTGCTTCTGAGTATTCGTATCTTAAGACCACTTATGGTCTCACTTCTCTCGATGGTGCGGAGTTTCCTTCACCAGGTTCTTTTATCCTCTCCCCCCTCTTAGAAAAGTCAGGATCGACCAAAAAACCCTAGATGTTGGCCTTTGTCTCCCCTTAACTGATTTCCAGGAGGAGGTACTTCAAAGGGATGGTTGCAGCGTTCACATGCTAACACCAAATGTTTTGAACAAGGTTGTTGCTTTTGAGATGATCTGTCGGGCTAACGGGTATCTTCCTGATTACTTCGTGTTTAAGTACTTCTTCCGCTTTTGTTGCACCGGTGATAAATACACGTTTTTCGTTCTTCGGGGAGGACACACTCTAGTGCATGACGGTCGGACGCCCAAAAACTGGCAAGACAAGTAGTTTAGGGTTAATCATGGTTTGGTGGGTAGCGGATGCTACCGTGTTAATGCTTTTTCTGATACTACCCGCAAACTCTTTCCCCATAACCAGGGCATGGCCGATCTTCTTAAGAGTATCCAGGTATCTCCCGAGGATTATTTTGAGGCCCTTCTCGTCGGTGTAGGAATGAGCCCATCTTGGAGGCATCGCGGTAAAATTGCAGTTTTCTTCCTCGTCGTTGGTGATACGTACCTGTGTTTTCCCTTTGTTTATTAATGCTAGGGTTTTATTATTTGTAGGTCTTCCCCTCCTGACTCTTTCTTTGATGTCTTGATATTTCCAGGCAACGAGTCTCCTTTGTCTATGGATGAGGTGCTCCGGAAACGCTACAAAGGTAAACTGGAGCATCGAGAAGTGGATCTGGTTGATCGTCTCCCTCCTCCCCACCGCTTGTATCAGCTTGCTCTGACTGCTGCTATGCCTATTCCTCCATCGATGAGCTAAAATCTATCATCTTCCGAAGTTGACCCCCTTGCAGTTCGTCCTCTTTCCTCCATCATGCCTTTAGGTGGTGCTCACCATAATTCCTCCTACGGTGACGAGGATAGCAAGGATGATGTTATCACTGATTCTCGGCGGCTGCAAGCGAAGCGGAAGGCCATTCTGGCCATGTAGGAGTCGGTTGTCGGTGTGCCCAATGCTGCCAAATGAGTTCAGACTAGGCGTAGCTTTTCGTGCCATCTGAGTTCAATTTCTTTGTCACTGGCAGTCGTTGTTTTAATCCCTAATGATGACACTCCACAACCTGAAGGGATTGGTGGGGCACATAAGCAGCCCATTGTTCCTATTCAGGTAATTCCTTCTTTTTTGTCAATCCTTCTCCTTCAAAGGACCTTCGTGATCCAGATCCAACTCCTGTTTCTCCCCTCAAGGACTTGGTTGGGGAGCCTTCATGGCCTTCTCCTTCTATCCCCTCTTGGAATCTTCACAATGAGTCTCATCTTTCTATTCGTGTTAATGCTTTGGAGTTTGCCCGGCATGCCTTTCCTCCGGTCGTCGTTGCTGATATGGAGGCCATGGGTAGTCCTACGCTTTCCCATAACATGACCTACGTTGCTGCGCAGTCCATGTTTTATCTTGTTGCCGGAGCATCGTGTATTCAGATGTTCAGTGAGTTGGAAACGACACATGCCGGTTATGGGGCTCGCGTTACTGAGTTGGAGCATCGTATGTCGGAACTTGACAATGATCTTCAGCATTCGGAGTGGAAGTACCAGCTTCTTGCCTCTGAGAAAACTGCCATGGAAGAGATCAGGTCTAGTTTGGAAGCAAAAGTTGATTCTCTCTCTCTCTCAGGTTAAAGATGTTTTAACGATTCAAGTTTAAAGTCTTAAACGTGATGCAGTTGATCATGATCGGGAAGTTGCTGATTTGAAGTCAAATATGAATGTTGTGCAGCGTGATCTGAACTGCTTATTACGAGTGGGGCTTGTACGAGTCGTGGATAAGTTGATCGAGCATCCGAAGTTTATGGGGGTGGTGAGCCTCATTCGTTACACTGCCTTTGTTGCCGAAGCGAAGTCTATACGTAAGGCTCTAGCTAATGCTGGTCACCGAGGTCTTGTGGATGCCCGTGCTTCTGGCTCTGTTACTAGTGTCAATGAGGCTCTCTTAGCATTTGCTAGTATGGATCATGCTTCATTGTTGGGATTAGGTAAATTGGACATGCAGGGGGTTCGCGATCTTTGTGATTTTTCTGGTTCTGATGGTACTCCTGAAGATGTGGCGGGTGGTAATGAGGGGGTTGATCGTGGTAACAACATGATTTTTGGTGACGAGAATGTCGTTATTGAAAGTGGTGGTGGAGGTGGTGCAAGTAGTCATTTGGATGTCGATGGTTGTTTGGGTGGTGAGGGTAATAGGGATGCCATAACTATTGTTCGTGAGCAAGGCTGTATTGAGGATATTGTTTCTGAGAGCGTTGGAGGCATGGAAGATGTTGTTGGGCTTGGAGGTGATATTGTTAATGTTGAGGGAGATTGTGATGGAAATGGTTATGGTGATGATGTGATCGGAGGTGTGTAGATTATGTGTGCTACCCTTATGGGGCATGAAACTTGTGTGTGTTTGCTGCTTTGTTCGATGTTTATGTCTTGACTTCCATGTATGGTTGTTTTTTACTTTGTTGATTATGTTACTCCTGTGTAACTTTTGATGGTTTATGTTATGCGATTGTTATGTGTTCATTGCTCTATATTTTGTTAGTTGCTAAATTGATTAATGTCACAGGACCACGCTCTAAGCGTTCAACCTTATGCTGAGTGTAAGGGATATGCATTGATGACTCGACGCACTAAGCGTCCGCATAAGCCAATGTGCTGAGCCTCGTATGTGTTGATCATAAGGTTTAATACACTAGGCATTAAGGCTGAATGCACTAGCATTTAATACACTGAGTATTTAATACACTAAGTATTAATATTGAATACACTAACCATTATAATTTAATGCGTCAAAATTTAGGACTTAACGCATTGAACATCGCGTGCGTCACTCATAAAATTAAGAGTCCAGTACACTAAGTACAGGTTTCATCATTTTGATTGCTTAGATTTGTACACTAAGTACAAGGTTTTAAACATGTCGAGTAATAGAACCTTTCTTTTGTAAGGTGCTTAAACACTTAAGTCTCGATCTTGGTCACTTACACTTTAGCGCTTAAACCAACCACCGGCACTCGCTTAGAGGAATACCCTGGCTTTATCGCCCTCTCGTGGGAGATTTCTTTTAGAAGTAGAATTTCCTCAAATTCATTGCATTCCACGTTCTTGGTATATGTCTTCCTTCCATCCTTTCCAAGGCGTACGCCCCATTCTGGTTTGCTTCGAAAACTCTATATGGGCCTTCTCATATGGGTCCCAGCTTACCCTGAGGCTAAGCCCAACCTGCCTCGTTCTTTCTTAGCACATATTCTACCACTTTGAATGCTTTTTCCCTGACTCTTTGATTGCAATATCTTTCTGTCACACGTTTGTATGTTGCCTGGCGTATGCTTGCCTTCTCTCGCCTCTCCTCAAGGGTATCTAGATTCAGCCTCGGGTCCTGAGAGTTGGCCTCTTCGTCAGTGTGGCTTTTCCACAACATGATTATCATCACCTCTGCTGGAAGCATTGCCTATGTTCCATATGTCAAGCTAAATGGTGTTTCCCGCATGCTTATCCACGGGGTGGTCCTATATGACCATAGCAATGTTGGTATCTCTTCAGTCCAGTTTCCTTTGGCCTTCCCTAGTTTTTTCTTGATCCCGTTCACAATGGATCTATTGTATGTATGTCTGTTTGCTTGTGGATGTGCCACTGATGTGAATCGCTGATTGATCCCCTTGTTGGCACACCACTCTTTGAACGGGTTTTCAGCAGATTGGAGCCCGTTGTCACTTATCAGTGTTTTAGGCATGCCGAACCTAGTTATGATGTTCTTCTAAACAAACTTAATCATGTGCCTTCCTGTTATGCATGCCAACGACTCCGCTTCAATCCACTTTGTAAAATAATCCACCGCCACGGCTATGTACTTTAATCTCTCTGGTGCTTTTAGGAACGGTCCCACAATATCTATTCCCCATTGATAGAATGGCAATGAGCTGGATATATTGGATAAAGTCGTGGGTGGATTTGCTTGGACTGGGGAAAACGCTTAGCATTCCCTACACGCTCTTGTTAGCTTTGTTGCGTCTCGGTGCCCGGTGGGCCAGTATATCCCCATCCGGAGCACCTTCCCTGTTAAGGCTCGTGCCCCCTCATGTGCGACTGCTTGGCCTGCGTGTGATTCATGCAATGCCTCTTTCCCTTTGGTGTCATATACGCATCTTAGCCATAGGGTTGTGAACCCCTTCCGATACAGCTCCCCGTTGATTAGTTCGTACAAAGGTGCCTTTATGCGTATTCTTCTGGCCTCATCATGGCTATCAGGAAGGATGCCTTGCTGCAAGTAATCTATCAGCGGTGTCATCCGCATAGGTCCTGATGTCGTGAGTGTGTTTATCTTCCGTTCCTCTATACTTCTTTCCTTGAGTACTTTGACTAAAACCTTCTTTGACAAGTGGTCGAAGCATGTTGACACTAATTTTCTTAGGGCATCTGCCCTCCTATTCTCGCTCCTTGGGATCTGTTTGATTTTGAATTCCTTGAAGGTTTTGGTGAGTTGTTGTACTGTTTTAACGTATATTTCCATTCTCTTGTCTCTAGTTTCGAAACTTCCATTAACCTGATTAGCAGCCAATCCTGAGTCTGTCAGTGCTGCTACGGCCTCCACCCCCATTTGATTGGCCAGGCGTAGGCCGGTGAGTAGTGCCTCATACTCCGCCTCATTATTTGAGGTGTGGAAGTCAAAACGGAGGGTGTACGTAACTTCTTCTCCCTCTGGGTTGGTTAAGATTAGAATAGCTCCTGAGCCCTCCCTACTAGATGCTCCGTCAGTATACAACGTCCACTTTCAACATTCCTCCAAGATCTCTTTTACTTCTATAATTCCATACATCTCCTTCTCCTGGGATTTCGAGTAGGAAATCTACTAATGTCTGCCACTTGATGCTCGTCCTTGGCCGGTAACTAATATCATGTTTACCCAACTCAATTGCCCACTTTGCAAGTCTGCCTGACGTTTCGGGCTTGAGTAAGATTTGTTTGATCAGGTAATTTGTCAGGACCTCTATTTGGTGTGCCTGAAAATATCATCTTAAGCACCTTACAGCATAAATGAGTGCCAACACCAGCTTTTCCAAGGCATGATAGTTAAGTTCACGACCCTGTAGCACTCGGCTAACGAAGTACATTGTCTTATGTTCCCCTTCTCTTTCCACAACTAGTACGAAAGATATGGCTTTGGTTGAAGTTGAGACGTATACCTACAATATTTCACCCGGAATGGGGTTGGCTAGCGTGGGTAGTCTTTGTAAAGCTTACTTGATGCCTTGGAGTGCTACCTCTGCTGCTGTTGACCACTGGAAATTACTTTTCTCGATACAGACCTTTAGTGTGTTGAATAGCGGCATAGCCTTGTCGGCCGACTTTGAGACGAACCTGCTGAGCGCGGTGATTTTCCCATTCAGGCCTTGCGCATCCCTTAAAGTGCTTGGAGGTGGAGTTTCCATGAACTCATCTACCTTTTCTGGGCTAGGTTGGATGTCTTGCCTAGTAACATAGTATCCTAGGAACTGGCCTTCTACAACTCCAAAAGTGCACTTGTTCGGGTTCAGCTTCATCTTTGCTTTCTCCAACGTTTTGAAGGTCTTTTCGACATCCTGTAACATTCTTTCCTCATCCTCACTTTTAATAACAATATCGTTGACATACACCTCGATGTTCCTTCCAATCTGATTTGAGAACATGGAATCGACCAAGCGTTGATATGTTGCCCCCGCATTTTTTTTTTAACTTGAACAGCATTTTGGTGTAGCAAAATGTACCGTGGTCTGTGTAGAAAGCTGTTTTTTCCTCTTCGTCCTTGTTCATCAGGATCTGATGATACCCTTTATACACATCCACAGAGCACTTGAATTTGAAACCTTGTAACGATTCTACCTTCTAATCGATTTCTGTTAGGGGATAGCAGTCCTTAGGGCATGCTTTGTTAAGATCAGAGAAGTTGATGCACATGCGCCATGACCCATCATGTTTACGTACCATGACGGGATTGGCTATCCAAGTTGGGAAGACTGCTTCTCTCAAGACCCCCTCATTGGTCAGTTTAGCCACGTCTGCATTGATCGCCCTATTGCATCCCCTCCTTGAACCCTCTTTTTCTGCTTAACTTCCTTTGTGCCTGGTTTAATCATGAGTTTATGCTCTATGATTTTCCGGTCTACGCCAACCATGTCTGTGGGGGCCCATGAAAACACGTGTTTGTATCGTATGAGGAGATAAATGAGCACCCTCCTGGTGTGCCCTAAGAGGTTGCAGCTGATGTTGATCGTCTGATCAGGGTGTTTTTTGTTGATCACTTCTTTCTCGTATGTCGTTCTTGGTTTCCCTTTTCATCCCGGCTGGTTGCATGATCGCAAAGCATTGCAGTTGTCTTGGCGGTGTGGCCAGGATTGTAGTCGGTCCTTAGCTAGTGTTGAACTTCACTACCCGTACATTGTTGACGGGATCGCTCCTAACTTAAGCATAGCTGGCCTTCTCAAAATGATGTTATGTTCTACTGAGTTTCGAATTACAACAAAATCGACCAAAACCGTTTTCCTCCGTTGCTTGTCGTGACTAGTCAGTGTAAGGGGGAGGTGGATGGTGTCTAATGGCCATAGACTATGTCTCGTGAATCTGACCAACCTTCCTGTTGTAGGTCTTAGGCCATCCTTCCACCTATCTGGGAGGAGACGGAAACAGTACTCGTAGATGATGTCTGTTGAGCTACCTGTGTCGATGTACACTCTGTGTATGACCACATCCTTAATAGAGTCTTGGATTATGAGTGGGTTATCCGCAGGTAGTTCCTTTATGTCTGCCCCTCTTGCCGTGTATCATGAATATTTCTTTGGGTTGAGTACCCTCTCTTAGAGCTCCTTTGGCCTTTTCTGCGTCGGATTTGGCACGTAGGCTGCGTTCTATCTCCACAAGATCCCCCCCTTGATTTTTTTCTCCTCCATATCTTTCTTAAGGACTGGCAAATGGTGGTATCGTGTGTTTTGCTTTTGTGGTATTCGCAATACCTTCCTTTTGGTGCCTTTTCTTGTTACATATCTGCAACCACATATACATCTGGTCGACGTCCCCGTCTTTCGTCTCTGACGAATGGTCTGAAGCGACCAAACGGTCTATTTCCTCGTTTGGAGTATCTGCTTCCTCCCGACATTTCTACATAGGTTGGGTTATAGTGCTTGACTGCCATGGCATTCAAATATGCTTGTTTCGCTGCCTCGTCTTCCTCTTGTCTTAGATATCTTTCCACCCTTTCCTTTAACTCGGCTCTCGTCTGTCGTTTTTTGCCCATGAGTTTTTGTGACAAAGGACCTGGAAGGAGTCACCATGTGAAAGCACCTGCTATAAGGCCTTCTCCATGACCCGGCATGTCTAATGTGGCATTCATAAACCGTGTGAAGTATTCTCTTACGCTTTCCCCTTCCCTTTGCTTACATCCGATGATGGAGTGGGAGTCACCTTTGTACTTATACAGTTGCATGAAGTTTGTGAGAAACAGATATTTGAGTTGGCCAAAGTTGTAAATGCTACGCGGTCGTAGCGTCTTGAACCACATGCTTGCATTTCCATCAAGGGTGGTCGGGAAATATGTGCACCAGAAACACTCGTCCAACTTCAATGTCGTTATCGTCCACTCATACGTATCAATGTGGCTATCAGAATCGGTAATACCGTTGTAAGTTTTCAATTTGGGGAGTTTCGTTGTATTTGGGATTTCATAATCCAGCAGTTCCCTGGCAAACGGAGATGTGACACTCCGAGACAAGCAATCCTAATTGGGTATGGCTAACGAGCCTTGCACATGATATTGGTGGGGCGTATTATACGACTACGCCCCCAGATGATCGTAGAATGCCTGGTACCCTGGGTTGTGTCCATATAAGGCTTGTTTCTGGAACGACAGCTGTAGCGAGTATCCCGGATGCATAAGTTGAGGTTGGGTTGGGAGTTGTGTTGGTGTAGGTTGCTGTCGGCTCATGTTGGCGGTCACTATAGGTTCGCCCCATGTGCCTGTCGTAGAGTAGGAAACCGATAGTGGTGTTGTCATGGCTTGTGCGAGCAGTGGGAGCATCAAATGTGTGCTCGTTGGTATTTGGTTTGTGGTGGCATGTAAAATGTCGGTTGGGTGTTCCGTGTTTGGCTTATTTTCATCGCTGTTAGGAAAAAGGGCAACTGGTGTTGTACCACTGGGGTAAAGAATGGTGATGTTTGGTTTACTAAGAATTACGTCGTCGTTGGCTGAAATGTCAACGGCGTCGGAAGAGGTGTGTCTAATGGTACCGTCCCCATAGTTGGCCACGGTTGTTGAGATGGTGGTTGAATGGTGGTTCCCGTGTTTTCTTCCGATGGTGCACGGGGCGGTTGAGCTAGCTGCTGGCTTGTCGGAGGTATCACAGTTAGCACAGAGCTTCCCTCCCCGGTGACTTCTTTGGTGGTCGTTATGGGTGATGGTATGTCGTCCAACGGTTTCATGAAGCGTATGGGGATGTTATGGACTCCTTCAACTCCGTCACTGCCGTCAGACGCCATGGATTCTGTTGAACGGTGGTTTTAGTTTCATTCTTCGTCACACAAAACGGATGGCGCCAAATGATGCGACCTTCCTTCACAGCTCCTGCTCAATCTTTGGTATGGCGCTAAAAGGTATCTACAAGATCACAAGAGAAAATAGCCATCAGCCGCTTCCCGGGAGGAGGCTCCCGGAAGAACGCTCTGACGGTCAAGTTGGATGAAGTTTAAAGTGCTTTCGGTAAGAATTGCTCTAGGAAGAATGCCTACCTTTAGGGGATCCTAAGTGTGCCCTTTTATACTTAGCGACCCTGCTTGTCCGTACATGACGAGAGTGTTTTTAGGGGACAAGGTCAGAGGCGCTGATTGGAGGACTGTGCACCTCTTTCTGTCAGAGTACTGCCATTGGATCCGGTGGTAATGCTCTAATCCTTTGCCTTGTCTCTTGACTGTATCCTTTGTCTTGATGCCGGGAGCATCCCTGGCAGGCGCGAGCCTTTCACCGGGGCGCTAGCGGGTGCTGAGCCCGCTTCTCTTGACTCGGCCAGGGCGCCAGGTTTCTCGGTCGGGCGTAACTCTTTCGTGCCGTCTTAGGCACGTCATCAGACCCAAAAACCCAATGAAGTGAAAATAAGAAGATCTAAGGAACTACTAGAAAAGTTAGAGGCTTGATTACTAGAAAACGAAGGGAAAGAGATGTTACTTCTGGATCTACAATCTTCTCTTGGAATCCTCTAGCTTATTTGTAACGCCCGCGTTTCCTGTCTAGGCATTATTGTTGATGTAATAGTCTAGGTTAACCTTTGTAACTCTTTTTGAAGTAATGAAGATGAATTATATGAGTATTATGTGAATTATGTGCTTATTTAATTGTTTATAAAGATATAATTGAATTAAGGATAAAATAAGCATCAAAATTTAAGTGTGAGATAAACCCGATGTTTTTACATAATGTTGTAGTGGTCGAAACAAGGATTCCGGAGATATAAAGAACGCCGAAATCCAAGTTATAACGAAGAAGTTATGATATGTCGAAATTTCGCGACAGAACCAGCACGACGCCAAATAACGTAAAACATGAAATTAAGATAGAGAGATATCTAGCCTTACTGATCTAAACGAAGGTTGTAGAGTTCGTTAAACCTAGAGTGTGCATAAAGAGAATGCCCAAATCTGACTTCGTATGAGGAAGTTATGATTTTTCCGAAGTTTCGACTTAGCATTATGCAGCCCGAATCTTCGATTTGAGATCGAGTGATTTTTAGTCGAAACAATCTAAATTAGAATCAAAGATCTCATCGATAGTAGTGAAACGATAAAAAGATAGGTGAAAACGGACGTCAGATGAAGAAGTTATGAATTTATAACAGAGTTTTCCTGTCCCGACCTACTAAAAATAATATAAAAGTAATATATTTATAATATATTAAAAATAAAGTCAAAATTAGCCAACGGAGTCTAAACGAGAGTTGTAGAGCATGCTCTCACCTACGCATCGATATAAATAACGTCAAAAACGGAGTTCGTATGCGATAGTTATGAATTTCTAAAGTTCGGGGCACGAAATCCCAAAACTGTCAGCCACTACGACGTGGTAAAAGTGCCATGACGTGGCAGGAGCTCTGGAGTCTGTCAGACCCACTTGCAATGACGCATGCAGTGACGACCCAGCCACCATAACGTGGTAAACCGTACGACAACTTGGCAAAGGCAAATTTTGCCCTATAAATAGATTTGAAGGGCCAGTCGAGTTTGGTTGCTCAAATTCTCTCCTCTCACTCATATTACCTCGATTTACGTGCAAAGAAGTACCTCCCGAAGCCCTGGTATCATCCTGAGACCCGAAGAAAGTCCCGAAGCTCGAAGATCCCGCGAAAAAAAGAGTTTCCAAGCCGAAGCTCTGCCCGCAAGAAGCCCGGTGAGTGAAGTGAACCTAGTTTCACCGAAAAATACTACTTCTACAAGTCGTAGTGTTGTCCGATCATCTTCTGATCAAGTGAGTGTGTAGTCACTTTCTTCTAACGCATAATTATGAAGTATTCTATACAAAATACGTCTTATGTGTTTATTTTTTGTTATATGTGTGAATTTATATTCACTTTCTTCTATCTCATAGATATGATTTATTCTCTATGAAATACGTGTTATGTGTATGTGTCTCATCTATTGTTTGGAATATGTATTGAATAAGAATGCTATACAGGTTTTAAACTATGTATAAAAATATATATTTTTATCTACTAATATGTTGGGTAGAACATGGGTAGATAGTTGTTTTTCATTCAGTCATCTAGCGGAGTTTAGATGACGACCACAAACTTTTCTAGACAGTCTTGTGGAACGCTAGCAGGTTCGCCACCTGTAGGTGTTAATGAACTTGGGTGTTCATTTGTTGTACTACATCCCCCTCATGGTTGCCTTATTTGACATATATTGTTGGGAAACTCTTGAATGCATGTGTTGTCTCCCCGATGAAATATTTTTAGACTAGGTCCCTTGTGTTAGTTGTCTTAGGGACGTAAAGTGAGAATAATGGGAATGGGTAATTGGGTTATTGTTTGATGAAAATTAATTTAATTATTTATTATGGGTTGAAAATCCTATATGTTCACCAGGCTCCCAAGCCTGACCCACTCAGTTTCTTTGTATTACAGGTAGTGGCGCCAGAGCATAAGTTAGATGACTTGTCAAGTTATTTTTGGATTATAGACCTGTTGTTGTAAATAACTGTTGTAAGATCTGTATTGAAATGTTTATGCTTTTGGTCTGTTTATCGGAACATGACATCCTGAGTATTGTAATATAATGAAAAACACATTTCTTTAAGAAATGCTTTGGTAAATCTTATTTTTATCATATTTTGTTTTGGGGACAAATTCCGCAACTCTTTTAATTAAAGGATTACTCTGAAATCATTTTAAAAACATAAATTAAACCGGTCTTTTCTGGCCGTGATTTTGGGGATGTCACATTCTTCTTCTTCTACAAGCTTCACATCACACAAATATCACTCAAAATGGCTCACAAACTCACACAATGCTCTAGGATTTCGTGGATTAGGGTTTGGGACTTGGAGGCTGGAAATGAGGCCATAAAGTGGGGATTAAGATGCTTAAATAGGGTGCAAAACCCTGAAATTAGAGTTTTACTCTGGCAGACCTACTCGCCGAGTTGAGGGCTCTCAACTCGTCGAGTAGATTGCTTAAAACCCCACAGCCAATCTCGTTTCTACTCGATGAGTCTGGGGCTTCCAACTCGTTGAGTAGCTCTACAAAAATGAATAAACTATAATCAAATGCGTACCAGGAATCAGGTTTTAGATAAGTTATGTAGAGGAAGTTATGATTTCCTTTGGGCTTCACAAGTGTAATGAGATATCACTTACATCTACTAAAGTATTTAATATTTCTAAGTTATTCATGAATTCTTTTAGTGTTTTAGGTCCTATAAATAGTTGAGGTTTTGTTAAGAATCGTCAATTTTAAAAAGTTCATTTTTCTCTTCTAATATTGTGTGTTTTTGGATCAACTTCAAAGAGAAGTATGGAATGATCCCAAAGACTAATAATCGTGTATCTTATATCCTAGGAAATCTTTGGATGTTTACTTTCTAATGAAAAAAAGGCATATCTTTTGGAGTTTTATAGAGGAAGTTATAACATTTTTGTCACAGACTGTCCAATAAACAGAACAATGTTCGATGGTTTGGAAAAAATAGTTTTCGACTAACTTCAATGAGAATGTAATGGTCCAAAATAGGGGTGTATTGAACTAAAACGGTCCAATGTGAACTGACACATCCAACTACAAACTGACCGATTTAATTGGATATCCAATTACAATTTGATTGGACCAATTATTGGATCACCCTGAAAATCCAATGGATAACTGAACTGAACCGATCCAACATTCATCTAAATGGATATCCAGTATTAGTTAAATCACCATCCAACATTATTATCCGGATAGTATTAGAAAATTTTACAAATATAACTGATTCTCTTAATGATTTTGCATATTAGAAACTTGGGCATAGACGTTAAAGACTTGAAGTGTTGTTTGTTAGTCTTATCTAGCGTAATTTTATGTGGTTTTAGTTTTAATTATCATAATTATATTAAGTTATTATTAGATATATTAGATAGAAAATGAATTTAGATTGATTGGATGATAGATACCCAATCAAATATATCAAATGGATAAACCGATCAAATCCAATATCCTTTGGCTTAGCGGTATCAGGAATTGAGGGTTCTAGTCCCATTGTAGACGAAATGTGTAGATATAGGAGTAGAGTATTATTGTATGTATAAGCCGTTCTAAAAAAAATTAAATCCAATATCTGATTGAATCATATCAATTGCATATATAACTAATTTGATAAGATCGATTGACGAAATCCAACATCCAATGAACGATTATATTGAATCGGTTCCATCCACAACTATTGGATTTAAACCGGTGACATTCCTAATCAAAAAGTCACAAAATCATGTATCTTATATGTTTGAATAGTTGTGGATGTGTAGTTTCCAATTAAAAACATGAATAGTCTTTTGAAGTTATGTGAAGAAAGTTATGAAGTTTTTGTCAAAGACAAGTCTTGCTTTGATACCATTTATAAAAAAAAAAAATAAACATAAAGATACTTAAACAACGTCCAATAGATACAATTTCTTGATTATGTATATCCATGTGGTATAATAGATCAAAATTTTTGAGCTTGTGTACGAATCTATCACTTAATACTATATTATAATCAAAAATATTGAAAAAAAAATGCAATTTTATTTTATTTTTATCAATTAAATGCATTACAAATTAATGTTTTATACAGAAAAATCATATTATTTTGGGAAATTTTTTAATAAAGTTTTAATTTTTTTTAACAGATTAGTTCCGATTATTTAAGGGGTGTTTGGCTTAGTTTTTTAGAGGCCAAAAGTCTTTTTTGGAAAAGTTATAAAAAATCAGGTTTTCCTGACTTTTTCAAAAAATTGATTTTCCTTCTATCCAAAATTCAAAAGTTGCTTTTAAAAGTCTTTTGCCAAACATTTTTTAGCTTTAATCTTTTCCTAAGACCATCCTCCAACCCACCTCCATTCCCCCCCCCCCCCCCCCCCCCCTCCCCCCAAAAAAAAAAAATGGAGTAAACAATGGAGCAAATAGTGTTTCATCTCCAACCCTACTCAATTTTTACCCTATTTTTATCTCCAAAAAGTATATTCCAGTATTCCAATTTACATAGATTGTTAAACACACCCCTCTACTAATTTAGTTTTAACAAATATATAATCTATATATTTTTTTTTCATTACATTAATATTAAATACAAACGATTATATTTATAATAAACTTATAACTAAATATTATACAAACATTCAAAAAAGTATTACACATACACACTTTTAAGTAAATATTAAATAAATAATAGTATTGTTACTTGTTGGTTTTTATTAGATTATTATTGTAATATATATGTTAATGACAAGTTTAATAGAATAAGTTATCGTGTTTGTAATATATATTTTAACTATAAGTTTTTGTAAAATACGTTATCGTTTTTTAAAATTTCAATATATATTTAAATTTTTATATGAATTTGATGAACAAAAAAAAAAACTTTATATTTTTGTAATTATATAATGTAATTTAATATATAACAAAATATTAAAAGTATTAAATATTATATTTAAATTATAATTAGTAGGTAAAAATGAACTAGAAATGTAAAAATATATAACAGTGGTACTAAAACCGACAACACAAAGTTCACCCCCATTTTGAGAGAAATGAATAGTATAAAACCATATGTCGTATAATACTATTCATATCCCCCAGAATAGGGGAATAAATGGGAAATGGTTGGAGAAGAATGGGGGAAGAAATAGAGGAAAAAATAAAGAATGAGAGTGAGTTGGAGATGCTCTAAAGGGACTTTTGGCATATGAAAAGCCAGTGGCGGACGCAGAACATTTTCGTAGGGGTAGCACTAAATTTTTTTTCCAAATAAATCTATATTAGTAGTGTCACTCGTGGTGCACCCAATAGAAAAAACATTAAAAAAATATTAAATTTTTTTTACACTACATGCCGGCGTCGGAGCAGTGGCCCGGGACCCTTGGGGCACCACTAAGGTCCGCAACTGTGAAAAGCTAAGCCAAACACCCCCTTAATTTACATAATAATTTATCATTTCCTGTTAAAATAAAAATAAGATTTTTTTTGTTAATTTGGATAAAATATTAAATAATCAAAACTTTTTTATTCCAAAAAGAAAAACTTTATGACTATCAAAAATTTTCTCAAAAAATATGCATAAAATCGTTACAAATTATAGTTTTCTTAAGAAAAATAAATTATTTAACAAATTTCTTTTTCTTTGGAAAATATTCAAGAAACCGAACGCACAAAGTTTTGTCAAATATTTTTTTAACATATACTTTTTTTTATAAAGACCATGAAAGTACACGGCATTAGCATTGTGAGTGAATGAGAGGGCTATATATTAACGTTTTTTTTCTCATTTCCACCGAGATCCAGCGAATCAATACAGGAAGAGTATATCTACGAGCGAGTAGTTATTGCTGTCGTCTGGCTCGGCGGCGACACTGGTCGGAGAAATGGTCGATCAATTAGTTATGGGTTCCATTTTCGCATCTGTTGTTGGATTCATGATAATATACGCATTCTTCGTTATGAA
This sequence comes from Lactuca saligna, assembly GCF_052625555.1. Classification (NCBI taxonomy): domain Eukaryota; kingdom Viridiplantae; phylum Streptophyta; class Magnoliopsida; order Asterales; family Asteraceae; genus Lactuca; species Lactuca saligna. Next base: position 107,618,175 of record NC_136425.1, read on the forward strand.
AAATGTTCGGAAAGTTCTTCCGGCCGGTGACGGAAATAGCAACGGAAAACCATCATCAGTAACGACGAATACGATATGCATAAACGGAGAATGCACATCTGCTGATGATGCTGATATCATTATCGTTGGCGCCGGAGTTGCCGGAGCTGCTCTCGCTCATACACTCGGCAAGGTATAGTTTCTTTTATTATTAATTCGATCTTATTTTGTCACGATTGCTGTGTGCAAATACTATATTCTTTTGGAAGCAGAGCTTATTAAATTCTTGTATATATTTCGAAATTTAATGTTCCAATATCACATTCGTTACTATACCTTCTCACTTTGATCAGTTTGAGCTATTTATTATGAATAAATAGTCAAATAAACACATGTAAATTAGTATACATGGGTTATATTCATTGTGGTGGAAATCAGGGCTGACTTTGTTAAGTTATAATTCTAGCGATGGTGTTTTTGCAGGGTTTATTAGCTTTATGCGTATGAGCCTTTGAATTGGTATTTCTGGTTATTGTAGAAGTCATAATCATTTCTAATAGTTAATATCTCATCCTCGTTCGGCATAATTGTATATAGAAAATTGATCAATCTGTACTTTTTTTTTTGTCGTGGTGGAAGCAATTGTTTATTGTATGAATAGAAAATCAAATATTAACTATTAGAGCAGGATGGGCTAATTATATATATATATATATATATATATATATATATATATATATATATATATATATATATATATATATATATATATATATATATATATATAATTTGATCTAATTATTTTGTAATGGTGTGGAGTTCAGGATGGGCGCAGGGTACTTGTAATTGAAAGAGACCTGACAGAACCTGATCGAATTGTTGGTGAACTGCTACAACCAGGCGGTTATCTCAAACTGATGGAGTTGGGGTTGGAAGGTTTGGCAATCACAATCTTTAATCCTCGTGTATGTGTATTATAACAGAAGAGAACAGGGGTGCGTTTAATTGTAGAAAATTGTTTTTTCAATTTTCTAGAGAATGTTTTCAGAAAATAGAGTTGAGTTTTTATTTTCAGTTTTCAATGAAAATTTTAGAACACTCATTTGGTTGAAACCAGTGGAGTTTTCATTTTCCATCTTATAATTTTTTTTTTTTTTTTTTTTGAATACTTTTCCTTGGATAAATAATTCTTTATCTTCCATTATATGTTTGTGTAGATTGTGTGGAAGATATTGATGCTCAGAGAGTTTTCGGATACGCTCTTTTCAAAGATGGAAAGAATACTCGGCTCTCTTATCCATTGGAGAAGTTTCATGCTGACGTGGCAGGCAGAAGCTTTCATAATGGTCGATTTATACAGAAAATGAGGGAGAAAGCCTCATTGCTTCCCAAGTATCATTCATCTCTTAACACTAACATCTTCTGTATAATCTAGATACACTTTGATTAATTTACCAATCCTTGTCCTTAGTGTTCAGTTAAAACAAGGAACAGTTTCATCTCTTCTTGAAGACAATGGAACAATCAAAGGCGTGATGTACAAGAATAAAAACAGTGAAATAATGAAAGCGTATGCACCTTTAACCATCGTATGCGATGGTTGCTTTTCAAATTTGCGGAGATCCCTTTGCAATCCTCAGGTGATGATATTATATAAACCTTCCACTTAATATTGTTTAGTTACAAAGAACTACTTTACACGATGGGGAGGGCATTCACGTCTTTTTGCACATCCCATTGCAACTTTTGTCTCAATCTCAGTTCAATGCATGTCAAACATAATACATCTGTCCTGGGTAACAAATTGCAATTTTGTCCCATTGACTCCATGCCAAACATAGTATCAAAACAGGGCTTAAGCAACTTCTGCTTTCTAGGGCAATTTTAGATGATGTAGATGAAGAAATTTTTTATGTGTTTTTTTCCAATTGACATAATAGGTGTCATCTTTTTTGAGTGGAAAATTGCAATTTTGGACCATTGCTATTAGTTGGTTGATTTTGGGATATATCTAACAACTATATTGTTGATTCATATATATTATATAATATATATGTATGTATGTATTGAACAGGTGGATGTGCCTTCATGTTTTGTTGGTTTGATCTTGGAAAAGTGTGAACTACCATACGAAAACCATGGGCATGTTGTTTTAGCAGACCCATCGCCCATTTTGTTTTACCGAATCAGTAGTACTGAAATTCGATGTCTGGTTGATGTACCTGGTCAAAAGATACCCTCTATTTCAAATGGTGATTTGTCAAACTATTTGAAGACTGTAGTTGCACCTCAGGTACGTACCAATACACCCTCAAATTTCAAAACATTTAAAAAAAAAAAGATGGAAGAGTTAATTGTGTGTTGTTGTATAGATACCGGTGGGAATGAAAGATGCATTTGTGGCAACAATTGATAAAGGAAACATACGGACAATGGCCAATAGAAGTATGCCAGCTGTCCCCCACCCAACCCCAGGTGCTTTGTTAATGGGTGATGCATTCAACATGCGGCATCCTTTGACAGGTGGAGGAATGACTGTAGCACTTTCTGATATTGTTGTGCTACGCAATCTTCTCATGCCTCTACATGATCTCCATGACTCCTATACTCTCTGCAAATATCTTGAGTCCTTTTACACTCTGCGTAAGGTCAGTCACTTGCATAATATTTTCTCAATTTCTATTTTTAATATCATTTATCCGACAGAAATATATCTGGACAGTCTAATGATTAAAAGGACGAGTGAGGGTATCTTGGTCTCTTTTAGTCAAAGTTGAATAAGTTTTCACGATGACGTTTGTTTGCTAATTTGTTACGATGGCTAGATTTATGCTTAATTCATATTTTTACATAAAAATTGCAATAAATAAGCTTCACTAACAAGAAATTAATAAAGAGTTGGTTCTACTTCTGCATTTATCATTATTATGATATGATACGTCCTTTTACATCTTTACAAACTAAACAAAAATAGGGAATTGAGTTTTATTCCGTTCTCTACATAAATTCTAGATTTACAAGCAGAAACAAAAATACTAGGAATTGGAAGGCATGTTCGGTTGACAAAATGGATGTAATTCAATTCCATCCAAATCCTTCAAATTTAAATTTTTTAACGATTCCAATTCATTTGGGCTTTGACAAAAGATTTGATTTCTTGGAAATGAGTATTAAAAAAAGAAAAAGTTAATTTTGCAGCCGGTGGCATCAACAATCAATACATTAGCAGGAGCATTGTATAAAGTATTTTGTGCATCAGCAGACGAAGCAAGGCAAGAAATGCGAGAAGCATGCTTTGACTATTTGAGCCTCGGAGGCGTCTTTTCAAATGGACCTGTATCTTTGCTCTCCGGTTTAAATCCTCGGCCTTTGAGTTTGGTTGTGCATTTCTTTGCTGTGGCAATATTCGGTGTTGGTCGCTTGTTATTACCTTTTCCTTCCCCTAAAAGAATGTGGATTGGTGCCCGATTAATCTCGGTCAGTATTGCTTCTTTTTTCTTTTATAATTTCACTTAAATTATTCAAATTCCATTAATAAAACATAGAAGAAAATATTAAAGAAGAAGAAAGAAAAGGAAAGGTGGACTTGTTCCCACTTGACATATGGCAGTCTCGGTTGCCTTATTATTTCTTTCATAATTTATTATATATATATATATATATATATATATATATATATATATATATATATATATATATATATATATATAAAATGAATGATTAAGGCTTTTTTTCCCACTTGACATATGGCAGTCTCGGTTGCCTTATTATTTTTTTCATAATTTATTATATATATTAATAAAATGAATGATTAAGACTTTTTTTCCGAATGAAAGAATGTTGTTATAAATGAATTTAAATAGAATGGAAATTGATCATAGATAATAGTGTTTTTAATGAAATAATGTTCGTAATTATATATATATATATATATATATATATATATATATATATATATATATATATATATATATATGGGAAAAGTGAATATACCCTTAAGGGTATATAAGCTTAGGTACCCAAACATATCATAATATGTCATTTTCTTTGATATATTTATTATAATGTTTTTAAACTTCAACCTTAACTTGATTTACTTTCAAAATATTCGAAATTTCACTATTATCTTTCTCTTGAATCACATCTTTTTGCCGAACATCTACTAGGCTATATATATTGTAGTTGAAAATGAAAATTATGTAAGAGGAACATAAATGTGTAATTTACAAAAATCTTGGAAGTACATCAAGTAAGAAGTTAAATTATAAGAACGTTGGACAATTAGAATGTATTATATGATACAAAACGACTTAATATGGTGTGTTTGGGTACCTAAGCTTATATACCCTTAAGGGTATATTCACTTTTCTCATATATATATATATATATATATATATATATATATATATATATATATATATATATATATATATATATATATATATATATATATATAGCGTTAGGTTATTTTGTTTTCACTATCTATTATGTCTATGTATGATTGATTATGGACCAATCATTTTAGTTATTTTAAGAAAGTAATTAATACATATTACATGTTGAAGATATAGTGGGTATTAATTACATCTTTAGCATTTAATATGCATTAATTATTTTTTTAAAATAACTAAAATGATTAGTTCATAATCAATTATACATGCACACAATAGATAGTGAAAACATTTGAACCTAACTATATATATATATATATATATATATATATATATATATATATATATATATATATATATATATATATATATATATATATAAAGTTGGAATTGTGTATATTGATGACAGAATATATTTTTACGTAAATGTTGGGTTGACAGTAAACATAGTCGTACACCAGCTGGCAGCTACTTAGATTCATACCCAACAATACATGATGCTCTTGGGGTGGCCAGAACAATAAATCTATCTATTTATTTATTTTAATGAAATTCAAATCTAAAAATTGGCATACCATTAAAACGATGCAGGGTGCGTCTGGAATCATATTTCCGATCATAAAAGCTGAAGGAGTACGGCAGATGTTCTTCCCTGCGACAGTGCCTGCATATTACAGAGCTCCTCCCACTCAATGAACAACAAGAGGAAGACCCGGGTTCGAATCCCGGAACCCCCCAATTCCGTTTCAATTTTTTATTTAAAAAAAAAAAAAAAAAACAAGAGGATGAGGCTTTCAATTGTATTATAGTCTTTACTCTAGTCTTCATATTTGATTGTCTTTCTTTATAGAGTGTTGGAGATGGTCATCCACACTCAAGGGTTTAGCGGTTAGTTATTAGGTTTGAGTTTCAGGTATGTAATCTGATTTCGTATTTTGTTATAGATTTTAATACATCATCGTATATCCAAAATACCTGGTAATGTAGTAAAATCATCCCAAGCTTCAACACACTTAAGCATAAAGATTTACTTCTAAGTGAACAAATTAAAATCTTTCCCTCTGATCTTAATTACAACATAAGAGAATGCTAAAATAGAAAGTTGTTCCTTAATGTTGTTAATCGTAAGAGTCCTTGTTGATTGGTCGTGTTTCTCTTAGGTTTGAATTCGTAATATACAGTATAAACTAATTCAAGTGTTTTTGTGTCAACAGTCAACCCTATATTCCACCACCTCCCTTGAACCCTTCTAAACTAACTTAATACCCATTTGGTGAGCAAGTTAGCCGGTAAATGAATTATCATTCATTAATTGTATGATGTCACTATCTATGCAAATGATGATGTCTTACATGGTGCACCAATAATGAAATGAAATGAAATGTGGATGTAAAACCAATGTAATGAATTCCAAAAATTTGATTTATACAGAAAATAGTAACATAAGCATCCTAATTTCCAGCATTCATATACAACATATCAAATTATGTTGTTATTTTTACATCTATTCCAAACTTAAAAACTTGAAAATTTTAAATGTAATTAGAAGCATTAACTACTATTTATGTAAACCATTTACTTAATATGTGAACAAAAACAGTACTTTAAATAACCAAAACATGTCATAGAAAAGTAACATCATAGTACAACTCTCAAAGATCTCATAAAACAGAAATCATGGTGTGATGCGTTGCGATCATGTGAGCTCCTTTCCTTTTGAAGAAGAAGTACCTAAAACCAAAACTGAAAACCGTAAGCACAAAAGTTTAGTGAGTTCCCCCATCATACCACATAATCACATACTGTCAGGCATATCTCGCATGCATGACCTTCTAGGGCTTAAAAGACCAAAAAGATTGTCTAAAAGTTGCATGGGACTTCCATGGCCATAAAGTTGGCATCTTTATGCCATGAAGTCCCCTCAAAACCCTAGATCTGAAGGGTTTGCCCAAGTGGGATGTCCAAATCCCAACCATCAATATATTTGGACCAAAACATGAAGCAAAACATCCTAAGACTAGATCTAAGCATGCCATAGACAAGGTTGAAGCTTTATACCTCAGAAAAACCAGAAATGAAGCCCAACTTCTAGATTTACTCTCCTTTTCATTTGTTAATTCTGTCTAATATTTATGTTTTATTATATGAAATAGCTATCTTGATCTAATGAAATATTTGTTTTCCTGTTTTGTAGTTGTTGGGCATTTAGTAATATTCAGTCGGTTAATTCGGTCCAGCAAAAAAACGAACCTTATACATAACACGTTTTATCGTAAGTAACAGTTTAGCTACTTTACCTAATGGGAGAAAAAGGAAACAACCCCTGCGAAATATAAATCTTATCTCAATTAATGACCTAAAATTCCATTTTTACACCTCAGGCTTGTAAGTTGAAAATAGGGGATGCGAAAGGACCATTGTTGGACACAAAATTTGCTTTGTGTGATCGTGCAACCAATCCAGGAGTTTTGTTGGACCCAAAATTCCATTTATACAAACCAATTTCACTTAATAGAATGATCTTTAATTGTTGGCAAAACAAATAATTATGTTCATATAGGCACATATGGCTCTGAGTGAGATAGATGTTGCAATGAATTAGATTAAAATTTTTGAGCTTGTGAACGAACCTATCACTTAATACAATATTATAATCAGAAATACTAAAAAATGAAAATTTATTTTATTTTTACCAATTAAATGCATTACAAATTAATGTTTTATGCAGAAAAATCATATTAATTTGGGGAACTTTTGATAAAATCTAAATTTTTTTTAACAATAAAGTCTCGATTATTTAATTTTACACAATAATTTGTCATTTCCTGTTAAAATAAAAATAAGATCTTTTTTTTGTTAATTTGCAAAAAATATTAAATAATCAAAACTTTTTTATTCTAGAACTTATCAAAAATTTTCTCAAAATATGCATAAAAATCGTTACAAATTATAGTTTTCTTAAGAAAAATAAATTATTTAACAAATTTCTTTTTCTTTGGAAAATATTCAACAAACCGAACGCACCAAAGTTTTGTCAAATATTTTTTTGGGTAAATGTCACTCTGACCCAACCATCTTTCTAGTTATGGTTTAAATGGTCCCTGTTGTTTTTTGTTTCACACTTGAGAGGAACCAAGACTTAGAAAGTAGTTTTTAAAGCCATTTTGTTCAAAGTGGAAGGGTTGATTCGGTTAACATTATCCTAGTCATCATATAAGGTACACACGTCATCGAAATTAATCCACCTAAGCTGCCATGTAACCTGCTCGTTTACTGAGCTTGCCCTACAAGACATATTATATAAAAACCCTCACTTTCTTCTTCCCCTTTTTGTCGTATTTTTTGTCTGCAAAATCACGTTGTCATGGCGGTTTATATGAAGATCGATCTTCACTTTGCTAGGTTTTTTACAAGGTACCCCGAAATTAGTTATACAGATGGAGCAAAACAAAGGTTCGAAGATGTTGATTTTGCTGGAAAGGACAGGAACGAGTTTGTTAACTTCGTACAAAGATTTGCAAATGAAATGTGTGTAAATGTTTTTTATTGCATGCCTGGAAAAGACTTTCCTGATGGATTGAGGATCTTGGCTACTGAAATAGACTACCAGGACTTCATCGGAGCTGGGTATGCTGCTGATTGTGTCGTGTATGTGTACATGGATCATCTAGGTGTGAATGTCCAACAGTGGATTATTGATGAGCAAGTTGATGAGAGCGTTGTGGAAGACAATCATTATGATGGATTTGTGCAGAATGGCCCGGATGAACTACAAGGTAATGTACACAATGACCTTGAACATGTAGATGACAATCCAATGAATAAGACCATTAACGATGAGTTTTTGAGCAAGTTATGCCCAAAAGTCCAGTCAACTCCAAATAGTCCGCCTTATGAGGATCCATATCTTCAAATGGAAGAAAATGAGGTAAATATTGAAGAGGTTACTACATACAATGAAAATGTGCATTGGAAAAAACAAAAACCTGTGTTAGGAATGCGATTTCATAGTCCAAAACAGTTAAAGCTTATGTTATGTAATTATGCTGTTGCTAATGGGTATCAGTTGTGCTATAAAAAAAATGACAGTAGAAGACTATTAGTTAAATGTTGTTCTGGGCAGTGTAAGTTTAGGCTATGGGCTTCATGGATGAGTGAGAAAACTCTTTCCAGATTAAGTCCCTTATAGATGAACATAATTGTGCTAGAAATTTTAAACTTGGATCAATTGTTATCTATGCTTGGATTGGTAGCCATTTTACAACTAAGTTCTTACAAAAACAGAAAATGAGTGTTAGGATGCTTAGGAAAGAAGTGAAACAGGCTTTTGGTATAGATGTAAGTATGGGTCAATGCAGGAGAGAAAAAAAGCATGCTATTGAGCTAATTGAAGGCACATTGGTTGAGCACTATTCAAAGTTTTGGTCATATGGTGAGGAGATAAGAAGATCAAACCCAGGATCAATTGCGAAAATTGATGTCACTACTATGCCTAATGGGAAAAATTATTTTAGTAAGTTTTATGTATGTTTTGAGGGACTAAAGAAAGGGTGGAGGGGTAGTTGTAGAAGAGTAATTAACCTGGATGGTTGTTTCCTTAAGGGGCTATGTATTGGAGTGTTAATAACTGCTGTTGGAAGGGATGCTAATAATCATATATTTCCAATTGCATGGCAGTTGTGTGTGTTGAAAACAAAGAGAATTGGAAATGGTTTTTGGAAAATTTAAAAGATGACTTAGGAATGGACAATGGTTTTGGAATTGCATTGATGTCAGATTAGCATAAGGTATGTTTCTTAGTTGTATTTTATTTATTAATGAAAGTTTCCTATACTATTTTACAATTTAAATTGTTAATGTGAAGGGACTATTGGAAGTTGTGAAGGAGATTTTGCCTACTGTTGAACATAGACAGTGTGCAAGGCATGTTGTTGCCAACTTTAGGAAAAGAATCCCCAGAGTAATGTATGAGAAGATGCTTTGGAAGGCATGCAAGGCATCTACTGAGCCTTTACACAATGCAGCAATGAAGGAAATACAACTTCTCAATCCTTCAGCCTTTGAGTATCTAACAGAAAAGAACCCACAATCATGGTGTAGAGCTTTTTTTTGAGGAGGGCAAGATGTTTGATGTTGTAGAGAATGGGTTGTCGGAGAGCTTTAACAATGTTATAAGAGATGCAAGGAAGAAACCAATCATCATAATGCTTGAAGAGATTATTAGATTGTATACTATGGAAAGGCAGTTTCATTTGAGCATGAAAGGCAGTTCATGGCCAGATTTTGAACCATGTCCATCAATTAGATCCTTGTTGAATCAATTGAAAAAAGCTCAAAGGTAAACTTAGTTTGTGTTTGTTAACATCATAGATAATACTAAACTTACACTAACTTTTAGACAATGTTATTAGATATTGACAGGTTTTACCAACTGGGTTGAACCAATTTGAGACAAGAAACTTAGCAGAGTCTTATGTCGTTGACTTAGATAAGAAGACATGCTCTTGTAGAGTTTGGAAACTAAATGGGTATGGGTGTGTGCACTCAGCTGCAACTATTAGTTACCTAAACAGAGATGTCGGAAGTTATGTGGATCCCATGTTCTTTGGAGCTTTTTATAGAAATGCTTACAAGTATCCACTGAGAGGGATGAATGGCAGCAATAAGTGGCCATGTACCAATTTCATACCACCACTGCCACCTTTGAAAAGGAAAATGCCAGGCAGGCCTAAAGTCAATAGAAGGAAGGACCCAGGAGAAAAGAGTACTAGACACACCGTGTCAAATGTTGGGAAGAAAATTCTATGTAGTGTGTGTAAAAAAGTTGGTCACAACAAGGCTACATGTCCTAAAGTTGAGAAGACCAAAAAACTCAAGGTGAAGAGAAAGAGATCAACTACTAAAGGTGGTAATGAAGGGGAAGGAAGTGGTTAAAAAACAACTGTTGGACGTAAACACAAGCAATCTCAAGGTGGTAATGAAGAGGAAGGAAGTGGTTCAAAAACAATAGTTGCACGTAAACGGAAGCAATCATAGAGGATTATAAAGAAAAAATTGGCAAAAAGGGTTGAAGGGAAAAATGGAAAAGGAAATTCTGGTGATAATCCAATGAATATTGAATAGATATAACTGTTATTTGGTATTGTGTTAAGACTAGGTTGGTTGTTTGATGTGTGTTTATTGTTTGATGTGTTATTTAACTTTGTTTCGTAATAGTATTATTATGGTATGTGTTTGTTGAATGTTTTTTATGTACACTAGTAACACAAACAAAACAATGACACACAGTAGCAGGGCACTTTCATTTATTTAATAGGAAAGGGATTGCAAATCCATTACATAACCATTACAAATACATTGGTAAACATGAAAGGAAACCATATTAGAAATAACCATAACTTCATCTTAATAGGAAAGGAAACCACATTTAATACGAAAGGGATTACAAACCCTTTACATACCCATTACAACTTGTAGACTAATACCACAAAAAAAAAAAAAAAAAAAAACAGCCCAACTTAGAAATAACCATAACTTCATCTTTCTAACATCAGATTGAAGCTTCTTATTTGCCAGAACCAAATTTGTAACCAAAGTTGTGTCACCAGTCGTGTTAGTACTCTCCACTTCATCTGCCCAACATATGAAGCCATCACGAGGCCCCTACAATGGAAGTTATTATTTGTTATAGATTAAGTTACCAAACCCAGAAACAAATTATCAAAATCTAGGTCAACAGTGAACATGCAATTTACATTTACCTTTTTGGGGCAAGCATAAAAGAGTCGGCCAGGGTTGTATTTAGTAGTTGATGTTCGTAATATTGCTTCGCATCCACATGAGAATTGAACTGATTTCATCGAACCCTTCATTTCAGTTAGGTCACTTGAACGGTAAGAAGAATATGATAGCAAAAGAAAGCTTATTAAGCCCACATATGTGTCTGAAACATGAGTATATGTAAGGGTAAATTGTGAAAGGACGAAATTACCCTCTTTCACACTAATTAACTGTAATTTCCATTAACTACTATTTTTCCATTAAATAAACTCGGTTACAAAGTTTACTTTATACAAAATTGCCTGTGCTTAGATAGGTCTTTAATCACCTTCGCCAAAACAAACACATAAACCCTAATACACAACATTATACTACCAAAAGAAGACACATCCATACCTAATCAACATAAACACTACGAACCACCAACATAAACACCAACAAATCAGGGGTTCACGATATGAAGAAACTTCTCCACCATAAAACCAAAAGTCACAATCACAAGTCCAATCACCAATACAGTCAACGAAGTCACCTTTTTCTCTGTGCGCTCAATCCGACGATGCAATGCGAGTGACTGAACCCTGCTTAACACCAAATCTCGACCCATTTCTTCTTTGAACCGGGCGACTTCCATTTTCTGCTCCACAATCACTATAAATCGTATGCAAATCACCGAAGTTGAGACGGTCTCGTGAATTTATAGATATTGACTCCGGTGAAAGTAGTGGTGGGGTCGCCATCGTGACTCACGTGAAAGCAAAGTATCGAGGTTATGTCGGATTGTTGGTAACCTTTAGTGGAAAAGGGTATTGAAGATTTAGGGTTTCATCGAATAAGCCCCTGCTTTTATAGACTGATGGGTCCATAGTGACCCTTAGGCCCCAAGCAAGGAACCGGTCACAACTCAGTGACATGCACATGAGTTAACTCAGACTCAACTCACTTGCTGACTATGCTTATTACGTGTATGGTTTACCTGTTAAAATAGGGAACTGGACCAATTTAGCCGGTAAAGTAAAACTTTGTTCCTCTCAAGTGCGAAAAAAAAAACAATAGGGACCGTTTAAACCATAACTAGAAAGATGGTTGGGTCATATTTTTTTAATATATATATATATATATATATATATATATATATATATATATATATATATATATATATATATATATATATATATATATATATATATATATATATATATATATATATTTTTATAAAGACCATTAAAGTACACGGCATTAGCATTGTGAGTGAATGAGCGGGCTATATATTAACGTTTTTTTTTTTTCTCATTTCCACCGAGATCCAGCGAATCAATACAGGAAGAGTATTTCTACGAGCGAGTAGTTATTGCTGTCGTCTTGCTAGGCGGCGACATTGGTCGGAGAAATGGTCGATCAATTAGTTATCGGTTCCATTTTCGCATCTGTTGTTGGAGTCATGATAATATACGCATTCTTCGTTATGAAAAATGTTCGGAAAGTTCTTCCGGCCGGTGACGGAAATAGCAACGGAAAACCATCACCAGTAACGGCGAAAACGATATGCATAAACGGAGAATGCACATCTGCTGATGATGCTGATATCATTATCGTTGGCGCCGGAGTTGCCGGAGCTGCTCTCGCTCATACACTCGGCAAGGTATAATTTCTTTTATTATTAATTCGATCTTATTCTGTCACGATTGCTGTGTGCAAACACTATATTCTTTTGGAAGCAGAGCTTATTAAATTCTTGTATATATTTCGAAATTTAATCACATTCGTTACTATACTTTCTCACTTTGATCAGTTTGAGCTATTTATTATGAATAAATAGTCAAATAAACACATGTAAATTAGTATATGGGTTATATTCATTGAGGTGGAAATTAGGGCTGACTTTGTTAAGTTATAATTCTAGCGATGGTGTTTTTGCAGGGTTTATTAGCTTTATGCGTTTGAGCCTTGGAATTGGTATTTTCTGGTTATTGTAGAAGTCATAATCATTTCTAATAGTTAATATCTCATCCTCGTTCGGCATAATTGTATATAGAAAATTGATCAATCTGTACTTTTTTTTGTCGTGGTGGAAGCAATTGTTTATTGTATGAATAGAAAATCAAATATAAACCATTAGAGCAGGATGGGTTAATTAATTTAACTATATATATAATTTGATCTAATTATTTTGTAATGGTGTGGAGTTCAGGATGGGCGCAGGGTACTTGTAATTGAAAGAGACCTGACAGAACCTGATCGAATTGTTGGTGAACTGCTACAACCAGGCGGTTATCTCAAACTGATGGAGTTGGGGTTGGAAGGTTTGGCAATCACAATCTTTAATCCCCGTGTATGTGTATTATTATAACACAAGAGAACAGGTTGTACTTCCTTTGACTGATTTTAATGGGACAAAAATTACAATTTTCTATCCCACTCAAAAAGATCAAATTTTGTATTCTACCCGATCTCTTGTTTGAGGAAAAGACGTGAATGTCCTCAGCCCTAACATCAAAAATAGCCCTAGAGAAGTTTAGGGTGCGTTTAATTGTGGAAAATTGTTTTCAATTTTCTAGAGAATGTTTTCAGAAAATAGAGTTGAGTTTTTATTTTTAGTTGTTAATGAAAATTTTAGAACACTCATTTGGTTGAAACGAGTGGAGTTTCCATTTTCCATCTTATAAACTTTGTTTTTTTTTTTTTTGAATACTTTTCCTTGGATAATTCTTTATCTTCCATTATATTTTTGTGTTAGATTGTGTGGAAGATATTGATGCTCAGAGAGTTTTCGGATACGCTCTTTTCAAAGATGGAAAGAATACTCGGCTCTCTTATCCACTGGAGAAGTTTCATGCTGACGTGGCAGGCAGAAGCTTTCATAATGGTCGATTTATACAGAAAATGAGGGAGAAAGCCTCATTGCTTCCCAAGTATCATTCATCTCATAACACTAACATCTTGTACATGTAGAATCTAGATACACTTTGATTAATCTTTACCCAATCCTTGTCCTTAGTGTTCAGTTAAAACAAGGAATAGTTTCATCTCTTCTTGAAGACAATGGAGCGATCAAAGGTGTGATGTACAAGAATAAAAACAGTGAAATAATGAAAGCGTATGCACCTTTAACCATCGTATGCGATGGCTGCTTTTCAAATTTGCGGAGATCCCTTTGCAATCCTCAGGTGATGATATTATATAAACCTTCCACTTAATATTGTTTAGTTACAAAGAACTATTTTACATGATGGGGAGGGCATTCTCGTCTTTTTTCACAGCCTGTTGCAACTTTTGTCCCAATCTCAGTTTAATGCATGCCAAACATAGTACAGCATGTCATGTAACAAATTTCAATTTTGTCCCATTGACATCATTTCTACTCCAATGACATAGTATCAAAACAGGGCCTAAGCAACTTCTGCTTTCTAGGGCTATTTTAGATGATGTGGATGAAGAAACTTTTTATGTGTTTTTTTCCCATTGACATAATAGGTCTCACCTTTTTTTGAAATTGCAATTTTGTACCATTGCCATTAGTTGGTTGATTTTGGGATATATCTAACAACTATATTGTTGATTCATATATATTTAAAAAAAAATGTGTTGAACAGGTGGATGTGCCTTCATGTTTTGTTGGTTTGATCTTGGAGAAGTGTGAACTACCATACGAAAACCATGGGCATGTTGTTTTAGCAGACCCATCGCCCATTTTGTTTTACCGAATCAGTAGTACTGAAATTCGATGTCTGGTTGATGTACCTGGTCAAAAGATACCCTCTATTTCAAATGGTGATTTGTCAAACTATTTGAAGACTGTAGTTGCACCTCAGGTACGTACCAATACACCCTCAAATTTCAAAACATTTAAAAAAAAAAAAAAGATGGAAGAGTTAATTGTGTGTTGTTGTATAGATACCGGTGGGAATGAAAGATGCATTTGTGGCAACAATTGATAAAGGAAACATACGGACAATGGCCAATAGAAGTATGCCAGCTGTCCCCCACCCAACCCCAGGTGCTTTGTTAATGGGTGATGCATTCAACATGCGGCATCCTTTGACAGGTGGAGGAATGACTGTAGCACTTTCTGATATTGTTGTGCTACGCAATCTTCTCATGCCTCTACATGATCTCCATGACTCCTATACTCTCTGCAAATATCTTGAGTCCTTTTACACTCTGCGTAAGGTCAGTCACTTGCATAATATTGTTTTTTTTTTTCTTTTCTCAATTAGGCATAAAAATGACTTAACAGAGATACTTTCCCATTTAGTCATATCTCATACAAATTCGCCCCCATTTATTTGTTCGACAAGTGTGTTGTCATTTTCTCAATTTTTAATATCATTTATCCGACAGAATTTAATTTAATTTCTTTTTTTAATGATTCAATTCATTCGGGCTTTGACAAAAGATTTGATTTCTCAGAAATGAGTATTAAAAAAAAAGTTAATTAATTTTGCAGCCGGTGGCATCAACAATCAATACATTAGCAGGAGCGTTGTATAAAGTGTTCTGTGCATCAGGAGACGAAGCAAGGCAAGAAATGCGAGAAGCGTGTTTTGACTATTTGAGCCTCGGAGGCGTCTTTTCAAATGGACCTGTATCTTTGCTCTCCGGTTTAAATCCTCGGCCTTTGAGTTTGGTTGTGCATTTCTTTGCTGTGGCAATATTCGGTGTTGGTCGCTTGTTGTTACCTTTTCCTTCCCCTAAAAGAATGTGGATTGGTGCCCGATTAATCTCGGTCTGTATTGCTTCTTTTTCTTTTATAATTTCACTTAAATTATTCAAATTCCATTAATAAAACATAGAAGAAAATGTTTATATTAAAGAATAACTAAACATACATACAAGTCTAAAAATTGGCATACCATTAAAACGATGCAGGGTGCGTCTGGAATCATATTCCCGATCATAAAAGCAGAAGGAGTACGGCAGATGTTCTTCCCTGCGACAGTGGCTGCATATTACAGAGCTCCTCCCACTCAATGAACAACAAGAGAATGAGGATGAGGCTTTCAATTGTATTATAGTCTTTACTCCAGTTTTCATATTTTGATTGTCTTTCTTTATAGAGTGTTGGAGATAGTCATCCACATTCAAGGGTTTAGCGGTTAGTTATTAGGTTTGAGTTTCAGGTATGTATGTAATCTGATTTCATATTTTGTTATAGATTGTACTACATCATCATATATCCAAAATACCTGGTAATGTAATAAAATCATCCCGAGCTTCAATACTCTAAGCATATATAAAGATTTACTTCTAAGTGAACAAATTAAAATCACTCCCTCTCATCTTAATTACAACATAAGCGAATGCTAAAATAGAAAGTTGTTCCTTAATGTTGTTAATCGTAAGCATCCTTTGTTGATTGGTCGTGTTTCTCTTAGATTTGAATTCGTAATATACATTATAAACTAATGAAGTGTTTGTGTCAACAGTCAACCCTATATTCCACCACCTCTCTTGAACCCTTCTAAACTTACTTAATACCTGTTTCAGTGAACAGATTAGCCGGTAAATATGTGTGTGTGAGAGAGAGAGAGAGGTGATGACTTACTAGTAGTGGCATGGATAGGAATTTTTGTTTTCTTTTAATTAAAACATAATAAAAGAAATTAAAAAATTATTAGTTAGGGGTATATTGGTCATTTCAAGAAGGATGTGGGCCAAAATCACAAAGAAATGATAATTATAGGGACCAAAAGTACAAAAAAATTACCATTTTAGAACATTGATGCAAATCAAAAAGTTTTTAGACTTCATCCATTGTTTTTGCAAACCACAATGACCAAATTTGCAGTTAGTTGTGTTTAAAACTCGGAAGAATTTGAATTCTATCCTGAAAAATCATGCAAACTATAAAAGCTCAAGTGTTTAAAAAATGGAGAAATATAACCAACATCATCGTATGTTGTAATGAAGTTTTCCTAATCTCACCTAAATTTTATTTTGCCTAACATATGACTAATCTTTTTGCAACTATATAATAATTGAATTGTCAAGAACAAAAACTCCCCAAGAACCCACAAAACATTACATCGGGGAATTTATATTATATGTTACACAATGTCCATAAAAAAGAATTTCATAATCATTCTACAGCTTCTTTATTTCATGTTTTTCCTTTCAGACTTTATGGCCTCATAAGATGTCATAACCTCCTTGAACCTTGCTTCAGCAACATCTGCAGCATTACACAATTCACGATTGTCAATTTCTTAACACCAATCACTTGCATATCCTCATCTAAAATTAACTAAAAAGTCCACTTGGACACCATATCAGTGCCACGTCAGCACATTTAACCAGTCAACATTTTGGTTGAGTGACTTGACTGACTGGAAAGTTTAGGGACCTAGGATGAACATGAAATGGAATGGTTTTTTTTTTTTTGACATTTCCTGAATTTAGCACTTACCAATGTAAATGATTGTAATACAAGATAATAACTACAAAAAACCCTAAATGACATAAAAACCTTTTTAACTTTTTCAAAAAAATACGGTTTTACCCTAACATCACTTTTTTGTTCGTTAAAACCAAAACTTTGCAATTTTTTCTACCTTTGCCTTTTCACCGGTTATAGCAGGTTTCCAAGTTACCATGAAATCAAATTTGTAAGCAAACCCTTAAGTTTATAGATCTGTTACGTTTTTAGCTTAAATATGTTTTATTTTTCATACTACACATACGTATTCATGCATAAATAAATGTATTTATACACAAAAAAGGTATCCAATTAAACATCGTATTTATGTTTTTCAGATGCAAAACTGTCTTTACATTTGGGTTACAGTTATAAAAGTATAGAAGTATATACATATTTTTACATTTATAAAAGTATAGAAGTATATACATGTATTTTTATGTATTTAGAAGTATAGATACAGTTTTTGGAAGTATAAATATGTACTTTTACATTTCTTAGAAGTATACATACATTTCTTAGAAATATTAATATGTTTCTAGAAGTATAAATACATATTTTTACGTATTTAGAAATATTAATTCTAAAAACGTATTCATACTTCTAAAAAACGTAAAAATACATATTTGAACTTCTAAAAATGTAAAATGTGTATTTATACTTCTAAAAATGTATCTATAATTATAAATACATAAAATACATATTTATACTTCGAAAAAACAAATTAATATTTCTAAAAATGTATTTGTACTTCTAAAAATATAAAAAATACATATTTATACTTCTAAAAAATGTATATATATACTTCTAAAATCATACAAATACATATTTAATTATACTTAGAAAAAAAGATTAATATTTCTGAAAAAAGTATTTATACTTCTAAAAAATGTAACAAAACGTATTTATATTTCAAAAAACGTATCTATACTTATGAATACATAAAAATACATATTTATACTTCTATACTTATAAAAATATGTATTTACATTTTATGCCGTATAAATAGGCAAAAAAACAGCACATAAAGAAATAGCATTTAAATAAACATAGATAGGATGTTTAAATAAAAATAAAAAAATCGTATACATATACATGGTAACCTGAAAACCTGCTATAACAGGTAAGGGCAAAAGTAGAAAATAAAAACTTGCAAAGTTCCAGTTTTAACGCACAAAAAAAAGTGATGTTACGGTAAAATTGTTTTTTTTTTTTTTTTGAAAAACATAAGGGCTTTTATGTCATTATCCCTTTAAGTAAACAACATAATCTTATAAATAAACAAATTTGACCTCAACACCCTTGAATCAATTCAAACAGAGCTATAAATTCTTACCTAGATTATACATAAAGTTAGATAATTTCAATAAATGGACAATTATGTAAAATGTTCCTACCTTTGTTTTCTTGATTCTGATCAGGGTGAAATTGCTTTGCCTTGCTCCTGAATGCTGTCTGCAGCATCAAGAAAAAAATATTTAAAAAAAAAAAAACAGTTTATATGTATGCAGCACGCATAATATATACATCTGGAAAAAATCTTCAAATCTAATGCAAAGAAATAAAAGCAGACATAATAACGTAACAGTTGGTGAAGATTTAATTAAAAAATTGTCATTTACCTTAATCTCATCATCTGTGTACGGTTTTGTCCTCGACCTATTTACAAAGAAAGAAATAAATAAATAAATAAATAGTGTTTAGTTTATTTCAAATGAAAATTAGGAATGTACATATTATTTAAATTTTAATAAAAAATAATGTAATGTTATATTTAAGGAAAGGTATAGTTGACCTGCTAAGACCCAAGATTGCATAGTGGTGTGACAATGAATAATTTATATGGGAGCGAGGAGGATGAGGTTCCCTAAAGTTACTTCTATTTCCATGTGCTGTATCAGTTTTCCAGTACCAATCTTCCCTTTGAAAATGTTGATGATATCCGCTTGTGTTTGCATTACCATTATTTTGCCTCCAACTCTCATACCCCCTTTGGTGTTTACTTTTTTCCCGATTGAACACGCTTTGCATGCGCCTTATACGCTCCTACCAACAAAAAACATGAATCATAACTTTTACTCACACCAAACAAGCATAAAAATCAATAATAAAGACATCTATTATACATCTATATAATGGGGCTACAAGTTTTAAAATACTAAACTCTCCCTAAAGTAATAGGTTTATGTCAATGACCTATCTCATGCAACTTGGATTTACTTGTACTGAGATCCTTTCTGTTGTCTGTGGATTTTATGCTTATAAATGGGTTTTAGTAGTAATGGGTTTCAGGCGTATGAAATGTTCCGTAGGTTATACTGTCTTTATTTGAGAATTGAGCATCATATTTAGTAGTCTACATGGATGACATTTATCTTTACCTCCAATAATAGTAAAGTTGTAGTACTGTACATTCTATGGTCTCAATTTCATATCATGGATATAGGACCTTTACGTTACCTCCTCGGGATAGAACATCAATCTCCAAAAGAGATTCCACTATATTAATACAAGTCTCCATGGAAACCTATTTATAACATACAAAAAGTCTATGAAGAATCCATAGCATAAGTAAACTATCAAATAGTTATCCAACACTTGACAAGTTGACATATCATTTCCGGTTTGTCTCTTGAGCCAATTGAAGATACATACACTTCACCTTTACATGAGTCATCAACGGTCTAGAGAGTTAAAGACTTCTCAAGAGAATGGTAGAAGAATCTTCAAGACTCCATCTAGTTGTAGTACTTAAAGTGTGTATAAATTCCATGTAAATAAGACTTCAAGAAAAATGTACATTCAAGTACATGACTCTACATGTACTAGTCGCTTCGTTTGATGAGACAACCTCTAGCATTGTATAAATAGATAATTTCATTTTCATTCGTAGACATCCCTTAACTTGTGTAATCTTGTCTCTTGCAAGGATTCTTCAGCACTAATACGGTAATACTAGTTACTACATTTTCCTATTTAGCTTTTGTTTTATTTTGTTGCTTTTATCACCTACTTTTTCCTTCTTATGATACTTTACATGATAGGTTGAATTAGTTTGAGCACTTAGTGTCGCATGATGAGCTTGTATAGACAAGTTCGTGACAAATGGTATCAAAGTAGACTCCTTCAAGAAATGGAAGAAAAGCTGATAACCGAGTTCAAGTTTGTTGAGTGGTGACAATGATAAAGGGGGGAGTGTTTCGTGCGCCAAAAACCACATCGAGTGCAGCATTGGCCAAAAACAACAAGTTTTCAAAGAAGGGTGACTGAAACAAAAGAGAATCATTGAACGAGGAGGTATACATGGGATCAATGTAATTTGTCAATGTCATCAAAGCTAAAAGGCAATTGCCTATCATCATAAAGATCCTAATCAACATGAAAATAGAGGTAAGCAAGGTAGAGACAAAGGGAATCCGATTCATGAGCGTAAGGTTGAATAGGATACCCACGACAGCGTTAGTCGGGAGCATCTTATAACTTTGTCTCTATATATGAGGCTAAGAGATTGGAGCTCAAGACAATTAAAGAAGGTAAGTTGATCAAACTCATGAATAGAATAACAAACAACTAGGTATGGTGGGATATGGTGTGAAAGCAAAGATCAGAGTAGGAAGGTCCGGTAAACTTATTATCGATGCCAATGATGGTATTGATCTTGTGCTTAGGATGAACTCCTTCGATAATTTATAAGTTTTTCCTATTACAACAATGAATAGTCAATAGAGACTAGATGGAGGATTTACGAGACCAAGAGTAAAGCCATTATAACGTTGACCATGCATGACAGGACGTGCATATAAAGGCCGGTTTAGGCAAGAAACTAAGAGGCATCAATGTGCCAAACAAGATCAAAGACGAGAGTTGAGAGACCTGCACCAAACAACAAGCACTTGTGTGGTCACTGGGTGGGAGACAAACAAGATGAAAGCGTTAAGTATCAAGGCATGTGAAAGCTCAACCGTGAGAGTTCCCAACGAAGGGGAATCAAGTAAGCTAACACATATGAAGGCAAGATATGGATCATATCGAGCTGTGCTAAGACATAGACACGATGAGGACGTCGTGAACTAATGTAAGGGAGAATGTCACAACACAAATTCAAGGCCTAAAAGTTTTAAACCCACAACACAAGTCGAAAGCATTTTATAGTGTTCCAAGACTTCTTAAAAAGGATGGTGGAAGAATGTTAAAAAAAACTTATAGCCCTAATACTAAAGTTTGTAGAGAATTCAATGTAAATATCCAAAATAAGAGTCTTTAGAAAATGCCGATTCAAGTACATGACTCTTGAATCTTTATATACTTGTCTCTTCGTTTGCATGAGCTAAGGTATAAAGAGCAGGTCCATCCCCTTTCATTTGTTCATAGTCCTTAATTTGCATGTCCTCTCTCTTGTAAGCATTCCCAAAGAATAATACTATGTAGTTTCCCTTTCCCAATAAGTTTTTGTATTATCGTGTTTCTTTTATCACCTTATTTTTTTTCCTTGTTGACAAGAACGGTCGGAGGTAGCTGACTTAGTTTGGTAGCTAAGCGTCGCACAATGAGCTCGTGGAGATAAGTTCATGACATTAGACATATTTTAATATGATAAATCATTGCAAAGTGGTTGCATTTACCGAAGAAGGAGATGGTGTGTTAGTTGGCTTCTCTTATGCAAACTGTGTCTATTGGATCGATCGATTACGAGATATTGTGAATTACGGTATGATATTAATAAGAACTAAGAATTGAGTGAATAGAAATTAGATGAGGAATTGTAATAGATGAAGATGAGAATCGAAGAGAGTGATGAAATTGATAAGAAAAGTAACACAATTGTTCTAGGGAATCCTCCCTCTCTTACAACCCTAGGTTGGAGCCAATACAAAACGTATGTAAGCATCAAAATATCTGATTTCATATCATTACTCGCTCCTTCAAACAAAGTCTTGTCCTCGAGACTTGTTTCAAGAATTGTTTGCCTTGTACCTTTTGTCCACAGAATAAACCATTAGTCTACCTGGTCTTGATAGTTCTTAGTCGTATGAGCAACCCAGCTATGTGTAGTAACCACCACATAAACAACACATTCTCAATTTTTAATTGTAAAACTTGTTCTATAGAGACCAATATTGCCTTTGTAAACAATGACACTTGAAAGACCACGGTCCACGAGTACCTTGGATTGCTTCAAAACTCCATCACAGCCTTACCATTGGTTCCACCTAGCTCTAACTCGTACCCCACCCATTACACATTGAATTACCATTGGCAATCTTTGATCATGCCCATTTTCCAAAGATGATTTTCCGACAAACCTACAGAAGGTGGAATTATACTAGAATTTTGCACATGGAAACCCATTAGACCATAAATTTCGAGATGTGTCCATCTCCTAAATATGAGCTTCCACCTCTTGATATACAAAGTTCATCCAAAACTTGTTCCAATTTTGGGTGACTTCACCTAGAACCCAATCAATGTTGCCAACTTCAAAAACTAAAGCATTCACCACATTTGAACAATTATTCAATTGAGTGTTTAAGTTTACTCGTTGTTCAGCAACTCACACCACATGCCCATCACCAAACTTAATGTTAAGACCACTAAATATAAAGAATATCACACTTAAATCCATTACCTATCCACATAAGAGGTAATTGAGGGTATTCCCACTAACTACAAGAAATTATCACAAGAATATCACAAATATTTCCTTCTATATTTAAGGTTTTATCACCCACTTGAGAACTAGCCCGGACTCTAAAAATCTTCAAGGCTTGACAAGAACCAATGAAATTCTCTTGTGATCAATTGGTGTTAGAATAACATCCCAGAAATAGTGATCATCAACTTCTTTCCCTGTATCATCCTTAACCGATAACAAAACCCTAAGGTTGCCTTCAGGACCTTTGTGAGCAAGACCGACTTGTAAACCACCACCAAAACATCGGTCCTTCTTCCTTCTTTCCTTCCATTTTGTGTGTATGAGAGAACAAACTCCCTTATCACTATGAATAAACTGAGTCAGTTTAGATGCAAGCGTTCCAGCCTGTCGAAATAAGGTAGTTTTGCAATTTTGTTATGTCAGATAGTATAAGAGGGTAGTGGAAAGGGAGAGTGAGGCATCCATCAATATTTTGTGAATCTGGAATTTATTCCTTGGGAGAGTAGCTATCTCGAATCAGCTAACCTATCATTTGTTCTTGTAATCTTTTGGGTAAATTTGAGGTTATCAATCAGTATTTGAAGCTTTTAGTTGAATTGTTGATATTGAATCTGTTCTTATAAGTCCAGTTCATAACACGATCAAATGCGTTGATCATTGTACCCGAAGCAACCGGAGACTGTCCCGGTGAATCTGAAATGGACGTTTCCACTGATGTTGTATCCAATTCAATATCACCTTCCAAAATTCACACTCCTCCAAACAATCAACCTCCATAGCGGATTTGAGTTCTACTACGCAATAAGCGATGGAGTTGCTCATCATGTAGATTTAAATGAGCCTACTGAGAATGAGATTCCATAGAAATCAAGGTGAAGTGATCAACTAGTCAAGGGCAAGTCGGACCAATGATAAGAACTAAGAATTGAGTAAATAGAAATTTGATGAAGAATTGTAACAAATGAGGATGAGAATCAAAGAGAATGATGAAATTGATAATAAGAGTAACACAATCAATCGATTGTTCCAGGAAATCCTCCCTCTCTCACAACCCTACGTTGGAACCAATACAAAACTTATATAAGTATCAAAGTATATGCACACCAAACAATGGAATCCTCTCCCTCTTTTATTCAACTCTCTTTTTCTTCTAACAGATTTTAGCCACTTTTCTTGATTTGCCCATTAGGCCCTTCTAGAATAATCATGTCATATCTTACTTTGTTTGTGTTATGCTTACGTAGTTCTAATTTCGTATCAGATATACTCTTACAAAAGAAGAAACAACACGTCGTCTCTTAAATTAAAAGTCGAGTCAGAGTAAAGAATTGTGGCTGATGTCTCATGCGAAATGACAATTGTTAAGGAAACTCCTTCAGTAGTGGAGAAAAACAACATACTACTTGATGAGTAGCAACTTAGCAAGTCAATCATTCATGTATCAAGGAATCAAATATTTCAAGAGGGCAAAACACATTGAAGTTAATTGCCACTAGTTACTAAAGACAGTGTAGTGAGAATACTCTATCAACATTTTCACAACCATTATGAAAAGCACAAACAAATATTATTTGCAACAAGGTGGGCAAGACTAAATTAAGGAGTGTTAGATGTATATGTGGTACAGGTTCTGTATGATCTTAGTGTTATTTTATTGTAGTTTCTGTTTGCATATAAAATGAGAGTTTAAGCTCAAGTTGTAAGATGTAACAAAATATTCAAAGGATATAATTACTTATAAACTCAAAACATGATGCAAAAAAAAGAGGCTATGAAGAGAAACTGACCACTCTCTCCAGCTCCTCTTCATACTCCTCCTGCATACGACGATTATATCTTTTCCAAGCTTCTTCTTGAAAACCTGATCGAAAAGATCGACCAGTGGCACCTTTCCATGACTGTGACCTGGTAATCTTGCATGATGCAATAATCATAATCAGTTTATCCACCCGAATGAACAGAGATTAAGGTATAAGTATCAATTATCAATTATTATGTATTATTTTCTAGTTTATGCTACCTGAGTGTAAACCCAATCAACTGTCTTCCGCATATGTCCAACCTATCAGATTGTTTCAGTAATCATAAATACCCAATTCTATACAAACATATGCCATCAAATATCAATGCGTCTACTGAAATTTGCTTTTATTTCACCGAGAATCACACACTTTGTTACTAATCTCTAAGCTTGTTAGCTATTAAGTGAGTTGTAAAGAGCTAATGTGTTGTCATTTTCACTCTAATGAACCAAAAGCTCAACATATTAAGATACAGAAATTCTACTTCCAATCAACAAAGCTAGCTAAAGTATCAATGAATCCAGACAAGCACAAAAAGGTAAAAATATAAGAAGATGCATACAGCGAGAGTAGTGGCAGTAGCCCCAACTAGTCCGAAGAGGAGAATCCCCCAAACCCCCATCTCTTCTTCTTCCTTTTTATTGCGATGATAGGGTCTGTTTTGTTGCGTCGTTCTTGAATTACCCCAATTAACTTTACCTTTATCTTCGTCGTCGTCATTGATTTTCTTCTTGACGTCTTCCGACATAGGCAGAACTATTTCTTCAAAAATTCAAGAAATTGAAGTTGAACCCTAGAAGCATGGTCGTATTCGAATGTTATACTACTAAGCACCGCCTCGTTGAGATTGATGCACACTGTGACTTTCGTACTTTTATTGGCTCCAACGGCGGCGAACGGTGATGATCAAAACTCAAAGTCCCCAAAATATTTCACCTTCCGAGAAGAGCGAATAGTGATAGAATTGCGTCGAGAGATCGAGACTTTAGAGGACGGAGGATGTCGGAGGAGGAAAGGCAATGGTTCTTATTTGGTGCACATGAAACATTATAGTTTTTTCTTTTAAAAAAAATCTTCTTATTTTGTATAAATTCGAGTCACTTCAATAAATTTAGGTTGCTGATTGTTTTTTTTGACACAAAATGTCTGCAGTCCGCGGATCACATCTGTAGACCTCTGCAGTAGAAGAGGTGGACCAAACGTCTGCAGTTTGAAAAAAGAAGACTGTTTGTTTTTCTAACATCTGCGGGCTATTAAAATAAACTGAAATCTAAATAAACTGATTTTTTAAAACTTCAAAGCGATTTTTTTATATATTTTTACGACTTTATTATAAATATATAACGAATCTAGATCAACTTTTATGTATTAAATGGTATTAATTCACATACATATTTGATTAAAACGAACAACTTTGATTGTAAAGTTATAACTAAACATTAAAATTAGTGATCAAAGAATTTGATACATAAATAGACGGAAATAAACTTCGATTTTTTCAATTATAATTTATTAAAAACGTACGATAAATATTTTCTCGAGAAACTGATGATACTCTATTAAATAAAGTTTTACAAAATTTTGGTAAAAAAATATAAGAATATATTATGATTTTTTGTTCATATTTATATAAACAACTTCAACGACTATTATTATAATAAATTTTTATTTATAAATTTGTTAAAAATATCATGTTTGTATCGTCAAATGTTTTTTTTAAGTTTTGTAATTTTTTTTTTCAAACTGTTTATCATTAATAAAGTTGGAAAAAATATAAATTGAAAAAAAACTTAAAAAAATAAAGATATATATGTTTTTTTAGGCTAGAAGATGTCTGAAGATGTTAGAAGACTCTGGTCCACATCTGCGCCAAGAAGAGGGCGCGCAGACATTTTTAGGTCTGCAGTCTTCAAAAAAACAAACAGTCTGCGAAGACTAATGTCTGCGCGTGGTCTGCACGGCGCAGACAGAAGAGGTCTCGCAGATCTGCAGACAAAAAACAAACACTACCTTAGTCTTTGATACTTTTTGTTGTAAAATAAGTTATATAAAGTTTTTATACACATTTAATCTTTAGGCTCAAAGACCATAAGGGCAAATGCGTAGGTTACTGACACCTCTAAATACAAATAACAAGAATGCATAAACAACGATATGTGAAAAAGAATAAACAACGATACGTGAAAAAGAATGTGGAAACATAGTGAGGGGAAGCTTCCCCGCTTCCTCTTTCCTGTTTTGAATTTTTTTTCAAACCGTCGAATATATATAACATGTTTTGCTTAAGACCACTTTTTATGTCAAGAATTCTCTTAGGTGAGAATTATGGGATTGTTTTATGTTTTAATATAATTTAAGGATGCATGATAAGTTTTCTTTGGGATTGTATAATTTAAGGATGTATGATAAGTTTTCTTTGGGATTGTATAATTTCAGTTTATACTAAAATTTTGTAAAAATATGCTACTTCAAAGGATATAAAAAAATCTTAATAAAGAACTAATGGAATATAAGATTTGGCTAAGAGATAGGATTTTTATAATCATTGATCCATCAAAAAATTATCTCAACCTTAAACAATACGATTTAATCAACTTTAAAAAACTTGACTTCTTAAATCTTGTATATAATAAAAATGTTGATCCTACTAAAAGTCTTTTTAAAAATTATAATGTAGTGTGCAGATTTAAAAACAAATATAAACATAGTATACATACATAAAATATACACCTAAACGGCATAACATATTTAATTATTAATCTAGGAGAAAGTTTAGAAAAAGAGTTTAAAAGTAATAAAAATATAATAGAAAAAATAGTTAAAAATACAACTATAAAAACCGAGTTCTTAAATAAATTAGTAGACAACCTAGGATATATTAAAGAACAAAATAATCAACTTACTAAAGAACTAAAAGATATAAAACGATTAATTCCAAACAAAGAAGAAATTTATCAATTAAGTTATCAATCAAAAAATAATAAACCTAAAAGGATAGAAATAGAGACAAAACAACTTATAAATAAAATAGAAAATCATTTATTACAATTTGAGCCTAAAATAAATACGCTAGAAGAAATGTTACAGGCAGTCAAAACCATTGTTGAAAGTTAAAACTAGAAAACTCTAAAGAATATATTAGAGCTTTAGAAGACATTAAAAAATATAAATCAGAATATAATAAAGAAGAAGTTATAGGATTTACTAGATATTCGGGCACAGGAAAAAAGTGATAAAACATATCATCTATTATTTAATTTTAAAATCAGTTTATTATTACAAATTATTGAAAAATTGAATATATTAATAGAAGTTAAAAATCCTCTCATCATACCTAATATAGAAAGTGGTTTAGACAAAATTATAAACGGAATTAACCAATTAAGTATTGAAGACAGTAAAATAATAAGAAAACCTAAACCATATAAACATTGGTTACCAAGAAAATAAATGATATTAGAAGTTTCTTAGGACGTAGCAGGACATTACACGACACTAGAAATTCAACTAGCAATATACAAGATATAGTCACATCGGTCACATTTTTTAAATAGAATAATTAGAAGAGGATCAGGATCTAATAGTAACCAACATATTGTATAATTAGAAGAAGAAATTGATTCAGATAGAAATATAAATTTATTTAACCAACATGAGCTGGATATATTAAACCCCAAAATATTATATCAAACTGGAATGTTAAATGTTAATACAGTATTAATACAAAGTAGTAGAGAAGAAAGCTTAAGGGGTAATAGATAATACAGGAACAATAGATCTATTTTCTCTCGAGACAATACAAAAAATAAAACAATCAAAAAAGCATTTTGGACATCTAGGATTAGTTATTATAGGAATAAAAGCCTTATGAAGAAAAAATTTAGGAACAAAAATATTAGCATTATTATTAGATAAATCATGGAAAACATATTTAAAAAATTGCAATAATCTCAGGAATGGAGGTAGACTTGAGTCAAAATACTGCACCATTTTATTGTATACCTGGAATATTAAAAGATATAGAATATTAACATAATATTAAAATAGCATTACAAACTAAAGGGTATGAAAATTATGAAGATAATAACATAGTAATAAGTATAGGAGTTTTAGGAAAAGCAAGTAATAGATCATGAATGAAATATAAAGTTAATATAGAAGGTATAGTAAATACAATAGCATCAAAATCCATAAAAATGATAGATCCTATAAAAATAGATCCAAAAGATTTAGCAGGATTAGAATGGTCGTTAAATGATTTAAAAGAACAAGAAAATGAAGTATTAATTCCAAAGAAAAGTTACATATATGAAGGGAGTGGTGGCATACAAAGTCTTCGATTTATAAAATTTAAAAAATAAACAGTAAAACAAAGTGATGAAGATGAGAATACAGAGCATAGCTTTATGAATATAGAATACGATACCGAACCAATATATGATACAGATAATGAAAAAGAATGTGAACCGATGGAATTAGGATTTAGCGAATTTGAAAAAGAAGAACATATAGATTATACTTCTTATCTATTAGCCATATGTTGTCTCCTCTGCGTGACTTCTAATCCGACCTGGTACACAGCATATGCAACCTTCTTCTTCTCAACCCTTCTAAAGTAATAAGTAATAGAATTCTGAATCTATCCTCTCTCTGAATGGTTGTCTGCTCACTCGGTGTAAGGAGTACTCTGGAAGTTCTTGATATATGGGGCATATCAGGAAGCGGGAAACACGTTCCAGTACACTTAAAATTGAACTCATACAGATTGTCTATGGATCTCGCTGCTCAATTTAGGTGGATAACAATATCCCTGGTCGTCGTCAGCTGAATGGTCCTTAAGATATAGTATCAAGGAACTTAGGGTCATATATGATATCTAGGAACTTAAGTTCACCTTGTTTTGTATCAAATAGTATGTCCTAAATTAGTCACAATTTTTCGTGTTTAAGTGGACAACAATACCGACGATCGAACAGACAAAGACGTGAAGATAGAAGGTACCAACAAGTGGATAAAGGCTGTCTAAAAACTTTGATCACAAATCACTCTTAAAGTTAGATATCATTTTTATTTTTGTTAAATTTGTCATAGTTTCTTCTAATTTAAATATTATGGGAGAATTAAAAATTAAAAATAATAATAAAAAAATCAGAAAAATTCGAAAATCAAAGAAAAATCAGAAAAATTAAAAATCCAAAAATAGTGTTATTTCTGTTTTATTTCTTGTTCAGAAAAATCAAAAAATCCAAAAATATTTTTGTTTCTGTTTTAATTTGTGAGCTAAGTTTTCTTTTAGTTTTGTTCTGTCTTGAAAAGTGATTTCAGGTATAGATAAGACTCATGGAGTTTGTGTTGAAGATTTCGGAGCCAAAGCCTCGTCCGTGAGCATCGGAGAATTCGCATTCGAAGGAGCAAGAAATGAAGATTATTCTTTCAACATTCAATCCTTCAACCCCAGAAGCAAGGTGAAGTAGAAATTGAAGATTATGTGACGGATTGCATTGAAGCATTCTCAATCAGTCTGCTGCTATTGTTGTACCTGCTGAAGTGATCTAGAAGATTTGTTCTCTCTGAAGATTCTCAAGCTGAAAGCACTATGTTTCAAGAATCAGTACGTCAAGCCTCCTCACCCAATGTGCGTTCAATGCCAAATTCTAAAAAAAAACCTCAAGTGCTCAAGATGAAGTCATTCAATGAAGATTAATATGTTCATCCTGATGCTGTGAAGAAATCGAAGGTTAAAGCTGAAGCCAAGCTCCCATTGAAGATTGACAAGAAGAGCTAGCTACCTTTTAGGGGGAGCTTGTTAGGTCATTAAGAAAAGAAAGCTATAAACCAAGGGGGAGATTGTTGGGTCAAAATATGGTTTATACTTTACTTTTTTAGGCAATTGTATTTTTTTGTAATATTTATGAATTTATGGTCTAGTTTACGGCTGAGTTTACGGCCGTAAACACCTTACGACCGTAAAATCATTTACGACCCATTTATTTCCGGCCCATGTTCCCCTGGTATAAATATAGGTATTAGGGTGTGAGGAACATATTGATGAACATTAGAGAGTTTACGGCCTAGAGAGAGAGAGAAACGTGTGTGTGTGAATCTCTTGTATCCGGATCATCATTCTATTCATTAATACATTGAGATTCATCATCTTCTTCTTCTCCTTCTCTTCTATTTTATCTGACATCATCCGTTTGATTAGGATTCCGCACCATCAAATGGATATGACTGATACACAGGCAGATTAGGGACTTACAAAATCTGCCTTCGTATGAGGAAGTTATGATTTTTCTAAGTTTCAGATTAGCAGTAGACACCTAAAAACTCGAAATAAAGTCAAGGGATATTTAGCCGAAACAACCTAAATGAGAATTGAAGGTCTCGTCAATAGTACTACAACGGTAAAAAAGACTAACGAAAACGGACTCCGTATGAAGAAGTTATGAATTTTTAACAGATTTACCAGTTCCGGTCTGTTAAAAATAATAATATTAAAAATAAAGTCAAAATTAGCCGACAGAGTCTAAACGAAAGTTGTAGATTATATTCCCGCCACACGTGCATATAAAGAACGTCAAAAACGGAGCCCATATACGAAAGTTATGGATTTTAAAAGATTTGGGCACAATTTTCAAGAATTTCTGCAAGGATAAGGTTCTTATCCGGAGATGCCATGTCACCTCGCATGAATAGTAGCCGCGTGTCACCTTCCGATTGGACCGAACTTCGGTCTGGTAAGCATCCGATGCGCCTTTTGGCATCCTAGGCGATGTCTAAGACGCCTCGTATCTGGCTGCCACCGAGCTGTTTCGTTGCTGACACGCGCCTCTCCCTCCTTGCTTCGGATCCGACCCTCGCGAGTATATATAGAGTGTAACGACGAAATTTTTAAAGCAAATTTCATTTTCAACAACCAAAATTAAGCAAAACATTCTCGAAAGTATTCAACAATTGTTATCACATATAAAATTTCCCAAGATCATATGAAATCAAATCCTTTCTCTAATGTGTACGGGTCGCGTCGATGCCTTCCCACGGTCCTCACTAGTACCTGAGACACAAAACATAACAACTGTAAGCATTAAGCTTAGTGAGTTCCCCAAAATACTACATACAATACAAACGCCACTCAAGGCTACTGTACAACCCTCCAGTCGATGTGTCTCGGTGGAACCCTCCAGTCCCGTAATTCGTTGGGCCCTCCGACCCGGTCTAAATCGTTGGACCCTCTGGTCCGGTCTGTATCGTTGGACCTTCCGGTCCGGTCTACACAATCGCATAGCATACGAATATCACATAGCATATAGATTCACATAATCTCGTACATAACACATAAGACTCTCCGATCCACATAAATACCACTCTAGGTAATGTATAGTGAGAAGACTCACCTTGTGTAGCTCGGTAACTCGTAAATCTCGAAAATCTCGGACTCCGTGGGATAAGACCTAGCCTCCGCCTAATCATATGAAATAAGTACTCGATATCAACACATTTCTCAAGGCTAGACCATCCCTTCTCTTAATACTCTCATGAGGGTAAAAGACCATTTTACCCTTCTCATGGCTCAAATACCCTAAAGTTGACCAAACCCTAAAGGTCAACAAAAGTCAACCCTTTGGGTTACGCTGCGCGTACCAAACATGTACGTTGGGCGTAACCGCTAACTACAGAGGATCGGGGTGCGCCACCCCCTACACTGCGCGTACTGGAATTACGCCCGACGTAATACCCAGTTTCAGTCCTTCAGCTCTTGGGGTCTTAAACAGTTAAGACCCACGTCCAACTTTTAGATCTGACCATTTCTAAGCCTCCAAAACCATAAAGTCGATGACTTTAAGCCCTTGCATGGATGAATAAGTCACTAGCACCCAAAACATCTCATTCTTTAACCCTAGAAGGCATAGAACTCAAGCATGACCTCATAACAACGACCAAGATGGGGACTTTATGGATCTAGACCACAAATACTACTAAAAAGGGATAGATCTCGGACCATGGAGCACCTTACACTCATAAAGTCTCCACCTTTGGGGTTTCTAACGTTTGAAATGGCACATGCAACAACAACCCAAAAGAAGAGGAAAGTTTTGAACTTTATACCTCTAAATGCAGCTCCTTTCTCTGTAGGTCTCAGATCCAAACTTACACTTCAAGCTTTAGTCTCCACAAGCTCCTTTCTTCCTTCTTCAATAACACACCAAGGCACTAATAGCTCTAAGAACACACACACTCACTAAGGACGATGGAAGGCTCTCTCTTAGGGTTTTACTCACTGATATGGAGGCTGAGAAATGAGCCTTAGCATCCTTTAAATAGTGCACAAGTCTTAGTAGGGTTTTGCATCTGGGCCAGGTACGCCCAGTGTAACTATGGGTACGCCTAACGTACCTAGCCAATCCGCGTCCAAAATAAGTGCATGAGTACGTGCAGCGTACCCCTCTGGTACGCCCA
This sequence comes from Lactuca saligna, assembly GCF_052625555.1. NCBI lineage: Eukaryota > Viridiplantae > Streptophyta > Magnoliopsida > Asterales > Asteraceae > Lactuca > Lactuca saligna. The sequence goes on from NC_136425.1 coordinate 107,651,652, forward strand.
ACGTACTCACTTACAAGGCTTCCTCCACTCAAGGACCAATCCTGACCAATTGGCAAAGAATAAGGGTGAAATAAATGTACCCGAATCTTGGGGTGTTACAATTCTCCCCCACTAGAACCAGACTTCACCCCCGAAGTCTCATTCCACGAACAACTCTGGATGTTGCCCTCGCATATCCGACTCTGACTCCCAAGTCATCTCGGACCCCTTCCGATGTTGCCATTGAACCAGAACCAGAGGTATCTCCTTGTTTCTCAGAATCTTGATCTTCCGATCCAAGATTGCGATTGGCTTCTCAGCATAATTTAGACTCGCGTCCACCTGGATATCCTCCAATGGTACCACTACCGACTCGTTGGCTATGCACTTCCTCAACTGCGACATGTGGAAGGTATCATGAATCTGGTCCAACTCCGTGGGTAGGTCCAAGCGATACGCTACCCTGCCCACCCTCGAGATCACTCTAAACAACCCAATATACCGGAGTCCCAGCTTGCCCCTCTTCCTGAATCGGATCACTCCTTTCCAAGGAGATACTTTCAGGAGCATGAAATCACCGACCTGGAATTCAAGTTCGGATCGTCGCCTATCTGCATAACTCTTCTAGCGACTCTGAGCGGTCAATAACATCTGTCTGACCTGCTATATCTGCTTTGTCGTCTGAAGCACTATCTCTGTACTACCCATCACACGTTGCCCTACCTCGCCCCAGCAAATGGGGGGTCCGACAGCTCCTTCCATACAACAACTCAAAGGGTGGCATAACAATGCTCGAGTGACGACTGTTGTTATAGGAAAACTCAGCCAAGGGCAAATACGTGTCCCAACTCCCACCAAAATCCACTACACATGCCCAAAGCATGTCCTCGAGCGTCTGAATCGTCCACTCGCTCGGCCCGTCGGTCTTCGGGTGGTATGCGGTACTAAAATGCAGCCTCGTACCCAATTCCTCATGAAATTTCTTCCAAAATCTGGAAGTGAAACGCACATCTTGATTTGAGACAATCAAGATCGGTACTCCATGCTGCGATACCACCTCCTTCACGTACAACTCTGCCAGCCTCTCCGTGGAAGAGCTCTCACTGACGGCAAGGAAATGAGCGCTCTTCATCAACCTGTCCACAATCACCCAAATTGCATCGACACCCCTAGCAGTCCTTGGCAATTTGGTGATAAAATCCATGGTAATGTGTTCCCACTTCCACTCGGGAATCTCTAACGGCTGCAACTTACCATGCGGATGTTGGTGCTCTGCCTTAACCTTGTGACAGGTCAAGCAACTCTCTACAAACCATGCAAAATCCCTCTTCATACAGGGCCACCAATACTCCTTCTTCAGGTCCAAATACATCTTAGTGGCACCGGGATGGATCGAGAACTTCGATCTGTGCGCCTCCTCCATCAAGATGGTACGCGTTCCGCCTACAAACGGTACCCAAACCCGACCTTGGAAGGTCATAAGTCCTTGACTATCGGTAATGAACACCGATACTTGTCCGATCACTCGCTCCCTTTTTCGGTTCTCCGATCTTACAGCCTCCGTCTGGACCCCACGAATGGTGTCCTACACCGGAATTATCACTGTCAATCTCATGCAAACATCTCGTATCGGGGCTCCCTCTGCCCTACGGATCAAGGCGTCGACTACAAGATTAGCCTTGCCCTGGTGGAACAGGATCTCACAATCGTAATCCTTTACTACGTCCAACCATCTCCTCTGGCGCATATTTAGGTTGGGCTGATCCATCAAATACTTCAAACTCTTGTGGTCCATGTATATCGTACACCGAACCCTATACAAATAGTGACGCCAAATTTGAGGGCGAACACTACTGCCCCCAATTCCAAATCGTGAGTAGGATACCTCGACTCATGAGGCTTTAGCTATCTTGATGCATATGCTATCACATGCCCCCTCTGCATAAGTACCGCTCCCAACCCTGATATCGATGCATTACAATATACCACGAAATCCTCCACCCCTTCCGGAAGGGCCAACACTGGGGCTTTGCATAATCTTTGGCGAAGTGTCTCGAATGAGGTCTGCTGCTCTGGGGCCCAAGAAAAAGAAGCACCCTTCCGGGTCAACTTGGTGAGTGGCACGGCGATCTTGGAGAATTCCCTGATAAATCTCCGATAATAGCCTGCCAACCCTAAGAAACTCCCGATCTTAGTAGGTGACCTCGGCACCTCCCAACTCATCATGGCCTCAATCTTGACTGGATCAACCAAAATCCTCTGCTGGTTAACGAGATGCCCAAGGAACTGGACCTCCCGTAACCAAAAATCACACTTAGAGAATTTGGCATAAAGCCTCTCCGATCTTAAAACTCTGAGGAATTTCCTCAAATGCACCTCATGCTGCTCTCTGGATTTCGAATATACCAAGATGTCATCGATGAAAACAATCACCAAACGATCCAACATTGGCCTGCACTGTAACAGCCCGAAATTCAGGTACAACCAATTAGCCCTTCATCTTTTAAATAATTGTCATTTTTGGCCTTTGTGTTGGGCGAGTACGCTGGGCGTATAAGGAGTACGCTGCGCGTACTCGCGCGCCTCATTAAACACGTTATCACCTGGGTATGCTGAGTGTACCCTAATTTGGGTTGTTGGCTATAAAAGGAATGAGATGTCTTGGTTCCTCAGCCACCATCCTTCATAAAGAAACCCTAAGAGAGTTGTTCCTTCGTTTATAGCTTGAGTGTGAGTGTTCTAAGCTTTGAGGAGTCATTTCAAGGTAGCAAAAGAGAAGCAGAGTCAATTGTGGAGGCTAGAAGGTGGTGTACAAGTGTAGATCCGTGGATAGCAAAGGTTGGAGCTTCTTCCCGAGGTAAAAAGTTCAGATCTTGCCTTGTAGTTCCTATGGTATGCTTCTTGGACCAATTTCTAGGGTTTTGGTCCCAAAGATGGAGACTTTGTGAGCAAGTAGTCTCCATTGGCTTAGATCTATATTATTCCAGGTCTATTTGAGTTGTATGTTCATAAAAATGTAATCTTGGATGTAAATGATTAGCCATGCATGAGATCTAGATCTTTTGAGTTGAAAAGGAAAGGTATTAGAGAGTGTAGGAGCCTTTACAGCCATGCCAAGGCTTAAAGGTTCCGACTTTATGGGTTAGAAGACTTAAAGAGAGCCGGATCTAGAAGTTGAAGAAGTGTCTTAACCATTTAAGACCAAAAATATGGTATGGCTGAATCTGGGAATTACGCTGGGCGTAACTCCCAATACGCGCAGCGTAAGGGGTTGAGACCCCGATTGTGGTTCATTGATGTACGCCCCGCGTACAGAATCCGTTACGCCCCGCGTACTGTGGTATGTTGACTTTTGTTGACTTTTAGGGTTTTGGTCAACATGTGGACTTTGAGTCAAGGAGGGGTGAAATGGTCTTTTACCCCTCTGATGAATAATAAAAAGGGTGAAGCCTAGTCTTAGAAGTCTATATTAATTAGAATGATATGATTAGGCGGGGTTGGGTCTTCGTTTCGAGATTTGGAGATAGCGAGCATGTGAGATTCTAGACTTCTTACGAGGTGAGTCTTCTCACTATACTGTACCCGGAAGGGTACTTATGTGTGACCGGAAGGTTGGATATGTTATGAGTTGTATGCATTGTATATGAATAAGTTAACCGTTTGTATGTGCTATGTATGCTATGCTTGATATGGGTCGGAAGGCATTTATGTATGGGCAGGAAGGTATTGTGATGTGGACCGGAAGGTCGACGCGGGTAGGACCAGAAGGTTTACCGGGTCGGGACGGAAGTCCCCTGAGACACATGGACCGGAAGGTCATGGTCTGGAAGGGCATATGTGCGTAAGTAGTATTTTGGGGAACTCACTAAGCATTTATGCTTACAGTTGTTGTGTTATGTGTTTCAGGTACTAGCGAGGACCGTAGGAAGGCACCAACGCGATCTGTACACACTAGCAGAGGATTTATTTTATGATCTTGGGATTTATATGTTTTGTATGATGATATGGTACATTGGATTTTTATGACTTGATTTGGATGAAAACATGTTTAAGAAATGAAAATTTTGTTTTGAAAATTTACGTTGTTACATGCACACCCGGTTCATGAGATCCATGAATGCTGCTGGTGCATTGGTGAGCCCGAATGGCATCACTGCGAACTCGTAATGCCCGTAACAAGTTCTGAATGCAATCTTCTGGATGTCCTCATCCCGAACCCTCATTTGGTGATATCCCGACCTCAAGTCTATCTTGGAGAACTAAGACGCCCTTGCAACTGATCGAACATATTGTCGATCCTTGGTAATGGATAGTGGTTCTTGACCGTCAACTTGTTCAACTCCCGGTAATCGATGCACATCCGTTGTGAACCATCCTTCTTCTTGACAAAAAGAATCGGTGCTCCCCAAGGTGAGCTACTCGGTCTGATACACCCCTTTCCCAGCAGCTCCTGAAGCTGCGAGGATAACTCCTGCATCTCGGGCGGCGCAAGGCGATAGGGTGCCTTGGCAATAGGTTCCGCCCCTGGCACCAAGTCGACACGAAACTCCACCTGCCTCTCAGGAGGCACACCTGACAACTCCTCAGGGAAAACATTAGGGAACTCCCGCACAATTGAGACCTCATCAATCGAACTTGGCCTCCCAGCAGCCACTCGCGTATCCATCACATAGGCCACAAATCCCCTACAGCCCTACTGTAAACTCTGTCTCGCTCTAGCAGCCGAACAAAATGTTGACTCAGGACGGGTGCCTTCACCATCCACCGTAAGTACTCCCTCACGAGGGTCTCGAATCGTCACCAACTAACGCTCGCAGTCTATAATAGCTCCAAATTGGCTCAACCAATCCATGCCCACTATGACACATACATCCCCCATCGCAATCGGAACTAGATCGATCGGAAACCCCACACCAAAGATCTTAAGTCTAATCCTCGTATCACCTCCATGGCATACACTGCTCGCTCGTTAGCTATAGAAACTCGCATAGGTCGACTCAGAGCCTCTCGACAAATACTGATATGAAGACTAAAGGCTAACGACACAAAAGATCGACTCGCTCCCAAGTCAAATAGCACCAGGGCAGGTACATAATTCACATGAAAAGTACCTATGCATAACATGATATAAGCATAATATCTCAAACTCAAATAAATGGAGAGAATAATACATATTGGCCACAATGTCGGGTGTTGCGCGGACCTCCTCCGTTGTGAACTGAAAGGCCCTCCCACGAGCCTTTGGGGCCTTGGCCTTCACTGGTTGAACCTCGGTAGTCCTGGTCGCAGGCACAGATCCCTGCAGAAGCTGACGGCACTCGGCCTTCCGATGGCCGGTCTGGTTGCCATGGAAGCAAACCGAAAATCCCTTCAGGCAATCCCTCACAATGTACCCCTCTTTCCCACACTTGTAGCATACTCCTTCCTGGCACGACCCCTCGTGACTCTTGCCTCACTTCCTACAAGTGCGGCCCTTCGCTCCCCTAGATCTCGAATTAGCGGGCTTAGCCCGCTTGGCTGCCGGCTGAGACTGAGCCGACCACCAATCCATCCTCTGTGACTCGGCCTCCTCCCTGGCCTGAGTCTCCAATTCGATCTCCCTCTTCTGGGCATTTTCCTGTAGCTCAGCAAATGTTCGGTAAGTCGAGTTCGCCACGAACTCCCGTATATATCTCCTTAGAGCACTCAGATATCGGCTCATGCGAGCCTGCTCAGTAGACACCTGCTCAGGGCAAAACATCGCCCTCTCGTGAAACTTCATGGTAATGACTGTAACAGAATCGGTACCCTGCTTGAGTGTCAAGAACTTCTGAATCAACCGTTCCCTTTCCACCGGGGGAACATACTCGTCTCTGAACATGGTGGTGAACCTCTCCCAGGTCACCTCAGAAATCTCTGCCAGAGTGAAGCTCGCCGTCACGAACTTCCACCAATCCTTTGCTCCCAAGCGGAGCTGGTTCAGAGCGAACCACACCCTCAAGTGTTCTGGACAAGAACACGTATAGAAACATCCCTCAATGTCGGAGATCCATCTCATCGCAGCAATCGGGTCCTGCGTCCCATCAAACTCTGGTGGCTTCGTGTTGTTGAACTCCCGAAACAACAACCAGTCACCTCCATGAGATCTGACGGCAGCAACAGTAGCAGTGGCTGCAGTAGCCGCAGCCTCAGTCACCACTGCATACCGCTCGTCAAAGGTCTCAATCAGTGTAGTCTTGATGTCCCCGAACATCTCTCGAATCTTAGTGCGGATGGTAACTGCCACCTCCTCATGAATCAATCGACGGATCTCCTCGTCACTGACCCCATTGCTCTCAGGTGTGTGTCGTGTCCCAACCATGATGCCTCTGAAATACAACATAAAAATATCAGAGACTCGATTGAGCATCCTCGCACTTGATAACGCAACTCTACTTCTTCTCCAATACCCAAAGGATGCTTACATGGGCTGCTTACTGATCCGGTGTCTTTAGTAGTACGGGCCCTATACAACTAACTACACCGCATCAGCATTCAACCCAAGTTCTCTTCCTTGGATCCCAGATCGCAGGTACTCTACTCTCTCTATGCATTGGCTACCCTTTGATAGACCTCTCATGAGCTCCTAACTGCTACCCACTCGCTCTCCAGGCATCTTATAGCAGCATAAATCTCCTAGGCTAAGGCCTCACAAATAATGCCACTCTAGTCCTAATATGAATACCTAGCCTATTCTAGCATGCATAACATTATGTAAGGGTATTCTGGGGATTCACTGTTCGGGCGCTGGCTGACTGTACACATTACTCTGCTCTGTTTGTTTCAAAACTCCTTGATCTTTTTAGAAAATTTACTTTTTCTTTTATTGTTGAAAATTTCTCAAATCCTCGGTTTGAGTTCAGATACGCCCAAAGGTGCATCCAAATCCCTCATACCAAGGCTCTGATACCAACTTGTAATGATGAAATTTTTAAAGCAATTTTTTTTTTCATTTTTCAACAACCAAAATTAAGCAAAACATTCTCGAAAGTATTCAACAATTGTTATCACATATAACATTTCCCAAGATCATATGAAATCAAATCCTTTCTCTACTGTGTACGGGTCACGCCGACACCTTCCCACGGTCCTCACTAGTACGTGAGACAGAAAACACAACAACTGTAAGCATAAACCTTAGTGAGTTCCCTAAAATACCACATACAAGACATACACCACTCAAGGCTACTGTACGACCCTCCGGTCGACGTGTCTCGGCGGAACCCTCTAATCCCGTAATTCGATGGGCCCTCCGGCCCAGTCTAAATCGTTGGACCTTCCAGTCCGGTCTACACAATCGCATAGCATACAGGTGTCACATAGCACATAGATTCACATAATCTGATTCATAACACATAAGACCCTCCGATCCACATTAATACCACTCTAGGTAACGTATAGTGAGAAGACTCACCTCGTGTAGTTCGGTAACTCGTAAATCTCGGAAATCTCGGACTCCGTGGGATAAGACCTAGCCTCCGCCTAGTCATATGAAATAAGTACTCGATATCAACACATTTCCCAAGGCTAGACCATCCCTTCTCTTAATACTCTCATGAGGGTAAAAGACCATTTTACCCTTCACATGGCTCAAATACCCTAAAGTTGACCAAACCCTAAAGGTCAACAAAAGCCAACCCTTCGGGTTACGCTGCGCGTACCAAGCATGTACACTGGGCGTAACTGCTAACTACAGAGGATCGGGGTGCGCCCCCCTACGCTGCGTGTACTGGAATTACGCCCAGTGTAATACCCATTTTAAGTCCTTCAGCTCTTGGGGTCTTAAACAGTTAAGACCCACGTCCAACTTTTAGATCTGACCATTTCTAAGCCTCCAAAACCATACAATCGATGACTCTAAGCCCTTGCATGGCTGAATAAGTCACTAGCACCCAAAACATCTCATTCTCTAACCCTAGAAGGCATAGAACTCAAGTATGACCTCATAACAACGACCAAGATGGGGACTTTATGGATCTAGACCACAAATACTACTGAAAAGGGACAGATCTCGGACCATGGAGCACCTTACACTCATAAAGTCTCCACCTTTGGGGTTTCTAACGCTAGAAATGGCACATGCAGCAACAACCCAAAAGAAGAGGAAAGTTTTGAACTTTATACCTCTAAATGCAGCTCCTTTCTCTGTAGGTCTCAGATCCAAACTTACACTTCAAGCTTTAGTCTCCACAAGCTCCTTTCTTCCTTCTTTAATAACACACCAAGGCACTATTAGCTCCAAGAACACGCACACTCACTAAGGATGATGGAAGGCTCTCTCTTAGGGTTTTACTTACTGATATGGAGGCTGAGAAATGAGCCTTAGCATCCTTTAAATAGTGCACAAGTCTTAGTAGGGTTTTGCATCTGGGCTGGGTACGCCCGATGTAACTATGGGTACGCCCATCGTACCTAGCGACTCCACGTCCAAAATAAGTGCATGAGTACGCGCAACATACCCCTCTGGTACGCCCAACATACTCACTTGCAAGGTTTCCTCCACTAAAGGACCAATCATGAACAATTGACAAAGAAGAAGGGTGAAATAAATGTACCTAAATCTTGGGGTGTTACATAGAGGCTGCAAACCAACTCAATTATTTTTATGAAATTGCCATTTTGGCCACTTTTTCCATATTTTTAGTATCTCCACTTTCCCCGAAGCCCCGGTAACATTCCTAACACCCGAAACACGCCTCGAAGTGCCCGTGAAGCCCGAGAAATTTATCTTTTCGATTTGAAGCTCTATCCTCGCAAGGCGTATTTTTCAATAAATCTCCCGGTTTTCAACGACGAAAGCTATTTATAGGAACGAAGTGCTGCTGAAATTACTATTTTGACCCTCAGTTAATTCAAGGTGAGTTCAATATATAGGAACAATTGTATGTTATGTGTTATATGTGCTATGTGCATTTTCCGTGTTATTATCTCATGTTGTTATTGTTGGATAAGGTGTCTAAGTCCATAACTATTTCTGGTATGTACTTGACCCGACCTGGCATGGTCCATTTGGGTTGCATGACACCATGCAATTGGACAGACTAAATGAGAGAAATAACACTTGGAGATTATTAATATATTATAAGTTCTAATATATTAATAATATTATTTGATTAGTTTGATCAAGAGTTAATTTAGAATTAATTAAGTGATCAAAAGATAACTAATTAAATATATGGGTTGATTAAGTAAATCATCCATATCTTGTATAGTGGGCTAAGAGGCTCGATGGATTATCAAGTTGGGTTCCACCCATAGGATGCTCCATGGATGCTCCATGGGAGTTACAAACCCATGGGTCATGGAAATGAAGAGTCATGACACATTAGGGTTTACATGGTGTAACCCTAGATATGTCAACACTATATAAGAATCATATTCTCCACCAAAAACGGCTACACATGTGAAACAAGAGGGCTAGGCCGATTTCAAGTAGTGTGCATTCTCTCAAAAGTCTTTCTAATAACATTTGGGGTTGTGTGAAGCATTTGAGGCATCACACTTGGGGTGCTAGGCTCATAAGGTTTCAAGGAACATAAGCAACAACAAGGTAAGTTATTCTATCTGTCATTCAAGTTAAAATTGTTCCCCATGTATGCTAGATAGGAATATAGCCTTGGAATTCAACTTTGCATGATAATTAGACAAACATTGATCCAAGGTTATTAGGGTTGCATGTGCACTTAGGAAGTGTTAGAATGCTCAAAACCCAATAGTGGTATCAGAGCCCCTGCTTGTTTGTTTGTTATTTGTGCTAAAAAGTTGAAAAAAGTCGAAAAACTTGCTGTCTGACTGCTGGAGTCGTCGAGTCCATGGGGGGACTCGTCGAGTTCACTTGTATCTTCAACCTACTCGTCGAGTAGGTTAATGCACTCAGCGAGTAGGGTCGACAGAGTGCAGATTTTCGACTTTAGTTGCTGGAAATGGATTAGAAACATTACCCTAAACTGTTTTGGTACTTGAAAATTTGTTTTAGATGGTGTAATGTCTTTGCTAATTCATTTACAACAACTAGTCATCAAAATTACAAAGTTTTAAGTGTAATTTTGATTTATGAAAGTGTTCATATTCATGTTCTTGTTCTTATGATGTTTAGATGATCAAAGGAATTATTTGTAACCTATGTGGTAGATTAATTGTTGATCATAATGTGTTTTAATGGAGTCCATAACTTGTCCTCAAGTTATGGAAAACCAAAAGTCACTTGAATTAAAACCATTAAAAGAACACAAGAGTTAGAAAAATGAAGAGCCTTCATTTTTATTACTCTATTAAACTCATAAGTTACAAGAAATGAAAAGTTTTGAAAGTTTACAAAACTTGCCCTCAAGTTTTGGAACAAGTAAAGTCTTGTTAAAACTTTAGTTCCAACCCCTAGAATTTTAAAAGTTAAAATTCAACCCTTATACTTATATTATTATAATTTAATAATTATATATATATATATATATATATATATATATATATATATATATATGTATAAGAACAAAGTCGTCTTACCGCTAGTACGCCTCATTCACGAAGCCGGTCTATAAGGTGGGTATAAGGTTGTTGCCTATAAAATGGCAACTTAATGGGTGTCCACTCTCACCCACCACTCGTTTGACTGGTGGAGGGTTGTTAGCCGAACGGGTAAGAGAAGGACTTATAAATTCTCATTAAAAGTATGATGAATATTATAAAGTAACTAAATGGTTATTAAAATTCCCAATTTTAGTTACTTTAGGAAAAATGAGAATAAGGTGCTAATCCATGAAATTACACTTTACACTTTGTTTAAGTTGTTGGTGGAGCGTGTGTGGTTAACTGGCACACTAACTTGGACTTAACAAGGTAGGCAAAGTTTGACTTAAGGTTTATTATAGTATCGGTGGAGCGTGTGTGGTTTACCGGCACATCGATTGAGTGAAAAACTTTAAGGGTACAAAGTGATTTGCATGGTTACTTCACACCTCGTTTTGTGATCCTCGGTATCCCAGTCACAAAACTTGGAGGGCACACTCGAGATTGAAACATGCCTTTGAAAAGTTCATTGAATCTCAAAGAATCTAGGAATTTCTAAGAACCAATCAAAACCTAATATTTAATATTTTGGTTTTCGTGGTGGAATTTGGTGAATCGTCATTCACCTACCTTTCAAATATGTTATAGCTTGGATTACGACATACCTCTTCTAAGTTATAATATATTGTGATTGGATCCTAGCCTTAATATTACATTTAGGTGTTTTGTTAAGGACTCTCCATATCTAAACTTATCTTGTCCTCTTCCTTCAGATGTCTTCAAACAATGCTGCTTCTGGCTCTAATCCTAATGGCTCCTTTACCTTTATGAACTTGTGTGGGAAAGTCACCTTTGATGGATCCAACTTCAATGAGTAGGTCAGAAACATCAGGATGATTACCCGCTACGAGGACAAAGAATATGTCCTTGACAATGAGCTTAAGGAGATTGATGAGACCACTGCAACTCCTCAGGAGATCGCTGACTTTCAGGCACATAAAAGGGATGCTACGAAAGTAGAATGCATCATGATGGCCACGATATCAGCGGAACTCCAAAAGTCCTATGAGGATTTCTACCCTTATGAAATGCACCAAGATTTGATGGAAAGATACCATCAAAGTGCACGACAAGAGAGGTATGAAATCATCTGCTCCATGATAACAACCATCATGAAGGACGGGGATTCCGTCACGAGCCACATGTAGAAAATGCAAAGGTATGTGGATCGATTGCTGAAGCTTAATGTGAACTTCCCTGAGGAGCTTGCAATAGATATAATTTTGCGCTCCTTACCATCGTGCAATCATCAATTCCGCATGACATATCACATGAATAAGGAAGAGGTCACACTCAGCAAACTTCAGGGACTTCTCAAGACCACTGAATCAGGTCTTAAGGGGAAGTCGGTTGTTAACACTCCTACTCTAAACTCCACTCCGGTTTTGGCAATCGGGAAAAGTCGAGGGAAGAAGAGAAAGAGTTATTCGAACGGTACCAAGGTTAGGACCCTTGATGGCTCTTCTTCAACTGGAACCAAGAAAGGTTTCGTCACTCCTTCTTCTGACCCAAAAGAGGCTGAATGCTTCTATTGCCATGAAAAATCACATTGGAAGCGGAACTGCCCAAAATACCAGCAAGATGTGAAGGATGGGAAAGTTAAACCCAACCATGCAGGTATTTACACTATCATTTCTAATAACTCACCCCATTCTAAATCTTGGGTCCTTGATACCGGTTGTGGTATTCACATTTGTTGTGACTTGCAGGGACTAAGAAGAAGTGAGAATGTGGAGCAAGGAAGAATAAACTTAATCATGGGGAATAGGAAAGTTACACCTGTCACCAAGATTGGAGTTTATACTTTGTCGCTAAGTAGTGGGTTAAATTTAGATTTGAATAAATGTTGTTATTCGCCAGAAATGGCAAGAAATATTATTTCCTTTCATGCATTGTATAAACAAGGTTTCACCTTTTCATTTGATAATGAAGTTGGTTCGATTAATGCTTTCTTTAATAATGTTCTTTATTTTAAAGCATTACCTTGTGATGGTGTGTATGAAGTTGTATCTGTTACAGATAACTTAGGAAATAATGTTTTGTGTTTTGATTCTCTTAATAATAATAACTTGGATAAAGCATCATTATGGCATTGTCGTCTTGGACATATAAGCAAGAAACGCATAGGCCAACTCCAAAGGATGGAGTCTTGGAGTCGTTTGACCTAAAGTCAGATGGTAGTTGCGAATCATGCTTACTTGGAAAATGACAAAGTCACCCTTCACAGGCTCGTGTGAGAGGGGTGAAGGTTTGTTGGACCTTGTACACACGGATGTGTGTGGACCATTCAAACATGCCACAAGGGATGCTAATCGTTATTATTTGACTTTTACTGATGATTACAGTAGATATGGATATGTCTACTTAATCAAGCATAAGTTAGAGACTTTTGAAAGGTTTAAGGAATTTAAACAGGAAGTCGAGAATCAATTGGGCAGGAACATCAAGATGCTTCGATCCGATCGAGGAGGTGAGTATCTTACTTCAGAATTCCTCGACTATCTAAGGGAATGTGGGATTGTCTCACAATTGACACCTCCTAGGACACCGCAGCTGAATGGTGTGGCTAAGAGGCGTAATCGAACCTTGTTAGACATGGTTCGTTCCATGATGAGTCGAGCTTCGCTACCAATCTTATTCTGGGGGTATGCCTTAGAGACTGCCGCCCATATCCTTAATCTAGTCCCTACAAAGAAAGTTGCCAAAACTCCTCACGAGATGTGGACTGGTAAAGTACCCAAACAAGACCACATCAAGATTTGGGGTTGCGAAGCTTTAGTGAGACGCGAGACTCATGATAAGCTCGAACCTCGAAGCAAGAGGTGTATTTTCATCGGCTACCCACAACAATCCTTTGGTTACCTCTTCTACAGACCTAGTGATAATGTGGTCTTTGTAGCAAGAAGAGGAGTCTTTCGAGAAAGAGAGTTTATAAGCCAAGGAGACAGTGGGAGGCAAATTGATCTTGAAGAAATTCAAGAGTCAAGCAGTGAAGGAACTTCAAACTCTAGCCCTCAACTTGAGGAGGAAACTCATGTTGAGCCAATTGACAAATTTGTACCTCTGAGGCGTTCCACGAGAGTTAGGAGTGCACCTGAGCATTACTATGGTTTCCATATTACTGCAGAAGGTGAGACAATTATTAGTGATGGGACACTAGTAAGTCAAGATGACCCTAACAGCTACGAGGAATCCATGGCTAGCCCCAAGTCTGCTAAATGGAAAGAGGCTATGGATAGCGAGATACAATCCATGTATGACAATCAAGTTTGGGACTTGGTTGAGAATGTACCAGGTCGTAAGACTGTAGGGTGCAAATGGATCTTCAAGAAGAAGACCGGCATGGATGGTAATGTACGCACTTATAAGGCTCGACTGGTCGCAAAGGGCTTCTCTCAAATTCCTGGAGTGGATTATGATGAGACCTTTTCTCCAGTAGCCAAGATTAAGTCTATTAGGGTTATGTTAGCCATAGCTGCATTTCATGACTATAAAATTTGGCAAATGGATGTCAAAACCGCTTTTCTTAATGGAAAGTTGGCTGAAGATGTTTACATGAGTCAGCCAGAAGGTTTTGTCAGCAACGAGTACCCTAATAGAGTGTGTAAGCTTGAGAAATCCATTTATGGATTAAAGCAAGCACCTCACAGATGGAATCTTTGCTTTGATGAAAAGGTCAAGGAATTTGGCTTTTCTAGGAGTGAAGATGAATCTTGTGTGTATGTCAAGGCTAGTGGGAGTATAGTTAGCTTTTTGGTATTGTATGTGGATGACATACTACTCGTAGGAAACGACATCCCAACCTTGCAGGATGTAAAGTCCTGGCTTGGGAAGTGTTTCGCTATGAAGGACCTTGGTGAAGCTGCCTATATTCTAGGGATAAGGATCTTGAGAGATCGGAGTAAAAGACTAATTGGATTTAGTCAAAGTACTTACTTGGATAAGGTGTTGAAGAGATTCAACATGCAGGACTCCAGGAAAGGAGAGTTACCCATCCATAGTAACACCAAATTGAGTAATACACAAAGCCCTAGCACTGAGGCTGAGATAGCAGAAATGAGTTGAATACCTTATGCTTCGGCTGTAGGATCGATCTTGTATGCTATGACGTGTACTCGACCTGATGTAGCCTTTGCCCTGAGCATGGTTAGCAGGTATCAGGGGAACCCTGGCAAGGCACACTGGGCTGCGGTAAAGAATATATCCTCAAGTACCTACGAAGGACTAAGGACTGGGTCCTTACCCTCGGTGGGAGTGATGACTTGAGAGTTGTAGGGTATAGTGATGCTAGCTTCCAGACTGATAGGGATAATTTCCGCTCTCAGTCGGGCTGGGTCTTTACCCTAAACGGAGGAGCAATTTCTTGGAAGAGTTCCAAGCAAGAGACAGTGGCTGATTCAACTTGCGAATCAGAGTATATTGCAGCGAGCGAGGCGGAAAAGGAGGCTATATGGCTAAAGAACTTCATCGGAGACCTTGGAGTTGTACCAACTATTAAAGAGCCAATGGAAATTTTCTGTGATAGTGAATGTGTTGTTGCCTTAGCAAAGGAACCAAGGGATCACGGGAGATCCATCCACATCGACAGAAAATACCATTTCATTAGACATCGAATAAGAAGAAGGACTCCTTGTGCCAAAGAGGGTATCATCAGATGAGAACCCTGCAGACCCCCTCACGAAGGGACTGACTCGGGTTAAGCATCTCCAGCATGCTCGGAGCATAGGGATGAAGGATGATATTAGATTTAGTAGTTAGATAACCTCGAAACTTGTAAAGTGTAATTGACATTAGACGATAAATAAAAGGTGTTTTATTTATGAGTAAAGTGTTGCTATCTCTTGTCAATTGTTTACTATATTTCTTTTGGATGTTTTGACTTCCACGATAATTTTGTTTGGTATAACATATTATTCAAACCTCCACAGTCGGTCATACGTCGGAAGTAGGTATGAATCAAGATTTTCATGATTGGTTGCAGAGGTCTAAGGTGTTAGACAAGGCTAGAACAATCATGAGTGCTCATAAGCTCTGAGTATTGGACTCAACCCACACTCACTGGAATCACTTCATGGAATTCTATCTCGAGTGATTCTGAGATGGTAATATCATATAAGTCTTCAAACCTAGAGATATGATTTGTTACTTACAAGTTGGTTATGCATTGATAGTACGAAAACGCATTGGTAACTCGATGTTATAAAACGTACTTTTGTGTGTAATTCAATGAGTGGTAGAACAAACATATGAGTCGAATTTTATCTGTTCCTTCTTGGATTAGAAGCTGATATCTGGGCCCTCGATGATTTTGTTTTGACCTATGTACCGGGCCCGGTCAGAACTAAGTTGATGTGTTCAATTAAGTTCTTTGTCAAACAAATCGGAAATCGGGAAACAAACTACTGGACAATAAGTAAGACATTGTTCCATGTATTTGTCCGGCTGATATCTAGAACAGAGGATTATATGATCACTTATCTTAAATGGCGTACCATCATCTTCTCAGTTCTGAGAAACCTTGAAAAGAGCTACGATTGCCGATCGGTTCCTGAAGTCATACTTGCAGTAATAGTTATTAGACTTATCCAAGTGGGAGACTGTTGGATAAGGTGTCTAAGTCCATAACTATTTCTGGTATGTACTTGACCCGACCCGGTGTGGTCCATTTGGGTTGCATGGCACCATGCAATTGGACAGACTAAATGAGAGAAATAACACTTGGAGATTATTAATATATTATAAGTTCTAATATATTAATAATATTATTTGATTAGTTTGATCAAGAGTTAATTTAGAATTAATTAAGTGATCAAAAGATAACTAATTAAATATACGGGTTGATTAAGTAAATCATCCATATCTTGTATAGTGGGCTAAGAGGCTCCATGGATTATCAAGTTGGGTTCCACCCATAGGATGCTCCATGGGAGTTACAAACCCATGGGTCATGGAAATGAAGAGTCATGACACATTAGGGTTTACATGGTGTAACCCTAGATGTGTCAACACTATATAAGAATCATATTCTCCACCAAAAACAGCTACACATGTGAAACAAGAGGGCTAGGCCGATTTCAAGTAGTGTGCATTCTCTCAAAAGTCTTTCTAATAACATTTGGGGTTGTGTGAAGCATTTGAGGCATCACACTTGGGGTGCTAGGCTCATAAGGTTTCAAGGAACATAAGCAACAACAAGGTAAGTTATTCTATCTGTCATTCAAGTTAAAAATTGTTCCCCATGTATGCTAGATAGGAATACAGCCTTGGAATTCAACTTTGCATGATAATTAGACAAACATAGATCCAAGGTTATTAGGGTTGCATGTACACTTAGGAAGTGTTAGAATGCTCAAAACCCAACAGTTATTTTATGCTATATTTGTAGCAAAGTTATACCTTTGACCATGTGATCAGTGAAAGGACTTAGATTCACGGTGGTACTGGTATGTAGCCTCTGGCCATGTAGAACATGTCTCGTAAGAGAATGACTTCTATTTTTTGTCATTGGTAGAAGGTTAGATAGGACTGGTATGTAGCCTCTCACCATGTAGATCATGACTCCGTAAGAGAATGACCTCTATTCTATGGTATTGGCAAATGGTTAAACAGGGCTATAAGCCTGGAATTTACCAAAATGTTAATAAAAAATTGTATGTCTTCTGTGCCATTTGGGCCAAAGCTTTATTGATGCATATCAAGTATTGAAATCATTATGTCTCATTGATCGTAAATCTTTGAATCAAATCTTGAATTGATATTGAAAGCCTGACATATGATACGTATATGCTATTGTTGTTCTTGTTCCTCTTTGCTTCTATCGTATTGGTATATATAAGGCATAAGATTATATTGTATCTATTTATTGAATTCACTAAGCGTTATCGCTTATCCCTATCAATGTTTTAATATATTGCCGGCAATAAGTATCCAATATAGCTTTATACTGTTGGAAGAATTAAAATAGTTTATACTATTACTTTTGTATTTAAGCTTTAGTATGTATAAAATATACAATATCCTAGGTAGTTTTGTAATAAACTTAAACTTAGTCAGTTTGTATCTAGTCGTTTGTAAATAAATTATCAATGTAAAATATTATTTGTGAATATGCATGTAGCATGTTTTGGAATAACAACTGTTTTAATATTATGAAAGTGAGGGTCTTTCAATCATGGTATCAAAGCAATGGTTTAAGTGAACTAAATATCACAGATTGGTATTTAGACTTAAATTGTTAGAAGTTCAATATATGAAGGGATTCATAGTAAATATATAGATACAAATTGTAGGAAATAGTTAAGTAGGGGATTGGGTAGTGATAAACCCTAGTATTCTAAGATACTAAGTTACTTCAGAATTTTCATAAAATTATTTTAAGTGAACTAGAAATTTTGAGAATTTCTAAACTTAAAAAAGAATTGTTAAGTGAAGATGATACGATATGTATCTGGTATATTTTAGGTTGAATACCTAATGGAGGCAAGCACTAGAATATTAAGAGGAGATATGCCTTATATTCTAATATGTGCTAAATGATAAATGAATATAGCATGCATTAGAGTGCTTATCTATAATTGCTATTATTTGAGAAAGTTTAAGGTCTGTTGCCAACCTTGGTTTAGAAAAGAAAATTTTATGTTCAGGATTCTAAGAATTTCCGTAATAGAATTTACGTGAAAACTTTTCGAAGTGATAAAGAGACTTATGATAGTCGACATTGATAAGTTTGTTGATAAACGATCGAAGGATATCGTAAAATAATCTATATGAAGTGTTATCGTAAATAGTGTATTAATACCTATAGAGTGGTATTGTAACTTCAAAGTATGTTTAATGATATAATAATAACTCTGGAAGAATGATGTTCATTTGAAACACATTTGGGCGAGATAAATGTTTTGGTGCAATCCATGAAGTTGTTCCACCGCTATTGTGACACACCGAAATCAATGGCGGAAACATTCCGGGGCGGAGGACGTCATGTAAAGCATCACAACCAATATACATAGTAAGCATAGTAAACACGAAACATTACATTACATAGGAATCATTACATTTGTTTGAAAGCAAAGTAATGCATGTTTTATAGATACATTAGTTTAAAAAAAAGTAAAGACGTGACTTTCATATGCTCCGTCTTCTGAAAAAGAACGTGGGATACCTGTCTAACGAGAACCTGAGAATACAAGCAGTTTTAAAAATATCAGCATAAAGCTGGTGAGTTCATAAGTGGTTTGTTTCTGTAAAAGAACAAGTTTCCTTTGATTTATGAAAAAGTTGATATCCAAGAAAATCCCATATTTTATTATAAGAAAAGTTTGGTTATCCGTTTGTTACACAATCTGGTTAAGAACAGTTTGTTATCCGGTTATTACACAATCCGGTTAAGAACAAGTTCAGTTATCCCACGAAAACCCTTATTTTCCTTGAAAGTTTGTGGTTGGTTATCGAATCTGAATGAAGTGTACATGAATCTACCATACTTGTAGTGTTTGTGTGAAGTTTCCTGAAAGCCTAGTTATCCTTGAAAAGTACGTTAGTTTTAACACGTATATAAAACTATTAGTTAAATAGTAAACTAATTTCTAAGGTTATTAATTTCCTAAGTTCTTTATTACTTAAAAGTAAATCTCCGTTATCTAAGTTTGCGAGTTCTATAACCATACGATAAACTAGATATGGCAAGGAAGGCTAGTATCATTTATGACTTTTATCACCCGTAGACCTACTGGTCCCACTGTAGCTAGCAGCAAGTTGCGGGGTAGTTAGCCCCGTATAGATCTATGCACTCAAGTCACGCTCTCCTACTAAGAGATTCTGGTTACACGGGTGGTCCTCCACTCGTGTATCTCTGTGGAATGTTACAGAGGACGTGTCTCCAATCCAAAGAATAACGAATTTACAAGTAATAATGCGGAAAATCTTGTTTTAAGTTCTAGTTACAAAGGTGGTCCTCCACTCACGTATCTCTGTGGAGTGTTATAGAGGACGTCTAAAGTTCTTAGATTAATGATTTTAATAGTAATGAAGTGGAAAATCATTTGTGAAGTATACAATATAACACTATATAATAAGATTTGCAATCAGTTTGAAAACTAACTCTGCAAGTCAAACGGTTGGTTAATACGGTTTCGATTGTTAAAAGCATACGGAATATGAAATATTTCAAATGAAATAATAAGTTTGAATACAAGATATTCTTTTACTTTTGCTTGTATTGCCCACTGAAAACATTGAAAACATGGAAAAAGGTGTAGGGGTATGAACTCACCAGACGAGAAATGTGTCGGCTAGGATGCTAAGTGTCAGTTCGGGGCTTGAACAAGCGCGAGGTTCCTATGTAATATTAAGAGATACATAATTGTATCTAATTAGACTTTGAAATACTAATTAATTCTCCGAGACGCGAAAACACTTTATTTCAAGTGTTAGGAGTGATCCGGGTTGCATCTAAGGGGGTTTAAGGTCTAGATATGGAGTTTGCTCTTCAAGAGTAAAATCCTAAAGGAGATTACAGCCCATAGACCATATCCCCATGAGTTTACAACCGTAAACTCATGGGTGGTGTGTTCTTGGATGCTTAATGGTCTTATAACACTTGTGGAGTTAGGCTAGGTTTATTTCTAAGGCATTGGAAGGGATTAAACCATCAAAGGGACCATTTTAAGGAGTTTACGGCTGTAAACAAGGATTTTACGAACATAAACTCTCATGTATCCTTTTTTATGTGTTTTGGTGATCCTAGGTCATGCATAAGTGGTTTTAGTCCAAAGTACAAGTCAAGGAAGGAAGTTAGGGCACCATTTGACCACTATAGAGGAGTTTACGGCCCAAGAACCATTCCTTGGGGGGTTTACGGTTGTAATCTCCTAAGAGGGTGGTTTCTTTCATGTTTAAGGTCCCTAACACAATGGTGGTTGGTTCTAGACATTATTCCAACGCATAGGAGGTGTTTAAGGGGCATTTTAACACCTTAAATGGTGTTTACGGTCCCTGAAGGGGTGTTTACGATCCAAGCATGCTCTTGGGCTGTAAACTCATGTTTACTCCTCAAATTTTAAGTTTTTGGTGTTTTAAGTCCATTCATGTAATCCCCTAAGTCATTGCTAAGCACTAGAAGTGGTTTGGAAGGTGGGGCTCCAAAACCCCATTTAAGGGTGTTTACGGTTTGGGGCTTGTTCTTGGGCCGTAAACACAAGTTTTTGACATTATTGGATGATTTTAACACGAATTTGAAAGCTAAACATGGTAAACTATAAGCTAGGATAGATCACTTACCAAATTGGAGCTTGAAAGGGATGATATTGAATCAAAGTTTGGATTGTAGAGAGAGAGTAGAGAGAGAGAGAGTCAAAAAGCTTCAAATGAAGTCCACTAACCCTTATATAGGGTTTGAGTTTGAGGCTCGGTGGAAATCTACCCGATACTGACGTTAAACGAGGCTTATGGTCGTACCCGATTTTAGTTGTCGTAACCCAATGTGGTCGAAACTAAAAATTTTCCAAATAAAAATTTGGGGCGTTTTCACGTGTTTCAAATGCGTTTGGACACTCACGAGGTAATAATAAAAGTCTTAATTTAAATGACCTAATCCAAAATGTTAACGGAATATTGAAAGACAAACAGGTTTTACTAACGGGAACGGGTTACCGTGATGTAAAAATTTTCGGATTGTCACAGCTGTACATATTGAAGAAGTGATTGTTTAATAGAGTCGAAAGAACCGAAGATGGTGATTAGTACTTCGGCAGTATCACTATTAATGTTGTGCAAGATTTAGAAGAATTAAATGAAGATCAAAAGAAAGGCTAATGAAGTTTTCAGACTCAATAGGCCAAGACTTTGTGATGTAGTAAGTAGTTCAAGTAGTAACCCTATATAGGATGTTCAAACTTAGTATTTATTTATACTGAGTGAGGATTGACTTCTATCACATCCTTATGGAAGTTCCATAGTGTGTTAAGCCGAATTTAACATACAAAATTAGGATGGTGAATTGAGTCATTTAGTGGTAAAAGGTTAAGCAACTTACTTGTTTAAGTAAGGTAGAATGCTTAGTTGAAGAAGCAATACACTCATAGTATTGTATGAGAAGAGATGTTGTAGTCAGGACTAACAGAGAACCAAGTTGAGGCTAGTAAAGCTTGTTGAGATGCAACCATATTGCGTACTTCCTAGGATAGACTCCTATGAAGTAGACTTAAAGGAATACACCTAAGAAAAGAAGACTTACTCATATACAGGAATGAAAATGTCAAGGAAGAATAATGAAATGAACAAATGTGCATGGTGAATTATATGAGTTAGGAGATGATGCAGGTATTTGGAAACCGTTTGTCTTCACGCTACAAGAGTAAATTTTGGTATTGCATGTCTAGTAGAGTAGACACTACCCGAGAAAGAATTTATAAGAAGAATTGGAAGTAAAATCCATATTGATCTAGAAAAAGTATTAAAATATGCTAGATCAAGCATATGAAAGAGAAGAATCCTAGAAGGCGAATATAGGAAATCCAAGATATGTTTGATAGAAACGTGAAATCCTTAATTGAGTCTAGAGGAAATTGTTGTATATACTTGTTTGAACACACTCATGTGTGATAAATTGCTTTGTGATTTTGAATGGTAACTTGGAAAACTACGAGACAATACTTGGGACGAGTATGAGTAGGTATGAATGGTAGTAGAGACCTATACTACCGGAAGCACAGGACTCACACTTGGATCAAAGAAAATCACAAGGTTACCAAGAAGCTAGTAATTGATTCCTTTTTATTTATGTATATCGTTACCATCGTTTTGGTAATGACTCAGAGGATGATTGTTTTTCCGACCCTAGTGGTCATATCAAACCAAGTTCGAAATAAATGAGTATGTTACATGGTTCAGAGAACCAAGATCGATGTAACATCTGACCTAATCCAGGAAATTGCAAAGAAAGATAATTGATGCAATCAATAGAAGTATCGAGATCATCGTTATAGTAAAGAATTTTGTAGCAAGAAGTGCTACATGCTAGAATGTGATAATATTGCATTAGAACATGAAGGAAGGTTACTTACATAATAGTATTTGACAATTAGAGATGAGAGTTTGGTTCATTGTGTATCTCTCACGTTATGCAATTAAAAGTCATTGGAATATGACCATTCGAATCATTGTTATAATAAAACTATAAAATTAAAGATTTTATCTTGGGTTTAGTATATAAACCAAGAAGGAGTAGAAGTCTGCAATGAGAATTGAGTTTTAACTCAAAGATTAGAACTGAAGGTTCAATAGAGAATGAGGAGAGGGTGCAGGTTTGAGCACCGCTATTAATTAAGAAGTTTAAAAAGTTTAATAATAATTTGGTAAATCAAAAGTTAAAAATAGTACATTTTAGATTACCACAAAAGAGATACATTAGGACTCTAATGTTATGACTGGTACATTTCTCGTCAAGCCTGCTCACATCAGATTTGATTCTATTGTCTCAGATTCTTTTGTGCCTTAAGAATTCGCATATTCTTTTCAAATTGCTTGTTACACATTTGTCAAATTATTTCATGTATATACCGTAGGAAGGGTATCATTACTTGCTGATAAAATCTATAGAGATAGTGTCATAGTAATTGAAGGTTATAATCTTCTTGCTAACCTGATTCCTATCTTCTTGCCCAACTTTGATATTATTCTCGACATAGATCGATTGTCAAAGAACCATGCAGAACTCTTATGCTATGAAGAGATGGTGTACATCTCTACCAAAAGGGTGGACTCTATTTATGTCTACGGTGAAAATAATAAACTCTTTCTTAAAAACTCGTAAATTTATATCGAAGGGATATTCTACTTATCCAGATTATACAGTTAATACCTTGAAAGAGGAGAAGAAAACTGTGAATGATAGCATTTGGATAGCTATCGACCGGCTGATTAAGAGTGCAGATATTCTTGCCATACGTGAAACGGCTCAATTGGAGAAATACACATAAGTATACTTGGACGAAATTGTGGAAAGACATGGTGTGCCACTAAAGATTATTTTCGATCGAGATACTCGCTTTAATTTTGGGCAAGTATGCAACGAGAATTGGAATCTCGAGTTATTCTTAGTACAACTTATCATCCCCATAAAGATGGTCAGACGGAGAGAACAATCCAAATTGTAGAAAATATGCTTTGTGCATGTGTTTTGGAATTCGGTGGTAACTGGGATAAGTATTTACTGCTTGTCGAATTTTCGTACAATAACAGTTACCACACTTCAATCAAAATGTTACCATATGAAGAATTATATGGTCGTAGATGTAGTACTCCATTATGTTGGCGTGAAATAGGACATAAAATTCTTGGAGGCCCTGAAATGATTCAAGACACTACTGATAAGAACCAAATTATACGTGAAAGAATGAAAGCTGCCCAGGATCGAAAAAAGTCCTATACAGAAAAGAGAAGGCGACCAAAAGAATTCCAGATGGGTGATTTCGTAATGCTGAAGGTATCCCCATGGAAAGGTCTTATGCGATTTGGAAAGAATGGAAAACTAAGTCCTAGATTTGTTAGTTCTTTCAAGATTATCCAAAGAATTGGTAAACAAGCATATCGCTTGGGATTGCCTGAAGATTTGTCAAGTATACATGATGTGTTTCATGTGAGTTATTTTCATAAATGTTTGAACATTTATGATGAGATGGTTCCATTTATCCGAGGTGAAACTAGATAATAAGTTAAGTAGAAAAGATTGTAAATGAAAGAACGACTAATCTACGTAATAAAGAAGTAGAGTTGGTGCTTGTCAAGTGGAAACACCACCGAGGCCCAAATTATACTTGGGAGAATAAGAATGAGATAAGAGAGAAATATCTCAATTTGTTTTAATCGATGTAATTTTGGGGACGAAATCCTCAAAAGGAGGAGGTATTTGTAACATACACGTTCTAAAATCGTGTTATGTAGTTAATAAAAGTGAATAAAGTTGATTGTTGAGTTATAACAGATAGTTTTTACTAGAAATAAAGTAAAACTATCTTTAGAACCACTCATAAAATGTTGAGAGTCTTATGAGATTCCAGTTAAAAGTCAAATAGTGAAATTTAGCTGTTAGAACAAAGTTCTATTAGGATCGTATGATTCTAAGCAATATATAAAATAAGAGCGTAATAAGAACACAAGTATTGCGCTGAATGTGTCGAATGATTAATGCAATAACACCTCAGAAGAGCTCGATAAAGAACTTCAATTTGTAGAGGTGTTTAGGGTTACAAAAATCAACGTAATGAAACACTTATTAATATACACATACATGCATGCATATATATACTATAACCCTAGCAATCAATCTAGATAACTACGTAATTAATCTAGATAGACACGGATGGACATGCCCAATCCGGATTACAAAACACTTAGCCCAAGACGCAACACAAATATACTCTACAATCTCCCCCTGTGCGTCCTTGGAGCAGAAACTACATTCCCTCTTAACAACAGTAGGCTTCTTCACGGTTTTAAACACCTTCGGTATAATGGCCAGAATATGATGTCGAAATGTAATATGCCACCGAAGCATGTCTGTGAAGTTCTTCTTGTCAGCTACTGAGTTTTGCTTGCATCGATGAATGATATTTATGATATGCTCCAAGCAATCTGTTGAAAACAGATGCTTATTGACCAACGCGAACAAAAACTTGTGTCTATCACCTTTAGTGAACATAACTGTTAGATTTGTTGAATCAATTTTGCCCCAATTTCATTTTGTTCACATCACTATGCTTAGATGTCGGCTTCACAGTAGGCTTTCTGTTCATAACCTTAGCTATCTTCTGATCCATGGTTGTTAGCTCATAAATATAGGAGGCCAACATTCTTTTAATGTTTTCAAGAATCGGCTCATACTCCCTGGGATTAGAGAGCAGAATGTTGTATAGCAGAATCCAATCGTGTGGATTAAGGTTGGGAAGATCTGCCAGAGAGATAAAAGACTCCGTGTTTGCTGAACCACGGTTGATCTTGAAATTGACATTGATAAATCTCCCTGTAGATAAAGGTTTCAGTACCTTGACTTTAGTAATTTTATGTGCGCTCCATGTCAAGTACTGCGGTTGACCATTCTTCAAATAAAAATCTATCAGCTCTCTGTCAACCTTAGAATGTGGATATGGGACCTCAGCAGTTGCCTCAAAGCAATGGAGAGTGAATGCTTTTCTGGTTATGGGTATGTCAAACTGCGAGTCTCTAGAGTTTTCACAGTCAAACGAAGCAACTGGTTCCAACCAATAGATAGATGGAAACTCAATCGCCTAATTGATAAGTGTATCTCTGTCCCATTCCAGAAAAAGAGCCTTCTTGAACTGCAAGGCCTCTTCGACTTCCTTATTCTTCAGCCTCTCTGGCCACTTTCATGGTTTCATCCAACTCTCTGTCTCTCTTCTTCCTCTTGATAGCATCTGCAATAGTCTCTTCTTCTGTATCACTATCAGTTGGAATATGAATCTCTTTCTCTTTCAGCTTTTGCTCAGAAACCGAAGCTAAATTAACCTTCGGTTATGTTTTTACATGTTGTGCACCACCCTCCTCCCTTGTTTTAGAGGTAGGAACCCCTCTGAAACACCCTTCATCTCGCTAAGTATGGAAATGGCAGGTAGGAGTTTGGATTGAAGATGTTTTCGAATTGTCAAGGTTAGGATAGGATCATGAGCTTCCAACAAGTTGGTCAGCGTATCCTTAACATCTCTTGCACAACTTTTGTACACCGCCCTTTAAGTTTTTAACAGAGAGATTTCCTTCTCTGCTTGGGCGAGCTGCACCTTCTGTATGTCAATAGTGGCCTGCTGTTTGACTAGATCCTCCTTCAGGGCACTCTCAGTTGCTAGATTTGCAGTTAGAGCATCAAACCGAGAGTCCAGAGAGTGTAAAAAGGAGGTGGTTTCTGTTTGAAGCTCAGTACGGACAACTTGAAATTTGTCAGTTTCTTCACGAAGAGACTTGGAGAAGGAATCCACTGACGCTTGATATTTTGCTGCATTGGTATCAGCATGAGATTTTAAAGAGTCAAGGAAAATCTGAGTTGTATGAACAACCTCAGAAACTTCCTTGGTGGCCTTCTGACAAGTAGAAGTAGACTCATCCACAACCGCTGTAGATTTATCAATGACATCTGTGTACTGTTGAAGAGCCGTCTCCAGAAAAGCTTTAATAACCACTCCACCATAAGCTTTGCTATCAGCAAGTAGTTTATCCAGCTTTTCATGAATGTCTTGGATCTGCTGACTTGTGACAGAAGCATCAGCTGTATATTCAGATGTAATTCGATAAGGGATGTAGTAGGTAGAATCAAAATCCTGATCATCTCCCCCAAGAGTGGCTGTAGAATTGGAGGATTGGGTTGGTGAAGGTGGTATGTTGATGAATGGAGGTTCAGTCACAGTAGTAGCCCCTGTATCAGATACATTGACTTCTACTGTGGGTTTGGGAATGGTAGTTGTGGTAGATTCGATTACACGTGGAGTTGATATTGGTATAGTTGAGATAGGAATGAAGGTGGCATAGCGATTGTTGGAATGATAACCGGTGGAGTATCAGCAGGAGCAGAGAGGTCAACTTTTTGTTTTGGTGATGGAGGAGGAGTTGGAAGTGTTGTTTGTTATGGAGATTCTGGTGGAGTTAGGGAGCGTGGAGGAGTGAGCTCTCTGGGCGAGTCATGATGTACTTCCTCTTCCTCAGGTTTTTCAGCATCAGGTTCTGTTCTTGGAGAAGTGCGTTGTCTTGGCCTACGAGCCATCTTCTTTATCTTCTTCTTTTTCGGTTTAGAAGAGTCCCCTTCATCGGATTTTTGCTTAGAGGACTTGGCCTTTGGTTCCTCAGGTTCCTCTTTCTTTGTAGGTTTCTTGCCTCGGTTGATTGGTTTCTCCAATGCGTCTAGTGCAGCTTGCTGCTCTGGAGTTAGAACCCTCGGTCCAAGAGGAGGTAGTTTTCTATAATCGTCCAAGACGTTGCTCTGTTCTGAAACACATCTATACATTGTTTCAGGAATCATTCCATAGTGAAGAAACTTACTTGGATCTGAAATAATAATTTTCTTCGTATGGAAGGTTGCGATTGTAGCAAGAAGAGCATCCTTCATGATTGGAATCTCCAATGAATCGATAGCCTTCTTAGTAATCAGAGTCCAAAAATGGCCACAAGAGATTTCTGAATGGCGTGTCGAAGTGTTTAGACTCTGCACCACTTGAGACCAGATGATGGAACTGTAGTCGAGATTGATCCCATTGTAGAGCACATAAAGAAGAGTAAGAAACCCTTGCTGGTGGTATCGGAACCACCACTTCGTTCGGCCAAACCCTTAATTAACAGGGTTAATAAACCATTCCATTGGGATGGTAAACAAGATTTCTTCACCTTTGTTATCGTTGTAAGCACATCCGTGTACCCCATTTCGTACATCATGGAGAACAGTTGGGACGTCGTGATGAAATCTGGTGAGATAATGGAGGAATTGACTGCAAGGCCCAGGAGTGAACAAAACTTCACTTTTGAAATTGAAGATTTCTTTTTGTGGATGGTGAAGTAGATGCGATCCTTGTTCTTGTCATATGTTGCTGAAGAATAAACTTGTGATAAGAGCGACATTGGAACGGCTTCAACCTGGGTTAGGGCTAAAACCAGGGGGAATATTTCAAGCATTCCACAACTTGTAACATGTATGGTGATGGGTTTTGAGCATTCTAACACTTCCTAAGTGTACATGCAACCCTAATAACCTTGGATCTATGTTTGTCTAATTATCATGCAAAGTTGAATTCCAAGGTTATATTCCTATCTAGCATACATGGGGAACAATTTTAACATAAAGTATAGATAGAATAACTTACCTTGTTGTTGTTTGTGATCCTTGAAACCTTGTGAGCCTAGCACCCCAAGTGTGATGCCTCAAATGCTTCACACAACACCAAATGCTCTTGGAAGAACTTATAATAGAACACACACTTCTCAAAATCGGCCAAGCCCTCTTGTTTCTTAGTGTAGCCAATTTTAGGTGGAGAACATGTTACTTATATAGTGTTGACACATCTAGGGTTAAACCCTAATGTGTCATGACCCTTCATTTCCATGACCCATGGGTTTGTAACTCCCATGGAGCATCCATGGAGCATCCTATGGGTGGAACCCAACTTGATAGTCCATGGAGCCTTTTAGCCCACTATACAAGATATGGATGATTTACATAATCAACCCATATATTTAATTAGTTATCTTTTGATCACATAATTAATTCTAAATTAATTCTTGATCAAACTAATCAAATAATATTATTAATATATTAGAACTTATAATATATTAATAATCTCCAAGTGTTATTTCTCTCATTTAGTCTATCCAATTGCATGATGCCATGCAACCCAAATGGACCATGCCGGGTCGGGTCAAGTACATACCAGAAATAGTTATGGACTTAGACACCTTATTCAACAGTCTCCCACTTGGATAAGTCTAGTAACTATTACTGCAAGTATGACTTCAGGAACCGATCGGCAATCGTAGCTCTTTACAAGGTTTCTCGAAATTGAGAAGATGATGGTACGCCATTTAAGATAAGTGATCATATAATCCTCTGTTCTAGATATCAGTCGGACAAATACATGGAACAATGTCTTACTTATTGTCCAACAATTTGTTTCCCGATTTCCGATTTGTTTGACAAAGAACTTCTTTGAACACATCAATTTTAGTTTCGACCGGGCCCGGTACATAGGTCAAAACAAAATCATCGAGGGGCCCATATATCAGCTTCTAATCCAAGAAGGAACAGATAAACTTCGACTCATATGTTTGTTCTACTACTCATTGAATTACACACAAGAGCGCGATTTATAACATCGAGTTACCAATGCATTTTTCGTACAATCAATGCATAACCAACTTGTAAGTAACAAATCATATCTCTAGGTTTAAAGACTTATATGATATTACCGTCTCACGATCACTCGAGATAGAATTCCATGAAGTGATTCCAGTGAGCGTGGGTTGAGTCCAATGCTCAAAACTTATGAGCACTCATGATTGTTGTAGCCTTGTCCAAGACCTCTACAACCAAACATGACAGTCTTGATTCATACCTACTTCCGACATATGACCGACTGTGGAGGTTTGAATAATATGTTATACCAAACAAAATTATTCTGAAAGTCAAAACATGCAAAAGAAATATAGTAAACGATCGACAAGAGATAGCAACACTTTACTCATAAATAAAACACTTTTATTCATCATCAAATGTCAATTACACTTTACAAATTTCGAGGTTATCTAACTACTAAATCTAATATCATCCTTCAGCCCTATGCTCCGAGCATGCTGGAGATGCTTAACCCGAGTTAGTCCCTTCGTGAGGGGATCTGCTGGATTCTCATATGATGATACCCTCTTTGTCACGAGGAGTCCTTCTTCGATCCGATGTCTGATGAAATGGTATTTTCTATCGATGTGTCTGGATCTCCCGTGATCCCTTGGTTCCTTGGCTAAGGCAACAACACTTTGACTATCATAGAAAATTTCCATTGGCTCTTTAATAGCTGGTACAACTCCAAGGTCTCCAATGAAGTTCCTCAGCCATAACGCCTCCTTTGCCGCCTCGCTAGCTGCAATATACTCTGATTCACAAGTAGAATCTGCCACTGTCTCTTGCTTGGAACTCTTCCAAGAAATTGCTCCTCCATTTAGGGTAAAGACCCAGCCCGACTGAGAGTGGAAGTTATCCCTATCAGTCTGGAAGCTAGCATCACTATACCCTACAACTCTCAAGTCATCACTCCCACCGAGGGTAAGGACCCAGTCCTTAGTCCTTCGTAGGTACTTGAGAATATTCTTTACCGCAGTCCAGTGTTTGCCAGGGTTCCCCTGAAACCTGCTAACCATGCTCAGGGAAAAAGCTACATCAGGTCGAGTACACGTCATAACATACATGATCGATCCTACAGCCGAAGCATAAGGTACTCGACTCATTTGTGCTATCTCAGCCTCAGTGCTAGGGCTTTGTGTCTTACTCAGTTTGGCGTTACTCTGGATGGGCAACTCTCCTTTCTTGGAGTCTTGCATTCTGAATCTCTTCAGAACCTTATCCAAGTAGGTACTTTGACTAAGTCCAATTAGTCTTTTACTCCGATCTCTCAAGATCCTTATCCCTAAAATATAGGCAGCTTCACCAAGGTCCTTCATAGCGAAACACTTTCCAAGCCAGGATTTTACTTCCTGCAGGGTTGGAATGTCGTTTCCTATGAGTAGTATGTCATCCACATACAATACCAAAAAGCTAACTATACTCCCACTAGCCTTGACATATACACAAGATTCATCTTCACTCCTAGAAAAGTCAAATTCCTTGACCTTTTCATCAAAGTAAAGATTCCATCTGCGAGGTGCTTGCTTTAATCCATAAATGGACTTCTCAAGCTTACACACTCTATTAGGGTACTCGTTGCTGACAAAACCCTCTGGCTGACTCATGTAAACATCTTCAGCCAACTTTCCATTAAGGAAAGCGGTTTTGACATCCATTTGCCAAATTTCATAGTCATGAAATGCGGCTATGGCTAACAGAACCCGAATAGATTTAATCTTGGCTACAGGAGAAAAGGTCTCATCATAATCCACTCCAGGAATTTGAGAGAAGCCCTTTGCAACCAGTCTAGCCTTATAAGTGTGTACTTTACCATCCATGTCGGTCTTCTTCTTGAAGACCCATTTGCACCCTACAGTCTTTCGACCTGGTACATTCTCAACCAAGTTCCAAACTTGATTGTCATACATGGATTGTATCTCGCTATCCATAGCCTCTTTCCATTTAGCAGACTCGGGGCCTGCCATGGCTTCCTCGTAGCTGTTAGGGTCATCTTGACTTACTAGTGTCCCATCACTAATAAGTGTCTCACCTTCTGCAGTAATATGGAATCCATAGTAATGCTCAGGTGCACTCCTAACTCTCGTGGTACGCCTCAGAGGTACAGATTCGTCAATTGGCTCAACAGGAGTTTCCTCCTCAAGTTGAGGGCTAGAGTTTGAAGTTCCTTCACCACTCGACTCTTGAATTTCTTCAAGATCAACTTGCCTCCCACTGTCTCCTTGGCTTATAAACTCTCTTTCTCGAAAGACTCCTCTTCTTGCTACAAAGACCACATTGTCACTAGGTCTGTAGAAGAGGTAACCAAAGGATTGCTGTGGGTAGCCGATGAAAATACACCTCTCGCTTCGGGGTTCGAGCTTATCATGAGTCTCGCGTCTCACGAAAGCCTCGCAACCCCAAATCTTGATGTGGTCTAGTTTAGGTACTTTACCAGTCCACATCTTGTGAGGAGTTTTGGCAAATTTCTTTGTAGGGACTAGATTAAGGATATGGGCGGCAGTCTCTAAGGCATACCCCCAGAATGAGATTGGTAGCGAAGCTCGACTCATCATGGAACGAACCATGTCCAACAAGGTTCGATTACACCTCTCAGCCACACCATTCAACTGCGGTGTCCTGGGAGGTGTCAATTGTGAGACAATCCCACATTCCCTTAGATAGTCGAGGAATTCTGAACTAAGATACTCACCACCCCAATCGGATCGAAGCATCTTAATGTTCCTGCCCAATTGATTCTCGACTTCCTGTTTAAATTCCTTAAACTTCTCGAAAGTCTCTGACTTATGCTTGATTAAGTAGACATATCCATATCTACTGTAATCATCAGTAAAAGTCAAATAATAACGATTAGCATCCCTTGTGGCATGTTTGAATGGCCCACACACATCCGTGTGTATAAGATCCAACAAACCTTCACCCCTTTCACACGAGCCTGTGAAGGGTGACTTTGTCATTTTTCCAAGTAAGCACGATTCGCAACTATCATTTGACTTTAGGTCAAACGACTCCAAGACTCCATCCTTTTGGAGTTGGCCTATGCGTTTCTTGCTTATATGTCCAAGATGACAATGCCATAATGATGCTTTATCCAAGTTATTATTATTAGTAGAATCAATACACAAAACATTATTTCCTAAGTTATCTACAACAGATACAGCTTCATACACACCATCACAAGGTAATGCTTTAAAATAAAGTACATTATTAAAGAAAGCATTAATCGAACCAACTTCATTATCAAACGAAAAGGTGAAACCTTGTTTGTACAATGCATGAAAGGAAATAATATTTCTTGCCATTTCTGGCGAATAACAACATTTATTCAAATCTAAATTTAACCCACTACTTAGCGATAAAGTATAAACTCCAATCTTGGTGACAGGTGTAACTTTCCTATTCCCCATGATTAAGTTTATTCTTCCTTGCTCCACATTCTCACTTCTTCCTAGTCCCTGCAAGTCACAACAAATATGAATACCGCAACCGGTATCAAGGACCCAAGATTTCGAATGGGGTGAGTTATTAGAAATGATAGTGTAAATACCTGCATGGTTGGGTTTGACTTTCCCATCCTTCACGTCCTGCTGGTACTTTGGGCAGTTCCGCTTCCAATGAGCTTTTTCATGGCAATAGAAGCATTCAGCCTCTTTTGGGTCAGAAGAAGGAGTAATGAAACCTTTCTTGGTTCCACTTGAAGAAGAGCCATCAAGGGTCCGAGCCTTGGTACCCTTCGAAGATCTCTTTCTCTTCCTCCCTCAACTTTGCCCGATTGCCAAGACCGGAGTTGAGTCTGGAGTAGGAGTGATAGCAACCGACTTCCCCTTAAGACCTGTTTCTGCGGTCTTGAGAAGTCCCTGAAGTTTGCTGAGGGTGACCTCTTCCTTGTTCATGTGATATGTCATGCGTAATTGATCATAGCACGATGGTAAGGAGTGCAAAATGATATCTATTGCAAGCTCCTCAGGGAAGTTCACATTAAGCTTCAGCAAACGATCCACATACCTTTGCATTTTCTGCATGTGGCTCGTGACGAAATCTCCGTCCTTCATCATGGTTGTTATCATGGAGCAGATGACTTCGTACCTCTCTTGTCGTGCACTTTGATGGTATCTTTCCATCAAATCTTGGTGCATTTCATAAGGGTAGAAATCCTCATAAGACTTTTGGAGTTCAGCTGTCATTGTGGCTAACATGATGCAAGCCACCTTGGTTGCATCTCTTTCATGAGTATGAAAGTCAGCGATCTCCTGGGGAGTTGCAGTGGACTCATCAATTTCCTTAAGCTCCTTGTCAAGGACATATTCTTTGTCCTCGTAGCGGGTAATCATCCTGATGTTTCTGATCCATTTATTGAAGTTGGATCCATCAAAGGTGACTTTCCCACACAAACTCATAAGAGTAAAGGAGCCATTAGGATTCGAGCCAGAAGCATTATTTAAAGACATCTGAAAGAGAAGAACAAATTTAGTATAGATTTAAGGGAGTCCTTAATAAAACACCCGAATGTAATATTAAGGCTAGGATCCAATCACAATATAATATAACTTAGAAGAGGTATGCCGTAATCTAAGCTATACCATATTTGAAAGGTAGGTGAATGACGATTCACCAATTTCCACCACGAAAACCAAAATATTAGATATTTAGTTTTTATTGGTTTTAGAAATTCCTAGATTCTTTGAGATCCAATGAACTTTTCAGAGGCATGTTTCAATCTCGAGAGTGCCCTCCAAGTTTTGTGACTGGGATACCGAGGATCACAAAACGAGGTGTGAAGTAACCATGCAAATCACTTGGTACCCTTAAAGTTTATCACTCAATCGATGTGCCGGTAAACCACACATGCTCCACCGATACTATAATAAACCTTAAGTCACCCTTTACCTACCTTGTTAAGTCCAAGTTAGTGTGCCGGTTAACCACACACGCTCCACCAACGACTCAGACAAAGTGTAAAGTGTAATTTCAT
The DNA here is from genome assembly GCF_052625555.1 of Lactuca saligna. NCBI lineage: Eukaryota > Viridiplantae > Streptophyta > Magnoliopsida > Asterales > Asteraceae > Lactuca > Lactuca saligna. The sequence continues at coordinate 107,686,064 of NC_136425.1, forward strand.
GGATTAGCACCTTATTCACATTTTCCTAAAGTAACTAAGATTGGGAATTTAATAAAACATTTAGTTACTTTATTATATTCATCATACTTTGAATGAGAATTTATAAGTCCTTGTCTTACCCGTTCGGCTAACGACCCTCCACCAGTCAAGCAAGCGGTGGGTGAGAATAGACACCCATTAAGTCACCATTTTATAGGCAACAACCTTATACCCACCTTATAGACCGGCTTCGTGAATGAGGCGTACTAGCGGTAAGACGACTTTATTCTTATACATATATATATAATTATTAAATCATCATAATATAAGTATAAGGGTTGAATTTTAACTTTTAAAATTCTAGGGGTTGGAACTTAAAGTTTTAACTTAACTTTACTTATTCCAAAACTTGAGGGCAAGTTTTGTAACTTTCAAAACTTTTCATTTCTTGTAACTTATGAGTTTAATAGAGTAATAAAATGAAGACTCTTCATTTTTCTAACTCTTGTATTTGTTTTAATGGTTTTAACTCAAGTGTGACTCTTGGTTTTCCATAACTTAAGGATAAGTTATGGACTCCATTAAAACACATTGTGATCAAGAATTAATCTACCACATAGGTTACAAATAATTCCTATGATCATCTAAAACATCATAAGAACAAGAACATGAATATGAACACAATCAAAAATTACATTTAAAACTTTGTAATTTTGATAACTAGTTGTTTGTAAATGAATTAGCAAAGCCATTACACCACCAAAAACAAGTTTTCGATTACCAAAACAGTTTAGGGTAATGTTTCTAATTCATTTCCAGCAACTAAATCGAAATTCTGCACTCAGTCGACCCTACTCGCCGAGTGCATGAACTCACTCGCCGAGTTGGTTGAAGATACTCATGAACTCGACGAGTCCCCCTATAGACTCGAAGAGTCCATTCGCAGACTGCAAGATTTCCGATTCTTTTTTCAACTTTTAAGCACAAATAAGATCAAACAAGCCTAGGCTCTGATACCACTGATGGGTTTTGAGCATTCTAACACTTCCTAAGTGTACATGCAACCCTAATAACCTTGGATCTATGTTTGTCTAATTATCATGCAAAGTTGAATTCCAAGGTTATATTCCTATCTAGCATACATGGGGAACAATTTTAACATAAAGTATAGATAGAATAACTTACCTTGTTGTTGTTTGTGTTCCTTGAAACCTTGTGAGCCTAGCACCCCAAGTGTGATGCCTCAAATGCTTCACACAACACCAAATGCTCTTGGAAGAACTTATGATAGAACACACACTTCTCAAAATCGGCCAAGCCCTCTTGTTTCTTAGTGTAGCCGATTTTAGGTGGAGAACATGTTACTTATATAGTGTTGACACATCTAGGGTTAAACCCTAATGTGTCATGACCCTTCATTTCCATGACCCATGGGTTTGTAACTCCCATGGAGCATCCATGGAGCATCCTATGGGTGGAACCCAACTTGATAGTCCATGGAGCCTTTTAGCCCACTATACAAGATATGGATGATTTACATAATCAACCCATATATTTAATTAGTTATCTTTTGATCACATAATTAATTCTAAATTAATTCTTGATCAAACTAATCAAATAATATTATTAATATATTAGAACTTATAATATATTAATAATCTCCAAGTGTTATTTCTCTCATTTAGTCTATCCAATTGCATGATGCCATGCAACCCAAATGGACCATGCCGGGTCGGGTCAAGTACATACCAGAAATAGTTATGGACTTAGACACCTTATCCAACATATGGATCATATAAGAACGGAGTAAGTTCAATGATCATGTTTTGGTTAGGTTTTATGGTGAGCAAAGAAGATGATGCGGTCTGATCATGTGCAGATGCAGAAGTCGCCATTGATGAATGAATAAGAAGATGAACAGTGTTTACTTGTTGTTTACGTTGAGAGAATTGAGACTGGTAAATGACAAATAACCCATTCAACCCTTTATATACCGTTACCTGGAGAGAGAAAATCGTGATGATGAGGTTACTAAAACGTCGCCTGAAAAAGCGCGATGTGTGATAGTATGGTTACTCCCAGGACTACGTCAGCGCGCATGGGTTTAGAAACGAATCAAATTCACGTGCCTAAATCTTATCTTTAATTGGCGTTTGAAATTCCATATATCTCCTTGTTTGGTTATGATGGATAACCAAAACTCATACCAAACAGTACCTAGAATGTTGGAAAATAAAATTTTCGTGCATAAGTGTGACAAGGAGAAAGAAATAAATTAAATGTGTATAGGATGTGAGTGATGTCTGTGAGACATAAAGCAGAGGATTCCGGGCAAGAATCAGTTCCTTCAAACTCAAGATAGACTTGAAGTGCTTGTGTGGTTTCCCGAAAAATACGATCAACTGTTTGTTAAAAAACATTGAAAGGCTTCTTTTAATAATAGGTTCAGGGTAGCTTGTGTTCAACCGAACTTCAAGTTTTAACATAAAACCGATCGTTGGAAGAAGTACCTGTGAGACCGATGTGGTTTGTTGAACAGGTAGGTTAGATATTTTATTTTAGTGACTATATTGGAATCGAAAATCTCGAAAAAATAAACTGGATCTTTTTGGGATGAAATGCCTTGGTTGTAAACAATTTCATAAAGATCTCTCAAAAATAAAAAGAGATTTCCTTTGGTAACCAGTAAAATCTTGAATGTATAATTCACCGTCAATTCATTTTTGGTGTTGGATTTTGGGTTTCAGTCAGCACATGGTATATGTAACTAAGATCATGAACACAGATGCTGTGTAACCATAAACCTCAGTGGTAAAGACCGAGAGTCTCCAGGGTTACGTTGGTGAACCGAAAGTAGATGGAGAATGTAAAGAGGTGGCTTAAGGACCGAATGTACCTTCTGCTAGATAATCCTGACAGAGCAGAGAAACTCTTAACTCATATGAGAAGAGTAAGGTAGCCCTAGACGAGTAACATAAATTAACCTGATTTAGAAGAAATGATAGGTATAGATCGAATCATTAAGGCCTACTCAAGATCGCAGAGGCTTAAAATGACATGCAGCAGCATGCTTCTAGGGACCCTTAACTAGTTCGTGTTGAAATTAAATCATACATGCCTTAGATCCACAGTCGGTTGTTCTTGTTACCCATTTAGCCTAAGAAAAATAAAGAGAAACACCAAACAAACAATCGTGATAGATAAAGTAATACTAAAACAAAAAAAATATAAAATGTTTTTGGATTTTTGAAATTTTCTGAAAAAGAATAAAAACAGAAAGATAAAATATTTTTGGATTTTTGAAATTTTCTGAAAAAGAATAAAAACAGAAAGATAAAATATTTAAAGTTCAAGCTAACAAAAGATATGCACAAAATATACAACCGAAACCTTATTTGAGAGAAGCAAAATAGATTGACCATTCGGTTGATTTTTGTTCCAGAAAATCACGGAGCAGAGATAGACAGAGCGGTCTGTCCATTTATGTTCCCTAAAATTCGAGAGCCAAAATAGACCGAGCAGTTTGTCCATTTCGGTTGTCTAATTTTTAATATGAGATTTGAAGATTCGGTACTGACTCTCCTTCCATCATGCCCAAGCCTTGTAAGATTTTGTTAAAGGTTGCTTCGGGTAAGGCTTTAGTAAAGATGTCATCCAGTTGATCAGTAGATCGAACAAAGTAAACTTCCACGTTTCCGTCTTTACATGATCCTTGATGAAATGATACCTAAGTGCAATGTGCTTAGTTTTTGAGTGGTTCACTGGATTATGACAACTCCTCATTGCAATTTCAGAGTTGTAGTAGAGAGGAATATTTTTCATACTTAATCCATAGTCCGTTAATTGACTTTGAATCCAAACCACTTGTGAGGTACAACATGCAGCAACGATGTATTCAGCTTCGGCTGTGGATAATGAAACACAGGTTTGTTTCTTGGATTCCCAACTCACAAGTTTTCCATCAAGAAATTGGCATCCACCTGTAATACTTTTTCTGTCCATTCCACATCCTCCTAAATCAGCATCAGAAAAGGCTTGAATGAAGAATCCTGATTTAGCAGGGTACCAGAGACCGAGAGATGAAGTTTTATTTAGATATCGAAAAATATTCTTCACAGCAAGCATATGAGGTTCTCTTGGATTGGCTTGAAACCTGGCACAATAACAAACAAAAAACATAATATCTGGTCTACTAGCTGTCAGATACATAAGAGACCCTATCATTTGTCGATAAAGTGTTATGTCCACAGCAGGTTTCTCCAGAGATGGTGTTAGTTTAGTGCCGAATGCCATAGGAACCTTCACTTTTGAATCACCCTTCATTCCAAATTTTGTTAGTAAGTTCTTGGTGTCTTCCTCCTAGTTTATAAAAATACCTTCTGGTCACTGTCTAATTATTTGAACCAAGGAAAAAGTTAATTGGACCCATTGCGCTCATTTCAAATTTAGTCTCCATCAACTTCCTGAATTCAGCTGTTAAGCTAGGATTCGTGGAGCCGAAGATGATATCATCAACATAAATCTGAACAATCATAAAATGTTTGCCTTCCTTCTTATGGAAGAAGGTTGGGTCAACCGAACCTTGTTTTAATTTTGACATTTTTAAGAAGCGAGTTAGTGTTTCATACCAGGCTCTCGGTGCTTGTTTTAGCCCATAGACAACTTTATCCAGCACATAGTAGTGATCGGGGTATCTTTCATTCACAAAACCAGGTGATTGTTCAACATAGACGGTTTCTTCTAATTCTTCATTCAATAAAGCACATTTGACATCCATTTGGAAGACTTCGAAGTTCTTGTGAGCAACATATGCAAGAAAGATTCTAACAGATTCCAACCTTGCTACTGGAGCAAAGGTTTCTTCATAATCGATCCCTTCTTCTTGATAATAACCTTTTAATACCAACCGAGCCTTGTTACGAATGACATTCCCCTCCTTGTCCAGCTTATTTCTAAACACCCATTTTAGGCTGACAACCGAGGCATATTTCGGTGTGGGAATCAACCTCCAAACTCTGTTGCGTTCGAACTCATTGAGCTCATCCTGCATTGCTTGAACCCAATCAGAATGATCAAGTGCAACATTTACAGTTTTCGGCTCTATCTTGGAGATAAACGAATTAAACATACAAAATTCCATTTTAGAGAATAATCCAGTTTGCTTCGCCTTCAACTGAGACCGAGTAAAAACATTTTCGGAAGTTTCACCAATAATTTGCTCTTTGGGATGGTCCTTTGTCCATTTTACTAATGGAGGATAGCTTGGATCATATTCTGGATGTAATTCAGCTTCTACTTCTATTTCAACATCTGACGAATCACCTTCGCCTTCGTCAGTCGAACTATCACTTACTTTTTCCTTCTCCCCCTTGATTGGCGAAGTGAAGTCTCTTTCATCATCAGAGTTTGTATTGCTTGTTGAAGTGGCTGTCTCCCCCTCGATTGGATTTTCACTTATGAGTTTTGGATCAGTTGTATCTTTATCATCGATACTTTTAGATGTTTAGGATGAACTTGAATTCTCCCCCTCAACAGAAACTTTAGTTGTCTTTGGAGTGGTTGAGCTCTCCCCCTGGAACGTTGAAGCTTTACTTGGAGAGCCTTTGGATGACTTAGGACTTGGTGGTTCGCTTTCCATCTCTTTAGTGGCTTATTCTATGACCTTCTTGACATTATCTACTTTGTTGTCTGCTGTTGTTGCCTCCGAGTGAATTGCTTTTTCTGGTTCATCGAACAGCCGAATGTATTCCTCAAATAGGTTCGATATTGGAACTGAGACCTGTCCAGATTCTGGGAATATGTCTCCTGAAGCATTGTCAGTCCTTTGAACCTTCTTCATATAATTGTCATCAAAAGTAACATAATAAGTTTCTTCAATTTTTCTGGAACTCTTATTCAGCACCCTATATGCTTTTGATGACAGAGAGTAACCCAGAAAAATGCCTTCATCAGCTTTAACATCAAACTTATTTCGGTTCTCTTTAGAGCTGAAAATAAAGCATCGGGAACCGAAAATATGGAAAAATTTGACGTTCGGTTTCCTGTTATTTAAGATCTCATAAAGAGTTATGGAGAATCTCTTGTTGAGCAGAGACCGATTCTGAGTATAACAAGCAGCAGCGATGGCATCAGCCTAGAAGTATAAAGGTAGAGAATCGTAACTGAGCATGGTTCCGGCTGCTTCACATAGAGAATGGTTTTGTCTTTCAATGATCCCATTCTACTGTGGTGTATAGGGGGCCGAAAAATTGTGAGTTATCCCCTTATCAGCCAGAAAGTCTTCAAAGTCCTTGTTCTTGAATTCTAGTCCATTATCACTTCTGATGTTTCTGACTATCTTCCTTAATTGTACTTCCACTTGCTTGATGAACACCTTCAGCTTGGGAGTTGCATCTGATTTCTGTTTAAGAAAGAAAACCCAAGTGAAGCGGGAAAAGTCATCTACAATAATAAGAATGTACTTACTTCCACCGATGCTCTCTACAGCAGAAGGTCCACACAAATCAATGTGTAACAGTTCAAGTGCTTCCACTATCTTAGTATTGATGCGTATTGGGTGGCTTTTTCAGCTTTGCTTACCCATTTCACATGCTGCGCATAAATGCTCCTTATCAAACTTGTGAAGAGGAAGGCCTCGAACATGATCTCCAATTACCAATTTGTTGATATCTTTGAAATTTAGGTGTGATAGTCGTCGATGCCATAACCAGCTTTCATCAGTGTATGCCATTGACAGAAGACAGATAGCTGGTGTCCCTTGTATTGGATTAATATTTAAAGGGTACATCTCTCCCTTCCGTGCAGATTTCAGCAGAACCTTCTTAGATTATTTTTCGATTATCTCAGACCCCTCATCATCGAATGATACCTTCAAACCTGTGCCCACTACTAATTGTGATACACTGATGATATTGTGCTGCAATCCTTCCACATAAGCCACCTTTCTGATTGAGAAATCTCCATTAGTTATCATGCCGTATCCTTTGATTGTCCCATAGGAATTGTTTCCAAACTTCACAGGCCCACCATCTTTAAGGGACCGAAACTCCCTTAGCTCCTCCTTCCATCCTATCGTGTGACGCGAGCAACCACTGTCTATGTACCATTCTTCATCAAATTGGTCGTCACTGATTACATGTAAATTCAAGCAGAAGCATAGAGAAAGGAATTACAACAGAAGCATCAACCAAATAATTTCATTTAATTAGAGTTGTTTGATCTTTTCTTTTAATGGTATACACCTTGATTTTTGATTTATCTTCTTTAAATTTTAGTGTATCATTTGGTGTTGCTTTTGATGGTTTAGTGTTTTTCGTTTGATTCCTAGGTTTAGTAGAGGGTTTCTTATTTTCCTTCTCAGAATCTGATACCAGCTTTCCTTTTCCTTTGATGTTCTTTAAAGAATTTGTTGTGTCTTGGGACTTGGAGGATCCATAACTAGAATTAGGATCGAATCTGGTTTTAGGACCGAATCTGGATCGAGGACCGAAAGTGGGTTCAGGACCGATACTAGACTTTCGGTTCTGGGATTTAGAATAATAGGAATTTGGACAAAAGTTTTCCTTCATCTTTTCGTTTCCCTTGTCCATGGATTCTTTCCTGGGAATCTCATAGTTGGGATTTTGAGAATTCCAATGCCTTTTACGTTCATTCAAATTCGTGGTGTATCTTCGATTTCTCAGGCATTTCTGTTCAGCCAACTCCTTCTGAGATTTGTGAATATTGAAGCTTTCCTTTCCTTTCTGTTTCTGGTGGGTTGCTGGTGACTTAGTTTGAACTTTCGGTGCTTCCTCTCTCTTGAGCAGAACTTTCGGTTCTTCCCTCTTGATAGGAACATCAGGTTCAACCATCAGTTCTTTAGGAACATCTTTGGTTCCATTTGTGCTTGGAATATCGAAACTGGAGGGTTTGATGAATAAGATGCGGAAAATAAGAACAAACACAGATATGAAGATTATGTCGAATGATCACTCAATTTATTCAAATATGAGGAATAAATTACACTTTCAGCATAGACTAAAGAATCTAACACTACATAAGAAACCTCACATGGAGGCTACATTTTGCCTCACTCTTAACCTTAATTGTGAATAGTACATGACTATTTATAGGGAAAAGACAAGTCTTGGGCTTTTAACCTAGAATTCATCAAAGGGCCCATTGTCATCATCCATGGAGTGCTTTGAAACCCTACAACATTATCTTCTTCAACCATTGTTCTTAATTCTGCCGTCTGCTTTTGAGTGACTCCAGTCGTAGCATAAACCTGATTTGGCACGGTCTGGACCTTTTGATAAATCAAAGCTTTTTCCTTGAGTTTCAGTTTCTGTTCTTTTGACAGACGAGCAAACTCAACCGAATTTTCTGATATTAGAGGTTTTTCAGTCTCGGTTTCATTTTTCATAAACTTAGAACAATCAACCTCATCTTCTACTGAGATTTCACTCATCTCGCTTTCCGCATCAAATTCAGACGAATTATCTAAGTTTATTTTATTATCCTTAACAATTTTAGCATTTGACAAGTCGAATGTATGTATAGTTTCAGTTTTAATCTTTAGCCTATCATTTTCATCTAAGATATCTTTTAACATACTTTTATGTTCCTTAGAATCGATGAAAGATTCTATCTTATCCAAACCTAGCCTATACGATATTGACGTTTCTTCAGAGGACACTTCTGATTCACATTCTTCTATAACTTCATCTTCTTTAAATTCAAGAATGGGCAAAATCATCTTATGAATTTTCTTACCAATTTCACCATTTAAATGTAATTGAGCAATATTAGTATAAAGGCGCTTAGCAATCAAACAAAAAACATTTCTTTGTTTTAATATCTTTAAATTGTCTCTTTGCAAATAAATACTTTCATCCCTAGCCCTAACTAACTCTGCTTCGTTCAGCTCAATCCAGATTCTCCTCTCCTCACTTTTTGAAGACACCCTGCCGAGTTGGTCAGTTAGGTTAGAATTTGCTAAGTGGGTTTGCATGAGGCTACTACTTAGGTTAGAGAATTTAGAGTTTAATTCATTTAATTCTTCTTGATAATCAGTTTTTGAAATTTTAAGAGACACAAGAATAGAGTGTACATTTTTGATCAATCGATCGCAGTCGTTGATCTTCTCACTCACTGGCTTGGCCGCAAAACACTTATTTTCAGTCAGGTTCGGTTCCGAATCTGCACTCTCGGTTGATGGACCAACAGTGACGATAAAACATTTTCCACCCGAACCTTCATTCTTTGCCACATTCGCCTTTCCACGAGTGGGTCTTCTAACCTCTTCGTCTTCAGAGTCGGTTGACCATACTTCTACGCCACTGAACTCATCTTCCTCAGCGTTCTCCTATACGATTAAGGCATTCATTGAGCTGTTGGACGCCTTTTTCTTTTTGACTTCTTCTAATTTGCGCATATAATACGCTTCGTCATCTTCACCCTCTCTCTTCTCAACCATCTTTCTCAACATGCAATCTTTGGTAAAATGGTTTTTGCCGTGACAATAGTTGCAGTCGTATCCAGAGTCTCCTACAAGTGTCTTCTCCTTTTTCTTTTCATCCTTTTGAGAGGAGACTTTTGTTGGATTAATGTCTAAGTCCATAACTATAATTGGTAAGACTTGACCCGACCCGGCATGGTCCATTTGGGTTGCATGGCATCATGCACTTGGATAGACTAAATGAGAGAAATAAGACACTTATGGTTATTAATATATTATAAGTTCTAGTATATTAATAATAAGAATAATGAGATTATTTAATTAGTATTGATCAAGAATTAATCTAGGATTAATTAAGTGATCAAAAGAAGACTAATTAAATATATGGATTGATTGTGCAAATCATCCATACTTATATAGTGGGCTAATGCTCCATGGATTATCTAGTTGGGCCAAAACCCATATGATGCTCCATGGATGCTCCATGGTGTATTTGAACCCATGGATCCAAGGAAATGAAAAGTCATGACAATTAGGGTTTGCCCTAATTGTAACACTATATATAGATATTATTCTTGACAAAATCGGCCACTAGTATTATTCTAGAGAGGGCTAGCCAATTTTATGAAGTGTAGAATTCTCTCAAGTTATTCCAAGTGTATTTGGTGTTGTGTGAACCATTTGAGGTGTCACACTTGGGGCACTAGGCACTCAAGCTTCATGAAGACATTCTACATCAAAGAGGTATGTATTCTATCTTGTTATATTGATAGTTTTGTATGCTAGATTAGGATAATACCTTGGATATTCATATTTGCATGTATAATAGAGAAAACATAGATCCAAGGTATTTAGGGTTGCATGTACACTTAGGAGTGTTAGAATGCTCATAACTCAACAGTGGTATCAGTGACTAGGCTTGTTTTCTTGTTATACCTGCAATAGAAGCTGAAAAATCGAGTTTTGATGCTGTCAGCCCAGCAGACTCGCCGAGTCCATGAAGGGACTCGACGAGTCCAAGGCAAAATGCATCCAACTCGTCGAGTTTTGTTCATGCACTCGACGAGTTGGACCCTAGACAGCATATCCTCGAGGTTTTTGGCTAGAAATGGACTAGGAACATTACCCTAAGTTGTTTTTGAACTTATAAACTTGTTTTTTTTTTTTTGATGTGGTAATGTTCATGCTAATCCATTTTCAAAGATAATTGTCAATAGATTCATGTTTTGTATTAGTTTAAAGGTTAGACTAATTACATGAAAAAGTTTGATTTGAATTATCTTGTTCTTATGAGTTTCTTAGATTAAGAGAAAAGTTGAATGAAATAGTTGTTTTCAATCCATTTTAATCTAAGAGTTGAGTATAAAATGTGTTTGTGTAACTTATCCTCAAGTTACATGAAGAGTCACATTAAAGACTCATAAAACTCATAAAGTTGGCAAAGGTTACAAAAATGAAGAGTCTAGTTCTAATTAATTGGAGTTATGTCTCCATAATTTGTCCTCAAGTTATGGAGAACCAAGAGTCTCTTCATTATAAAAAAAAAAAAAAAAAAATAATGTAACCTTAATTAATTTCATAAGTTATAAAATAAAGAAAAAGTTAATTCTTTATTAGTTTAAAGTCTTCCATAATTTGTCCTCAAGTTATGGAACTTGAAGAGTTTTTGGATTAAAACTACTTTAAACATATAAGTTATGGAATTAATTAGTTTTGAATAGTTTCAAAACTTGCCCTCAAGTTTTGGAATTTGTAAAGTTTTCTCTTATGAATACTTTAATTCCAAGTTAGCCCTTAGAATTTTAAAAGTTAAAATTCAACCCTTATACTTTATAATATTATAAGTTAATAATATATATATGTATAAGAGTAAAGTCGGTCTTACCACTAGTACGCCTCATTCACGAAGCCGGTCTATAAGGTGGGTATAAGGTTGTTGCCTATAAAATGGCAACTTAATGGGTGTCCACTCTCACCCACCGCTTGCTTGACTGGTGGAGGGTCGTTAGCCGAACGGGTTTGACAGGACTATAATTCTCCCTTCATTAAAAGTATTAATGATAAATACTAAGTAACTAAACTCTTATAAAAACCCAATCTTAGTTACTTAGGAAAATGTGAATAAGGTGCTAATCCATGAAATTACACTTTGCACTTTGTTTAAGTCGGTTAGTGGAGCGTGTGTGGTTAACCGGCACACTAACTCGTATTTAACAAGGTAGGCAAAGGGTAACTTAATGTTTATCATAGTATCGATGGAGCGTGTGTGGTTAACCGGCACATCGATTGAGGGGTAATTAATTAAGGGTACCAAGTAATTCGCATGGTTACTTCACACCTTGTTTTGTGATCCTCGGCATCCCAGTCACAAAACCTGAAGGGCACACTCGAGATTGAAACATGCCATTGAACAGTTCAATGAATCTCAAAAGATCTAGGAGTTTCAAATCCAATTAAAACCTAATAATACATTTCGTTTATCTTGGTGGAAATTGGTGAATCGTCATTCACCTACCTTCAAATTGTTTTATAGCTTGGATTACGGCATACCTCTTCTAAGTTATAAAATAGTTTGTTGGGTCCTAGCCTTAATATTTCATATTGGGTGTCATATTAAGGACTTTAAGATCAACTATCTTGAGTATCTCCCATAACATGTCTGGTTTAGACATTTATGATCTTCCCAAATCTCTTGAAACAAGCTTTCCTAAATGAAGATGATGTCCCATGGATATCATACTTCTTTCTCCTCCTCCAATTATTCTCCCTAACCCACAAGTTCTTGAAAAGTTTAAGATCACTCAAGCCCCATTGGCAAGGCAAGGTCTAGGTGTGATCACATCTTGGAGATGTAGTCACATATTGACAAGCCGGGAGAGAAGGGTGTCAAAGTCTTGAGAAAGTTGGTGGTTCAATCACTTTCTAAGTCACATAGTGAGTTCTTTTGGGACACCTATGAAATAGACTATGACAAGACCCTTAATGATCTTATCTATTTGCTAAGATCAACTTCCTGAAACTTTATGGACATTGACAATGGTGACACTGGAAATACAGAAAAAACATTCTCTTCCCAAGGAAAGGGATTAACCATAGTCAACTAGGTTGACCAAATGGTAAAGAGAAAAGCTAAGTCTGTGATAGTCCCGTGTACCATTATCAAAGGGTCCATATGTTTATATTGCCAAAGGAAGGGTCATTAGTTGTGAAGCTGCCAAACTTACCTAAGGATGTTAAAGTCAATAAGTTTGACTCTACTTTAGGTAAAGTCCACTAATCTAACTCTGTTAAGTTTCTATTATGAGATTCCTGATACATGATGTGACTGGGTCACATGGTAATGTTTTAAGAATCAAAGAAAAGTAAAGGAACTTAAAGAAAGGATATGCTGAATTTGATCGCGTAGATGGATTTCTATCGCGTAGTTTGAAGATCGGATTCTTGAGCTACTTCTTAGGAGTTATGAGATATTGCTTAGGAATAGATAACAACAGGTTTTCATATGGATTGTAAGGATAAGTTTTTCCGCGTAGTTTTAAAATACAAGAAAATTTTTGATTTTATTTATTTTAAAATATCCTTACAATGGCATTTGAGGAAAAATTGTTGGTTATATGATTCCATTAATAGCAAGAGTGGAAATATGAAATTGATTCTTTCATTTGTGGTAATGTCTAAATTTATCAAATAAAGGAAAGATTCTCATCACCCAAGTCTCAATTGGACAGGAACTTGGAATCATGCAAGGTGTATAGCATGATGAATGAGAACTTTCAAGTATTGGAAAAATTAAGACTAATTACTTGTTCACATGGATGTGTGAGTCAAGTAATGGACTAAGGGATCGACTACATAGTCATGTGCACTGATTAAGTCCACCACAAAAGATGTAAGGCTATTCGTCATAGTTTACTAAAGCTCAGTAAATATGATTATACTTACAAGCTTAAGTGTAACTCTGAGACATTGGAAAAGGTTCCAATGTAAGGCAGAGCGGATAAGAAGAATCAACTTAGGTAGAAAGATAAAAGTTTCTCAAATCTGAAAAGATGGGAGAGTACTTTAGTATCAGCTTTGTGATCATCTTAATGATTAAGAATCCATATCAAAAATTAGTTCTCTAAGGAAGTCTTAGTGCATTCTTATGACTAAGAAGAAGGGATCTTGAATTGTTGAAATGGTTAAATCAAGAAGATGAGTCATACTTCGTTCCAATACAAGTCTTAGAGTCATACTCCAAGATTGTAATTTGAGTGACATGTCTTAAAGAAGGTTTAAAACACTTATCAAATGTAAGAGTAAAAGTTTTCTACTCTTGTACATTTGAAATTGGTAAGTTGTGATGTTTTGGATAAAACAAAGATCAACTAAGGCCAATTGTGTGAAGTGTTTATCTTGATTAGAATCCGCACTATCTCTTGGATGTTTGACAAGGGAGTCTTATAGGTCAAGAGGACAGTGGGAGTCTTAAAGGTCTTGAAAGTCTCAAGAACTAATCAAGAATGAAACCTAAAGTTCTTCACCAGCACACGACTTAAGGTTTATAACCTATCGTGTTGACATATTCTGTGCCCATTCCAGTTAAAGTTGGCTTTGCATATGAGGTCTTAGAGTTCTCAATGTGTTGCACAACAACTTGGAAGCAATGGTAGGCCCTTGAGCTACCAGGTGGCAAGAAATTAAGATTGAGCTCAGTCCATATGAGTTTGGATTTGTCATTGTCTTGTGACTGTGGTTTTGACAATTCACATGGATAAGAACACATACACCATTAAATCTAAGTGTCATTAAGTTTCTCTCCGATTCATGAAAATGATGGTGAGGAAACACTTTCACTAAGTAGAATTTAGCTAGATAGCAAATGTGATATTTTGCATTCTCAAAGTCGTTAGTGGAGCGTGTGTGGTTTACCGGCACACTAACCTGGACTTGTGAGAAGTAGCAAAAAAGGTCTAACCATTATGATTACGGCATCCCTCTTCATAATTGTTTAGACACACAAGTGTGCTATCTAAGGGAAGGTGTATGTTTTTGATAAAGTCTTATCAAAACAATCCAGTATCAGAAATCTGAACTTTGGTAAGAAAGTCAATAAAGTATTGATTTCTAGAAGTCCAGCTGATTTCTGAGTACATGTCAAAGCTAGTGGGAGCATAAGTTTTATGCTAATAATCATCATGTTAGTGGGAGCATGATAATTATGATAAGTATTGCAAGTTAGCAATGTTAATTATAGAAAACAAAAGTTTCAACTGGGAAAGAGTTGTTTTGCTATAATTAAGGGAGAGGAAATTATACTTCATCTCAAATCTATAAGCTTAGATCGTGAGGTTTTAATCATTTAGTCAAGGATATATATGAATTTCATGTTGGAATGGCTCAACATAAGGAAATTCTGTATATGGGTCCATTATTTGCGTTCTAAAATTCGATTATGATTACGGCATCCCTTTTCATAATCTGAATTATGAGAACTTGGCAAATAGAAATGGAAATGTTATAGCAAAAGACTAGTTTAGTCTTTATGTGAGACATCATGAATCGTGTCCCATATGCTTCGGATATAGGATCGATTACATGTGCTATATTCATCCTTTCTAAAATTTTCCAAATGCCTAGGGCATTACGAAGGGAAAAGGTTTAGAACTGGATATGACTAAAAGGATTAAACAATTATCGAGGACAATCTAAGGTTTACCAAAGATTGGTTTCTCAAGGACAATTGGAAGTATAGTGATAATTCTGGAAGGACCATATTGACATAATCTGTAAGGAGGCAACTCTTGTTCAGAAGTGATAGTCGAAATGGAATCTGGAAATGTTTCAAAGTTAGAATTTTCAATCTGTGTAAGATTAAGGAAACTTAATGCAAGAAGGATGGTTCCAAGGAGTTGATCTCCTTTGGAATGCTCTGTAATGATTGTTGCCAAGTCTTTGTGAATTTGTGCATAATCGTTACAAGAGGATCAATGCATATAAGTTTAGAATCTAACAGATTTCAGTAAATGACATGAATTTGGAATTCTTGCATTTGCAGTAAGGATTTGGGAGTGTGAAAAGAGAATCATTGAAGATTATGTTCAATTGATCTAGTTCACAAAGTAAAAATCATAGACAAACATAGTATGCATACTTGGTGTATGGCATGACTAGTGTTTAGAAAACATAGTGTACATGCTTGGAGCATGGGACAACTATTGTTTTAAATTCAAGAATAATGTTGATAGCTGAAACAATATACAATGAATAATGTGTAATCATATGGTGATAAATAAAAGGTGTTTTATTTATGTTCATAGGTTTGATACCATATTGGATTCAATTATTATTGTGTTTCACTTTGCATGTTTTGACTTCCCGAATAAACTAGGTTATTCTTCCGGAATGACTAAGTTATTCAAACCATCTACAGTCGGTCATATGTTGGAAGTAGATATGAATTAAGACTGTCATGAGTTGGCTTGTAGAGGTCTAAGATGTTGGACAAAGGGCTACAACACTCATGAGTGCTCATAAGTTCTGAGTATTGGATTCAACCCGCGCTCATTGGAATCACTTCATGGGTTTTATCACGAGTGATCATGAGATGATAATATCTTATATTCTTCAAACCTAGAGATATGAGTTGTTACTATGAGTTGGTTGTACATTGATTGCACGAAACGCATTGGTAACTCGATGTTATAAAACGTGCCTTTGTGTATGATTCAACAAGTAGTAGAACAAGCCATATGAGTCGAAGTTTATCCATTCCTTTTACCTTCGGGATAAAAGCGATATCTGTGGGCCCCTCGATGATTTGATGATGACAAATGGAAGTGCTCGGCCGGGCCAGGACTGATTTGATTTGTTCAATTAGTCAGTCGTCATAAATCGGAAATCGGGAAACAACAAATGGACAGAGAGAATGATTATAATCCATGTCTCAGTCCATATGATATCTAGAATGGAGGAATATATGATCCCTTATCTAATGGACAAGTCATTGACAAGATCAGAGTTCATCTACAAGATCAGAGTTCATCTACAAGGTCAAAGTTCGACAGAAGCTTTTGAGAGCTACAATTGCCAGTTGGTTCTGAAGTCATATGCAATAATAGTTTTAGACTTATCCAAGTAGGAGACTGTTGGATTAATGTCTAAGTCCATAACTATAATTGGTAAGACTTGACCCGACCCGGCATGGTCCATTTGGGTTGCATGGCATCATGCACTTGGATAGACAAAATGAGAGAAATAAGACACTTATGGTTATTAATATATTATAAGTTCTAGTATATTAATAATAAGAATAATGAGATTATTTAATTAGTATTGATCAAGAATTAATCTAGGATTAATTAAGTGATCAAAAGAAGACTAATTAAATATATGGATTGATTGTGCAAATCATCCATACTTATAGTGGGCTAATGCTCCATGGATTATCTAGTTGGGCCAAAACCCATATGATGCTCCATGGATGCTCCATGGTGTATTTGAACCCATGGATCCAAGGAAATGGAAAGTCATGACAATTAGGGTTTGCCCTAATTGTAACACTATATATAGATATTATTCTTGACAAAATCGGCCACTAGTATTATTCTAGAGAGGGCTAGCCAATTTTATGAAGTGTAGAATTCTCTCAAGTTATTCCAAGTGTATTTGGTGTTGTGTGAACCATTTGAGGTGTCACACTTGGGGCACTAGGCACTCAAGCTTCATGAAGACATTCTACATCAAAGAGGTATGTATTCTATCTTGTTATATTGATAGTTTTGTATGCTAGATTAGGATAATACCTTGGATATTCATATTTGCATGTATAATAGAGAAAACATAGATCCAAGGTATTTAGGGTTGCATGTACACTTAGGAGTGTTAGAATGCTCATAACCCAACAACTTTCGGTTCATCCTTCATCTTTTCAGAACTGTAGCTTCCCTGCCAGTTTCGGTTCTTGTTGGCGGGAAATTTTCTCCTTGTGAATTTCTTTGGATTTGTGATCATCAAGGCATATTCCTCACTTGTGAGCTCACACTCTGACATGTCTGACTCTTCTTCTTCTTTTTCAGCAGTACTTTTTCCTTTAGAAACAAGAGCCAACGATCCCATACCAGAGACCACTTTCGATTCCTTAGTTACAACACTTTCATGGGACTTCAGTATCCCTACTAGTTTCGCCAGCGAGTACGATTTGAACTGTTCATGCGCCTTCACAGTGGAAACCACCGCCATCCATTCTGGTCTCAGCCCATTCATGAACGTTACTTTCTGCTTGATCAGCTTCCTCTCTATCCCATGCTTGATCATCTTGCTTAAGAGATGATTGAACCGATCAAAGGTCTGTACAAGCTTCTCTTTTGGTTTCTGTTCGAAAACTCCAAATTCTGATAGTAACAGAGTTTGAATGGAGTGTCACACCCCCAAACCAAGGATGGCGGAAACGTCCGGGGGTGGAGGACTTCATATAGTATCATAACCACAATTTCAATAGTAATTTAAGCAAACACAACCAACATATATATAATTGAAAAAGTTACATCACTTGTATGAATTACTTGGTTCAAAAATCAATTACAATATGTTGAAAAAATCTGAAAAGTTTGATGCCTTAACGTCCCATCCTCAAAAGCACTTGATTACCTGTTTAGTGTTTTCCTGAGAATACAAGTTGTTCGAAAAGTGTCAACACAAAGGTTGGTGAGTTCATAAGCTTTTATTATAAAACTTAGTAGAAGTCTTTCACATGTAAATGTCGCGTTTGTTTCAGAAAAATCCGATATTTTCCTTGAAATCCGTAAAATGTAGCCTTATAACCAAAGACCCAAAATGTATAAGAAATCATCATTACTTAGTAGAAATGTCGTGAGTTTAAAATGATATGGAAAGTAAATTTTTTTTTATCAACCTAAAACCTACTTCGGTTTTATGAAATCCCGTAAACTTTATGAATTGTTATGTCCCTAGGTGAGTCGCTACAATCATACTGTGACTATGTGAACCTGCCACAACGTTTCTCAGGCGTCGCGAAATGAAATGACATTTGTCACCCGTAGACCTGCAGGTCCCACTGTAGCTAGCAGCAATGTGTGGGGTGTCAAACCCAATATAGATCTATATACAAGTATCACGTTCTCCCTCAAGGAGATTCTGATTATAACTACCAGGAATTATATCACGCACTCGGACGTACGGGGAGAGAGAGAGTCTCACAACATAGGTTAACAAGTTTACGTGAAATGTGTGTGAATATAAATCTTTCTTGTATGAATGTACCCTTTTTGTACGAGTGTGTTGAGTGATGTAACATAAACTATACCTATTATAGTTTATCTAAAATGTATGTAATATGTATGAATTCTTTTATGGAAATGTATTAGTGTTGTGAATTTATCAAACTATACTTTTTATAGTTAAATATACGTGTTCTAAAATGAACGAATAATATTTAATATGAATGACTTAGTTTCAGTTCACAATGATAAACTAACAAGGAAACACATTCAATAATTAGAACTTATGATTATACACTTTGCTCAACATAATACAAAGTGTTATGATATTTACATGTTGTTGGCTAACTTTAGCCATTCTGCCCTGTTTTGGAAAAATCATAGAAAAATCATACGAAGTCAAAAACTAGATCCGTAAATTCTGAGAGTTCAAAAAATGTGTCTAGTTTACTCATAATTTTTATCACGATTTTTAATTACCTCCAACTTGGGTGAAAAAGTCTATAATCACAGACTGGTCCGGATTGTTGTTTGAAATGATAGGCAGTTTTGTAAAAATCACCATAAATTGTAGAAAAATCTTATGGAGATGTGCAAGTAGTCATTTTAAAGCTACAAACTTGAACTATTTGCAACTTGTACAGTTTTGAAAACAAAAATGTTTAAGATGCCCAAAACAGTCCGTGAATGGAGTTGAACTTTTCTGATGAAGGCTGTTAGAAAAATTTAGTTATGTTCTTGGTGTTTTAACTTGTATCCCCCCCCCCCCCTGAAAACTTGAGAAAACATGAAAATGTAGAGGTATGAACTCACCTTAAGTGATTTCAGTAGATGATTGTTGAAGAATGGAAGTGTAATTCAAGAACACTTGGAGATGCCTTGAAGATTTTCGAGAATCTAACATTATAGTTATGGAGTTTGTGTAAGCAATCAAAGATTTGAGTAGAATGAAGTGAAATAATAATAGGGAGGATGAATTTTTACTTACTAAGAGTGGAAGAACACTTGAAATCAGCCTTGAATCTCGAAAATTTGTGTAGAAAAAGTTTGAGAGAAAAGTGGTGTTTGTTACTTAGTGGAATGAGAGCAATGAGAGAAAATGAGGAGTGTGGGTGTTTGTTCCAGCTCAAAAAAACGTGGGAGTGAGTGTAATTTGAGTGTAAGGGACATTGAAGTGACATAGGTAAGGTGGGGAGGTATGGCTGGTCATAGAGTGGGTATGGGGTGGTTGCTTGTGTCATAAGTTAAGGCAAAGTCAACACTCCACCTTAAATAAATCCTCCATTAGATCTTTATTATTTAGATAATGATTTTCATAAAAATATGTTTAAATTATGAATATTTAGAGTTTATTATGTTAAAATATAATTTATGGAGAAAATCCCGCTTTAAAATCACGAAAAACGGGCTCAAAATGTTAAAAATATCAAAAATGGGCTAAAAGTGACAAATTTCCGAAATCTGGCCGAGGTTCGGCCTTCTGATGCTGAAACCGAGAGGAGGAAGGGTAGAAACCGAGAGGGGAGAAGAGAGAGGGTAGGAACCGAGAGGGGAGAAGAGAACAGAGGGGCGGAGTAGAGACCGAGAGTAGGGAAGAGACAGAGAGGCGGAGTAGAGACCGAGAGTAGGGAAGAGACAGAGAGGCGGAGTAGAGACCGAGAGTAGGGAAGAGACAGAGAGGCGGAGAAGCGACAGAGACCGAGGCTCGGTCCTCGCGTGCATTAGCCAATAGAAGCTCGGTCCTCGCGTGCATTAGCCAACAGAGGCTCGGTCCTCGCGCGCCACAGCCAACAGAGGCTCGGTCCTCGCCTAAGAAGCCTCTCTTCTTGGTTTCGGTTCCTAAAGCCTATTTTTCTCGTTTTCGCCCCGTTTTAAGCCGTTT
Source organism: Lactuca saligna (assembly GCF_052625555.1). Taxonomy (NCBI): domain Eukaryota; kingdom Viridiplantae; phylum Streptophyta; class Magnoliopsida; order Asterales; family Asteraceae; genus Lactuca; species Lactuca saligna. The sequence goes on from NC_136425.1 coordinate 107,706,582, forward strand.
TTGACTCGGTTAAGGGTCGGAATGACCCGAATGATTCTAAAAAGTTACGGGAACTATTTGAGGGAGATTTGGGAGAGATTTCTCATACTTGGAGAGATTTGGGTGAGATTTGATATTCTTGGAGAGATTTCTCATACAAAGAGATATTTGAGAGAGATTTCACATACTTGGAGAGATTTGACATTCTTGGAGAGATTTCTCATACAGAGAGATATTTGAGAGAGATTTGGGAGAGATTTCTCATACTTGGAGAGATTTAGGAGAGATTTGACATTCTTGGAGAGATTTCTCATACAAAGAGATATTTGAGGGAGGTTTCACATACTTGGAGAGATTTGGGAGAGATTTCTCATACAGAGAGATATTTGAGAGAGATTTCAAGTGTGGCATTTGTGAGTGTTTGGCTCCGCAATGCAAGTTTCTTGAGCCCCGTTAAGTCATGGTTAGGGATCCCACACACTCCCAATGAGTATGCAACATGGTTTTTATCAGTTTAGTTCATTGATTAGCACTAGGGCTTAGGAAATTTTTAACACAAGACTTTTCTCAAGTGATGTTTTCCCATTAATATAGCAAGTTATACAGTATGAACATAACACAAACCCTAATACACAAGGTTTAATCGAGTTGACCGGCTTGACTTGATGACTTGACTTGACTCAAGATCGACGATTGTCACATCATCCCCCCCGTTAGAGGGAATTTCGTCCCGAAATTTAAATTCGGCTGGGACTTCAAGGGTTTGGGAAAAGATGTGGATACTTTTGCTTCATTTGATCTTCACGTTCCCAGGTAAACTCAGGCCCTCGTTTCGCGTTCCAACGAACCTTCACTATGGGAATGCGACTTTGTTTTGTTCTCTTGATCTCTCGATCCATGATCTCGACGGGTTCCTCCACAAAGTGGAGATTTTCATTAACTTCGATTTCTTTGAGTGGTATTACGAGTGTCTCGTCAGACAGACACTTCTTTAAGTTGGATACGTGGAAGGTAGGGTGTACATTACTATGTTCTTGTGGTAGTCGGAGTTTGTACGCCACAGGACCAATCCTAGCAAGGATTTCGAACGGACCGATGTACCTTGGGTTTAGTTTCCCTCGTTTACCGAAACGTATCATCCGCTTCAAGGGGGAAACTTTTAGTAGTACCCGGTCTCCGACCTGGAATTCTAAAGGTTTGCGTTGCTTATCCGCGTAACTCTTTTGTCGATCACGAGACGCTTTTAGTCTTTCCCGAATTTGAATGATCTTTTCTGTGGTTTCCCTTATGATTTCAGGCCCAGTAAGGGTGCTATCAGGGACTTGCCCTCTGGCTAGCTGAGTATCTCCAACTTCGGCCCAACACAGTGGTGATCTACACTTGCGACCGTAGAGAGCTTCGAATGGAGCGACTCCAATGCTAGTGTGATAGCTATTATTATAAGAGAATTCGATAAGCGGTAGATGGGTATCCCATGCCTTACCAAAATCTATCACACAGGCTCTCATCATGTCTTCCAATGTCTGGATGGTTCTCTCGCGTTGTCCGTCAGTTTGTGCATGGTAGGCCGTACTCATGTCTAGCCTGGTTCCCAGAGACTTCTGTAGGGACTGCCAGAAACGCAAGGTGAATCTACTATTTCGATCAGAGATAATGGATGTTGGTACACCATGTAGTCGCACGATCTCGTTAATGTACGTCCTGGTTAACTTCTCCATCTTGTCTGTTTCCTTTATTGGCAGAAAGTGCGCGGACTTGGTCAATCTGTCCACAACCACCTATATGGTATCCATCCCACCTGATGTCTTAGGCAGTTTGGTTATGAAGTCCATGGTTATTCGCTCCCACTTCCACTCGGGTATATCCGGTTGTTGAAGTAGTCCTGATGGATTCTGATATTCCACCTTGACCTTGGCGCAAGTGAGGCACTTGCTCACATAAGTAGCAATTTCAGCCTTCATGTTTGGCCACCAGTATAACCTTTTGAGGTCTAGATACATCTTATCTGACCCAGGGTGAATGGAGTATCGAGTCTTGTGGGCCTCGTTCATCACAACATCTCGGTACCCACCGAACTTCGGTGTCCAGATTCGATTCATGAGATAACGAGTTTGATGAGATTAAACTAACCTTTAATCTATAAAGATCGATTAGATCTTGAACAAGTATATAAACGTAAACAATAAGAATGCAATAAAAAGAATAAGTCAAGATGGAATCAAACAAGTCGAATGATTAAAGAAAATCCTCAGAAGAGATCGATTAAGAACATCAACTGTAGAGGATTGGAAGGTTACAAGAACGATCAAAGAAACCTGTTATCGTCTAGATGTATCGCTATTCTCAGATCTCTCAAAACCTTAACCTAATATGCATGCAAGTGTAAACTTATATACAAAACATAAAAGGTTCACGGTTGGACAGGCCCAAACCGGAATACAAAAAGCCTTATGCTAAACGAGCCCAAAAGACGCAATCTTCAAAAATGATCTCCAGTCCAACAATCTCCCCCTTTGCGTCAATTTGGAGCGAGACCTTCACTAGTTACTGGGGCCAGCAGCTGAAGCAGGTACCTTCTTCTTCACGGTACTCAACAGACATTTGGTGATGGAAAGAATGGTCTGTCTAAACCGGATGTACCAGTTAATCATATCTTCAAAATACTTGACATCATCAGCCGAGTTCTCTTTACATCGTTTGACAATGAACAACACATGCTCCAAACAGGTTGTGGTGTAAAGATGCTTGTCAGCTAAAGCGAAGAGACATTTCTGTCCTTCCGCTCTAGTGAACATAACCGAGTTGCGTCTCGGGTCGATCCTGCCCAGTAGCATTTGATTGAGATCACTGGCCGATCCCACAGGAGCAATTTTGGGTTTCTTCTTGAAGACTGTGGCGACCTCCTGATCCATTAGGGCAACCTCCATGATGTAGCAGACTAACATCCTTTTGACATGATCTAGAATGGGACCATATTCAGCTTCATTAGTCAAAAGGATATTATACAGGACAATCCAATCATGAGGATTTAGATTCGGTAGATCAGCCAGGGAGATAAGATGAGCAGTTCTTGCAGATCCCCGAATCAACTTGAACCAAACATTTATAAAACGTCCCTTAGTATAAGGTTTCAGCACCCGAACGTTTACAATCTTCTGGGCGCTCCAAGTAAGGAATTGTGGACGAGCAGCTGCCAGATAGAAGTCAATGAGCTCCCTGTCAAGCTCAGCGTTCGGGTGAGGGACTTCAAAGATGTTAGAGAAGACGTGGAAGATGAACGCCTTTCGAGTCAGCGGCATATCGAACTGCGAATCGACAGTGTTGTTGCAGTTGAACGATATAATCGGCTCGAGCCATAAGATGCTGGGAGTTTCAATGGCCTCTTTGATTAAACGTTCCCTGGTCCAGGCAGGGAAGAGAGTCTTTCGGCTCTCAAGGAGATCGTGGGCTTCTTTTTGTTTGCGTTCGGCTTCAGCAGCCTCTCGCGCCACACGACTGGCATATTCATCAACCTTGCGACTGTTCTTTCGTTTTAAAATGTCAGCAATGGTCTCCTTGTCGCCTTCTTCATCTTCGTCCTCAGCTATGTTTTTGCCTTTGTCCTTCACACCCGAGCCTAAAGCATGACCAATCGGAGATGGTTTGGTCGTGTGAGTAGCTTTGGAGGAAGGAGGTGGTTTTGATCCTGTCTTCTCATCTCCCCCTTGTTTCGGAATGGACACGAAACTTGGGAGCCCTTCTACTTTGTTAAGAAGATCGATGGATGGAGAGAGCTTTTCAGCAAGGGAACGCCTCACCGAAAAGTTTAAGATGGGATCGTGTGCTTCCAGAATGTTGGATATAACAGCGTGAACATCCGAAACACACGTCTTGACCACCTCCCGTTCAGATCGAAGATCTTCCAGTTGTTGTTGGGATTGAGAGAGTTGAGTTGTCTTGACCTCAAGTGCGGTTGTTTTGGTTGCCAGATCGTCCATTAACGAACGCTCGGTTGCAAGATCCTCTTGTAGTTCGTTGAGGCGAGCATCAATGGAGGCACGAAAGGCCGAGTTGTCGTCGCTTATGTTTTGGCGGAGAGTAACGAACGAAGGCAACTCCGATGAGATAAAGTTGGCCAATTGTTGAACAATGGGTTCCAAAGATGTTTGGGTTGCATTGGTATTTTCCTGCAGGGACTGCAGCAGGGTAGAGGCGTCAGAAAATAGTTTATCGACTTTTTCAGTCGCTGCCTCATATGCCCTGGTAGATGCTTCAATTGCAGTAGTTGCTGAGGCCGCTGAATCATGTTGAGCCCTGGAGAAGGCATCAACAATCTTCTGAAGGGCAGCTTCAGACAGAGAGGACTGCTGGTTGGAAGAGGAGGCGAGAAGTAGGTCAATCTTCTCGTTGAGCTCTTTGAGATGCTTCTTGGTTACTGGAGCATCATCCACCTCGTCACTTTGAACTTGAAACGGACTATAGTAGACCGAATCAAAGATCATGTTTTCTCCCCCAAGATAAGGGTTTTCGCCCTCAGATGCATTTTCAGGAGATGAAGGGGGTGGAGAGGTTGGGGGTGTGGTGGGTTTGGTTGGATCAGGTTGAGTGGGTGATGGTATAATTTTGGTTGGTGGTTGAGTATGGGTAGTTTCGGTTGTTTGGGTTTTGGGTTGAGGAGGTTCGGTTACATGTGGTGATTCGGTTGTAGTTGTAAAGATTGGTGGAGGGGAAGGAATTGGGGAAATTGGTAGTTCCATCTCTGGGGTAGGGGACCGAGGTGGTGTGTTGCCTCGTTGAGGAGATGCGTCCCCTTGAGAGTCATCAGAACCCGAACTCTCACCCTCAGAGTCACTCGAAGAAGAGGGTATTACAAGCTTTCGCTTCGGTTGGGTCTTCCTCTTCTTCGGTGGTGGGGATTGTGCAACTTTCGGTTGTTTCCTCTTTTTCGGAGAAGGCCCCTTTGGAGCTTTGGACGTTTGCTTCCCTTTGTCTGCCTTTTTTCCCCTGCTCACAGCATCGTGAATTGACCTGAGCATTTCCGGGGTCAGATCCCTTGGACCAGATGGCCTTAGCTCCTTGAGCTTCCGAATCAACCTGCTATCAGAAGGCACATCACCATACATTGACTCCGGGATAGAGCCAATAAAGGAGAATTTTGATGCATCTGAGATGATGATCTTCTTGGTATGGAAAGTACCAACAGAAGACATCGATGCACCTTCAGCAGTGGGAACATCAAATCTGTCCATGGCCCATTTTGTGATCAGGATCCAGAATCGGGCCAACGAGACCTCAGAGTGTCGGGATGAAGAGGAGAGGCTTTGAATAAGTTGTTGCCATAGGACAAACCCATAATCCAGGTTAATCCCATTGTAAACCCCGTACATGATGGTGAGGAAGAGACGACTTGCGCCATCTGATCCTGAACTTCTCTCCGACAAGTCCTTGAAAAGGACTGTAAATAAACCGTTCCATTGTGGCGGCAAGCATGACTTTTTGAATCTTGCGACAGAGGTGAGAACTTCTGTGTATCCCATGTTGTAAAATATGTTATACAGATGACCAATCTGTATCGACTCCGGATGAACTCTTGAAGGGTCATCAGCAAACCCTAGCAAGGTGCAGAAACGTGGACGAGAGACGGAGGTTTTGTGTTCTCCAATCTCGAAAAACACCCGGTCGACAGCCTTGTCGTAATATGCAGTCGCGTAGACCTGCGATAGGGCCACCATCGGCACCGATTCGATTCTGGTAAGATCCGGAACAAGTTGGGAATACTTCAAGCACTCTATGACCGGCGACATATAGGAGTCGTACGCCAGTGGGTTAAGATCAATGACCAGACATTGTTGTGGGCGAATGGGAAGGATCTGTGAGGTAGCATGAACAGAAGAGGAATCAGCCATTGTTGTAGGTGTGAAGAAGATGATGAACAGGAAACTGTTTGAGAGTGTTTGCGTTCTGGAAATTTTGAAGGTGGTAAAGAGGTAAAAGGTGGTGTAGTGGGCTATTTATAGTGGGAGAAAGGAGAGAGAAAAATCGTTTCAAATCTCTTATGGAAATTTGAACCGGGTTGTTGAGTGACAGATGGATGACAGTTGGGGCGTGTGATGATCACGTAGGAGAGAGAGTGTCAGGTTCCTAGGATTACGCTGCCCAACAAGCGCCGTTTCATAGGGACAAGCTGTTACTATTCCCACACGCGCATTTAATGTCACAAGACAAGAAAGAACTTAAGGTTTAAAAGAGGATTCCCGTTAAATTACGATCAACCATTTATTAAGAAATATTGAAAGGCTTCTTTTAATTAGGCTAAATAAGAGTGGTTTGAAAAGAAATAAAATCTCAGAAAGAAAAATAAGAACACGATCCCAAGGGAAGAAATGTTTTGGGATAAAACAATTTCATAGGAATCACATAAAATTGGAGATTTTAATAGGGTACTTACGTCAATTCTGTAGTGAAAACTTGAGCAATTTAATTGTTCACCGTCAATTCATTAGGTGTGGAATTTTGGGTTTCACTTAGTTCGTAGTGACACAATACTATGATCATAAACACAGATGTTGTGTAACCATAAACCTCAGTGGTAATTTCTGAGAGTCTCAAGGGTTACTATGATGGAATGAGTGTAATGGAGAAGTAATGTGGAGATGGTGTAAGAAAGCGAAGTACCTCTGCTACGAAAAGAAGGACCAAGCAGGAAACTCTTAACTCATGTGAGAAAAGAGTGAGGTAGCTCACGATTAGAATAAATGAGTTGGCCTTATTGGGAAGACAAGGTTTGTGTATACCAAGTCATGAGGGCCATTATTCAAAATCTTATGAGGCTTAAGACACATACAACAGCATGCTTCTAGGGACACTTAGGTATTTCTTCAAATTTATCCCCATAAACGAACACGAACATACAAGAAATGAAATTTTTTTTTTGGAGTTTTTGAGATTTAAAAAAAAAAAAAAAAAAAAAATTAGACTTAAAGAAAATTAGACGATAACAGATTTTTTTAAACAACTTGAAAATTTGACAAAAGAAAAACCGAACCCGAACATTCAGTTGGTTTCGGTTGTTGAAAATTTTGAAAAACCGAACCCGAACCTTCGGTTGGTTTCGGTTCTAGAAAATTCTGAAAAACCGAACCCGAACCTTCGGTTGGTTTCGGTTCTAGAAAATTTTGAAAAACCGAACCCGAACCTTCGGTTGTTTTCGGTTCAATAAAATTTTGAGAAACCAGGAAATTTAAGCAAACAAGGAAAAGATTTTTTTTTTTTTTAACACGAGGAAAAACAGAATTGTACAAGAAATATACAACATTGAAAAACTACCTTTGAAGTAATGAGTGATTCAAATAGTTGAACCGAACCCGAACGTTCGGTTGGTTTCGATTCTTACGTTTGAGTTGGAGAGATAGTGTGAGGTACTGACTCTGATTCCATCATACCTTGTCCTTGCAATATTTTATTGAATGATGCTTCAGGAAGAGCTTTTGTAAAGACGTCAGCCAGTTGATCGGTGGTTCTTACGAAGTGAACTTCGTCATTTCCATCTTCCACGTGATCTTTGATGAAGTGATACCGCAGTGCTATGTGTTTGGTTTTGGAGTGTTGCACTGGGTTATGACAGATCCTAATTGCACTTTCAGAGTCACAATATAGCAGAATCTTCTTCATATTGAGTCCATAGTCTCGAAGTTGACTTTGGATCCAAATCACTTGTGATGTGCAGGATACAGCTGCAATGTATTCCACTTCGGCAGTAGATAGCGACACACACGTTTGTTTCTTGGATTGCCAGCTGACTAACTTCCCGTCAAGAAATTGACAACCACCAGTTGTGCTTTTTCGGTCGAGTCCACATCCTCCAAGGTCAGCATCAGAATAGGCTTGAACAAAGAAGCCTGAGTTGGATGGATACCATAGACCTAAGGAGGTGGTTCGCTTAAGATATCGTAAGATGTTCTTCACTGCAAGCATGTGAGGTTCGCGTGGGTTTGCCTGAAATCGAGCACAATAACACACAGAAAACATGATATCAGGTCTGCTAGCAGTTAGATACATCAGTGATCCAATCATTTGACGAAAGAGTGTGATATCGACAGCCGGTTTGTCTAGAGATGGGGTAAGCTTGGTGCCGAATGCCATTGGGACTTTGACTTTCGTGTCTCCCATCATACCAAACTTTGCTAGGAGAGTCTTCGTGTAAGCTTCCTGATTAATAAAGATGCCTTCGGGTCCCTGTCTTATGTTTAAACCAAGGAAAAAGTTAATAGGACCCATTGAGCTCATTTCAAACTTAGTCTCCATCAGCTTTCTGAATTCAGCTGTTAAGCTGGGATTCGTGGAGCCAAAGATGATGTCATCGACATAAATTTGAACTATCATAAGGTGGTTACCTTCCTTTTTGCGAAAGAAGGTTGGGTCAACCGAACCTTGTTTGAATTTAGACATCTTTAAAAATTTTGTAAGCGTTTCATACCACGCCCTCGGAGCTTGCTTGAGGCCGTACACAGCTTTATCCAAAATATAGCAATGATTTGGATGCTTTTCGTTCATGAACCCGGGAGGTTGCTCCACGTACACAGTTTCTTCGAGTTCTCCATTGAGAAATGCACACTTGACGTCCATTTGGAAGACTTCAAAGTTCTTGTGAGCAGCATAAGCCAGAAATATTCTAACAGATTCTAGCCTAGCTACTAGAGCGAAAGTCTCTTCATAGTCTATCCCTTCCTCCTGACAGTATCCCTTTACCACCAGACGAGCCTTGTTTCTTATAACACTACCTTCCTTGTCCAATTTGTTCCTAAAAACCCATTTGAGACCAACAACCGAAGCATCTGGAGGAGTTGGAATGAGGCGCCAGACTTTGTTCCTTTCAAATTCGTTCAGTTCATCTTGCATAGCTTGAACCCAATCAGAGTGATCTAGGGTAGAGTTAACTGTCTTCGGTTCAACTTTTGATATGAATGAGTTAAACATACAAAACTCAACCTTTGAAAATAGGAAGTCTGTTTTGCCTTCAGTTGTGATCGGGTTAGAACCTTTTCAGAAACATCGCCAACTACTTGAGAGAGAGGATGATCTCTGGTCCATTTGATATGAGGAGGGTAATTCGGATTAAAGGTTGGATCTAGTTCAGCATTAATTATTTTGTCTGGCTCAGATTGGCTATTGTAATCAAGTGTCGGATCATCATGTTCGTCCTCGATTGATGAGCTTTGAGAGACATGAGGTTCAGGTGTTTCTTGTGGTTCTGAGCTTCCTGGTGTTGAGGCCTCTTCGGTTGATGAAGGACCTTCGGTTGAAGTTGTAGAATTTGGCTCCCCCTGGACCTGTAAGCTTGGATCCCCCTCAACTTGTGAGCTTGGCTCCCCTTCGACTTGTGCGCTTGGCTCCCCCTCGACTTGAGCGTTGTTGGATGGAGAGTCGTTAGTGGTTGAATCTCCTTCATGCATTCTTCTTGCAGCATCTTCGACAATCTGCTTCATGTGATCAACTTTGTTGTCTGCTGCACCCGCTTCGGAGAGTGAAGCGTTCTCCGGTTCGTCAAAGAGCTCCAGAAATGTGTCATATAAGTTGGCGACTGAGACTGTGACCTTGCCAGTTAGAGGAAAGATTTCCCCAGCGGTGTCTTCTTTAGCCTGTAGCTTCTTGACATAGTTGTCGTCAAAGGTCACATAGTATGTCTCTTCAATCTTTCTCGAACGCTTGTTTAGGACCCTGTATGCCTTGGATGTGAGCGAGTAACCCATAAATATTCCCTCGTCGGCTTTGACATCAAACTTGTTGCGGTGTTCTTTAGAATTAAAGATGAAACACCTTCAGCCGAACACATGGAAAAATTTCACATTTGGCTTTCTGTTGTTCAGTATCTCATATGGAGTGAGCGCGAACCTCTTGTTGAGATAAGACCTGTTCTGTGTAAAACAAGCAGCCGAAATAGCGTCAGCCCAAAAATAAAGAGGTAAGAAAGCGAAACTTAGCATGGTTCGGGCAGCTTCACACAAAGATCGGTTTCGTCTTTCGACTATTCCGTTCTGTTGCGGTGTGTAGGGAGCTGAGAAATTGTGACTTATTCCCTTTTCTGCAAGAAACTCTTCAAACTTCCTGTTCTTGAATTCGAGACCATTGTCGCTTCTGATGTTGCGAACAACCTTCTTGAGCTGTACTTCAATTTGCTTGATAAACACTTTCAGCTTTTGAGTCGCTTCAGATTTGAGCTTTAGAAAGAACACCCATGTAAATCGTGAAAAGTCATCAACGATAACAAGAATATACTTGCTACCACCGATGCTTTCGATAGATGAAGGACCACACAAATCAATATGAAGCAATTCGAGTGGTTCAACAACTTTTGTGTTGATTATAGATGGGTGACTTTGACGACTCTGCTTCCCCATTTCGCATGCAGCACACAAATGATCTCTGTCGAACTTGAGCAATGGAAGACCCCTAACATTACCTCCAGTGACAAGTCAGTTGATATCTTTAAAATTGAGATGAGATAATCTTCGGTGCCACAACCAGCTTTCGTCGGATTGAGCTTTTGACAACAAGCATATAGCTGGGTTTCCTTTGATGGGTTTAAGGTTTAAGGGAAACATTTCACCCTTTCGCTCTGACTTGAGAATCACTTTCTTTGACTTTTTCTCTATGATTTCAGAACCTTCATCATCGAACGAGACTTTGAGACCTGTACCTCCAACAAGCTGAGATACACTAATTAGGTTGTGTTGGAGTCCTTCCACATATGCCACCTTCCTTATAGTAAAGTCCCCATTTGTTATCATCCCGTATCCCTTTATGGTGCCGAAAGAATTATTTCCAAACTTGACGTTGCCACCATTTGTAAGAGATCTGTATTCCCTAAGCTCCTCTTTCCTCCCTGTCATATGACGTGAGCAACCACTATCGATGTACCATTCTTCGTCGAACTGCTCGTCACTTATAACCTGCAAAAATTAGACAGATTTAGGAACCCAAAGTTTCTTGGGTCCACGTGAGCTTTGCATGGGAATGGGAACAATAAGAGAGACATCAACAAGATAAGTTCGTTTTATAAGAGTTGTTTCATCTTTCCTTTTAATGGTAAAAACTTTTATTTTGTTAGGATTGGGTGAGTTAGGTTTGGACTCTGGTTTGGATTCATTGACCTTCTGCTTCCCCTTTTGCTCAGCTGACGAATGAGATTTTTGAAAGCAAGAGGAATCAGCTTCAAAGTAAGACGGAGATGAATTGGTGGGAGTAGAAGAATTAGAAGAACGAGAAGAAGAATTAGAAGAACGAGAAGAATTTGAACGAGAGGGTTTGGATTGAGAGGATTTTGTGGCTGGAGACTCTAGGTGACCCTTTTGCTTTTGATCGTTGAAGGGACTGACCTTAGAGTTTTGTTCTCTTTTGACTTCGGAACCGAACCTTTGCGTTCGGTTGGAGCTGTTTTTGGAACCAAACCTTTGGTTTCGGTTGAAGTCTTTTTCAGAACCGAACCTTGGCTTTCGGTTGATATCTTTTTCAGAACCGAACCTTGGCTTTCGGTTGATATCTCCTTGTGAAACGAACCTTGGCTTTCGGTTGATATCTTCTTGTGAACCGAACCTTGGCTTTAGGTTTTTGTGACTTTCAAGCTTTCCTACAGGATTGTTATCATACTTCAGATTCTTGTCTTGATGAGAGAAATATGCATTCTGGGAATGTCAGAATTGTTTCCTTTCAGAAAGGTTCTTCCTGTATCTATTGTTCCTTTCTCTCTTCCTATTCCTCATCTGTGCAGGTTGATGATGAACATTTGCTTTCGTTTTCGGTGTCTCCTTGGCCGGTTCCTTTTGAACTATAGGAGTTTTACTTTGAGCCGAAGGAGCCGAGGGAATGTCTTCTTTTGCCGAGTGATCATTCTTCTGAGGAATATCTTTTGTACCACTGGTGCTTGGCTCATCGAAGTTGTTCGGCTTATTCAAGGGTTCAGGTATGTATCTTCCTTTGCTCTTCCAGGAAGTTCTTTCAAATAAACCAATGGTTTCGTCTGCATTATCAATTGGAGCTTCCCAGAAGTACTCATCGCAGCCATCAGCATTGTCTTCGTTTACAATGGCTACAAGTTCAGCTGTTTGATGTTCGGTAACTCCTGTTACCTTGTATACTTGATTCGGAGTGGTCCTGACCTTTTGATACACAACAACTTTCTCAACTAATTTTGGGGACTTTTGATGGGACAACCGAGCGAACTCCACTGAATTTTCAGAAATAAGATTCTTGTGGTTTTCAGGTTCGGTTTTAATAAATTCTGAGCAGTCAACCATGTCCTCTACAGAAATTTCGCTCATGTTTTCATCCTCGTTAAGCTCAGATGCATTTTCAACATCAATTTTGTTTTCTGAGCTTACGTTGGCGTTTAAAGAGTCAAATTTTTGCATGGTTTCGGTTCTCAGTTTAAGTCTGTCATTTTCATCCAAAAGATTTTTAAGCATGTCCTTGTGGTCTTTGGATTTAATGAAGGACTCAATTTTGTCCAGTCCATACATGTAGGTCGGATTGACATCATCAGACGATATCACACTCTCACAATTGTAGGCTTCGGCATCGATTTCATCTTCCTTAAACTCTAGGAAGGGCAAAATCATGCGGTGGATCTTTTGGCCTATTTCACAATCCAAGTGAAGCTGAGTAATATTAGAATACAGACGTTTAGCAATTAAACAAAAAACATTCTGCTGTTTTAACAATTTTAAATTGTCTCTTTGCAAATAGATGTTTTCATCTTTAACTTTAACTAATTCCGACTCTTTTAACTCTATCCACATTCTCCGCTCCTCACTCTTCGACGCCGCCCTGCTCAATTGATCAGTTAGGTTAGAATTGGTGACTCGAGTTTGAGTTAAGCTACTATCTAGATGAGAAATTCTTGTATTAACGTTTTTTAGTTCTTTCTCATATGAGGATGAGGGTACTTTGCATGAAATAAAAACAGATTGTACCTTCTTGATCAGTTCATCGAGCTCACTGAACTGTTGGCTAAGTGGTTTGGCCGCAAAACACATATCCTCCTGTACCTTCGGTCCATCACTTCCTCCATCGGTATTGTATCCCCTCATTTGAGATACGTCAGTTACCATGAAGCATCTTCCACCACTGCTTTCCTCCTTAGCCACATAAGCCTTTCCATGGTAGGCTTCCTCACTTCCTCGTCTTCTGAGTCGGTAGACCAAACTTCCGTGCTACCGAACTCATCACCTTTAACCGAACCCTGCACAATAAGAGCATTAATAGAAGGGTTAGCGGTAGACTTTTTCTTTCTCAACTCGTCCAGTCTTTTCTGCAACACAGCTTCCTCGTCATTCCCATCATCTTTTTCAGCCATCTTCTTAAGGACGCAGTCCTTAGCATAGTGGTTTTTCCCACCACAGTAGAAACAGCTTACTCCGGAATCGCCATCCACCTTCGGTTCCTTCTTTTGCTCCTCAGCCTTCGGTTCATTGTTCACCTTTTCAGAGCTGTAACTCCCCTGCCAGTTTCGGTTTTTGTTGCTGGGGAATCTCTTCTTTATGAACCTCTTGGGATTGGACACCATCATGGCATAATCCTCTGATGTGAGATCATATTCCTCCAGGTTGAGGTCTTCATCCTCCATCACAGCTTTACTTTTAGATAGGAGGGCCAACGAACCAAGACTAGTAGCAACATTCTTTTCTTGCACCACAATCTTCTCTTGGGACATGAGAATACCCACCAGTTTCGCCAAAGAGTATGATTTAAACTGCTCATGGGCTTTAACTGTGGAAACCACTGCTCTCCATTCAGACCTCAGACCATTCAGGAAAGTAACCTTCTGTTCAATAAGCTTCCTTTCAATATCGTGTTTGATCATCTTGCTAAGAAGATGATTGAAGCGATCAAATGTCTGGGTCACGGTTTCTTCGACTCCTTGCCTGAATTCTCCAAACTCAGATAAAAGCAAAGTCTGAATAGAATGTTCAAGATCCTCGTCTGTAGAATACAGTTCACGAAGTCTATCCCAAACTTCCTTTGCCGTCGTGCATGAGCTAACCAATCTTAATGTGTCGGACTGAAGGGCGAATCTGATCAACCTTAATGCCTTGATATTGCACTGGAATTTATCCTTTTCATCTTGTGCAATATCCTTCACGTCCTTTAGCAGATCATTGTACTCTTTTTGTGTCTTGATGATTCTGGACGTTGCAGAATGAGAAAACGGTCCATCGGTGATGGCTTCCCAAATGAGATACCCATTATCCTCCGATCCAATAACGTAGTCTTCGAAGTGATGCGCCCATACTTCATAGTCATGGGTGTATAAGATTGGAATCTTTGTCGTCGAACCAATGCTGTTGGAAATATTAATAAGGTTTGATTGTGTCACGTCCATTATGATCGTAAAAACCTGTTCAAAGATCAGACTTGTAATAAAGCAGATTAGGGAAAAATAATAAATATCAAGATACGTCAATAAAGAGATGACGGCTCAATAAATATTGATAATTGCGGAAAAACCCTAATGGAAATCTTTTTCACAGAAAAGATGTGTATCAATTACACAGCCTCCTGCTCTGATACCAATTGATGAGATTAAACTAACCTTTAATCTATAAAGATCGATTAGATCTTGAACAAGTATATAAACGTAAACAATAAGAATGCAATAAAAAGAATAAGTCAAGATGGAATCAAACAAGTCGAATGATTAAACAAAATCCTCAGAAGAGCTCGATTAAGAACATCAACTGTAGAGGATTGGAAGGTTACAAGAACAATCAAAGAAACCTGTTATCGTCTAGATGTATCGCTATTCTCAGATCTCTCAAAACCTTAACCTAATATGCATGCAAGCGTAAACTTATATACAAAACATAAAAGGTTCACGGTTGGACAGGCCCAAACCAGAATACAAAAAGCCTTATGCTAAACGAGCCCAAAAGACTCAATCTTCAAAAATGATCTCCAACCCAACAGAGTTCCATCCCTTTTGACTTCCAAGTTCTTGTCCATCCCCCTTAGTGCTTCGCTTGCCACGTTTTCTGGTTTCAAGGCTTCTAATTGGGCATCCTTGATCTGGGTGGCCAGTTGGGAGTGGATGGTCATGGCTAGGGATTTTACTCGGCGACCCGAGTATTCTTTCCTGCTTAAGGCATCGGCTACTACATTGGCCTTGCCCGGGTGGTAGCGAATTTCACATTCGTAGTCATTCAGTAATTCCACCCATCTTCTTTGGCGCATGTTAAGTTCTTTCTGATTGAGAATGTGCTGAAGACTTTTGTGATCAGTGAAGATGGTGCACTTGGTGCCGTAGAGGTAGTGCCTCCAGATCTTCAGCG
Source organism: Lactuca saligna (assembly GCF_052625555.1). Lineage (NCBI taxonomy): Eukaryota > Viridiplantae > Streptophyta > Magnoliopsida > Asterales > Asteraceae > Lactuca > Lactuca saligna. The sequence continues at coordinate 107,721,863 of NC_136425.1, forward strand.
CGAACACCACCGCTCCCAGTTCAAGGTCGTGGGTTGTATAATTAACTTCATGTGTCTTCAATTGCCTTGATGCATAAGCAATGACTTTTCCCCTTTGCATGAGCACACAGCCGAGGCCTTGATTCGAAGCATCGCAATACACCACAAAATCATCGGTTCCTTTTGGAAGAGACAAGACTGGTGCGCTGCATAGGGCTTGCTTTAGTGTCTGGAAGGCGGCTTCTTGTTTATATTCCCATTCGAACACCACACCTTTCTGAGTCAAGGTGGTGAGAGGCTTAGCGATCTTGGAGAAGTTTTGTATGAATCTTCGATAGTAGCCTGCGAGTCCCAAAAACTGTCGGATTTCTATTGGCGTTGCAGGTGTTGACCAATCTTCGATTGCTTTGATCTTTGAGGGGTCCACATGTATTCCTTCTTTGCTTACTACGTGGCCAAGGAATCCTACTTCACGGAGCCAAAATTCACACTTTGAGAATTTGGCGTAAAGCTTCTCGGTTCTTAAAATCTCCAGAACTAGTCGTAGGTGTTGTCTGTGCTCTTCTTCGCTCCTCGAATAGACCAAGATATCGTCGATGAATACGATGACGAATTTATCCAAGAAGGGTCGACACACTCAATTCATCAAATCCATGAACACCGCAGGCGCTTTTGTTAACCCGAATGGCATCACTACAAATTCATAGTGCCCATAGCGAGTTCTGAATGCCGTCTTGGGGATATCCTCTTCCTGAACTTGTAGTTGATGATAGCCCGACCTCAGGTCGATTTTTGAAAAGTAGCTGGCTCCTTGGAGCTGGTCGAAGAGGTCATCGATGCTGGGTAGGGGATAACGGTTCTTGATAGTGAGTTTGTTTAGTTCTCGATAGTCTATGCACATGCGAAAAGACCCATCCTTCTTCTTTACAAATAAGACTGGTGCTCCCCAGGGCGAGAAGCTTGGCCTGATGAACCCTTTGCTCAATAATTCATTCAACTGGCTGGATAGTTCTTGCATTTCTGCCGGTGCTAAGCGATATGGAGCCCTGGCGACGGGGGTAGCTCCTGGGATTAAGTCGATCCGAAATTCGACTTGTCGTGCGAGTGGTACACCTGGCAGATCGTCTGGGAAAACATCAGGGAAGTTGCATACTTCTGGAATTTCTTTGATGTCCTTCACCTCCTGTTTCTTGTCTACGATGTGGGCTAAGAAAGCATGGTATTGCTTTCGGAGGTACTTTTGGGTTTTAACACAAGAGATGATTTGTAGGTTCGCACTAGGTTTATTGCCATAAACGGTGAGAATGTTGCCATTCGGCAGATTGAGGCGGACGGCCCTTTCGTAACATAGAATGTCGGCATGATGAAGGCTTAACCAATCCATACCAATGATTATATCGAAGCTTTTTATGGTGACCGGCATAAGGTTAATTTTGAACAAATGGTTGTCTAGAGTGAGAGTACACCCTATGTAAATATCATTAGCGCGCTCAACCTTTCCATTTGTCATTTCTACGATGTAAGAATCTTCTAGTGGTTGAGAATTTTGCTTAAGTATATGTTTGAATTGGTGACTTATGAAACTTCTTTCTGCCCCACTATCGAAAAGTACGCATGCATAAGAGTTATTCAGGAGGAACGTACCAGTAACCACAGAGGGATCCTTGACTGCTTCTCCCTGCCCTAAAGTTAGGACTCTCCCTACACCCCCAGCATTAAGGGCTCGTGCCTTGGGGTAGTTCCTCCTGAAGTGTCCCGTTTCACCACATCCATAGCAGGTTTGGCTTGCTCCGGTGTTGGCGGTCGTAGCGACTTGTGCGGCGGGTTGGGTAGTCGCTCTACAGAATCGTGCGGTGTGCCCTTTCTTGTTACAGTTATTGCAGTGTAACTCTCGACAAGCACCGTTATGGTGGTAGTTACACTTGTTGCACTTGGGAAGAGTTCCTGTATACTGTTTCGGTGGCGCTGGAGCAACAGCAGTAGTGGCGGCACGGACAACAACAATCTGTTGCTTTTTGGCGGGGTCCTGAATTGGTTGTTTCTTTTTATTGCCCCAGAACTTCCTCTTGTTGTTCCCTCCTTTTGTTCAATCGATGGTGGTTATCACGGTACCACGACTAGCCCTGTGATCTATGAGTTGTTGTGCCAATTCCTTGGCACTCTCAAAGGTAGTGGGTTTCGAGGCCAATACACTATCTTGAATCTGGGATGACAGCCCCCAGAGATATCGTTCCACCTTCTTCTCTTCTGGAGTGACCATTGTTGGACAGAGAAGTGCTAGGTCGTTGAAACAGGCAATATAAGTTTCAAGATCAGTGCCTGTCATTCTGAGGTTCCAAAGTTCTTCTTCAAGTTTTTGTATTTCGCCCCTCAGGCAGTATTCCTTTAACATTAGGGCTTTCAAATCCTCCCAGCTGATTGCGTTAGCTACTGCAGGAGTAAGTGATTTAACTCGGCCATTCCACCAAGTAAGTGCTTTTCCAGTGAAAGTGAATGCCGCATACTTGACCTTGCTCGCTTCGGGACAAGCGCAGATTTCAAAAACTGCCTCGGTCCTTTCAAACCATTGCACCAGCGTGATAACGCCCCCACTTCCATTGAAAGGGTCGGGTTTGCCATTCGTGAAGTCTTTGTAAGAGCACTCCCTCGTACGCCCCGTGCTGTCCCCATGAATGGAATTGGTAGCTCCGGATCCAGAACCGCCAGTACCGTTGGTTCCCATTTGCGACATTGCTGCCGCCACGACTGCCGTTACTGTAGCCTGGAACATCGCAGGATCAAACTGCGGAGGTGGTGGTGGAGGCGGCACAATGTTGTTGGAAGGCCTTGGTCTTTTCCTTGGTGGCATGGTTCTGTCATAAAAAAAATGACCAGTCGGTAAGACTTCAATAGTGATAACGAGTCAAGTGTTACTGGTTTCATCCCTCTTGTATTTTATCAAAACTTTATTATGAGCAAACTGTTTGTGTGATCAGGTTATGATGTATAGTGCCAAACATTCAATAAATAAAACACATGCCAAATTGCATTGATAACTTTTAGTACATAACATTTAGAGGGAAAAGTTTGACCTCATAAGGGTCTACATTACATCGTTACAAAAGATAGTTTTGGCATTACAAAAGCCCTTTGAATAGTGTAATCACTTAGTCGCATGGTCAACCTACATACAAAGAGTAGCACCAACGCGTACTCATAAAATTTTACTACCAAGACGTGAGAATAGTAACGAGTTCTAATCACTGCGACCCTTCTTTGACGAAGGCTGCGATGATGTCGATGCGCCCTGTAGTTCCGCCAATCTGCGTTCGGCTGCAACCATTCTCTCTTCGAGTGCCATGTATCTTTCCCGATACTCTCTTGTTTCTGGTTGAGCTGCTAGAAGGTCTTGAATGAGTTGGTCTCTGTGGTGGGAGTCTCGTTCCAGGTCTCTGGTACGATCAGTAGTAGACTGTACGATGGCGCTTAACTCCCGGACCTAATCGGTCGTCATCCTACCACGATCATCCATACTTGCTATTCGTTGTATCGTGACGGGGAGAGCTCTGTCAGCCGGTCCACCATGAGTGAGATCATAGTAACCTCGTTGGTAGCCATATGGTGACCGCTGGCATTCTTGTTGGCTCCATCTTTCGATCGTTGTTACCCAAGGGGGTTCAGGTCCGTTGTATCCAAAACGGTGCGCGGGTACCCTCGCGATGTAGGGAGGGTTGAATACTTCTGGTGGTTCCTCTGCTTCGTTCCCAAACATGACTATCTCATCACCTTCCTCTTCTTCCTCTTCGTCTTCCTCTTCTTCTTGGTCGTCTTCCTCTTCTTCTTCTTGTTCGTCTTCCCCCTCGGGCTCCCCCTCGGGATCCTCTTCGGGATCCTCCTCGGGATCCTCTTCGGGATCCTCCTCGGGATCCTCTTCGGGATCCTCCTCGGGATCTTCTTCAGGATCCTCCTCGGGCTCATCATCGATCCATCCCGCGTTTCCCTGATTGGGAAAATAGGGGTCCCCGGGTATGTGAAATCCTTCCATGTCGTCTGCACGAGAAACGGGGTTAAGAAGCACATATCGGAAAATAATAATCTGGCGCTATAGAAACGTACAAATACTCCTATAGTATTTTTAAATGTTTATATTTGGTTCTTAGCGTGTTCTTTATGGAGTGTAATTAGGTTATCAGATTTGTCGCTCATTACGACTATTCCTTAGTGTGCGTAAGTTACTTCTTGGACGAATATAGTTGATCAGGCTATATCCCTCCCAGAACTGATTACACATGCTAAGGCGTACTAATAATGTTCGACTCCTCCTCTTTCAATTTATGTTCTCCTAAGTTATGACACCATGCTAGTATAGAATGCATGTAAGTATACTTTAAAACAAGAAATTATTTGTTTTCTAAAAGTACAACTCGTTAAAGCATTTTAAGAATCAGAGACTTTTAGTCCCAAATGTGTTTATAGTTTGTATATCTTATGTGGTTTGACATACTTAATTCACTATAAACCGCGCTCTGATACCAATCTGTCACACCCCCAAACCAAGGATGGCGGAAACGTCCGGGGGTGGAGGACTTCATATAGTATCATAACCACAATTTCAATAGTAATTTAAGCAAACACAACCAACATATATATAATTGAAAAAGTTACATCACTTGTATGAATTACATGGTTCAAAAATCAATTACAATATGTTGACAAAATATGAAAAGTTTGATGCCTTAACGTCCCATCCTCAAAAGCACTTGATTACCTGTTTAGTGTTTTCCTGTCAACACAAAGGTTGGTGAGTTCATAAGCTTTTATTATAAAACTTAGTAGAAGTCTTTCACATGTAAATGTCGCGTTTGTTTCAGAAAAATCCGATATTTTCCTTGAAATCCGTAAAATGTAGCCTTATAACCAAAGACCCAAAATGTATAAGAAATCATCATTACTTAGTAGAAATGTCGTGAGTTTAAAATGATATAGAAAGTAAATTTTTTTTTTATCAACCTAAAACCTACTTCGGTTTTATGAAATCCCGTAAACTTTATGAATTGTTATGTCCCTAGGTGAGTCGCTACAATCATACTGTGACTATGTGAACCTACCACAACGTTTCTCAGGCGTCGCGAAATGAAATGACATTTGTCACCCGTAGACCTGCAGGTCCCACTGTAGCTAGCAGCAATGTGTGGGGTGTCAAACCCAATATAGATCTATATACAAGTATCACGTTCTCCCTCAAGGAGATTCTGATTATAACTACCAGGAATTATATCCCGCACTCGGACGTACGGGGAGAGAGAGAGTCTCACAACATAGGTTAACAAGTTTACGTGAAATGTGTGTGAATATAAATCTTTCTTGTATGAATGTAGCCTTTTTGTACGAGTGTGTTGAGTGATGTATCATAAACTATACCTATTATAGTTTATCTAAAATGTATGTAATATGTATGAATTCTTTTATGGAAATGTATTAGTGTTGTGAATTTATCAAACTATACTTTTTATAGTTAAATATACGTGTTCTAAAATGAATGAATAATATTTAATATGAATGACTTAGTTTCAGTTCATAATGATAAACTAACAAGGAAACACATTCAATAATTAGAACTTATGATTATACACTTTGCTCAACATAATACAAAGTGTTATGATATTTACATGCTGTTGGCTAACTTTAGCCATTCTGTCCTGTTTTGGAAAAATCATAGAAAAATCATACGAAGTCAAAAACTAGATCCGTAAATTCTGAGAGTTCACAAAATGTGTCTAGTTTACTCATAATTTTTATCACGATTTTTAATGACCTCCAACTTGGGTGAAAAAGTCCATAATCACAGACTGGTCCGGATTGTTGTTTGAAATGATAGGCAGTTTTGTAAAAATCACCATAAATTGTAGAAAAATCGTATGGAGATGTGCAAGTAGTCATTTTAAAGCTACAAACTTGAACTATTTGCACCTTGTACAGTTTTGAAAACAAAAATGTTTAAGATGCCCAAAACAGTCCGTGAATGGAGTTGAACTTTTCTGATGAAGGCTGTTAGAAAAATTTAGTTATGTTCTTGGTGTTTTAACTTGTATCCCCCCCCCCCCCCCCCCCTTGAAAACTTGAGAAAACATGAAAATGTAGAGGTATGAACTCACCTTAAGTGATTTCAGTAGATTATTGTTGAAGAATGGAAGTGTTTAATTCAAGAACACTTGGAGATGCCTTGAAGATTTTCGAGAATCTAACATTATAGTTATGGAGCTTGTGTAAGCAATCAAAGATTTGAGTAGAATGAAGTGAAATAATAATAGGGAGGATGAATTTTTACTTACTAAGAGTGGAAGAACACTTGAAATCAGCCTTGAATCTCGAAAATTTGTGTAGAAAAAGTTTGAGAGAAAAGTGGTGTTTGTTACTTAGTGGAATGAGAGCAATGAGAGAAAATGAGGAGTGTGGGTGTTTGTTCCAGCTCAAAAAAACGTGGGAGTGAGTGTAATTTGAGTGTAAGGGACATTGAAGTGACATAGGTAAGGTGGGGAGGTATGGCTGGTCATAGAGTGGGTATGGGGTGGTTGCATGTGTCATAAGTTAAGGCAATGTCAACACTCCACCTTAAATAAATCCTCCATTAGATCTTTATTATTTAGATAATGATTTTCATAAAAATATGTTTAAATTATGAATATTTAGAGTTTATTATATTAAAATATAATTTCTGGAGAAAATCCCGCTTTAAAATCACGAAAAACGGGCTCAAAATGTTAAAAATATCAAAAATGGGCTAAAAGTGACAAATTTCCGAAATCTGGCTGAGGTTCGGCCTTCTGATGCTGAAACCGAGAGGAGAAAGGGTAGAAACCGAGAGGGGAGAAGAGAGAGGGTAGGAACCGAGAGGGGAGAAGAGAACAGAGGGGCAGAGTAGAGACCGAGAGTAGGGAAGAGATAGAGAGGCGGAGTAGAGACCGAGAGTAGGGAAGAGACAGAGAAGCGGAGTAGAGACCGAGAGTAGGGAAGAGACAGAGAGGCGGAGAAGCGACAGAGACCGAGGCTCGGTCCTCGCGTGCATTAGCCAACAGAGGCTCGGTCCTCGCGTGCATTAGCCAACAGAGGCTCGGTCCTCGTGCGCCACAGCCAACAGAGGCTCGGTCCTCGCCTAAGAAGCCTCTCTTCTTGGTTTCGGATCCTAAAGCCTATTTTTCTCGTTTTCGCCCCGTTTTAAGCCGTTTTTGACTCGGTTAAGGGCCGGAATGACCCGAATGATTCTAAAAAGTTACGGGAACTATTTGAGGGAGATTTCTCATACTTGGAGAGATTTGGGAGAGATTTGACATTCTTGGAGAGATTTCTCATACAAAGAGATATTTGAGAGAGATTTCACATACTTGGAGAGATTTGACATTCTTGGAGAGATTTCTCATACAGAGAGATATTTGAGAGAGATTTGGGAGAGATTTCTCATACTTGGAGAGATTTGGGAGAGATTTGACATTCTTGGAGAGATTTCTCATACAAAGAGATATTTGAGGGAGGTTTCACATACTTGGAGAGATTTGGGAGAGATTTGACATTCTTGGAGAGATTTCTCATACAGAGAGATATTTGAGAGAGATTTCAAGTGTGGCATTTGTGAGTGTTTGGCTCCGTAATGCAAGTTTCTTGAGCCCCGTTAAGTCATGGTTAAGGATCCCACACACTCCCAATGAGTATGCAACATGGTTTTGTTGGGTTTTGAGCAATCTAACACTTCCTAAGTGTGCATGCAACCCTAATAAACCTTGGATCTATGTTTGTCTAAATACATGCAAAATAATAATTTTCCAAGGTTTATAACCTATCTAACATGGCATGGGGAACATTTCAACATAAAAGAGTTAGAAGAGATTACATACCTTTTGGTGAGTTGGGTTCTAAGGAGTTTGAGGGCCAAGCACCAATAGTGTGAATGCCTCAAATGGAATCACAAACACCACAAACTCTTGGAAAACTTTGAGAGAGTATACACACTCTTGTATTTTCGGCCACACACATGCACACACACACTAGATCACTAGTTTTCTCTTAGGCTTCATTTCATGCTCCATAAGCATGCTTATATAGTGTGCATGGTTAGGGTGAAACCCTAATAACCCATGTCTTTTCCTTTTCCAAGGATCCATGGGTTAAAAGCTCCATGGATCATCCATGGACTTCCACATAAGCCTAGCCCATTAACAAATGAGTATTAGCCCACACTATATAAAACAAATAGCCCATAATTTAATTAGTATTCCTTTTAATCTCTAAATTAATTCATAATTAATTTAAGACTAAAACTAATTAAATAACGTAACTTCATATTAATATATTATAACTCATAATATATTAATAAACATATGTGTATAACTCTCATAAAATTATCCATAATAGTTTGGATGAGATGCAACCCAAATGGACCATGCCGGTCGGGTCAAGTATATACCAAATAAGTTATGGACTTAGACACCTTATCCAACAGACTCCCACTTGGATAAGTCTAATAATTATATTTGCCTATAACTTCAGGAACCAACCAACAATCGTAGCTCTCGAAAACTCCCTCGAACAATGAAGACTCTGTCGAACTATGAAGCGCCATTTTAGATAAGTGATCACATAATCCTCTGTTCTCATGATATCAGCCGGACAAACACATGGAACTATGTCTTGCTTATTGTCTAGCAGTTGTTTCTCGATTTTCCGATTTGTTTGATGAAGAACTTCACTGAACACATCGGTTTAGTTCTGACCAGGCCTGGTACATTGGTCAACACAAAATCATCGAGGGGCCCAGATATCGCTTCAATTTCTAGAAGGAACAGATAAACTTCGACTGATATGCTTGTTCTACTACTTATTGAATTGTACACAAAGGCACGTTTTATAACATCAAGTTACTGATGCGTTTACGTGCAATCAATGCACAAACAACTCATAGGTAACAACTCATATCTCTAGGTTTAAAGATTTATATGATGTTATCGTCTCACGATCACTCGAGATAAATTCCATGAAGTGATACAAGTGAGCGTGGGTTTATACCAATACTCATAACTTATGAGTACTCATGAATGTTGCGGCAACCATTGCCATGTCTAAACACCTTTAAGGCATCTACAAACCCAATTCATGACAATCTTGATTCATACCTACTTCCGACGTATGATCGATTGTGGAGGTTTGAATAAATTAATTATTCTGGAAGTCAAAACATGCAAAATTGAAACAATAGTATATAATTGACAATGATAGTAACACTTTACTCATAAATAAATCACAAATTTTATTCATCATCAAACGTCGATTACATTTTACAAGTTTCAGAAAAACTATCTAATCTGTAAACCTAATATCGTCCCTCAGCCCGATGCGTCTCGCATGCTGAAAATGCTTAACCCTCGTCAGTCCCTTCATAAGGGGATCTGCAGGATTCTCATCTGACGATATCCTCCTTGTCACAAGGAGTCCTTCTTCAATCTTGTGTCTTATGAAGTGATATTTTCTGTCAATGTGTCGGGATCTGCCATGATCTCTCGGTTCCTTGGCTAAGATAACCGCAGCATTGTTGTCACAGAAAATCTCTATAGGTTCCTTAATAGCTGGTACAACTCCAAGGTCTCCGATGAAGTTCTTTAGCCATATCGCCTCCTTCGCTGCTTCACTCGCTGCTATATACTCTGATTCACAAGTCGAATCAGCCACCGTCTCCTGTTTGGAACTTTTCCAAGAAATTGCCCCTCCATTTAAGGTAAAGATCCAGCCCGACTGAGAGCGGAAATTATCCCTATCAGTCTGAAAACCAGCATCACTATACCCTAATATTCTCAAGTCATCACTGCCACCAAGGGTAAGGATCCAATCCTTAGTCCTCCGCAGGTACTTGAGAATGTTCTTTACCGCGGTCCAATGAGCCTTGCCAGGGTTCCCCTGATACCTGCTGACCATGCTCAAAGTAAATGCCACATCAGGACGGGTACAAGTCATTGTTGGATAAGGTGTCTAAGTCCATAACTATTTCTGGTATGTACTTGACCCGACCCGGCATGGTCCATGTGGGTTGCATGGCACCATGCAATTGGATAAACTAAATGAGAGAAATAACGCTTGGAGATTATTAATATATTATAAGTTCTAATATAGTAATAATATTATTTGATTAGTTTGATCAAGAATTAATTAAGTGATCAAAAGATAACTAATTAAATATATGGGTTGATTAAGTAAATCATCCATATCTTGTATAGTGGGCTAAAAGGCTCCATGGATCATCAAGTTGGGTTCCACCCATAGGATGCTCCATGGATGCTCCATGGGAGTTACAAACCCATGGGTCATGGAAATGAAGAGTCGTGACACATTAGGGTTTAACCCTAGATGTGTCAACACTATATAAGGAATATGATCTCCTCCCAAATCGGTTACACTAAGTAATAAGGGGGCTTGGCCGATTTTGAAGAGTGTGTATTCTCTCATAAGTTCTTCCAAGAGCATTTGGTGTTGTGTGAAGCATTTGAGGCATCACCACTTGAGGTGCTAGGCTCACAAGGTTTCAAGGAACACAAGCAACAACAAGGTAAGTTATTCTATCTATACTTTATGTTAAAATTGTTCCCCATGTATGCTAGATAGGAATATAACCTTGGAATTCAACTTTGCATGACAAATTAGACAAACATAGATCCAAGGTTATTAGGGTTGCATGTACACTTAGGAAGTGTTAGAATGCTCAAAACCCATCAGTGGTATCAGAGCCTAGGCTTGTTTGTTCTTATTTGTTCTTAAAAGTTGAAAACAGAATCGAAAATTTGCTGTCTGCGATCGGACTCGCCGAGTCCATAGGGGGGACTCGTCGAGTCCATGAGTATCTTCAACCAACTCGGCGAGTCATGTTCTTGCACTCGGCGAGTAGGGTCGAATGAGTGCAGAATTTCGATTCAGTTGCTGGAAAATGAATTAGAAACATTACCCTAAACTGTTTTAGTAAATATAAACTTGTTTTTGGTGGTGTAATGTTTTTCTAATTCATTTACAACAACTAGTTATCAAAATTACAAAGTTTTATGTAATTTTTGATTATGTTCATATTCATGTTCTTGTTCTTATGATGTTTTAGATGATCATAGGAATTATTTGTAACCTATTTGGTAGTTTAATTCTTGATCATAATGTGTTTTAATGTAGTCCATAACTTATCCTTAAGTTATGGAAAACCAAGAGTCACACTTGAGTTAAAACCATTAAGAAAACACAAGAGTTATAAAAATGAAGAGTCTTCATTTTATGACTCTATTAAACTCATAAGTTACAAGAAATGAAAAGTTTCGAAAGTTACAAAACTTGCCCTCAAGTTTTGGAACAAGTAAAGTTAAGTTAAAACTTTAGTTCCAACCCCTAGAATTTTACAAGTTAAAATTCAACCCTTATACTTATATTATGATGATTTAATAATTATATATATATGTATAAGAACAAGTCGTCTTACCGCTAGTATGCCTCATTCACGAAGCCGGTCTATAAGGTGGGTATAAGGTTGTTGCCTATAAAATGGTGACCTAATGGGTGAATATTCTCACCCACCGCTTGCTTGACTGGTGGAGGGTCGTTAGCCGAACGGGTAAGACAAGGACTTATAAATTCTCATTCAAAGTATGATGAATATATAAAGTAACTAAATGTTTATTAAATTCCCAATCTTAGTTACTTTAGAAAAAATGTGAATAAGGTGCTAATCCATGAAATTACACTTTACACTTTGTCTGAGTCGTTGGTGGAGCGTGTGTGGTTAACCGGCACACTAACTTGGACTTAACAAGGTAGGTAGAGGGTGACTTAAGGTTTATTATAGTATCGGTGGAGCGTGTGTGGTTTACCGGCACATCGATTGAGTGATAAACTTTAAGGGTACCAAGTGATTTGCATGGTTACTTCACACCTCGTTTTGTGATCCTCGGCATCCCAGTCACAAAACCTGGAGGGCACTCCCGAGATTGAAACATGCCTTTGAAAAGTTCATTGGATCTCAAAGAATCTAGGAATTTCTAAAACCAATAAAAACTAAATATTTATTATTTCGGTTTTCGTGGTGGAAATTGGTGAATCGTCATTCACCTACCTTTCAAATATGGTATAGCTTAGATTACGACATACCTCTTCTAAGTTATATTATATTGTGATTGGGTCCTAGCCTTAATATTACATTTGGGTGTTTTATTAAGGACTCTCTTAAATCTAAACTAAACTTGTTCTTCTCTTTCAGATGTCTTCAAATAATGCTTCTGGCTCGAATCCTAATGGCTCCTTTACTCTTATGAGTCTATGTGGGAAAGTCACCTTTGACGGATCTAACTTCAATAAGTGGATCAGAAACATCAGGATGATTACCCGCTACGAGGACAAAGAATATGTCCTTGACAAGGAGCTTAAGGAAATTGACGAGTCCACTGCAACTCCCCAGGAGATCGCTGACTTTCATACTCATGAAAGAGATGCAACCAAGGTGGCTTGCATCATGTTAGCCACCATGACAGCTGAACTCCAAAAGTCTTACGAAGACTTCTACCCTTATGAAATGCACCAAGATTTGATGGAAAGATACCATCAAAGTGCACGACAAGAGAGGTACGAAGTCATCTGCTCCATGATAACGGCCATGATGAAGGACGGAGAGTCCGTCACGAGCCACATGCAGAAAATGCAAAGGTATGTGGATCGGTTGCTGAAGCTCAATGTGAACTTCCCTGAGGAGCTTGCAATAGATATCATTTTGCACTCCTTACCATCGTGCTATGATCAATTCCGCATGACATATCACATGAACAAGGAAGAGGTCACCCTCAGCAAACTTCAGGGACTTCTCAAGACCGCAGAAACAGGTCTTAAGGGGAAGTCGGTTGCTATCACTCCTACTCCAGAAACAACTCCGGTCTTGGCAATCGGGCAAAGTCAAGGGAGGAAGAGAAAGAGATCTTCAAAGGGTACCAAGGCTCGGACCCTTGATGGCTCTTCTTCAAGTGGAACCAAGAAAGGTTTCATTACTCCTTCTTCTGACCCAAAAGAGGCTGAATGCTTCTATTGCCACGAAAAAGCTCATTGGAAGCGGAACTGCCCAAAGTACCAGCAAGATGTAAAGGATGGGAAAGTCAAACCCAACCATGCAGGTATTTACACTATCATTTCTAATAACTCACCCCATTCGAAATCTTGGGTCCTTGATACAGGTTGCGGAATTCATATTTGCTGTGACTTGCAGGGACTAGGAAGAAGTGAGAATGTGGAGCAAGGAAGAATAAACTTAATCATGGGGAATAGGAAAGTTACACCTGTCACCAAGATTGGAGTTTATACTTTATCGCTAAGTAGTGGGTTAAATTTAGATTTGAATAAATGTTGTTATTCGCCAGAAATGGCAAGAAATATTATTTCCTTTCATGCATTGTACAAACAAGGTTTCACCTTTTCGTTTGATAATGAAGTTGGTTCGATTAATGCTTTCTTTAATAATGTACTTTATTTTAAAGCATTACCTTGTGATGGTGTGTATGAAGCTGTATCTATTGTAGATAACTTAGGAAATAATGTTTTGTGTATTGATTCTGCTAATAATAATAACTTGGATAAAGCATCATTATGGCATTGTCGTCTTGGACATATCAGCAAGAAACGCATAGGCCAACTCCAAAAGGATGGAGTCTTGGAGTCGTTTGACCTAAAGTCAAATGATAGTTGCGAATCATGCTTACTTGGAAAAATGACAAAGTCACCCTTCACAGGCTCATGTGAAAGGGGTGAAGGTTTGTTGGACCTTATACACACGGATGTGTGTGGACCATTCAAACATGCCACAAGGGATGCTAATCGTTATTATTTGACTTTTACCGATGATTACAGTAGATATGGATATGTCTACTTAATCAAGCATAAGTCAGAGACTTTCGAGAAGTTTAAGGAATTTAAACAGGAAGTCGAGAATCAATTGGGCAGGAACATTAAGATGCTTCGATCCGATCGAGGTGGTGAGTATCTTAGTTCAGAGTTCCTCGACTATCTAAAGGAATGTGGGATTGTCTCACAATTGACACCTCCCAGGACACCGCAGTTGAATGGTGTGGCTGAGAGGCGTAATCGAACCTTGTTGGACATGGTTCGTTCCATGATGAGTCGAGCTTCGCTACCAATATCATTCTGGGGGTATGCCTTAGAGACTGCCGCCCATATCCTTAATCTAGTCCCTACAAAGAAAGTTGCCAAAACTCCTCACGAGATGTGGACTGGTAAAGTACCTAAACTAGACCACATCAAGATTTGGGGATGCGAGGCTTTCGTGAGACGCGAGACTCATGATAAGCTCGAACCCCGAAGCGAGAGGTGTATTTTCATCGGCTACCCACAACATTCCTTTGGTTACCTCTTCTACAGACCTAGTGATAATGTGGTCTTTGTAGCAAGAAGAGGAGTCTTTCGAGAAAGAGAGTTTATAAGCCAAGGAGACAGTGGGAGGCAAGTTGATCTTAAAGAAATTCAAGAGTCAAGTGGTGAAGGAACTTCAAACTCTAGCCCTCAACTTGAGGAGGAAACTCCTGTTGAGCCAATTGACGAATCTGTACCTCTGAGGCGTTCCACGAGAGTTAGGAGTGCACCTGAGCATTACTATGGATTCCATATTACTGCAGAAGGTGAGACACTTATTAGTGATGAGACACTAGTAAGTCAAGATGACCCTAACAGCTACGAGGAAGCCATGGCAGGCCCCGAGTCTGCTAAATGGAAAGAGGCTATGGATAGCGAGATACAATCCATGTATGACAATCAAGTTTGGAACTTGGTTGAGAATGTACCAGGTCGAAAGACTGTAGGGTGCAAATGGGTCTTCAAGAAGAAGACCGACATGGATGGTAAAGTACACACTTATAAGGCTAGACTGGTTGCAAAGGGCTTCTCTCAAATTCCTGGAGTGGACTATGATGAGACCTTTTCTCCGGTAGCCAAGATTAAGTCTATTCGGGTTCTGTTAGCCATAGCCGCATTTCATGACTATGAAATTTGGCAAATGGATGTCAAAACCGCTTTCCTTAATGGAAAGTTGGCCGAAGATGTTTACATGAGTCAGCCAGAGGGTTTTGTCAGTAACGAGTACCCTAATAGAGTGTGTAAGCTTGAGAAATCCATTTATGGATTAAAGCAAGCACCTCGCAGATGGAATCTTTGCTTTGATGAAAAGGTCAAGGAATTTGGCTTTTCTAGGAGTGAAGATGAATCTTGTGTATATGTCAAGGCTAGTGGGAGTATAGTTAGCTTTTTGGTATTGTATGTGGATGACATACTACTCATAGGAAACGACATTCCAACCTTGCAGGAAGTAAAGTCTTGGCTTGGAAAGTGTTTCGCTATGAAGGACCTTGGTGAAGCTGCCTATATTCTGGGGATAAGGATTTTGAGAGATCGGAGTAAAAGACTAATTGGACTTAGTCAAAGTACCTACTTGGAGAAGATTCTGAAGAGATTCAGAATGCAAAACTCCAAGAAAGGAGAGTTGCCCATCCAGAGTAGCGCCAAGCTGAGTAAGACACAAAGCCCTAGCACTGAGGCTGAGATAGCAGAAATGAGTCGAATACCTTATGCTTCGGCTGTAGGTTCGATCATGTATGCTATGACGTGTACTCGACCTGATGTAGCCTTTGCCTTGAGCATGGTTAGCAGGTTTCAGGGGAATCCTGGCAAGGCACACTGGACTGCGGTAAAGAATATTCTCAAGTACCTGCGAAGGACTAAGGACTGGGTCCTTACCCTCGGTGGGAGTGACGACTTGAGAGTTGTAGGGTATAGTGATGCTAGCTTCCAAACTGATAGGGATAACTTCCGCTCTCAGTCGGGCTGGGTCTTTACCCTAAATGGAGGAGCAATTTCTTGGAAGAGTTCCAAGCAAGAGACAGTGGCAGATTCTACTTGTGAATCAGAGTATATTGCAGCTAGCGAAGCGGCAAAGGAGGCGTTATGGCTGAGGAACTTCATTGGAGACCTTGGAGTTGTACCAGCTATTAAAGAGCCGATGGAAATTTTCTGTGATAGTGAAAGTGCTGTTGCCTTAGCCAAGGAACCAAGGGATCACGGGAGATCCAGACACATCGACAGAAAATACCATTTCATCAGACATCGGATCGAAGAAGGACTCCTCGTGGCAAAGAGGGTATCATCAGATGAG
Source organism: Lactuca saligna (assembly GCF_052625555.1). Taxonomy (NCBI): domain Eukaryota; kingdom Viridiplantae; phylum Streptophyta; class Magnoliopsida; order Asterales; family Asteraceae; genus Lactuca; species Lactuca saligna. Next base: position 107,738,034 of record NC_136425.1, read on the forward strand.
AATCCGGCAGATCCCCTCACGAAGGGACTGACTCGGGTTAAGCATCTCCAGCATGCTCGGAGCATAGGGCTGAAGGATGATATTAGATTTAGTAGTTAGTTAACCTCGAAATTTGTAAAGTGTAATTCACATCTGATGATGAATAAAAGTGTTTTATTTATGAGTAAAGTGTTGCTATCTCTTGTCGATCGTTTACTATATTTCTTTTGCATGTTTTGACTTCCAGAATAATTTTGTTTGGTATAACATATTATTCAAACCTCCACAGTCGGTCATATGTCGGAAGTAGGTATGAATCAAGACTGTCATGTTTGGTTGTAGAGGTCTGGGACAAGGCTACAACAATCATGAGTGCTCATAAGTTCTGAGCATTGGACTCAACCCACGCTCACTGGAATCACTTCATGGAATTCTATCTCGAGTGATCGTGAGACGGTAATATCATATAAGTCTTTAAACCTAGAGATATGATTTGTTACTTACGAGTTGGTTATGCATTGATTGTACGAAAAACGCATTGGTAACTCGATGTTATAAAATCGTGCTCTTATGTGTAATTCAATGAGTAGTAGAACAAACATATGAGTCGAAGTTTATCTGTTCCTTCTTGGATTAGAAGCTGATATCTGGGCCCCTCGATGATTTTGTTTTGACCTATGTACCGGGCCCGGTCAGAACTAAATTGATGTGTTCAATGAAGTTCTTTGTCAAACAAATCGGAAATCGGGAAACAACTGTTGGACAATAAGTAAGACATTGTTCCATGTATTTGTCCGACTGATATCTAGAACAGAGGATTATATGATCACTTATCTTAAATGGCGTACCATCATCTTCTCAAGTTTCGAGAAACCTTGTAAAGAGCTACGATTGCCGATCGGTTCCTGAAGTCATACTTGCAGTAATAGTTACTAGACTTATCCAAGTGGGAGACTGTTGGATAAGGTGTCTAAGTCCATAACTATTTCTGGTATGTACTTGACCCGACCCGGCATGGTCCATTTGGGTTGCATGGCACCATGCAATTGGATAAACTAAATGAGAGAAATAACGCTTGGAGATTATTAATATATTATAAGTTCTAATATATTAATAATATTATTTGATTAGTTTGATCAAGAATTAATTTAGAATTAATTAAGTGATCAAAAGATAACTAATTAAATATATGGGTTGATTAAGTAAATCATCCATATCTTGTATAGTGGGCTAAAAGGCTCCATGGATCATCAAGTTGGGTTCCACCCATAGGATGCTCCATGGATGCTCCATGGGAGTTACAAACCCATGGGTCATGGAAATGAAGAGTCATGACACATTAGGGTTTAACCCTAGATGTGTCAACACTATATAAGGAATATGATCTCCTCCCAAATCGGTTACACTAAGTAATAAGGGGGATTGGCCGATTTTGAAGAGTGTGTATTCTCTCATAAGTTCTTCCAAGAGCATTTGGTGTTGTGTGAAGCATTTGAGGCATCACCACTTGAGGTGCTAGGCTCACAAGGTTTCAAGGAACACAAGCAACAACAAGGTAAGTTATTCTATCTATACTTTATGTTAAAATTGTTCCCCATGTATGCTAGATAGGAATATAACCTTGGAATTCAACTTTGCATGACAAATTAGACAAACATAGATCCAAGGTTATTAGGGTTGCATGTACACTTAGGAAGTGTTAGAATGCTCAAAACCCATCAGTCATAGCATACATGATCGAGCCAACTGCGGAAGCATATGGTAATTGGCTCATCTCAGCTATCTCTGCCTCTGTACTCGGACTCTGAGTCTTACTCAGTTTGGTATTGCTTTGGATCGGTAAATCTCCTTTCTTGGAATTCTCCATGTTGAACCTTTTCAACACCTTATCCAAGTAGATACTCTGACTAAGTCCAATTAGTCTTATACTCCTTTCTCTTAATATCCTTATCCCTAGGATATAGGTAGCCTCCCCTAGGTCCTTCATAGCAAAGCACTTCCCAAGCCAGGACTTAACCTCCTGCAAGGTTGGGATGTCATTTCCTATGAGTAGTATGTCATCCACATACAGTACCAAGAAGCTAACTATACTCCCACTAGCTCTGACATACACGCAAGACTCATCTTCGCTTCTCAAGAAGCCAAACTCTTTTACCTTCTCATCAAAACAAAGATTCCAGCTACGAGATGCTTGTTTTAATCCATAAATGGATTTCTTAAGCTTGCATACTCTATTAGGGTACTCTGCATTGACAAAACCCTCTGGCTGATTCATGTACACATCCTCAGCCAACTTTCCATTAAGGAAAGCGGTTTTGACATCCATTTGCCATATTTCATAATCATGAAATGCTGCAATGGCTAACATAACCCTAATAGACTTAATCTTTGCTACCGGCGAAAAGGTTTCATCATAATCAACACCTTGAGTTTGAGTAAAACCCTTCGCAACTAGTCGAGCCTTATAAGTATGCACTTTTCCTTCCATGTCGGTCTTTTTTTTGAAGATCCATTTGCACCCGACTGTTTTACGGCCCGGTACATTGTCAACCAAGTTCCAAACTTGATTGTCATACATGGACTGTATCTCGCTGTCCATAGCCTCCTTCCATTTAGCAGACTCCGGGCCTGCCATGGCTTCCTTAACACTGCTAGGTTCATCCAAATTTACTAGTGTACTATCACTAATAAACATATCACCTTCCGTAGTAATATGAAAACCATAATAAAACGAAGGTGTGTTCCTAACCCGTGTGGAACGTCTCGGAGGTACAGACTCGTCAGCTGGATCAACAGGAGTTTCTTCCTCAGGTTGATTGCTAGTGTCTGAGGTTCCTTCACCAATTGATTCTTGAATTTCTTCAAGATCAATTTGCCTCCCACTGTCTCCTTGGCTTATAAATTCTTTCTCGCGAAAGATCCCTCTTCGTGCTACAAAGACCACATTCTCACTGGGTCTGTAGAAAAGGTAACCGAAGGATTTCTGTGGGTAGCCGATGAAAATACACCTTTCACTTCGGGGTTCAAGCTTATCATGAGTTTCACGCCTCACGAAGGCTTCGCAACCCCAAATTTTGATGTGGTCCAAATTGGGAACCTTCCCAGTCCACATCTCATGAGGTGTTTTGGTAACCTTCTTTGTAGGGACTAGATTAAGGATATGGGCGGCAGTCTCTAAGGCATACCCCCAAAAAGAGATTGGTAACGAAACTCGACTCATCATAGAGCGAACCATGTCCAACAAGGTACGATTACGCCTCTCAGCTACACCATTCAGCTGTGGTGTCCTGGGAGGAGTCAATTGTGAGACAATCCCACACTCCTTAAGGTAGTCAAGGAACTCGGTACTAAGATACTCACCACCTCGATCGGATCGAAGCATCTTAATGTTCCTGCCCAATTGATTTTCTACTTCCTGCTTGAATTCCTTAAACCTTTCAAAGGTTTCGGACTTGTGTTTGATTAAGTAGACATACCCATATCTACTAAAATCATCAATAAAAGTCACATAATACCGATTAGCATCCCTTGTGGCGGTTTTGAATGGTCCACATACATCAGTATGTATTAGGTCCAACAAACCCTCACCCCTCTCACAAGTTCCAGTGAAGGGTGATTTTGTCATTTTTCCAAGTAGACAAGATTCACAACTATCATCTGATTTGAGGTCAAATGATTCCAAGACTCCACTCTTTTGGGGTTGGCCTATGCGTTTCTTGTTTACATGTCCAAGATGACAATGCCACAATGATGCTTTATCTAGGCTAGTAGAAGAATCAATATACAACACATTATTTCCTAAGTTGTCTACAATCGACACAGTTTCATACACGCCATCACAAGGTAATGTTTTAAAATAAAACACATTATTAAAGAAAGCATTAATACCACCACATTCATTATCAAACGAAAAGGTAAAACCTTGTTTGTACAAAGCATGAAAATAAATAATATTCCTCGCCATTTCAGACGAGTACACACATTTATTCAAATCTAATTTTAACCCATTATTAAGCAACAAAGTATAAACTCCAATCTTGGAAACAGGTGAAGCCTTCCTATTCCCCATGATTAAGTTTATCTTCCCGTGCTCCACATCCTCACTTCTTCTTAGGCCCTGCAAATCAGAACATATGTGAATACCACATCCTGTATCAAGCACCCAAGAGTTAGAATATGTTGAGTAATTAGACAATATAGTGTAAATACCTGCATAGGTGGGTTTCACTTTCCCATCCTTTAGATCCTGCAAGTACTTAGGGCAGTTTCGCTTCCAGTGTGCCTTTTCATGGCAATAAAAGCATTCAGCATCCTTTGGAATGGCAGAAGGAGTGACAGAACCGTTCTTAGTCTTTGATGAGGAGCCTTCAAGAGACTTTCCCTTGGTACCCTTCGAAGGGTGCTTCCTCTTTTTCCCTTTGCCTTGCCCAATAGCTAAAACAGGGGTAGAAGTTGGAGTAGGAGTAGTAGAGGTAACAACCGCTTTACCCTTAAGACCGGTTTCAGCGGTCTTCAAGAGTCCTTGAAGCTTGCTGAGGGTAACTTCCTCCTTGTTCATATTATATGTCATTCGAAAATGATCATAACAAGAAGGTAAGGAGTGCAAAATGATGTCAATTGCCAACTCCTCGGGAATGTTAACATTCAGCTTCAGCAAACGGTCCACATACCTTTGCATCTTTTGCATGTGGCCCGTGACGGATTCACCGTCCTTCATGCGGGTAGTTATTATGGAGGAGATTATTTCATACCGCTCCTGACGAGCACTCTGATGGTACCTTTCCATCAGGTCTTGGTGCATCTCAAAAGGGTAGAAATCTTCATACGACTTTTGGAGCTCGGCTGTCATCATGGCCATCATGATACATGCCACCTTAGTAGCATCTCTCTCATGAGTCCTGAATTCAGCGATCTCCTCAGGAGTAGCAGTAGACTCATCAAGTTCTTTTAACTCCTTATCGAGGACATATTCCTTGTCCTCGTAACGAGTAACCATCCTGATGTTCCTAATCCAATCCATGAAGTTGGAACCATCAAAGATGACCCTCCCACAAAGATTCATGAGAGAGAAAGAACCAGTTGGGTTAGAGCCTGAAGCATTAGTGTTGGAAGACATCTGAAAGAAGAAAGTAAGTTTAGATTAGATATTTAGGATCCTTAATAAGACACCCAAATGTAATATTAAGGCTAGGATCCAATCACAATATATTACACTTAGAAGAGGGATGCCGTAATCTAAGTAATAATATATTTGAAAGGTAGGTGAATGACGATTCACCAATTTCCACCATGAAAACGAAATAATTTATTAGGTTTAATTGGATTTGAAATTCCTAGATTCTTTTGAGATTCATTGAACTTTTCAATGGCATGTTTCAATCTCGATTGTGCCCTTCATTTTTGTGACTGGGATGCCGAGGATCACAAAACAAGGTGTGAATAACCATGCTAATTCACTTGGTACTCTTAATATTATCACCTAATCAATGTGCCGGTTAACCACACACGCTCCATTGATCTATGACAAACATTAAGTCACCCTTCGTGATCCTTACTAGTCCTAGTTAGTGTGCCGGTTAACCACACACGCTCCACCAACGACTTGGTAAGGTACAAAGTGTGAATTCCATGGATTAGCACCATGTTCACATTTTCCTAAAATAACTAAGATTGGGAATTAAAAGAGTTTAGTTACTTTATAATATTCATTATACTTTTAATGAGGATTTAAAGTCATTGTTCTACCCGTTCGGCTAACGACCCTCCACCGATCAAGCAAGCGGTGGGTGAGAGTATACACCCATTAAGTTGCCATTTTATAGGCAACAACCTTATACCCACCTTATAGACCGGCTTCGTGAATGAGGCCTACTAACGGTAAAACGACTTATTCTTATACATATATATAATAATTAACCATTAATGTTATAAATAGTATAAGGGTTGAATTTTAACTATTAAAACTCTAAGGTTTGGAATTAAAGTTTATTAAAGTGTGTGAAACTTTACAAATTCCAAAACTTGAGGGCAAGTTTTGTAACTTTGCAAAACTCTTCATTTCATAACTTATGAATTAAAGGTTCATAAAAATGAAGACTCTTCATTTTCATGTAACTTATGTGTTTTAAGTGTGTGTTAAATGAAAGTGACCTTTGGTAACCCATAACTTGAGGACAAATTATGGACTCCATTAAAACACATAAATGATAAAGAATTAATCCTAAACAATTCAGCAAATAATTCCTATCATTTTCTAAATTCATAAGAACATGAACATGATCATCAAAAATTCAAGAATTATATGAACACATAAAATCATAGAATTTTGATATATGCTATTGTAAATGGATTAGAACAACCATTACACCAACTAAAATAAGTTTTATAACACCAAAACAATTTAGGGTAATGTTTCTAGTCCATTTCCAGCAGCAAAAGTCGAGATTCTGCATTCTTTCGATCCTACTCGTCGAGTGCACGAACTTACTCGCCGAGTAGGTTGAAGTTTGCCTTGGACTCGTCGAGTCCCCCCAATGGACTCGGCGAGTCCACCATGCAGACAGCAACGATTTCGACTTTTTTTTCACTATTTTGCATCAAGTATCAAACAAGCAAGCCTAGGCTCTGATACCACTGTTGGGTTTTGAGCAATCTAACACTTCCTAAGTGTGCATGCAACCCTAATAAACCTTGGATCTATGTTTGTCTAAATACATGCAAAATAATAATTTTCCAAGGTTTATAACCTATCTAACATGGCATGGGGAACATTTCAACATAAAAGAGTAAGAAGAGATTACATACCTTTTGGTGAGTTGGGTTCTAAGGAGTTTGAGGGCCAATCACCAATAGTGTGAATGCCTCAAATGGAATCACAAACACCACAAACTCTTGGAAAACTTTGAGAGAGTATACACACTCTTGTATTTTCGGCCACACACATGCACACACACACTAGATCACTAGTTTTCTCTTAGGCTTCATTTCATGCTCCATAAGCATGCTTATATAGTGTGCATGGTTAGGGTGAAACCCTAATAACCCATGTCTTTTCCTTTTCCAAGGATCCATGGGTTAAAAGCTCCATGGATCATCCATGGACTTCCACATAAGCCTAGCCCATTAACAAATGAGTATTAGCCCACACTATATAAAACAAATAGCCCATAATTTAATTAGTATTCCTTTTAATCTCTAAATTAATTCATAATTAATTTAAGACTAAAACTAATTAAATAACGTAACTTCATATTAATATATTATAACTCATAATATATTAATAAACATATGTGTATAACTCTCATAAAATTATCCATAATAGTTTGGATGAGATGCAACCCAAATGGACCATGCCGGTCGGGTCAAGTATATACCAAATAAGTTATGGACTTAGACACCTTATCCAACAGGTTTTTATCAGTTTAGTTCATTGATTAGCACTAGGGCTTAGGAAATTTTTAACACAAGAATTTTCTCAAGTGATGTTTTCCCATTAATATAGCAAGTTATACAGTATGAACATAACACAAACCCTAATACACAAGGTTTAATCGAGTTGACCGGCTTGACTTGATGACTTGACTTGACTCAAGATCGACGATTGTCACATGGAGTGTTCCAGATCTTCATCAGTTGAGTAAAGTTCCTTCAGCCTATCCCATATCTCTTTAGCAGTTGTGCATGAACCTACAAGCCGAAAGGTGTTAGATTGCAGGGCAAATCTTATCATCCGCATGGATTTTACGTTACACAAGATCTTGTCCTTCTCATCCTGTGGCATCTTTTGAACATCTATCACCAACTTGTTGTAATATTTTTGCATCTTAATGATTGTGTTTGTCTCCGAATGTACAAACGGTCCAAGAGTGATAGCTTCCCAGATGAGATATCCATTGTCTTCCGATACAACCACGTAATCTTCAAAGTGATGAGCCCATACTTCGTAGTCTTGAGTATAAAGTATGGGTACCCTTGTTGTTGATCCGATGTTGTTTGAGATGTTAATTGGGGTTTGTATGTGAATCTTCTTGAGACATGGTGAGCTGCTCAGAATCAAACCTGTAAACTTGAGATTAGGGTTTTATCAAAAATAGAGTTATCGTCGATATGAAGACGACAGCTTCTATTTATACGATAAAAGCGGAAACCCTAAAGAATTACGTATACAGAAGGAATGTGTATTGATCACACAGTCTCCTGCTTTGATACCAATTGTTAGAACAAAGTTCTATTAGGATCGTATGATTCTAAGCAAGATATAAAATAAGAACGTAATAAGAACACAAGTATTACGCTGATTGTGTCGAATAATTAATGCAATAACACCTCAGAAGAGCTCGATAAAGAACTTCAATTTGTAGAGGTGTTTTGGGTTACAAAAATCAACATAATGAAAAACTTATTAATATACGCATACATGCATGCATATATATACTATAACCCTAGCAATCAATCTAGATAATTACGTAACTAATCTAGATAGACACGGATGGATAGGATTAATCCGGATTATAAAACACTTAGCCCAAGACGCAACACAAATATACTCTACATTAAAGAAAATATAAATTTTGAAATAAGTGAAATTTTATTATTTAAAGTTGTAGAGAAACACGTTAGAAACATTTAGGCAAAAACCTCATAGAAATCCGACTTATAACGAAGAAGTTATGACTAATTGAAGATCCGTGACAAATCCCGCAAACACTATTTCGCGTAAAAAGTGAGTTTTCGATAAACTACTTTTTAGCCTTAGTGATCTAAATAAAAGTTTTAGAACTCGTAAAAATAATCAACTTTCATATAAAGACCGTTTGAATCTGCCTTCGTATGAGGAGGTTATGATTTTTCTAAGTTTTGGATTAGTAGTAGACAGCTAAAAACTCGAAATAAAGATCAAGCCATATTTAGCCGAAACAACCTAAACGAGAATCGAAGGTCTCGTCAATAATAGTACAACGGTAAAAAGACTGATGAAAAGGGACTCCGTATGAAGAAGTTATGAATTTTAACGGATTTACCAGTTCCGGTCTGTTAAAAATAATAATATTAAAAATAAAGTCAAAATTAACCGACAGAGTCTAAACAAAAGTTGCAGATTACATTCCCGCCCAAGCGTGCATATAAAGAACGTAAAAAACGGAGCCCGTATGCGAAAGTTATGGATTTTAGAAGATTTGGGCACAATTTTCAAGAATTTCCGCAAGGATAAGGTTCTTATCCGGAGATGCCATGTCACCTCGCATGAACAATAGCCACGTGTCACCTTCCGATTGGACCGAACTTCGGTCTGGTAAGCATCCGACATGCCTTTTGGCGTCCTAGGCAACGTCTAAGACGCCTCTTATGACGCCTCACATCTGGCTGCCACCGAGCTGTTTCGTTGCTGGCACGCGCCTCTCCCTCCTTGCTTCGGATCCGACCCTCGCGAGGATATATAGAGGCTGCAAACCAGCCCGAGTATTTTTAAGAAATTGCCATTTTTGGCAACTTTTTCCATATTTTTAGTATCTCCACTTTCCCCGAAGCCCCGGTAACATTTCTAACACCCGAAACACGCCTCGAAGTGCCCGTGAAGCCCGATAAATTTATCTTTTCGATTTGAAGCTCTATCCTCGTAAGGCCTATTTTTCAATAAATCTCTCGGTTTTCAACGATGAAAGCTATTTATAGGAACGAAGTGCTGCTGAAATTACTATTTTGATCCTCGGTTAATTCAAGGTGAGTTCAATATATAGGAACAATTGTATGTTATGTGTTATATGTGTTATGTGCTTTTTTCGTGTTATTATATCGTGTTGTTATTTCATGCTATATTTGTAGCAAAGTTATACCTTTGACCATGTGATCAGTGAAAGGACTTAGATTCACGGTGGTACTGGTATGTAGATTCTGGCCATGTAGAACATGTCTCGTAAGAGAATGACTTCTATTTTTTGGCATTGGCAGAAGGTTAGATAGGACTGATATGTAGCCTCTGACCATGTAGATCATCACTCCGTAAGAGAATGACCTCTATTCTATGGTATTGGCAAATGGTTAGACAGGGCTATAAGCATGAAATCTACCAAAATGTTAATAAAAAATTATATGTCTTCTGTGCCATTTGGGCTAAAGCTTTATTGATGCATATCAAGTATTGAAATCATTATGTCTCATTGATCGTAAATCTTTGAATCAAATCTTGAATTGATATTGAAAGCCTGACATGTGATACGCATATGCTATTGTTGTTCTTGTTCCTCTTTGCTTCTGTCATATTGGTATATATAAGGCATAAGATTATACTGTATCTATTTATTGAATTCACTAAGCGTTATCGCTTATCCCTATCAATGTTTGAATATATTGCAGGCAATAAGCATCCGGTATAGCTTTATACTGTTGGAAGAGTTAAAATAGTTTATACTATTACTTTTGTATTTAAGCTTTAGTATGTATAAAATATACAATATCCTGGGTAGTTTTGTAATAAATTTAAACTTAGTCAGTTTGTATCCAGTCGTTTGTAAATAAATTATCAGTGTAAAATATTATTTATGAATATGCTTTCAATAAAGAGATGGTCGCAATTCCAAGCAAGCTTAGGGAAATCAGAGGATCTTCAAAGTCGCTGAAATTCAAATTTTTCGTCAACATTCATCGTCAAATCAGATTTCTGCAAAGTTATGAGGTACATTCTTTCCTAGTTGCACATTTTTGTTTTTAATTGCTTTATTGAGCCGTTCATTCCTCTCTGAGCATTAAGGACAATGCATCATTTTAAGTTTGGAGAGAGAGTTAATATGAAATTTTTGCATTTTTGTTTAAAATTTTAATTTTTCATTTTTTTTAGTTAAAATTTTCAAAATTTATTTTTCTTGCATTTGCGTATAAAAATTTGAAAAATCCAAAAACATTTCTCTTTTTATTTTTCTGCATTCATAAAAAACCCAAAAGATTTTTATTTCTAGTTATTTTTTATTATTTGCATATCAAAATCCAAAAAATGAAAATTTCAAAAAAAAAAAAAAAACCTAATTAAATGAGATGATGACATCTCTTTACATTCAATAGCTTTGTTAAGATGAAGTGTGATAGTTATCGAAAATAACAGTCTCATAAAAATCAATTTCAAGAATTATCTTTTCAAGTGATTTAAATGTTTTCAATATGAACCAACATAAGAGTCAGATAATTTTTTACAATGGAAGTGTGGGATGAAAAAACAAACAGTGTTTTGAAAATAATTTCCTTGAATGCCTTAAAAAGAACCTAGATTGGATAACCCTTATCATTCCTTAAAGTACTGAACCCTATAGTTTCTATGCCTTTTGAGATTAGGAGGGAACTCTCGTTATACCCACAAAATAATTTAAGTTTTTTATGTATTGAAGATATGGTGCGCCTCAAAGTAAAATCCGCGCCCAGTCAATATATTTGTTAGAAATGGTATATCAAGCAACTTGAAGAAATCTGAAAGTCAAAGTCAAATCCAAGTCAGTATACAAGTCGAAATCAAGAACCAAGCAAGTTAAATCTAAAGAGTTGATCAAGACAAATAAGACATGTGGTATAATGAGATTGATCCCTCGATAATGGAATCATAGGGGTAAGCTTGGATTTTATATCCAATATGGAGCTTATCGCGTTTACTGGACGAGTTCAAAAAAAAGGAGGGGTTGGTCAAGCTAAGTTTTTATAAACGATTTTTCATGAAATTATTTTTAAAAATACACTGTCTTCACAAATTTAATTCGGTGTAAAAATTATTTTCTCAAGCTTGATTTGACCTAATTAAATATAATTATGAATCGTTAATGTAAAGTACTGAGACTGTTGTCTAGGTAGTGATTTCATTGGAGCTTCCTTGTTGTGAAATCTGATCATGTGACAATAAAGGAGTGAAGTATTTATTTTAAGTATGTATTTTCTTTTATTTCATTCTAAATTCTTTTTATGTCATCTACATCTTTCCATCTGTTTATAATGTTTTATCTTCTTCTTACTTGAGGGCAAGTAAGGTTTAAGCTTGGGGAGATTTGTTAGATGCCATTTTATGCATCTTATAGGGTAGTTTTCATTATCATTTTAGCATCATATTTTGTACACTTGCATGTCATTATTTAAATAATGTTCAGCTCATGTATTTCGTTAGAATTCTCGTACTGCTCATGTTTTTATGTCAATTATAGATAGTTCAAGTGGAGTAGTGCTTTGGGAGAAGCTGTATGTATGTTTGGAGTTTTAAATGGAGCTTGGGGCTTATGAAGGATTATAAAGAATGCTTTCAAGATGCTTTGGTAAAGAAACATTTGATCGAATTGATCACACGAAGATAGAATATGCAATCTAAAGTTAAAGGATGTTGCTGGTAGCTTTTGACCCCATGTCAGTATTTTAACCATATCTCATGAACCGTAACTCCGATTGACGCGATTTAAAATGATCTAAAAAGTGAAAGAAATTTTGGAAGTCTTAGGAAAAACATGCGATCGCAACTCTAGTCTAGGTAATCACTGATTTTTTTGTGCCAAAACTTCATCCGGGAGTGAAAATTCAAAACATGCAATCACGGGTTGTGCCCATGCGATCACATGTTGGCCAAAACTTCTTGAAATGGTATTGTACCTCATTTAAAAGGCCCATGATGCATTTTCAGTAATACATGCGATTGCAGGTTGTCTATATGCGATCGCATGCACATTGTGTTTGTTGATGGATGTATAAATAGACCCTTATAACCTTCCAGTAACCTAATTTCGCGATTCCAGAGGTACCAGATGATGAAAATACCATTTTGGAGGTGCTTCTTCTCTAATTTCAATGATTTCTGAGGATCTAGAGACTGTGGATCATCTCCTTCAAGTAGATTAGTAAGATTAGTTGTTTAATGTCTCTTTTCATTTGTTTTATCAGATTTTAACCATGTCTGGCTAAAACCTTAGTTTCCAGTTCTCCAAGGACAAGTACTTTTCATGTGATTGATCATTAGATTTGATTTTTGATTTGTGTTTCTATCTAGATTATTCAGTTTTGTTCTTAATGAATGTTTGATTTGAATTCTTGTTAGTCTAATCACCTAATTAGGGGTTTATCATTACAGTTAATCTGTTATAGAATACCTAATTGTTCTTGTCCACTGGTAATAAGTAACAAGTAATAAATCGGTTCCGTGTTTGGGATTTGACTTTATTATAAACTGTAAAAATTATATCTTTACGCTTCCGAGCTTGTGAGAAGTATTGGGTATTGCTGGGAAATTTACACAGATCATAAAGCTGATTTTCTGATTTAATTAAGAGCTTATTTAATTGAACAGTAAAAAGTTAGGGTTATTTAAAGAGCGTGTTTTGATTAACTAGTTTAGGTAAAAGAGAAATTACTAGAGCTTGTTAGTTTTTCTCAGTACCAACTTAGATAGAACGCATTCCGAATAATCAGATATAGGTTAGTTTCATGATTAGAGAAGTCGCAGCAGAGCTGAAACCGGTTTTATTACTGATTTTCATTTAATTTAATATCACTGCATTTTTAGTTTCTAGTTTAATCAAAATCCCCCTTCTTAATAATTTATGTCTTGACTATATTGTGCTTGATTCAAAAGGCATTGACTTTTAGGCTGTGTCGTTGAGGATTCGACCCTGCTTCCCTGTGCTATATTTTTAGTGCAACAAATAGTGATAAATTTATTTGTTTAATACGTGCGCGACAACGTGTTAAAAAATTGGCATTGTTGCCGGGGACACGATGCTTTTTAATAGTTTTATGCCAAGAATTTTCGTATCAAAACCCAACAAACCACTCAGTGAGAGCATCGAGGTTTCATTGAGGTTGCGTTCTGAATGTTCTAAATAAGAGGTATTCGAGTGATTTGGTTTCCATTCCGTTGCGAGGGTCGAAGGTTATCATAGGAATTGATTGTTCGGGTCCTAATGGGGCCATGATTGATTGTGAGCACAGTTAGTGCGAGTTCGAACCCCTACTGGGGGAGAACTGATTATTCAGGGTGAGGGTGCTCAGTGCATACTAGCTCTTTGTTCACTTGCGAGGGCCAGGAGACATATTCAACAAGATTGTTCTGGATTTTTAGCCTATTTGGCAGATACTCGACTGGCGGGCATGGTGACTTTGAGAGGTTTGCACGTCGTTAGGGATTTTCTTGACATATTTCCTGAAGATTTTCCTGGAGTAACCCCCCCCCCCCCCGAGAGGCAAGTTTAGTTATGGATTGACTAAGTTGCTAGTGCAACCTTAATAATCAAAGCACCATATCGATTAGCACCACCAGAAATGCAGGAGTTGTTTACACAAATTAAGGAGTTGCTAGACAAGGGCTTTATTGATGGGTTTTGAGCATTCTAACACTTCCTAAGTGTACATGCAACCCTAATAACCTTGGATCTATGTTTGTCTAATTATCATGCAAAGTTGAATTCCAAGGTTATATTCCTATCTAGCATACATGGGGAACAATTTTAACTTAAAGTATAGATAGAATAACTTACCTTGTTGTTGTTTGTGTTCCTTGAAACCTTAGGAGCCTAGCACCCTAAGTGTGATGCCTCAAATGCTTCACACAACACCAAATGCTCTTGGAAGAACTTATGGGAGAACACACACTTCTCAAAATCGGCCAAGCCCTCTTGTTTCTTAGTCTAGCCGATTTTAGGTGGAGAACATGTTTCTTATGTAACACCGTGATTTTCAAGACAAGGTTTTTCATTTAAATAATCAAATTAAATATTAAAAACACTTGTTTAAAATCTTATTCACATTCGAATTACAAAACATAGTTTCATTTTCATTATAATAGAAGACCAGGATCCTCCAAAACACAACTCTTTCTTCGGTGTGTACAATCGAACCGTTGCCATCCCGCGTTACTGTAAGAACCTGAAACAACATAACATAAACAACGTAAGCACGAAGCTTAGTGAGTTCCCCAATATACACCTTACGCACGTACGCCTTTCCAGGCCCTGACCTTCCGGTCCACTGCACAATGCCTTCCGGCCCATGAGATACTCGCCTTCCGGCCCATAAGATATTTGCCTTCCGGCCCATAAGATAATTGCCTTCCGGCCCATAAGATAATTGCCTTCCGGCCCATAAGATAATTGCCTTCCGGCCCATAAAATAATTGCCTTCCGGCCCATACACATATATAACACATAATACAAATACTCTAACACATAAAGCACATATATCATATATCAACCTGCCTTCCGGCCCGTAACATACTCTAACACATAAAGCACATACATCATATATCATACCTGACCTTTCTGTCACATAATACTTTGCCTTCCGGCCCATATATAAACATGTATATCAGGCGTAGCAGCTAACTTTCCATTTATAGCATATAAACATAACACATAACATACTTGACCTTCCGGTCACACGATCAAACCCTTCCGGGTGAAGTATAGTGAGAAGACTCACCTCGCGGACGCTGGGAGATAGCAACTCCTGAAGTCCCTTGCACTTGATCCTCCGAGCTACAAGCTCCCTGTAACATCATATATCTCTTATTAACACTTCTACTTTCCACGTTAACTGACCCTAAGAAATCACACCGGTCATCTCTGGTCAACAGTCCATTGTCAGCTCGACTGGACTCGGCGAGTTCCCTGGCGACTCGGCGAGTCTGGTCGTTCTTCAATCCTCTAAAATTCCCCTACTACTCGTCGAATATCCCCTTTCACTCGACGAGTTACTCCTGGAAGAATCGCGGGGCCACCCCGACTCCACTCGCCGAGTCTGAAGAACAAACTCGGTGAGTCCCAGTAAATCTTCAAGCTACTCGCCGAGTCTGACCATCCGACTCGGCGAGTCCACGCCATGCAGTCGATCGAACTGCTTCTTGAGGTACATATTTTCCCGAATATACAAACATGGATCCTTCTGGACCTCTAAGGGTCCTAATGCAAGGTTATAAACGTTGAATAACAACACAACAAACCATCTAGACTCCAAATGGGTTCCATAAACCCCAAATCTATGTACACATCAATCACAGGAGAATGTAATCCGAGTTATTACCTGAATGATGTACCTTCCATGTTCCCCAAACTTCAGAACTCGAACTCCCTGCAGTTCCTTTAACTAAAACCCTTCTCCTCCTTGCACAACAATTCCTTCAAGGTCACCCATGGCCTTCAAGCTTGCTCTAGACGCCTCAGTCGTTTAGGGTTCTCTTCAATCGGCCAAAAGACGAGCAATGACGGCATAAGATCCCTTATATACGTCCCAAACTGAACGGCTAGGGTTTTCCACTGAACAGCGTCGACTCGCCGAGTCCATACCTGGACTCGTCGAGTCCAGCCACGAACCCGCGACCACAACTGCGACCCTACTCGGCGAGTCTGGCTCCAACTCGCCGAGTCCCCCCTTCAAAACACCCCAAAATGCTATTAAACAATACTTAAGATTTTGGGTTGTTACATCTTATATAGTGTTGACACATCTAGGGTTAAACCCTAATGTGTCATGACTCTTCATTTCCATGACCCATGGGTTTGTAACTCCCATGGAGCATCCATGGATCATCCTATGGGTGGAACCCAACTTGATTGTCCATGGAGCCTTTTAGCCCACTATACAAGATATGGATGATTTACATAATCAACCCATATATTTAATTAGTTATCTTTTGATCACATAATTAATTCTAAATTAATTCTTGATCAAACTAATCAAATAATATTATTAATATATTAGAACTTATAATATATTAATAATCTCCAAGTGTTATTTCTCTCATTTAGTCTATCCAATTGCATGGTGCCATGCAACCCAAATGGACCATGCCGGGTCGGGTCAAGTACATACCAGAAATAGTTATGGACTTAGACACCTTATCCAACAGTCTCCCACTTGGATAAGTCTAATAATTATTACTGCAAGTATGACTTCAGGAACCGATCGGCAATCGTAGCTCTTTACAAGGTTTCTCGTAACTGAGAAGATGATGGTACGCCATTTAAGATAAGTGATCATATAATCCTCTGTTCTAGATATCAGTCAGACAAATACACGGAACAATGTCTTACTTATTGTCCAACTGTTTGTTTCCCGATTTCCGATTTGTTTGACAAAGAACTTCATTGAACACATCAATTTAGTTCTGACCGGGCCCGGTACATAGGTCAAAACAAAATCATCGAGGGGCCCAGATATCAGCTTCTAATCCAAGAAGGAACAGATAAACTTCGACTCATATGTTTGTTCTACTACTCATTGAATTACACACAAGAGCGCGATTTATAACATCGAGTTACCAATGCATTTTTCGTACAATCAATGCATAACCAACTTGTAAGTAACAAATCATATCTCTAGGTTTAAAGACTTATATGATATTACCGTCTCACGATCACTCGAGATAGAATTCCATGAAGTGATTCCAGTGAGCGTGGGTTGAGTCCAATGCTCAGAACTTATGAGCACTCATGATTGTTGTAGCCTTGTCCAAGACCTCTACAACCAAACATGATAGTCTTGATTCATATCTACTTCCGACATATGACCGACTGTGAAGGTTTGAATAATATGTTATACCAAACAAAATTATTCTGGAAGTCAAAGCATGCAAAAGAAATATAGTAAACGATCGACAAGAGATAGCAACACTTTACTCATAAATAAAACACTTTTATTCATCATCAGATGTGAATTACACTTTACAAATTTCGAGGTTAACTAACTACTAAATCTAATATCATCCTTCAGCCCTATGCTCCGAGCATGCTGGAGATGCTTAACCCGAGTCAGTCCCTTCGTGAGGGGATCTGCCGGATTCTCATCTGATGATACCCTCTTTGCCACGAGGAGTCCTTCTTCGATCCGATGTCTGATGAAATGGTATTTTCTGTCGATGTGTCTGGATCTCCCGTGATCCCTTGGTTCCTTGGCTAAGGCAACAGCACTTTCACTATCACAGAAAATTTCCATTGGCTCTTTAATAGCTGGTACAACTCCAAGGTCTCCAATGAAGTTCCTCAGCCATAACGCCTCCTTTGCCGCCTCGCTAGCTGCAATATACTCTTATTCACAAGTAGAATCTGCCACTGTCTCTTGCTTGGAACTCTTCCAAGAAATTGCTCCTCCATTTAGGGTAAAGACCCAGCCCGACTGAGAGCGGAAGTTATCCCTATCAGTCTGGAAGCTAGCATCACTATACCCTACAACTCTCAAGTCATCACTCCCACCGAGGGTAAGGACCCAGTCCTTAGTCCTTCGTAGGTACTTGAGAATATTCTTTACCGCAGTCCAGTGTGCCTTGCCAGGGTTCCCCTGAAACCTGCTAACAATGCTCAGGGCAAAAGCTACATCAGGTCGAGTACACGTCATAGCATACATGATCGATCCTACAGGCGAAGCATAAGGTACTCGACTCATTTGTGCAATCTCAGCCTCAGTGCTAGGGCTTTGTGTCTTACTCAGTTTGGCGTTACTCTGGATGGGCAACTCTCCTTTCTTGGAGTCTTGCATTCTGAATCTCTTCAGCACCTTATCCAAGTAGGTACTTTGACTAAGTCCAATTAGTCTTTTACTCCGATCTCTCAAGATCCTTATCCCTAAAATATAGGCAGCTTCACCAAGGTCCTTCATAGCGAAACACTTTCCAAGCCAGGACTTTACTTCCTGCAGAGTTGGAATGTCGTTTCCTATGAGTAGTATGTCATCCACATACAATACCAAAAAGCTAACTATACTCCCACTAGCCTTGACATACACACAAGATTCATCTTCACTCCTAGAAAAGCCAAATTCCTTGACCTTTTCATCAAAGCAAAGATTCCATCTGCGAGGTGCTTGCTTTAATCCATAAATGGACTTCTCAAGCTTACACACTCTATTAGGGTACTCGTTGCTGACAAAACCCTCTGGCTGACTCATGTAAAGATCTTCAGCCAACTTTCCATTAAGGAAAGCGGTTTTGACATCCATTTGCCAAATTTCATAGTCATGAAATGCGGCTATGGCTAACAGAACCCAAATAGACTTAATCTTGGCTACCGGAGAAAAGGTCTCATCATAATCCACTCCAGGAATTTGAGAGAAGCCCTTTGCAACCAGTCTAGCCTTATAAGTGTGTACTTTACCATCCATGTCGATCTTCTTCTTGAAGACCCATTTGCACCCTACAGTCTTTCGACCTGGTACATTTTCAACCAAGTTCCAAACTTGATTGTCATACATGGATTGTATCTCGCTATCCATAGCCTCTTTCCATTTAGCAGACTCGGGGCCTGCCATGGCTTCCTCGTAGCTGTTAGGGTCATCTTGACTTACTAGTGTCCCATCACTAATAAGTGTCTCACCTTCTGTAGTAATATGGAATCCATAGTAATGCTCAGGTGCACTCCTAACTCTCGTGGAATGCCTCAGAGGTACAGATTCGTCAATTGGCTCAACAGGAGTTTCCTCCTCAAGTTGAGGGCTAGAGTTTGAAGTTCCTTCACCACTTGACTCTTGAATTTCTTCAAGATCAATTTGCCTCCCACTGTCTCCTTGGCTTATAAACTCTCTTTCTCGAAAGACTCCTCTTCTTGCTACAAATACCACATTGTCACTAGGTCTATAGAAGAGGTAACCAAAGGATTGTTGTGGGTAGCCGATGAAAATACACCTCTCGCTTCGAGGTTCGAGCTTATCATGAGTCTCGCGTCTCACGAAAGCCTCGCAACCCCAAATCTTGATGTGGTCTAGTTTAGGTACTTTACCAGTCTACATCTCGTGAGGAGTTTTGGCAACTTTCTTTGTAGGGACTAGATTAAGGATATGGGCGGCAGTCTCTAAGGCATACCCCCAGAATGAGATTGGTAGCGAAGCTCGACTCATCATGGAACGGACCATGTCCAACAAGGTTCGATTACGCCTCTCAGCCACACCATTCAACTGCGGTGTCCTGGGAGGTGTCAATTGTGAGACAATCCCACACTCCCTTAGATAGTCGAGGAACTCTGAACTAAGATACTCACCACCCCGATCGGATCGAAGCATCTTAATGTTCCTGCCCAATTGATTCTTGACTTCCTGTTTAAATTCCTTAAACTTCTTGAAAGTCTCTGACTTATGCTTGATTAAGTAGACATATCCATATCTACTGTAATCATCAGTAAAAGTCAAATAATAAAGATTAGCATCCCTTGTGGCATGTTTGAATGGTCCACACACATCCGTGTGTATAAGGTCCAACAAACCTTCACCCCTTTCACACGAGCCTGTGAAGGGTGACTTTGTCATTTTTCCAAGTAAGCATGATTCGCAACTATCATTTGACTTTAGGTCAAACGACTCCAAGACTCCATCCTTTTGGAGTTGGCCTATGCGTTTCTTGCTTATATGTCCAAGACGACAATGCCATAATGATGCTTTATCCAAGTTATTATTATTAGTAGAATCAATACACAAAATATTATTTCCTAAGTTATCTACAACAGATACAGCTTCATACACACCATCACAAGGTAATGCTTTAAAATAAAGAACATTATTAAAGAAAGCATTAATCGAACCAACTTCATTATCAAATGAAAAGGTGAACCCTTGTTTGTACAATGCATGAAAGGAAATAATATTTCTTGCCATTTCTGGCGAATAACAACATTTACTCAAATCTAAATTTAACCCACTACTTAGCGATAAAGTATAAACTCCAATCTTGGTGACAGGTGTAACTTTCCTATTCCCCATGATTAAGTTTATTCTTCCTTGCTCCACATTCTCACTTCTTCCTAGTCCCTGCAATTCACAACAAATATGAATACCACAACCGGTATCAAGGACCCAAGATTTCGAATGGGGTGAGTTATTAGAAATGATAGTGTAAATACGTGCATGGTTGGCTTTGACTTTCCCATCCTTCACATCCTGCTGGTACTTTGGGCAGTTCCGCTTCCAATGAGCTTTTTCATGGCAATAGAAGCATTCAGCCTCTTTTGGGTCAGAAGAAGGAGTAATGAAACCTTTCTTGGTTCCACTTGAAGAAGAGCCATCAAGGGTCCGAGCCTTGGTACCCTTCGAAGATCTCTTTCTCTTCCTCCCTCGACTTTGCCCGATTGCCAAAACCGGAGTTGAGTTCGGAGTAGGAGTGATAGCAACCGACTTCCCCTTAAGACCTGTTTCTGCGGTCTTGAGAAGTCCCTGAAGTTTGCTGAGGGTGACCTCTTCCTTGTTCATGTGATATGTCATGCGGAATTGATCATAGCACGATGGTAAGGAGTGCAAAATGATATCTATTGCAAGCTCCTCAGGGAAGTTCACATTAAGCTTCAGCAAACGATCCACATACCTTTGCATTTTCTGCATGTGGCTCGTGACGGAATCTCCGTCCTTCATCATGGTTGTTATCATGGAGCAGATGACTTCGTACCTCTCTTGTCGTGCACTTTGATGGTATCTTTCCATCAAATCTTGGTGCATTTCATAAGGGTAGAAATCCTCATAGGACTTTTGGAGTTCTGCTGTCATTGTGGCCAACATGATGCAAGCCACCTTGGTTGCATTTCTTTCATGAGTATGAAAGTCAGCGATCTCCTGGGGAGTTGCAGTGGACTCATCAATTTCCTTAAGCTCCCTGTCAAGGACATATTCTTTGTCCTCGTAGCGGGTAATCATCCTGATGTTTCTGATCCATTCATTGAAGTTGGATCCATCAAAGGTAACTTTCCCACACAAACTCATAAGAGTAAAGGAGCCATTAGGATTCGATCCAGAAGCATTATTTGAAGACATCTGAAAGAGAAGAACAAGTTTAGTATAGATTTAAGAGAGTCCTTAATAAAACACCCAAATGTAATATTAAGGCTAGGATCCAATCACAATATAATATAACTTAGAAGAGGTATGCCGTAATCTAAGCTATACCATATTTGAAAGGTAGGTGAATGACGATTCACCAATTTCCACCACGAAAACCGAAATATTAGATATTAGGTTTTATTGGTTTTTTTAGAAATTCCTAGATTCTTTGAGATTCAATGAACTTTTCAAAGGCATGTTTCAATCTCGAGAGTGCCCTCCAAGTTTTGTGACTGGGATACCGAGGATCACAAAACGAGGTGTGAAGTAACCATGCAAATCACTTGGTACCCTTAAAGTTTATCACTCAATCGATGTGCCGGTAAACCACACACGCTCCACCGATACTATAATAAACCTTAAGTCACCCTTTACCTACCTTGTTAAGTCCAAGTTAGTGTGCCGGTTAATCACACACGCTCCACCAACGACTTAGACAAAGTGTAAAGTGTAATTTCATGGATTAGCACCTTATTCACATTTTCCTAAAGTAACTAAGATTGTGAATTTAATAAAACATTTAGTTACTTTATTATATTCATCATACTTTGAATGAGAATTTATGAGTCCTTGTCTTACCCGTTCGGCTAACGACCCTCCACCAGTCAAGCAAGCAGTGGGTGAGAGTAGACACCCATTAAGTCACCATTTTATAGGCAACAACCTTATACCCACCTTATAGACCGACTTCATGAATGAGGCGTACTAGCGGTAAGACGACTTTATTCTTATACATATATATATATATATATATATATATATATATATATATATATATATATATATATATATATATAATTATTAAATCATCATAATATAAGTATAAGGGTTGAATTTTAACTTTTAAAATTCTAGGGGTTGGAACTTAAAGTTTTAACTTAACTTTTTCTTGTTCCAAAACTTGAGGGAAAGTTTTGTAACTTTCAAAACTTTTCATTTCTTGTAACTTAGGAGTTTAATAGAGTAATAAAATGAAGACTCTTCATTTTTCTAACTCTTGTGTTTGTTTTAATGGTTTTAATTCAAGTGTGACTCTTGGTTTTCCATAACTTGAGGACAAGTTATGGTCTCCATTAAAACACATTATGATCAAGAATTAATCCACCACATAGGTTACAAATAATTCCTATGATCATCTAAAACATCATAAGAACAAGAACATGAATATGAACACAATCAAAAATTACATTTAAAACTTTGTAATTTTGATAACTAGTTGTTGTAAATGAATTAGCAAAGACATTACACCACCAAAAACAAGTTTTCAATTACCAAAACAGTTTAGGGTAATGTTTCTAATTCATTCCAGCAACTAAATCGAAATTCTGCAATCAGTCGACCCTACTCGCCGAGTGCATGAAGTCACTCGCCGAGTTGGTTGAAGATACTCATGAACTTGACGAGTCCCCCCTATAGACTCGACGAGTCCATTCGCAGACAGCAAGATTTTCGATTCTTTTTCAACTTTTAAGAACAAATAAGAGCAAACAAGCCTAGGCTCTGATACCACTGATGGGTTTTGAGCATTCAAACACTTCCTAAGTGTACATGCAACCCTAATAACCTTGGATCTATGTTTGTCTAATTATCATGCAAAGTTGAATTCCAAGGTTATATTCCTATCTAGCATACATGGGGAACAATTTTAACTTAAAGTATAGATAGAATAACTTACCTTGTTGTTGTTTTTGTTTCTTGAAACCTTGTGAGCCTAGCACCCCAAGTGTGATGTCTCAAATGCTTCACACAACACCAAATGCTCTTGGAAGAACTTATGGGAGAACACACACTTCTCAAAATCGGCCAAGCCCTCTTGTTTCTTAGTCTAGCCGATTTTAGGTGGAGAACATGTTTCTTATATAGTGTTGACACATCTAGGGTTAAACCCTAATGTGTCATGACTCTTCATTTCCATGACCCATGGGTTTGTAACTCCCATGGAGCATCCATGGATCATCCTATGGGTGGAACCCAACTTGATAGTCCATGGAGCCTTTTAGCCCACTATACAAGATATGGATGATTTACATAATCAACCCATATATTTAATTAGTTAACTTTTGATCACATAATTAATTCTAAATTAATTCTTGATCAAACTAATCAAATAATATTATTAATATATTAGAACTTATAATATATTAATAATCTCCAAGTGTTATTTCTCTCATTTAGTCTATCCAATTGCATGGTGCCATGCAACCCAAATGGACCATGCCGGGTCGGGTCAAGTACATACCAGAAATAGTTATGGACTTAGACACCTTATCCAACATTTATCAGATAGAGTAGTTCGCCATGGGGATAGCCGATCTTGCTCGTTTAAAAGAAGGATTGTTATCATAGGATGTACAATGAAAATCAGGAGTTAAATAAGCTAACGATGAAGAACCATTACCCACTCCTAAGAATTGATGACTTATTTGACCAACTTAAGGGAGCATCTTGGTTCTCCAAGATTGATTTGCGGTTAGGTTACCACCAGATGAGGGTCATAGATGAGGATGTGCAGAAGATGACCTTCATGACTAGTTATGGTCATTACAAGTTCGTGGTGATGCCATTCGGACTCACCAACACTCCAACAATGTTCATAGTATTGGATAAGTTGTCTAAGTCCATAACTATATTTGGTATGTAATTGACCCGACCCGGCATGGTCCATTTGGGTTGCATGGCATCATGCATTTGGATTGACTAAATGAGAGAAATAACACTTGTGCTTTATTAATATATTATAAGTTCTAATATATTAATAGTATTATTTGATTAGTCTTGATCAATAATTAATTTGGAATGAATTAAGTGATCAAAAGATGACTAATTAAATATACGGGTTGATTATGTAAATCACTCATACTTGTATAGTGGGCTTAAGGATCCATGGTTTGTCAAGTTGGGTTAGACCCATAGGATGCTCCATGGATGCTCCATGGGAGTTACAAACCCATGGGTCATGGAAATGAAGAGTCTTGTCACATTAGGGTTTACATGGTGTAACCCTAGATGTGACACACTATAAAAGCTACATGTTATCACCAAAAATCATGCATACAAAGATAAAAGATGGCTAGAATGATTTTTAGAGTGTTACATGTTGTCTCAATGTCATTCCAAAGCATTTGGTGTTGTGTGAAGCATTTGAGGCATCACACTTGGGGTGCTAGGCTCTCAAGTTTTTCAAGGAATCAAATCAACTACAAGGTACGTAATTTTAGCCATTTTTAGTATAAATGTCCCCATGTATGCTAGATAGGATTATGAACCTTGGAAATCATATTTTGCATGTATTTTAGACAAATATAGATCCAAGGTTTTCTAGGATTGCATGTACACTTAGGAGTGTAAGAATGGTCAAAACCCATCAGTGGTATCAGAGCCTAGGCTTGTTTGTGAATACCTGATGCAAAATAGTGTAAAAATCGAAGTTTTTGCTGACTTCACGAAGGGAATCGACGAGTCCATGGGGGGACTCGACGAGTCCAAGCGAATCTGTAAGCCAAATCGGTGAGTCAGTTCATGCACTTGACGAGTTGGTCATGCAGGGTGTAGTTTTTTTTTTATTTTTGTTGTTGGAAATGGACTAGAAACATTACCCTAACCTGTTTTGGTGTTATAAAACTTGTTTTAGATGGTGTAATGGTTGTTCTAATCCATTTACAATGGCTAATGTAACGACCAAAAATTTCAACATAATTTAAACTTTTCAAACAATTCATTTTAATAACATTATTACAAAAAGGTTTTCAATACATTATTTATCAGAATATTCCCAGGTCCATTTCATAAAACATAAAAGCGAGGAACAGTACGATCACGCCTTTGCCTTGCCACAGTCTCCTGAAGAACCTGAAAAACATTAAACCACAACTGTAAGCCCGAAAGCTTAGTGAGACACCCTCAAAATACCAACCACATATACGCCCTTCCAGGCTACGACCTTCCGGTCCAAAACATATTGCCTTCCGGCCCATAACATATTGCCTTCCGGCCCATAGCATAAAAAGCATACATAACATAACAGAACATAGAACAACCATGCATATCGGGTTTACTGTGTGACTGGTCGGCCTTATTGGGCCTTCAGTCCACCGGATCCAACCTCCGAGTCTAGTCATGTCCTTCGAGTCTACAGTGTGGTTGGTCCGCCCGCACCGGGCCTTCAACCCACCTGGTCCACTCTCTGAGTCTACAGTATGATTGGTCCGCCCGCATCGGGCCTTAAGTTGGCCTGGTCCACTCTCCGAGCCTCGACATGTCTGGTCCGCCCTCGTGGGTCCTACAGCCTATCCAGACCGCTCGCTAGGCCTTCGGAACAACCGGTCCGCCCTGGGTATCTTGGCCTACAGCACAAAGCAGGACCCGCCTCAACCCATATCTAGTCCATGTGCACATAACATACAATCATATAACAGTCATAGTCAACAAACCGATCAAGCATATCATATAACATATCATTACCCTAACCAGGTTACCGACCTAACCGGTCACTAGCATAGCACCACTCTACATATCGGGAAACTGACCTTAATCAGGTCTCTAGCATATACCATCCTAGCTACCAGGATGCAGACATGTCAAGAAATAACATAACAACCATATCCGAATCACAATCCAATAAAGGGCCGACCTTGGTGCCTTAGACCCTGCCGATATAGTGAGGATAATGTTGGGTTTTGAGCAATCTAACACTTCCTAAGTGTGCATGCAACCCTAATAAACCTTGGATCTATGTTTGTCTAAATACATGCAAAATAATAATTTTCCAAGGTTTATAACCTATCTAACATGGCATGGGGAACATTACAACATAAAAGAGTTAGAAGAGATTACATACCTTTTGGTGAGTTGGGTTCTTAGGAGTTTGAGGGCCAAGCACCAATAGTGTGAATGCCTCAAATGGAATCACAAACACCACAAACTCTTGGAAAACTTTGATAGAGTATATACACCTTGTATAAATCGGCCACACACATGCACACACACACTAGTTCACTAGTATTCTCTTAGACTTACTTAAGCTCCATTTCATGCTCCATAAGCATGCTTATATAGTATGCATGGTTAGGGTGAAACCCTAATAACCCATGTCTTTTCCTTTTCCAAGGATCCATGGGTTAAAAGCTCCATGGATCATCCATGGACTTCCACATAAGCCTAGCCCATTAACAAATGAGTATTAGCCCACACTATATAAAACAAATAGCCCATAATTTAATTAGTATTCCTTTTAATCTCTAAATTAATTCATGATTAATTTAAGACTAAAAACTAATTAAATAACGTAACTTCATATTAATATATTATAACTCATAATATATTAATAAACATATGTGTATAACTCTCATAAAATTATCCATAATAGTTTGGATGAGATGCAACCCAAATGGACCATGCCGGTTGGGTCAAGTATATACCAAATAAGTTATGGACTTAGACACCTTATCCAACAGACTCCCACTTGGATAAGTCTAATAACTATATTTGCCTATAACTTCAGGAACCAACCAACAATCGTAGCTCTCGAAAACTCCCTCGAACAATGAAGACTCTGTCGAACTATGAAGCGCCATTTTAGATAAGTGATCACATAATCCTCTGTTCTCATGATATCAGCCGGACAAACACATGGAACTATGTCTTTCTTATTTTCTAGCAGTTGTTTCTCGATTTTCCGATTTGTTTGACGAAGAACTTCACTGAACACATCGGTTTAGTTCTGACCAAGCCTGGTACATGGGTCAACACAAAATCATCGAGGGGCCCGGATATCGCTTCTATTTCTAGAAGGAACAGATAAACTTCGACTGATATGCTTGTTCTACTATTTATTGAATTGTACACAAAGGCACGTTTTATAACATCAAGTTACTGATGCGTTTACGTGCAATCAATGCACAACCAACTCATAGGTAACAACTCATATCTCTAGGTTTAAAGATTTATATGATGTTATCGTCTCACGATCACTCGAGATAAATTCCATGAAGTGATACAAGTGAGCGTGGGTTTATACCAATACTCATAACTTATGAGTACTCATGAATGTTGCAGCAACCATTGCCATGCCTAAACACCTTTAAGGCATCTACAAACCCAATTCATGACAATCTTGATTCATACCTACTTCCGACGTATGATCGATTGTGGAGGTTTGAATAAATTAATTATTCTGGAAGTCAAAACATGCAAAACTGAAACAATAGTAAATAATTGACAATGATAGTAACACTTTACTCATAAATAAATCACAAATTTTATTCATCATCAATTGTCGATTACATTTTACAAGTTTCAGGAAAACTATCTAATCTGTAAAACTAATATCGTCCCTCAGCCCGATGCGTCTCGCATGCTGAAAATGCTTAACCCTCGTCAGTCCCTTCGTAAGGGGATCTGCAGGATTCTCATCTGACGATATCCTCCTTGTCACAAGGAGTCCTTCTTCAATCTTGTGTCTTATGAAGTGATATTTTCTGTCAATGTGTCGGGATCTGCCATGATCTCTTGGTTCCTTGGCTAAGATAACCGCAGCATTGTTGTCATAGAAAATCTCTATAGGTTCCTTAATAGCTGGTACAACTCCAAGGTCTCCGATGAAGTTCTTTAGCCATATCGCCTCCTTCGCTGCTTCACTCGCTGCTATATACTCTGATTCACAAGTCGAATCAGCCACCGTCTCCTGCTTGGAACTCTTCCAAGAAATTGCCCCTCCATTTAAGGTAAAGATCCAGCCCGACTGAGAGCGGAAATTATCCCTATCAGTCTGAAAACCAGCATCACTATACCCTAATATTTTCAAGTCATCACTGCCACCAAGGGTAAGGACCCAATCCTTAGTCCTCCGCAGGTACTTGAGAATGTTCTTTACCGCGGTCCAATGAGCTTTGCCAGGGTTCCCCTGAAACCTGCTGACCATGCTCAAAGCAAATGCCACATCAGGACGGGTACAAGTCATAGCATACATGATTGAGCCAACTGCGGAAGCATATGGTAATTGGCTCATCTCAGCTATCTCTGCCTCTGTACTCGGACTCTGAGTCTTACTCAGTTTGGTATTGCTTTGGATCGGTAAATCTCCTTTCTTGGAATTCTCCATGTTGAACCTTTTCAACACCTTATCCAAGTAGATACTCTAACTAAGTCCAATTAGTCTTCTACTCCTTTCTCTTAATATCCTTATCCCTAGGATATAGGTAGCCTCCCCTAGGTCCTTCATAGCAAAGCACTTCCCAAGCCAGGACTTAACCTCCTGCAAGGTTGGGATGTCATTTCCTATGAGTAGTATGTCATCCCCATACAATACCAAGAAGCTAACTATACTCCCACTAGCTCTGACATACACGCAAGACTCATCTTCGCTTCTCAAGAAGACAAACTCTTTTACCTTCTCATCAAAACAAAGATTCCAACTACGAGATGCTTGTTTTAATCCATAAATGGATCTCTCAAGCTTGCATACTCTATTAGGGTACTCTGCATTGACAAAACCCTCTGGCTTATTCATGTACACATCCTCAGCCAACTTTCCATTAAGGAAAGCGGTTTTGACATCCATTTGCCATATTTCATAATCACGAAATGCTGCAATGGCTAACATAACCCTAATAGACTTAATCTTGCCTACCGGCGAGAAGGTTTCATCATAATCAATACCTTGAGTTTGAGTAAAACCCTTCGCAACCAGTCGAGCCTTATAAGTATGCACTTTTCCTTCCATGTCGGTCTTCTTTTTGAAGATCCATTTGCACCCGACTGTTTTACGGCCCGGTACATTGTCAACCAAGTTCCAAACTTGATTGTCATACATGGACTGTATCTCGCTGTCCATAGCCTCCTTTCCATTTAGCAGACTCCGGGCCTGCCATGGCTTCCTTAAAACTGCTAGGTTCATCCAAATTTACTAGTGTACTATCACTAATAAACGTATCACCTTCCGTAGTAATATGAAAACCATAATAAAACGAAGGTGTGTTCCTAACCCGTGTGGAACGTCTCGGAGGTACAGACTCGTCAGCTGGATCAACAGGAGTTTCTTCCTCAGGTTGATTGCTAGTGTCTGAGGTTCCTTCACCAATTGATTCTTGAATTTCTTCAAGATCAATCTGCCTCGCACTGTCTCCTTGGCTTATAAATTCTTTCTCGCGAAAGATCCCTCTTCGTGCTACAAAGACCACATTCTCACTGGGTCTGTAGAAAAGGTAACCGAAGGATTTCTGTGGGTAGCCGATGAAAATACACCTTTCACTTCGGGGTTCAAGCTTATCATGAGTTTCACGCCTCACGAAGGCTTCGCAACCCCAAATTTTGATGTGGTCCAAATTGGGAACCTTCCCAGTCCACATCTCATGAGGTGTTTTGGTAACCTTCTTTGTAGGGACTAGATTAAGGATATGGGCGGCAGTCTCTAAGGCATACCCCCAAAAAGAGATTGGTAACGAAACTCGACTCATCATAGAGCGAACCATGTCCAACAAGGTACGATTACGCCTCTCAGCTACACCATTCAGCTGTGGTGTCCTGGGAGGAGTCAATTGTGAGACAATCCCACACTCCTTAAGATAGTCAAGGAACTCGGTACTAAGATACTCACCACCTCGATCGGATCGAAGCATCTTAATGTTCCTGCCCAATTGATTTTCTACTTCCTGCTTGAATTCCTTAAACCTTTCAAAGGTTTCGGACTTATGTTTGATTAAGTAGACATACCCATATCTACTAAAATCATCAATAAAAGTCACATAATACCGATTAGCGTCCCTTGTGGCGGTTTTGAATGGTCCACATACATCAGTATGTATTAGGTCCAACAAACCCTCACCCTTCTCACAAGTTCCAGTGAAGGGTGATTTTGTCATTTTTCGAAGTAGACAAGATTCACAACTATCATCTGATTTGAGGTCAAATGATTCCAAGACTCCACTCTTTTGGAGTTGGCCTATGCGTTTCTTGTTTACATGTCCAAGACGACAATGCCACAATGATGCTTTATCTAGGCTAGTAGAAGAATCAATATACAACACATTATTTCCTAAGTTGTCTACAATCGACACAGTTTCATACACACCATCACAAGGTAATGCTAACACATTATTAAAGAAAGCATTAATACCACCACATTCATTATCAAACGAAAAGGTAAAACCTTGTTTGTACAAAGCATGAAAAGAAATAATATTCCTCGCCATTTCAGACGAGTATACACATTTATTCAAATCTAATTTTAACCCATTATTAAGCAACAAAGTATAAACTCCAATCTTGGAAACAGGTGAAGCCTTCCTATTCCCCATGATTAAGTTTATCTTCCCGTGCTCCACATTCTCACTTCTTCTTAGGCCCTGCAAATCAGAACATATGTGAATACCACATCCTGTATCAAGCACCCAAGAGTTAGAATATGTTGAGTAATTAGACAATATAGTGTAAATACCTGCATAGGTGGGTTTCACTTTCCCATCCTTTAGATCCTGCAAGTACTTAGGGCAGTTTCGCTTCCAGTGTGCCTTTTCATGGCAATAAAAGCATTCAGCATCCTTTGGAATGGCAGAAGGAGTGACAGAACCGTTCTTAGTCTTTGATGAGGAGCCTTCAAGAGACTTTCCCTTGGTACCCTTCGAAGGGTGCTTCCTCTTTTTCCCTTTGCCTTGCACAATAGCTAAAACAGGGGTAGAAGTTGGAGTAGGAGTAGTAGAGGTAACAACCGCTTTACCCTTAAGACCGGTTTCAGCGGTCTTCAAGAGTCCTTGAAGCTTGCTGAGGGTAACTTCCTCCTTGTTCATATGATATGTCATTCGAAAATGATCATAACAAGAAGGCAAGGAGTGCAAAATGATGTCAATTGCTAACTCCTCGGGGATGTTAACATTCAGCTTCAGCAAACGGTCCACATACCTTTGCATCTTTTGCATGTGGCCCGTGACGGATTCACCGTCCTTCATGCGGGTAGTTATTATGGAGGAGATTATTTCATACCGCTCCTGACGAGCACTCTGATGGTACCTTTCCATCAAGTCTTGGTGCATCTCAAAAGGGTAGAAATCTTCATACGACTTTTGGAGCTCGGCTGTCATCGTGGCCATCATGATACATGCCACCTTAGTAGCATCTCTCTCATGAGTCCTGAATTCAGCGATCTCCTCAGGAGTAGCAGTAGACTCATCAAGTTCTTTTAACTCCTTATCGAGGACATATTCCTTGTCCTCGTAACGAGTAACCATCCTGATGTTCCTAATCCAGTCCATGAAGTTGGAACCATCAAAGATGACCCTCCCACAAAGATTCATGAGAGAGAAAGAACCAGTTGGGTTAGAGCCTGAAGCATTAGTGTTGGAAGACATCTGAAAGAAGAAAGTAAGTTTAGATTAGATATTTAGGATCCTTAATAAGACACCCAAATGTAATATTAAGGCTAGGATCCAATCACAATATATTACACTTAGAAGAGGGATGCCGTAATCTAAGTAATAATATATTTGAAAGGTAGGTGAATGACGATTCACCAATTTCCACCATGAAAACGAAATGATTTATTAGGTTTAATTGGATTTGAAATTCCTAGATTCTTTTGAGATTCATTGAGCTTTTCAATGGCATGTTTCAATCTCGATTGTGCCCTTCAAGTTTTGTGACTGGGATGCCGAGGATCACAAAACAAGGTGTGAATAACCATGCTAACTCACTTGGTACTCCTAATATTATCACCTAATCAATGTGCCAGTTAACCACACACGCTCCATTGATCTATGAGAACATTAAGTTACCCTTCGTGATCCTTAGTAGTCTAATTAGTGTGCCGGTTAACCACACACGCTCCACTAACGACTTGGTAAGGTACAAAGTGTGAATTCCATGGATTAGCACCATGTTCACATTTTCCTAAAATAACTAAGATTGGGAATTAAAAGAGTTTAGTTATTTTATAATATTCATTATACTTTTAATGAGGATTTAAAGTCATTGTTCTACCCGTTCGGCTAACGACCCTCCACCGATCAAGCAAGCGGTGGGTGAGAGTATACACCCATTAAGTCACCATTTTATAGGCAACAACCTTATATCCACCTTATAGACCGGCTTCGTGAATGAGGCCTACTAACGGTAAAACGACTTATTCTTATACATATATATAATAATTAACCATTAATGTTATAAATAGTATAAGGGTTGAATTTTAACTTTTAAAACTCTAAGGTTTGGAATTAAAGTTTATTAAAGTGTGTGAAACTTTACAAATTCCAAAACTTGAGGGCAAGTTTTGTAACTTTGCAAAACTCTTCATTTCATAACTTATGAATTAAAGGTTCATAAAAATGAAGACTCTTCATTTTCATGTAACTTATGTGTTTTAAGTGTGTGTTAAATGAAAGTGACCTTTGGTAATCCATAACTTGAGGACAAATTATGGACTCCATTAAAACACATAAATGATAAAGAATTAATCCTAAACAATTCAGCAAATAATTCCTATCATTTTCTAAATTCATAAGAACATGAACATGATCATCAAAATTCAAGAATTATATGAACACATAAAATCATGGAATTTTGATATATGCTATTGTAAATGGATTAGAACAACCATTACACCAACTAAAATAAGTTTTATAACACCAAAACAGTTTAGGGTAATGTTTCTAGTCCATTTCCAGCAGCAAAAGACGAGATTCTGCATTCTTTCGATCCTACTCGTCGAGTGCACGAACTTACTCGTCGAGTAGGTTGAAGTTTGCCTTGGACTCGGCGAGTCCCCCCAATGGACTCGGCGAGTCTACCATGCAGACAGCAACGATTTCGACTTTTTTCACTATTTTGCATCAAGTATCAAACAAGCAAGCCTAGGCTCTGATACCACTGTTGGGTTTTGAGCAATCTAACACTTCCTAAGTGTGCATGCAACCCTAATAAACCTTGGATCTATGTTTGTCTAAATACATGCAAAATAATAATTTTCCAAGGTTTATAACCTATCTAACATGGCATGGGGAACATTACAACATAAAAGAGTTAGAAGAGATTACATACCTTTTGGTGAGTTGGGTTCTTAGGAGTTTGAGGGCCAAGCACCAATAGTGTGAATGCCTCAAATGGAATCACAAACACCACAATTTCTTGGAAAACTTTGATAGAGTATATACACCTTGTATAAATCGGCCACACACATGCACACACACACTAGTTCACTAGTATTCTCTTAGACTTACTTAAGCTCCATTTCATGCTCCATAAGCATGCTTATATAGTATGCATGGTTAGGGTGAAACCCTAATAACCCATGTCTTTTCCTTTTCCAAGGATCCATGGGTTAAAAGCTCCATGGATCATCCATGGACTTCCACATAAGCCTAGCCCATTAACAAATGAGTATTAGCCCACACTATATAAAACAAATAGCCCATAATTTAATTAGTATTCCTTTTAATCTCTAAATTAATTCATGATTAATTTAAGACTAAAAACTAATTAAATAACGTAACTTCATATTAATATATTATAACTCATAATATATTAATAAACATATGTGTATAACTCTCATAAAGTTATCCATAATAGTTTGGATGAGATGCAACCCAAATGGACCATGCCGGTCGGGTCAAGTATATACCAAATAAGTTATGGACTTAGACACTTTATCCAACAGATAACTCACCTCGAAACTACAGGTTGAAAGGATAAGATCCCGCTGCTCCGAACTCCGACACGAAGTCCTCCACTGAACACCAAAACACTCAACTCAATATATATCCTTAATTACCAAAATACCTCTGGAAGACAACTGGTCAACCTTGGACAAGGTTAAAGTCAACCTTTGACTGACTCTACTCGCCGAGTCAACCCGATGACTCGCCGAGTCCCTATGCTTAGAACTTCCCTTAATCCGCGACCTAACTCGCCGAGTCACCCTGAGACTCGCCGAGTCCAACAAATCTGAGTCCACTCGCACCCCAGTCACCGAGTGATCCCTTGACTCACTGATTCTCGACTCAACCAGAAAAATATTGGGACTCTTC
The DNA here is from genome assembly GCF_052625555.1 of Lactuca saligna. Lineage (NCBI taxonomy): Eukaryota > Viridiplantae > Streptophyta > Magnoliopsida > Asterales > Asteraceae > Lactuca > Lactuca saligna. The sequence goes on from NC_136425.1 coordinate 107,772,815, forward strand.
GACAAGACTCGCCGAGTCCAAGAACAGACTCGCTGAGTCTGAGGCTATCTTCAACCTACTCGCCGAGTACCACCGGTCTGAATCCATACAGAAGCATTCCAGGCCATGCAATTGATCCAAAACATAGATCTAGCCTCCTACAATTCATCCATCACGTAAAGTGGCAAACATTACGTGAATCCAAAGAGATCTAGGCCTTATTCACTTTACATCTAGGGTTTGGGACATGATAGCTTCACTAAGCACTCAACACAGGGACTTTAATGCACTCTAGGCCTTCAATATTCCAGATCTGAGGTAGCAACCTCAGATCTAACCTCCAAACTCCAAAACATACCAAGATAAGCTCCCCATAAACCCCAAAATGATGAATCCATATGAGTGATAGCCCCAGAACGAGATATTACCTCAAAAGAATGCCCCAACTGCAATGAAACTCGAATCCATGCAAAGCCCTTTGATCCAAGCCTCTTCTCCTTCAATATTTCTTCAACAAACACCTCCCCAAGCTCCAAATGCACTCCAATCTTCTTTAATCACGCTTTCTAGGGTTTCTGGACTTCAAGGGGGATCAAAGAGGCTGGGGAGAGGATATAATGTTCTTTAAATAGGGCTCATTCCCCGAATTTAGGGTTTTCTCCACTCAGCACCTACTCGCCAAGTCCATCTTTGGACTCGCCGAGTAGGCCACTAGACTCGCGACCAAAGTCGCGACCCTACTCGCCGAGTCCATCCATGGAATCGCCAAGTTGCCCTTCAAAATTCACACTTTTAGTCCTTCAACTCTACTCTTGCTATAAATAACCATGCACCACTCAATTCCCGATCCGAATCCAACTCTATCCATACCATGCTGACAGAAAGACACACTCTTCAGAGCAACTCCCATGAGTTCTCCTCTTGCAATCGCATGCACATGCTGAACTAGCTCTAGCACCCTCGGGTTAGGAAACCCATTACTCTGACGAACCTCAAAACATCCCTCAAGATGAACCACTGATACACAAATCCTTTACCGAAATCAAGCTGGGAATCCAAAACTCCATATCTGCATCCCAAACCGCTGCCGCACATGCTGCTCAATGACACCATCGGACCACTCTGATCATAACTCTACACTGCCGCTTTCATTTCCGCGAATTTGCACTCCCCTTCGGAATTACATTCCTCCCTTTTTCCTTACCAAGGAAAACCACTCGACCGCCTTGTCACCACGACAAGTACTACGTTGCTCACCCAACGCTACACCACCTCTTTATAGCATAACCGCTATCCCATGCACCATACATACTCTGAATCCACCCGAGAAGACCCTCAAGTCCATGCACTACCTCCACTGATTGCGATCAATATCCTAGGCCAGACCTTGCAACGCTAACATATCGCGACATACTCAATCCATTACCTCGCACCGATCTAACGACATATGAAGAGTCTTCATCATGACTGGGCCACCTCACCAGGTCTTCAGTCAATCTGGACCACTCTCAAAACCTTCAGCCAATCTGGGCTGCCCTCCAGGGCCTTCAGTCTGGCTAGACCATCCCCCGAGCCTTCGGTCTGACTGGTACGCCTTCCGGCCTTCAGTCTATCCGGACCGCTCAACTAGCATTCATCATTCCGAGTTACCTCTACGGGAAATCCTCCCAAGCGTTCTGTTCTAGCCCTCTAGGGGTTCCGAACTCTAACTCCATCATACATACTCGATCTCAGCCTGATCCCAGGCCCTGCACAATCACTGGCATAGGTCTGTATCTCGTCCCACACACCCGCTACTCACCCATACCAGCCTGCTCTCGGCTGAAAGAATTACTGCCGAAACCCAAGCAGCTAAGTAACCTCTCCAATCTATGGATCATCCGGAGAATTTCCAATTCTCCCCCACTTAAGACACTGACTATCAACCACCGATCGCCATCACCGACCTCCCAAAAATTAACCTTGCACAAATTCCAACGCTTACATGCAGACTGATTCCCACTAGCCTTAGCAACCTTCGCAAAAAACATTCCCACACTGATTATTCCGCCCAAAAGTACTCAGTACTCAGCTAACCACTCCTTAGACTGCCGATGCTACCTGACATTCAAACCAACGCTGCATCTCCACTAATATAACCAACGATAGCCCGAAACACTAATCCATAACCATACTTAAACCTTCAAGGAACAACGGATACCAAAACGAAAACTCGAAGCACTACCCCATAACCATGCCAAACTCTCAAGGAACAACGAATACCAAAACGAAAACCACCCAACGAGACTAGCAGATAAACGATACTCCACAATAATCATAAGTAAACAAGACAACAAGGAAGAAACATACTCGTAGCTACATCCGGCACTGCTCTAACCTCCTCCGCTGCAAGCTAAAAAGCACGACCCTAAGCCCTTAGGGGCTCCGCTCCACCCTGACCTCCACCTGTGATTCTCAAAGTGGTCGGTGCTGGAGCCTGCACCGGTCCTGTAGCAAGCTGTGGACAGTTGACCCTCAAGTGCCCAACTTGATGACAATGATTACAGATCCTCAAATCACGAACCAGCACTGACTGCCGATAATCCCTCGCATAGTGCCCCTCCTTTCCGCACTTGCGACATGCACCACCGGACCGACAAACTCCGCATGACCCCTCCCACACTTTCCACAAACGTGGCTGCCCTGATCTCCCATCCTGGAATCAATGGTCTTAGACCATTTCATCGTCGGCTGCGACTGAACCGGAGCTTGCCTCAGCTCACGCATCCGCAACTCAATCTCTAACTCACGCCGCCTAACGACCTCCTGCAATTCCAACAAGGTCTCCCACCTCTGCGCGAACACAAACTGCCTGATGTCCCTCTTTAGCATACTCAGACATCGGGACATCTGAGCCTGCTCCGAAGCGAACTCAGGGAAAACCATCGCCCTCTCAGTAAACATCCTGGTGATTTCCATCACCGACTCCGTATCCTGCTTCAGCTCAAGGAACTCCTGAGCCAACGTCTCCCTCTCGACCTACGGAACATAGCGAGTGATGAACATCTCTCTGAACTGATCCCATGAAATCGCAGCCCTCTGCGCATCTGAGTATGACCCTGTGGTCAATCTCCACCAATCCTTTGCCCCGAGCCTTAACAGGTTCAGAGCACACCTCACCCTCTGATCAGCAGGGCATGAACACGTGAAGAAACACCCCTCCACATCTGATAACCATCTCATAGCAACGATCGGATCCTGAACTCCATCGAAGGTGGGAGGCTTCGTATTATCGGAGTCCTGATACTGAAAACCTCTACTAGCTCCTACTCGTTCCGCTGCTACAGCCGTTGTAGCCGCCGCGGCAGCCGTCTCCGTGAGAGCTGCATAACGCTCATCAAAATACTCCACCATGGCGGTCTTGATCGACCTAAACAGTTCCGGCAGCTCGGCCCAGAACAATGTAGCAACCTCAGCATGCAGGATGTCCCGAATCCTCGCATCCAACTCGTGCACACTCATCTGACCAATAACCTCGGATGGTACTGACCCGTCTGCAACTCCTTCTCCTGCACCCGATCCTGACCCGGATCCACTCCCAGCATGCCTCGAAATCTCCATACTGAAAATAAACCACAAAACCTCAGACACTTCCCACTATCCCGGGAACCAACTCTCAACCTAAACCTAAAGGTCATGGTTTCCCTGATACACGTATGGGTCCTGTGCTTTCTGTAGTACGGGCCCATACTACCTTCCACACCTACCCATATTTGTATGAAGTACTACCACAACACCCTAGCAACAAATATACATAGCAAGCGCTCGATCCTCACTCCTAGAGGAACACTGGAAATCTCAACAGAGGAAAACCCTAGGCTAGCAGGCATCACAAAACAGGCAACATTATCATGAAATCCTGAAGATCCCTAGCCTATCACTAGCATGCTGTTCTATCAAGCACAATAAAACAAATATCATGAATGGTAATTTGGGGTTACTTACTGGCTCTGGCTGATCGTACCTCCGCGTCCTCCTTTTACTTAATTTGAAAACCATTTTAATTTCTCTTTTTTTTTAAACCCTCCTCGATTTGAGACTAGAGTCACACGAGTGTTCCTCCAATTCACTTAAACCAAGGCTCTGATACCAACTTGTAACGACCAAAAATTTCAACATAATTTAAACTTTTCAAACAATTCATTTTAATAACATTATTACAAAAAGGTTTTCAATACATTATTTATCAGAATATTCCCAGGTCTATTTCATAAAACATAAACGCGAGGAACGGTATGATCACGCCTTTGCCTTGCCACAGTCTCCTGAAGAACCTGAAAAACATTAAACAACAACTGTAAGCCCGAAAGCTTAGTGAGATAACCCAGAAATACCAACCACATTTACGCCCTTCCAGGCTACGACCTTCCGGTCCAAAACATATTGCCTTCCGGCCCATAACATATTGCCTTCTAGCCCATAGCATAAAAAGCATACATAACATAACAGAACATAGAACAACCATGCATATCTGGTTTACTGTGTGACTGGTCTGCCATATCGGGCCTTCAGTCCACCGAATCCAACCTCCGAGTCTAGTCATGTCCTTCGAGTCTACAATGTGGTTGGTCCGCCCGCACCGGGCCTTCAACCCACCTGGTCCAATCTCTGAGTCTACAGTATGACTGGTCTGCCCGCATCGGGCCTTCAGTCTGGTCCACTCTCCGAGCCTCGGCACGTCTGGTCCGCCCTCGTAGGGCCTATAGCCTATCCGGACTGCTTGCTGGGCCTTCGGAACAACCGGTCCGCCTTGGGTATCTTGGCCTACAACACAAAGTAGGACCCACCTCAACCCATCTCAAGTCCATGTGCACATAACATACAATCATATAACAGTCATAGTCAACAAACCGATCAAGCATATCATATAACATATCATTACCCTAACCAGGTAACTGACTTAACCGGTCACTAGCATAGCACCACTCTACATATTGGGAAACCGACCTTAATCAGGTCTCTAGCATATACCATCCTAGGTACCAGGATGCAGACATGTCAAGAAATAACATAACAACCATATCCGAATCACAATCCAATAAAGGGCCGGCCTTGGTGCCTTAGACCCTGCCGATATAGTGAGGATAACTCACCTCGAAACTGCCTGCTGAAAGGATAAGATCCCGCGGCTCTGAACTCCGACACAAACTCCTCCACTGAACACCAAAACACTCAACTCAATATATATCCTTAATTACCAAAATACCCCTGGAAGATAACTGGTCAACCTTGGACAAGGTTAAAGTCAACCCCTGACTGACTCTACTCGTCGAGTCAACCCGATGACTCGCTAAGTCCCTATGCTCAGAACTTCCCTCAATCCGCGACCTAACTCGCTGAGTCACCCTGAGACTCGCCGAGTCCAACAACTCTGAGTCCACTCGCACCCCACTCACCGAGTGATCCCTTGACTCACCTATTCTCGACTCAACCAGAAAAATATTGGGACTCTTCGACAAGACTCGCCGAGTCCAAGAACAGACTCGCCGAGTCTGAGGCTATCTTCAACCTACTCGCTGAGTTGTTCATCCAACTCGTCGTGTTCCAGCTTATCTTCAAGCAACTCGTCGAGTCCACCCATGTGACTCACCGAGTACCACCGGTCTGAATCCATACAGAAGCATTCCAGGCCATGTAATTGATCCAAAACATAGATCTAGCATCCTACAATCCATCCATCATGTAAAGTGGCAAACATTACGTGAATCCAAAGAGATCTAGGCGTTATTCACTTTACAGCTAGGGTTTGGGACATGATAGCTTCACTAAGCACTCAACACAGGGACTTTAATGCACTCTAGGCCTTCAATATTCCAGATCTGAGGTAGCAACCTCAGATCTAACCTCCAAACTCCAAAACATACCAAGATAAGCTCCCCATAAACCCCAAAATGATGACTCCATATGAGTGATAGCCCAAGAACAAGATATTACCTCAAAAGAATGCCCCAACTGCAATGAAACTCGAATCCAAGCAAAGCCCTTTGATCCAAGCCTCTTCTCCTTCAAGATTTCTTCAACAAACACCTCCCCAAGCTCCAAATGCACTCCAATCTTCTTTAATCACGCTTTCTAGGATTTCTAGACTTCAAGGGGGATCAAAGAGGCTGGGGAGAGGATATAATGTTCTTTAAATAGGGCTCATTCCCCAAATTTAGGGTTTTCTCCACTCAGCACCTACTCGCCGAGTCCATCTTTGGACTCGCCGAGTAGGCCACTAGACTCGCGACCAAAGTCGCGACCCTACTCCCCGAGTCCATCCATGGAATCGCCAAGTTGCCCTTCAAAATTCACACTTTTAGTCCTTCAACTCTACTCTTGCTATTCCGGGATGTTACAGCTAATATCAAAATTTCTTGATTTTATGTGTTCTTGAAGTTTTGATCTTCATATTCATGTTCTTATGAGATTAGTTGATAATAGGAATTATTTGTAGCTTCTTGCTAGTTTTTAATTCTTGATCATTATGTGTTTTAATGGAATCCATAACTTGTCCTCAAGTTATGGATTACCAAAAGGCTCTTTCTTTTAAAGTTCATTAAAACACATAGGTTATAAAAAATGCAAAGTCACTCATTTTAATAAACCCATTAATCTCATAAGTTATGAATTGAAGAGTTTTTTGTAAAATTTATAAAACTTGCCCTCAAGTTTTGGAACATGTAAAGACTTCTAAAATCTTTAGTTCCAACCCTTAGATTTTTAAAAGTTAAAATCAACCATTATACTTTATAATATTATAAGTTAATATATATATATATATATATATATATATATATATATATATATGTGTGTGTGTGTGTGTGTGTATGTGTGTGTGTGTGTAAGAGCGAGTCGTCTTACCGTTAGTAGGCCTCATTCACGAAGCCGGTCTATAAGGGGGGTATAAGGTTGTTACCTATAAACTGGCAACTTAATGGGTGTCCACTCTCACCCACCGCTTCCTTGATCGATGGAGGGTCATTAGCCGAACGGGTAGGACAAGGACTTATAAATTCTCATAAAAAGTATGATGAATAGTATGAAGCAACTAAATGTTTTATTAAATTCCCAATCTTAGTTACTTTAGGAAAAATGTGAATAAGGTGCTAATCCATGAAATGACACTTTACACTTTGATTGAGTCGTTAGTGGAGCGTGTGTGGTTTACCGACACACTAACTTGGACTTAACACGGTAGGATCATAGTATCGATGGAGCATGTTTGGTTAACCGGCACATCAATTGAGTGATAAACATTAAGGGTACCAAGTGATTTGCATGGTTACTTCACACCTCGTTTTGTGGTCCTAGGTAACATGGAGGGCACACTCGAGATTCAAACATGCATTTGAAAAGTTCATTGAATCTCAAAAGAATCTAGGAATTTCCAAGAACCAAATTAAAACCTAATAATTTTTTTAGTTTCGGGTTTTGGTGGAAATTGGTGAATCATCATTCACCTTCCTTTCAAATATGTTATAGCTTAGATTACGACATACCTCTTCTAAGTTATAATATATTGTGATTGGTTCCTAGCCTTAATATTACATTTGAGTGTTTTATTAAGGACTATCTTTATATCTAAACTAAACTTGTTCTCTTTTTCCAGATGTTTTGCAATAACACTGCTTCTGGCTCAAACCCTACCGACTCTTTTTCTTTCATGAACCTATGTGCGAGGATCATCTTCGATGGTTACAACTTTATGGATTGGATCCGGAACATTAGGATGTTAACTCGCTATGAGGACAAGGAATATGTCCCCGACAAGGAGCTGGAGGAGATCAATGAGTCCATTGCTACTCCTTTGGAGATCGTTGACTTCAAGACTCATGAAAGAGATGCCACCAAAGTGGCATGCATCATGATGGCCACCATGACAGCTGAACTCCAGAAGTCCTATGAGGACTACTACCCTTTTGAGATGCACAAAGATATGATGGAAAGATACCATCAGAATGCTCGTCAAGAGCGATATGAAATAATCTCCTCCATGATAACAACCAGGATGAAGGATGGAGAATCCGTCATGACATACCTTCGTATTATGATCAATTCCACATGACATACCACATGAATAAGGAAGAAGTCACACTCAGCAAACTTCAAGGACTCTTGAAGACCGCCGAAAGTGGTCTTAAGGGTAAGTCGGTTGTTAACACTCCTACTCCTACTCCAAACTCCGCCTCTGTCTTGACAATCGGGAATGGTAAAGGGAAGAAGAGAAAGAGCTCTTCGAAGGGTACCAAGGCTAGGACCCTTGATGGCTCTTATTCAAGTGGAACCAAGAAAGGTTCCTTCTTCTGACCCAAAATAGGCTGAATTATTCTATTGTCATGAAAAGTCACATTGGAAGCGGAACTGCCCAAAGTACCAACAATATGTGAAGGATGGGAAAGTCAAACCCAACCATGTAGGTATTTACACTATTCTATCTAATAAATCACCATATTTGAACTATTGGGTCCTTGATACCGGTTGTGGTATTCATATATGTTCTGATATGCAGGGACTAAGAAGAAGTGAGAATGTGGAGCATGGAAAGATAAACTTGATCATGGGGAATATGAAAGCTTCACCTGTCACCAAGATTGGAGTTTATACTTTATTGCTAAGTAGTGAGTTTAGTTTAGATTTGAATAAATGTTGTTATTTGCTAGAAATGGCAAGAAACATTATTTGCTTTCATGCTTTGCACAAAAAAGGGTTTACCTTTTCTTTTGATAATGAAAATTGTGGAATAAATGATTTCTTTAATAATGTTCTTTATTTTAAAGCATTACCTTGTGATGGTGTGTATGAAGCTGTATCTGTTGTAGATAATCTAGGAAATAATGTAATGTGTATTGATTCTTCAAGTAATAATAACTTGGATAAAGCATCATTATGGCATTGTCGTCTTGGACATGTGAGCAAGAAACGCATAGGCCAACTCCAAAAGGATGGAGTCTTGGAGTCATTTGACCTAAAGTCAGATGATAGTTGGGAATCATGCTTAGTTGGAAAAATGACAAAGTCACCCTTCATAGGTGCCTGTGAGAGGGGTGAAGGTTTGTTGGATCTCATACACACGAATATGTGTGGACCCTTCAAAACTGCCACAAGGGATGCTAATCGTTATTATTTAACTTTTACTGATGATTATAGTAGATATGGATATGTCAACTTAATCAAGCATAAGTTAGAGACTTTCGAGAGGTTTAAAGAGTTTAAACAGGAAGTCGAGAATCAATTGGGCAGGAACACTAAGGTGCTTCGATCCGATCGAGGTGGTGAGTATCTTAGTTCAAAGTTCCTCGACTATCTTAAGGAATGTGGGATTGTCTCATTACTGACACCTCCCAGGACATCACAGTTGAATGGTGTGGATGATAGGCACAATCGAACCTTGTTGGATATGGTTTGTTCTATGATGAGTTGATCTTATCTACCAATATCATTTTGGGGGTATGCCTTAGAGGCTGCCACCCATATCCTTAATCTGGTCCCTACAAAGAAAGTTGTCAAAACTCCTCATGAGATGTGGACTGGTAAAGTACCCAAACTAGACCACATCAAGATCTGGGGTTGCGAGGTTTTCGTGAGACGTGAGACTCACGATAAGCTCAAAGCTCAAAGCGAGAGGTGTATTTTCATTGGCTACCCACATAAATCCTTTGGTTACTTCTTCTACCGACCTAGTGACAATGTGGTCTTTGTAGAAAGGAGGGGTGTCTTTCGAGAAAGAGAGTTCATAAGCTAAGGAAACAGTGGGAGGCAAATTGATCTTGGAGAAATTCAAGAGTTAAGTGGTGAAGGAACTTCAAACCCTAGCACTCAACCCGAGGAGGAAACTCCTGTTGAGCCAAATGATAAGTTTGAACCTCTGAGGCGTTCCACAAGGGTTAGTAATGCACCTGAGCATTATTATGGTTTCAATATTACTGCAGAAGGTGATATACTTATCAGTGATGAGACACTGGTAGGTCTGGATGAACCTAACAGCTACGCGGAAGCCATGGTAGGCCTCGAGTCTACTAAATGGAAAGAGGCAATGGACAGCGAGATACAATCCATGTATGAAAATCAAGTTTGGAAATATGTTGACAATGTACCAGGTCATAAGATAGTTGGGTGCAAATGGATCTTTTAGAAGAAGACTGACATGGATGGTAATGTACACACTTATAAGGCGTTTTCTCAAACTCCAGGAGTTGATTATGATGAGACCTTTTCTCAAGTGGCCAAGATTAAGTCTATTAGGTTTCTATTAGCCATCACTGCATTTCATGATTATGAAATATGGCAAATGGATGTCGAAACCGCATTACTTAATGGAAGTTTGGCTGAAGATGTTTACATGAGTCATCTAGAGGGTTTTGTCAGTACATAATATCCTAATAGAGTGTGTAAACTCGAGAAATCCATTTATGTATTGAAACAGACACCTCGCAGATGGAATCTTTGCTTCAATGAGAAAGTCAAAGAGTTTGGCTTTTCGAGGAGTGAAGATGAGTCTCATGCCTATGTCAAGGCTAGTGGGAGTATAGTTAGCTTTTTGGTACTGTATGTGGATGACATACTGTGACAACCCGAAGTTCGTTCTGTCATCGTAACCCGTTCCATCATTAAAAATTCATCGTTTTGAATTGTTTCCGTTTCGTTCTAAATTAATTCATTAATTTTGAGTTTGCCATTATGACTTAATTAGTATCCAAACACGTTAGAAACTCATGAAAACGTCCCAATCTAGTAATGAGAAAAATTTTAGTTTCATTCATATCGGGTTACGACAACTTAATCGGGTGCGACCAAAAGCCTCGCTTAACATTAGTATCGTGTAGAATTCCACCGTGTCCCAAACTTTAACCATATATAAAGTTGATTAAGTCTCATTTGAAGCCTTTTCACTCTCTCTATAACCTCTCTCCTCAAGTCCAAGTTCTTGATCCAAAATCACTCATTTCAAGCTCCAAATCATCAAGGTAAGTATCCTAGCTCCTAGTATAACATCTTTAGCCTTCAAATTTGTGGTTAATCTATGAAATAGGACCATTATCATGAGTTTACGGCCATAGAACAGTCCTAGACCGTGAACTTACATAAAATGGGTTTTGGAGCCCAAAAACCCTTCTAAACCACCTTTGGAGCTTAGATATGGCTTAAGGACTTATTGGAATGGACTTGGAACACCTTGAACTCATCATTTAGGGAGTAAACATGAGTTTACTACCCAAGAACATGCTTGGGCCGTAAACACCCTTTCATGGGTAGTAAACTCATTTTAAGGTGTTAAAATGCCACTTAAACACCTCATATGCCTTGGAATAAAGTCTAGAAGCAACCAAAAACAAGTTAGAGGCCTTAAACTTAATTAAAATCATCTCCCATAGGAGCTTACGACCGTAGAACCCCCGATGAATGGGTTTATGGGCCGTAAACTCCTATATCTTGGTCAAAGTGTGCCCTAAATTCACCCTATGACTTGTAAAATGAGTTTAAATTACATGTGATTACTCTAGGACCACCAAAACACATTAAGACATGGCACATAAGAGTTTACGGTTGTAAACTCATAGTTTACTGCCGTAAACTGCTCAATTGGCCCCTTTCATGTTCAAATCTCATTCTAATGCCTTAAAACCAAACCTAGCTTCATCCCTCAAATGTTGTAAGGTCATTTAGCACTCAACAGCACCACCCCTGAGTTTACGACCGTAAACTCATGGGGACGTGGTGTTTAGGGCTGAAAACTCTTCTAAGAGTTTACTCTAGAAGAGTAAACTCCATTCCTAAGCCATACACCCCTTTAAATGCCACTCGGGTGACTCCAAACACTTGAAATGAAGTGTTTTCGCGACTAGAAGTGTAAATCCTCAACTAATTAGTATTAAAAAGCCTAATTAGATAAAAATGTGTATCTTTTTATATTACATAGGAACCTCACACGCGTTCAAGCCCCGAACTGAAGTTTGGCATCCAAACTGACACATTCCGCGATTTGTGAGTTCATACCCCTACCCTTTTTCAATGTTTTTCAAATGTTTTCAGGGGGGAATACAAGAAAAAGTACAAGGAAATCTTGTACTCAAACTTATTATTTCAGTTTAAATGTTTATATTTTGTATGTTTTTAATATCGAAAACTGTGTTAACAAATAATTCGAATTGCAGAGTTAACTTTCAGACTAATCATAGATTTCTTGATAAAGTGTTATAATCTATGTTATATTTCATAATTTATGAATAATTCATACTAATCATCAATTAGGATTAATACGAATACGAAAGTACAACTAGGATTAGAGCGAATACAAAAGTACAACTAGGAACAGAGCGAGTACGAAAGTACAGCTAGGAACAGAGCGAATACGAAAGTACAACTAGGAATAGAGAGAATACAAAAGTTCAGCTAGGAATAATACGAATACGAATACGAATACGAATATGAATACGAATACGAATACGAATACGAATACGAATACGAATACAAATAGGAATAGGAATAGGAATAGGAATAGGAATATGAATATGAATACGAATACGAATACAAATAAGAATACGAATACGAATACAAATACGAATAGGAATAGGAATACAAATACGAATACAAATACGAATACGAATACAAATATGAATACGAATAGGAATAGGAATACGAATATGAAAGCACGCCTCTGGATACATTCGAGTGTAGAATAGGTAGGATATAAGAATACCTAGCTAATACAACAAGTATGTTAGATAATTGTACATTACATTTGGATTCAACAACTGAACTTTACTTTTAAGGAAAATAAGGGTTTTTCCTGGGATAACAAACTGTACATAACCAGATTGTATAATAAACGGATAACTCAACAAAACTTATAAGAAAATACGGGATTTTCTTAAATAGGAAACTTTTTCGGAAAACCAAAGGAAACTTGTACATTTTCAGAAAACAAACCTCTTATGAACTCACAAGCTTTATGCTGATTTTGAAACTGCTTGTATTCTCAGGTCCATATTAGATAGGTACATCGCGATCTTTTGGAGAAGAAGGAGCGTATAGAAGACTCGTCTTAACTTTTGTTCATATGATATATATGTATAACCATTGTAACTCTTTGTTTTCAATCAAATGTAATAACTCTATGTAATGTATTATTTTGTGTTTACTATGCTTACTATGTACATTGGTTGCGATATACATGATGTCCTCCGCCCCGGAACGTTTCCGCCTTCGGTTTCGGGGTGTGACACATACTACTCATAGGAAATGACATCCCAACTTTGCAAGAAGTTAAGTCCTGGCTTGGGAAGTGTTTCTCTATGAAAGACCTAGGAGAAGCTGCCTATATTATGGGGATAAGGATTCTGAGAAACCGGAGTAAAAGACTGATTGGACTCAGTTAGACTACCTTCACGGAGAAGGTGTTGATGAGATTCAGCATGCAGGACTCCAAGAAAGGAGATCTACCCATCCAGAGTAACCCCAGACTGAGTAAAACTCAGAGCCCGAGTACTGAGGATGAGATAGCAGAAATGAGTTGAGTACCTTATGCTTCTGCAGTAGGATCGATCATGTATGTTATGACGTGTACTCGACTTGATGTATCCTTTTCTTTGAGCATGGTTAGCAGATATCTGGGGAATCCTGGAAAGGCTCACTGGACTGCGGTGAAGTATATCCTCAAGTACCTATGGATGACTAAGAACTGGGTCCTTACCCTCGGTGGGAGTGATGACTTGAGAGTTGTAGGGTATAGTGATGCTAGATTTCAGACTGATAGGGATAATTTCCGCTCTCAGTCAGGCTGGGTGTTTACCTTAAACGGAGGAGCAATTACTTGGAAGAGTTCCAAGCAAGAGACAGTGGTTGATTCAACTTGCGAATCAGAGTATATAGCAGCAAGCAAGGCAGAAAAGGAGGCGATATGGCTGAAGAACTTCATTGGAGACCTTGTAATTGTACCAGCTATAAAGGGGGTAATGGAAATTTTCTGTGATAATGAAAGTGCAGTTTCCTTAGCCAAGGAACCAACGGATCATGGGAGATCCAGACACATCGACATAAAATACCATTTCATCAGACATCGAATAGAAGAAGGACTCCTCGTGGGAAAGAGGGTATCATCGGATGAGAACCCAGCAGATCCCCTCATGAAGGGACTGACTCGGGTTAAGCATCTCCAGCATGCTCGGAGCATAGGGCTGAAGGATGATATTGGTTTTAGTAGTTAGATAATTTTGAAATTTGTAAAGTGTAATTGACATTTGATGATAAATAAAAGTGTTTATTTATGAGTAAAGTGTTGCTATCTTTTGTCAATCGTTTACTATATTTCTTTTACATGTTTTGACTTCCAGAATAATTATGTTTGGTATATCATATTAATCGAACCTCCACAGTTAGTCATATGTTGGAAGTAGGTATGAATCAAGACTGTCATGAGTGATTGCAGAGGTCTAAGTTGTTGGACATGGGTATAACACTCATGAGTGCTTATAAGTTCTGAGCATTGGAATCAACCCACGCTCACTGGTATCACTTCATGGAATTTATCTCGAGTGATCGTGAGATGGTAATATCATATAAGTCTTCAAACCTATAGATATGACTTGTTTCCTATGAGTTGGTTATGTATTGATCGTACGAAAACGCATTGGTAACTCGATGTTATAAAACGTACTTTTGTGTGTGATTTAACAAGTAGTAGAACAAGCATTTGAGTCGAAGTTTATTTGTTCCTTCTTGGATTAGAAGCAATATCTGGGCCCCTCGATGATTTTATTTTGACCTATGTAGCGGGCCCGGTCAGAACCGAATTGATGTGTTCAATTTAGTTATATGTCAAACAAATCGGAAATCGGGAAACAAATTGTTGGACAATTAGAAAGACATTGTTCCATGTATTTGTCTAGCTGATATCTAGAACAGAGGATTATATGATCATTATCTTAAATGGCGTATCATCATTTTCTCAATTCTGAGAAACCTTGAAAAGAGCTACGATTGCTGATCGGTTCCTGAACTCATTCTTGCAGATATAGTGACTAGACTTATCCAAGTGGGAGACTGTTGGATAAGGTGTATAAGTCCATAACTATATTTGGTATGTATTTGACCCGACCCAGCATGGTCCATTTAAGTTACATGGCATCATGCATTTGGATAGACTAAATGAGAGAAATAACACTTGTGCTTTATTAATATATTAGAAATTCTAATATATTAATAATATTATTTGATTAGTCTTGATCAAGAATTAATTTGGAATTAATTAAGTGATCAAAAGATGACTAATTAAATATATGGGTTGATTATGTAAATCACTCATACTTGTATAGTGGGATTAAGGGTCCATGGTTTGTCAAGTTGGGTTAGACCCATAAGATGCTCCATGGGAGTTACAAACCCATGGGTCCTGAAAATGAAGAGTCTTGTCACATTAGGGTTTACATGGTGTAACCTTAGATGTGACACACTATATAAGCTACATGTTCTAACCAAAAATATGCATACGAAGATACAAAATGGCTATGCCAATTTAAGAGTGTTACATATTCTCTCAAAGTCATTCCAAAGCATTTGGTGTTGTGTGAAGCAGTTGAGGCGTCACACTTGGGATGCTAGGCTCCCAAGGTTTTCAAGGAATCAAATCAACTAAAAGGTATGTAATTGTAGCCAACTTTTAGTTTAAATGTTCCCCATGTATGCTAGATAGGATTATGAACCTTGGAAATCATATTTTACATGTATTTCAGACAAACGTAGATCCAAGGTTTTCTAGTGTAACATCCGAATTTCCAGGTATTATATTTTATCATTATTTTTGGATTTAAGAGAGGGACTTGACGAGTTGTCACCTAGACTCGTTGAGTAGGATGGCGTATTGTTGACTGATAAATGAGGGGGCTCAACGAGTCGGTAAGGGTGTACTCGACGAGTCTGTGCTGATGACTGAAACCCTAAATCCCCGGACCTGAGCCCTATTTAAAGGAATTTATAGCCTCCATTTGCGGCTACCAATCTAGAGAGAGTTACCCTAGCGATTTTGAGCGAGTTGTGAGAGAGTTTGTGCTTCTTTGTTCATTTTTGGTGTGATTTAGCCAAAGAGGAAGGGCTTCCAGCAAGAAGGGGGCAAGAGGACTTCATCTCAGGAGGTGTTTAGCTTGGATCTTCATTTTGAGGTAGCTATTCGACCATATTCCTCTGTGTTTGCTTAAGAGCATTGAATTTAGGGTTTTCTATATATTTTATGGCTTGTGTGGTTGAGAGTTAGTGTCCCATTGAGTAAAAAACTCTGGATTTGGACCTTTTGAGGTCCAAGGAGCTTGAATCACCTTTCTTTTTTTGGTTCTATGGAGGAAAGGGACATAGGTTGCCATGTTAGAAGGGATTGCACCAAAATAAGCCTAGAGTGCCTTGCATGTGTACCAAGATTTGACCTTTACATGGTTATTGTCTATGGGGATGCCAGATCTATAGATTAGGGAAGCAGATCTGACCTCAGAAGGTCATTTGAGTGTTGTCATAGGAGCAACTCACCAAGTTCATAAGTGGACTCGACGAGTCGAGTCGGGGTTGCCCTACGATTCGTTGCTGAGTAACCTGGCGAGTGGAGAGGGGAATCGTCGTGCCAAGTGGGGATTGGAAGGATCCAGAGGACTAGTGCAGACTCGCTGAGTCGCCTGAGTGCACTCGATGAGTCTGGTCAAAGTTTGATCGTTGACTTCGTTGACTTTTAGGATTTACTCAATGTTTGGACTTTAGAAGTTGTATTAATTAGAGTAATTATTATGTGATTAGGCAGAGGCTAGTACAAGGTTTTAGAGTTCAAGGTTTACCGAGTTATCCGAGGTGAGTCTTCTCACTATACTTTACATTGAGTGGTAATTAAAGCTATGTGATTGAATATCTTGCATGATATTTGTGTGATGTGTTGCACAACATTATTTATATGTGATTTATGTTGTGTGTATATCAGAGTTTACAAAGTTAGGACCAGAAGGTCCACAGAGTTAGGATCGGAGGGTCCACAAAGTTAGAGCCAGAGGGCTCACAGAGTTATAGCCTCGAGTGGCTATTATGTGTTAATGTTGTATTTTGGGGAACTCACTAAGAATTTATGCTTATAGTGTTTTGTGTTATATGTTTCAGGTACCAGTGAGGATCGCGGGAAGGTGCCGACCTGATCAGTACACACTCTTGGAGTTTTTATACATTTTGATCTTGCGATGTGTTTTTATGCATTTGATATGTAATACATTGGGATATGAGATGTTTGTGAATTAAAATTATAAATTTTAAAAGTGATTTTTTTTTTTTTTGAAATTTACGCTGTTGCAAGTTGGTATCAAATCCTTGGTTTGAGGGATTCGGATGCACCTTCGAGCGCATTTGAACTCAAACTGAGGATTCGAGGAATTTTTTGAAGTAAATCAAAATTTTTCTAAAAGAGTAAAAAGGTTTTGAAAAGAACAGAGCAGAGGAGTGTGTACGATCAGCCAGCGCCCAAACGGTGATTTCCCAAACTACCCTTATATTATGTGTTATGTGATATGAGATAATATGTTATGCATGCTAGAGTAGGCTAGGTATTCTTATTAGGACTAGGGTGGCCTGATTTGTGATGCCTTAGCCTAGGGGTTTTGCTACTAGGAGATGCTTAAGAGAGAGTAGATATCAATGAGGAGCTTGTGAGAGATCTGCTAGAGAGTAGACTATGCATAGTGAGAGTAGAGTACTTGGGATTTGGGATCCTAGGAGGAGGACTTGGGATGAATACTGATGTGGAGTGGACGGTAGTATTAGGCCCGTACTACTGAGACACTAGAGCAGTGCACTGCCTAAGTAAGAATCCTTGGGTACCAAGGAACGAGTAGGGTCGAGTTATCGAGTGCGAGTATGCTCAAGCAAGTCTCTGATATTTTTTTATTGTATTCAGAGACATCATGGTTGGGACACGCCACAGACTAGGGACCAGCGGAGTGAGTGATGAAGAGCTCCGCCAGATGATCCATGAGGAGGTGGCTACGACTATCTGTGCAGAGATTCTAGAGATGTTTGGGTCTTTTAAGAACACTCTGATTGAGACTTTCGATGAGAGATACGCAACAGTTACTCAGGCTGCAGCCACTGCAGCTACCACAGTTGTTTCTACTGCCAGACCTTAGGGTGGCGATTCGTTGCTGTTCCGGGAGTTCAGCAACACAAAGCCACCAGAGTTTGATGGGACGTAGGATCTGATTGCTAATGAGATGGGTTTCTAGAATTGAGGGATGCTTCTATACGTTTTCATGTCCAGAGCATTTGAGGGTCCGGTTCGCGCTGAACCAGCTTCGCTTGGGAGCGAAGGACTGGTGGAAATTTGTGACGGTGCACTTTACGCCTGCTAAACTTGCCGCAGTGACTTGGCAGAGGTTCACCGCTATGTTTCGTTATGAGTACGTTCCCCCGGTGGAGAGGGAATGTTTGGTCCATGAGTTTCTGACCCTCAAGCAGGGGATTGAGTCTGTTATTGTGATCACCAGGGTGTTCCATGAGAAGGCGATGTTTCTGCCCTGAGCATGTCTCTACCAAGCAGGCACGTATAAGTTGGTATTTGAGTATTTTAAGGAGGGACATACGAGATTTCGTGGCGAACTCGTCATACCGAACATTTGTCGAGCTTCAGGAAAATGCTTGGAAGAGGGAGATAGAGTTGGAGACTCAGGTTAGGAAGGAAGCGGAGTCTTAGGGGAGGGATCAGCGACCGGCTCAGTCCTAGCCGGCAGCCAAGCAGGCCAAGCCCGCCGATTCGAGATCAGGGAACCAGAAGGGCCGCACTTATGGAAAGTACGGAAAGGGTCATTAAGGGGTGTATAGAGCAGGTTCTTGCTACAAGTGTGGCAAGGAGGGGCATATGGCCAAGGATTGCCCCAAGGGATTTGCAGTCTATTTTCAGTGTAACTAGACCAGACACCGGAAGGTCGAGTGTCCGCAGCTGCGGGGATCAGCACAGGGAGCATCACAGGGATCTTCCCCTGCTATTGTTCGAGCTACCGAGAGTCGGCCGATGAAGACCGAGGAACCGAAGGCATGAGGGAGAGCTTTCCAGTTGACCACGAAGGAGGTCCATGCGGTGCCTGATGTTGTGGCTGGTATGTATTCTTTCACGTATTTACTATGATGTTTGAGATATGGTGTTTATATTATGTTATGCGTAGGTACTTTCCTTGTGTGTTATGTGCCTACCTTGTTGTTATTTGACTTGGGTGCGAGTCGATCTTTTGTATCATTAGCCTTTAGTCAGCACATCAGTATTCGTCGAGAGTCATTGAGTCGACCTCTACGAGTTTCCATAGTTGACAAGCGAGAAGTGTATGCCACAAATGTGATTCGGGGATGTGTGCTTGAAATCTTCGGTGTTGAGTTTCTGATTGATTTGGTTCCGAATGCGATGGGGGATGTTTGTGTCATCGTGGGCATGGATTGGTTGAGAAGATTTAGAGTGGTTATCGACTGTGAGAAACAGCTGGTGACCATACGAGACCCTAGTAGGGGAGTTCTTACGGTTTATGGATAGGGTACCCGTCTTGGGTCAGCATTTTGTTTGGCCGCTAGAGCCAGGCAGAGCCTACAGCACGACTGTAGTGGGTTTATGACATATGTGGTGGATATGAGAGCAGATGCAGAGAGGCCGAGGTCGGCCGATGAGGTCCCGATAGTGCGGGAGTTCCCAGATGTTTTCCCCGAGGAGTTGTCGGGTGTGCTGCCCGAGAGGCAGGTAAAGTTCCGTATCGATTTGGTTCTAGGGCATCACCTATCACTAAGGCACCCTATCGCCTTGCGCCTCCAGAGATGCAAGAGTTATCCTCGCAGCTTCAGGAGCTGCTCGAGAAGGGATTTATTCGGCCGAGTAGCTCGCCGTGGGGAGCGCCAATCCTTTTTGTCAAGAAAAAGGGTGGTTCACACCGAATGTGTATCAATTACAGGGAGTTGAACAAGTTGACGGTCAAGAACCGTTACCCCTTGCTGAGGATTAACGATTTGTTTTATCAGTTATAGGGAGCATCTTGGTTCTCCAAGATTGATCTGAGATCTGGATACCATCAGATGAGAGTACACGATGAGGATATACAAAAGACAACATTCAGGACTCATTATGGGCACTACGAGTTCCTGGTGATGCCTTTCGGGCTCACCAATGCATCGACGACATTTATGGACCTCATGAACAGAGTGTGTCGGCCGATGCTGGATCATTCAGTGATCGTGTTCATCGATGATATATTGGTATATTTGAGATCTAGAGAGCAGCATGAAGATTATTTGAGGGAAATCCTCGGAATTCTGTGATCGGAGAGTCTTTACGCCAAATTCTCCAAGTGTGATTTCTTGTTACGAGAGGTCCAGTTCCTAGGGAATCTCTATAACCAGAACGGGATATTGGTCGATCTGGCCAAGATTGAGGCGGTGATGAGTTAGGAGGTGCCGAGATCCTCCTTAGAGATCAGAAGTTTTCTAGGGTTGGCCGGATATTATTGTAGATTTATCAAAGATTTCTCCAAGATTGTGGTTCCTCTCACCAGGTTGACCTGGAAGGGTGTAGCATATAGTTGCGGCCTAGAGCAGCATGACTCATTCGAGACACTTCTCCAGAGATTATGCGAAGCCCCAGTATTGGCCCTTCCGGAGGAGATGGAGGATTTTGTGGTATATTGTGACGCATCGATATCAGGATTAGGTGTAGTATTGATGTAGAGAGGTCATGTGATAGTATACGCATCGAGGCAGTTGAAGCCTCATGAGACGAGATATCCTACTCACGATCTGGAGTTAGGGGCTGTGGTGTTCGACCTCAAGATCTGGCGTCACTATTTGTATGGTGTACCATATACACGGATCATAAGAGCTTGAAGTATCTGATGGATCAACCCAACCTGAGTATGCGCCAGAGGAGATGGTTAGATCTGGTAAAGGATTATGAGTGTGAGATCTTGTACCACCTGGGAAAGGCTAATGTTGTAGCCGATGCCCTGAGTCGCAGGGCGCAGAGTGCCCCGATATGAGATGTTTGTTTGAGATTGACAGTGATGACTCCGGTGTTAGAAACCATTCAGGAGGCCCAGTTAGCGGGTGATCGATTAGACATCTGAGTTCGTTGCTGATAGTTGTGGGCTTATGACCTTTTAGGGTCGGATTTGGGTACCGTTTGAAGGCGGGGCACGTACCATTCTGATGGAAGAGGTGCATAGGTCGTAGTTCTCGATCCATCTCGGGGCCACTAAGATGTATTTGGACCTAAAGAGGGAGTATTGGTGGCCCTGTATGAAGAGGGATGTCACGTGGTTCATAGAGAGGTGCTTGACCTATCGCAGGGTGAAGGCCGAGCATCAGCGTCCGCATGGCAAGTTACAGTCACTTGAGGTTCCCGAGTGGAAGTGGGAACAGATTTCCATGGATTTTATCACCAAATTGCCGAGGACTGCGAGGGGTGTCGATGCAATTTGGGTGATTATTGTCCGGCTGACGAAGAGCGCTCACTTTCTTGCTATCAATGAGAGCTATTATGCTGAGATGATGGCAGAGATATATGTGAGAGAGGTGGTATTGCGGCATGAAGTGCCAATCTTGATCGTGTCAGATCAAGATGTACATTTCACTTCCAGATTCTGGAAGAAATTCCATGAGGATTTGGGTACGAGGCTGCATTTTAGTATCGCATACCAACCACATACGGATAGACAGTGTGATCGGACGATTCATACGCTTGAAGACATGCTACGAGCATGTGTGATGGACTTCAGAGGAGGTTGGGACACGTATTTGCCGTTAGCTGAGTTTTCATATAGCAACAACCACCATTCAAGTATCGGCATGCCTCCCTTTGAGTTGTTATACGGGAGAAGGTGTCGGACTCCCATTTGCTGAGGAGAGGTTGGGCAGTGGGTGATGGGAAGCACTGAGTTAGTGCTTCAAATGACAAAATAGATACAACAGGTCAGGCAGAGGCTGCTGACAGCTCAGAGTCGCCAGAAAAGTTATGCGGATAGGCGACAGACCGAGCTTGAGTTCCAAGTTGGAGACTTCGTACTCTTGAAGGTATCTCCTTGGAAGGGAGTCATCCTATTCAAGAAGAGGGGCAAGCTGGGGCCCCGGTACATCGGTTCGTTTAGGGTGACTGCGAGTGTGGTCAGGGTAGCATACCGTCTAGAGCAACCTGTGGAATTGAGCTAGATATATGATACCTTCCACGTATCTCAGTTGAGGAAGTGTATAGCTGACGAGTCGGTGATAGTACCGTTGAAGGATATTCAGGTGGATGCCAACCTGAATTATGTTGAGAGGCCAGTTGCGATTATGGATCGGAGGATCAAGTTTCTAAGGAACAAGGAGGTGCCCCTAGTGCAGGTTCAGTGGCAACATCAGAGAGGGTCCGAGTTGACTTGGGAGCCAAAGTCGGAGATGCGTGAGCAATATCCAGAGTTGTTTGCAGAGAAAGACTTCGAGGGTGAAGTTTGATTCTACTGGGGGAAAATTGTAACATCCGGATTTTCAAGTATTATATTTTATCATTAGTTTTGGAGTTAGGAGAGGGACTTGACGAGTTGATGCCTAGACTCGTAGAGTAAGATCGTGTATTGCTGACTAATAAATGAGGGGACTCGACGAGTCAGTAAGGGTAGATTCAACGAGTCCGTGCTGATGACTGAAACCCTAAATTTCTAGGTTTGATCCCTATTTAAAGTACTTTATAGCCTCCATTTGCGGCTACCAGTCAAGAGAGAGGTACCCTAGCGATTTTGAGCGAGTTGTGAAAGAGTTTGAGCTTATTTGTTCATTTTTGGTGTGATTTAGCCAAAGAGGAAGGGCTTCCAGCAAGAAGGGGGAAAGAGGACTTCCTCTCAGGAGGTTTTCAGCTTGGATCTTCATTTTGAGGTAACTATTCGACCTTATTCCTCTGTTTTTTGCTTAAGAGCATTGAATTTAGGGTTTTCTATATCTTTTATGGCTTGTGTGGTTGAGATTTAGTGTCCCATTGAGTAATAAACTCTGGATCCGGACCTTTTGAGGTCTTAGGAGCTTGAATCACCTTGCTTTTTGTGGTTCTATGGAGGAAAGGGACATAGGTTGCCATCTTAGAAGGGATTTCACCAAAATAAGCCTAGAATGCCTTGCATGTGTACCAAGATTTGACCTTTACATGTTTATTGGCTATGAGGAAGCCAGATATATAGATTAGGTAAGCAGATCTGACCTCAGAAGGTCATTTGAGTGTTGTCATGGGAGCAACTCGCCGAGTTCATAAGTGGACTCGACGAGTCGAGTCGGGGTTGCCCCGCGATTCGTTGCTGAGTAACTTGGCGAGTGGAGAGGGGACTCGTTGTGCCAAGTGGGGATTGGTAGGATCTAGAGGACTAGTGCGGACTCGCTGAGTCGCCTGAGTGCACTCGACGAGTCTGGTCAAAGTTTGACCGTTGACTTTTAGGATTTAGTCAATGTTTGGACTTATGAGCCAATAAAGGGGTACAATGGCCTTTTACCCTTCTTAGAGGACTTAAAGAGAGGGGTTAGCCTAGCCTTTAGAAGTTGTATTAATTAGAGTAATTATTATGTGATTAGGCAGAGGCTAGTATTGGGTTTTAGAGTTCGAGGTTTACAGAGTTATCCGAGGTGAGTCTTCTCACTATACTTTACCTTGAGTGGTAATTAGAGTTATGTGATTTAATATCTTGCATGCTATTTGTGTGATGTGTTGCAGAACATTATTTCTATGTGATTTATGTTGTATGTATATATCAGAGTTTACAAAGTTAGGACCGGAAGGTCTATAGAATTAGGACCAGAGGGTCCACAAAGTTAGATCCAGAGGGCTCATAGAGTTATAGCCTCGAGTGGATATTATGTGTTACTAAGGTGTTTTTGGGGAACTCACTAAGCATTTATGCTTATAGTGTTTTGTGTTATATGTTTCAGGTACCGGTGAGGATTGCGGGAAGGCGCTGTAATGATCAGTACACACTCTTGGAGTTTTTATACATTTTGATCTTAGGATGCGTTTTTATGGATTTGATATATGATACATTGGGATATGATATGTTTATGAATTAAAATTATAAATTTTAAAGTGAATTTTTTTTTGAAATTTACGTTGTTACATCTAGAGTTGTAGGTACACTTGGGAGTGTTAGAATGCTCAAAACCCATCACATAGATCTTATGAACCGGTTATGTAGACTAATTCTTGATCGGTCAGTTAACGTTTTTATCGATGATATCTGGTCTACTCTAAGACCAAGAAACAATAATAGGATCATTTATGGGAGGTATTGGAGACTATGAGGAGGGAGATTTGTATGCAAAATTCTCCAAATACGAGTTTTGGTTGTGCGAGGTGTAGTTCTTGGCGCACATCGTAAACAAAATGGTATATTGGTTGATCCGACCAACATGGAGGCCATGATGAGATGGGAGGTCCAAGGTCCCCATCGGAGATTTCAAGATTTTCTAGTTATCGAGGATTACTATCGGAGATTTATCCAACATGTCTCTAAGATTGTTGTGCCATTCAACCGCTTGATGAAGAAGAATGTTACTTTTCGATGGTGGCCCAATCAGCAGACGACTTTTGAGACATTGAGGTAGAGATTGTGCAAGGCCCCTGATTTTCACTCTTCCCGAGGGCATGGATAATTTTATAGTTTATTATGATGTATCTATCTCGGGTTTGGGAGTTGTCCACATGCAAAGAGGACATGTGATTGCTTAAGGTTCAACGCAACTGAAGCCACATAAGGTGAATTACCCTACACACAAGGGGCTATGGTTTTTGACCTCAAGATTTGGAAGCATTATCCGTATAGGGTTAGGTGTACCATCTACACCGACCACAAGAGCCTAAGATACCTGATAGATCAACTAAATCTGAATATGAGACATTGGAGGTGGGTGGATGTGGTGATGCATTATGACAATGAGATTTTGTATCACCCTGGGAAGACCAATGTTGTAACCAATGCCTTGAGCCACAAGGAAATGTGTGCACTTATTGGAGATTTATGTTTAAGGATGATCGTTGTTTCTCCTTTTTCATATATGATCAAGACGTCTCAAGAGGAAGGATTAAAGAAGAAAAATGGAAGGCAAAGAGAATCTGGGACAAATTCCATTGTTTGTCTGAGATAGTCGGGTTTATTGACTAAGTGTGGTAGAGTTTGGGTCTTGACAACCGGTTGGGTTAGACAGACAATGCTAAAGGAGGCTCGTAATTCGATTTTTTTGATCCAACCTAGGGCTACAAAGATGTATAGGCATCTGAAGTTGAGCTATTGGTGGCTATGTATGAAGAGGGAGATAACATGGTTTGTGGAATTGTGCTTGACTTGTCGGAAAGTCAAGGTAGAACATCAGAGACCCCATGAAAAGATGCAGTCATTCCCCATTCCCATGTGGTAATGGGAGGAGATCACCATGGACTTTGTCAGAAAGTTGTCGAGGATGGCACATAGGGTGGGTTCTATCTAGGTTATTGTTGTTAGACTGACTAAGAGTGCTCATTTCATTTTGATTGTTGAGAGTATATCAACCGAGAAGCTGGACGACATTTACATTCAGGAGGTGGTGGTTCGGCTCAGGATGCCTATTTTGGTGGTTTCAGATCGAGACAAACGTTTCACCTCTAGGTTTTAGAGGAAGTTTCATGAAGAGGTGGGTACTAAGTTACATTTTAGTACAACATACCATTCCCAGACTGATGAAATGAGCTGACAATTCAGACTCTCAAAGATATGCTTAGGGTGTGTATGCTAGATTTTGGTTGGAGTTGGGATACTTATCTTCCATTAGTCGAGTTTTCCTACAACAACAATTATCATGCCAATATTTATTGACCATGTTTCGAGATGTTGTACTGAAGGAAGTGTAGGACCCAAATTTGTTGGGGGGAGGCTAGGCATCGGGTCATGAGGAGTACGAAAGTGCTACTCAAGACTACGGAGTTGATACAACATGTGCGTGATAGGTTATAGATCGCATAAAGTTGATAGAAGAGTTATGCTAACTGACGTCTGATGTGAATGCGAATCACAACCTTTCATAGTCAAATCCGGATGTTGGTTACAAACGAGTGTGAGTGTATGTGAATGATCACAACCATTTTCATTCCCTAGTGTATGGATGTGAAACCCGGAAGGTGATTACAATTACGAGGCTTGAAAAGATGACTACGAACAACTAGTATTGGCTATTGGATGAGAAAATGCAGAATGCGAAGAGTCACATGTGCAAGGAGTTTGCATGGTTTCCTTTGTCAGTTAAGATGGAAGGTTCTAAAGGCGTGTTTTATTTATTTTAACTATGAATAAGCCTTTGCAAGGCAGTTTCCTTTTATTTTAAAAAAGTTTCTTTTTCGTAATTGGGTTTTAGGCTATAAATAGCCATTTATCAAACCTTTTTGGAGAATATACGTTTCTTATTATTTAATAAAGAGCTTTATCTTCTTTTTAGTTGCTTACTCACCCTTGTCAACTCTTGAACATGTTTATCTAGGTTGATTCGAACTCAAATTAATAAGTCTTGATTTGTTTTCATCGATACTCAATCTATTGGTATAGATTTTTTTATCAACAGTATCATTTTCTTAATTTTTTGTTGCAAAAGTTATTGTTTTTGTTGTCTTATTCTTAATTTTACACTGCAATCTAATTACTTAGAATCAATCCCCCTTACACATGCATCATAAGTGGTATCATAGCGTTAGATTTTGATTTTTCCTAACGAGTTTGTTCCATTTTCTTCGATTGATAGATCTTGTTGTTGGTGCTTAGGAAATCGCATCAAGAAACCATGAACGTTGATGATCCTAACTTCATGATTGCTTTGTGTGAAGCCTTGCATGGTTTGCAATATGGAGGAGAAAGGCATCAGCCTAGGCGTGGGCAATTTAGTGTTGCTGAAGATTCCAAAGTTAATGAGTTACCTAAATTAGTTGGTAGGATTGATCCCAACTTTTACTTGTATTAGGAAAGAATGGTCGACAAAATCTTTGAGTTTAAGGAGTTGGAAGATGGTAAGTGCTGTAAGTATGTGGTTCTGAAGTTAAGTTGAGGAGCATCGCTTTGGTATGAGGGTATGAAGACTAGAAGAGCGCGTGAGGGTAAAGAAAAAAATTACCTCTTGGATATCCTGAAAGCTGAAACTTTGGAAGAGATATGTGCCTACTCTTCATAGATCGACTATATATAGGAGGATGGAAGATTTGAAGCATGGAAAACTAAGCATGGGGAAATACATTAATGAATTCAAGAAGTTATCATTGTTTGGAGGTGTTGAGGAGGCTGACGAATAGAAGATGCCACATTTTATGCATGGCTTGAATTATAATATCTTAGGTGTGGTGAAACTTTATCCATGTTTTGATTTTGACACTCTTTGCAGTCTTAGTGCAAAGTACGTGGGAAGTTCTAATGGGGAAACTGCTAAATCTAAGCCATGGGTGAAATCAGAAGAGAGTGTGAAAGCAACCACAACAGCTACTCCTGTTGTTACGAACAATCCCACTGCGACTCTGAAGGCAATCAATGCAAATAAGGAAACGATTATGTTTAAGATTCATTTCTTTAAGTGTCAAGGGTTTGGACACTATTAAAACTCATTTCCAAACAGTAGGGTAGTGACACTTAAAGAGGCTGGTGCAATCCGAGATGAATTATTTGAAAAAGTATCGGTATTGGAAGATACTTTCCTTGCTGAGGAAGTTTGTGAAGGAGAATAGGAGGAAGAAAACTATGAAGCACCAAAACATGACACGTCGTTGGTTCTTATAGCTTTGCAAACACAAGTGGTGCATACTGATTACTATGAGAGGGATCAGATTTTTCATACCAAGTATCACGTAAATGATTGATTGTGTTGCTTGATCATCGACGGTGGTAGCTGTACGAACGTGGCTTCAAGGGAGATGCTTACAAATATAGGTTTAGTTACAACGCCCCATAAACTATATGCACTTTCTTGGCTAGACGATGGGAATAAAGTAATGGTGGAAAAGCAAGTTCGGGTTAGTCTGGCTATGGGATCATATAAGAATGATATTTTATGTGAGGTGATTTCGATGGATGATTGCCATATTCTATTGGGACGTCCTTGACAGTTTGATAAAGATTTGGTACATAGGGGAAGGAGTAATGAGTATGAGCTGAAACATAATGGGAAAAAACCGTGTTGTCACCCATGTCCTCAACAGAAGTGCGATCGATGAACAATAAGAAGCCAAACCTGACTATGTTGGCTAATGAAAAGGAGGGGGAATAGGTTCTCAACCAAGGAGAGACGATTTATGTCCTTGTTGTGAAAGAAGACCCAAGGGAGGAGGTGAATGAGAAAGTAGAGGGTCCGGTTGCAGAATTACTCATGGAGTTTCATAATGTGTTCCAAATTGACTTACCACTGGGTTTCCAGTAATTTTTGATATTGAACATCATATTGATCTTGCTCCGGTTGCTTCTTTACAAAACAAGGCGACATATCGTTGTAATCTAGAGGAAATAAAGGAGTTGCAAAAAGAAACTAATGAGTTGATGAGCAACGACTATATTCGTAAGAGCCTTAGTCCATGTGTTATTCCAGTCCTACTTGTGCCTAAGAATGATGGAACTTGGCGTATGTGTGTGGATACCCGAGTCATAAACAATATAATGATCAAGTATAGGTTTCCCATTCCTAGACTTGATGACATGTTGGATAAATTGCATGGGGGGGGGGTCAGTGGTATTTTCGAAGATTGACTTGAGAAGTGGGTATCATCATACTCGCATGATTGAAGATAGTGAATGGAAGACAACCTTCAAGATCAAACATGGGTTATAGAATGGACTGTGGTGTTGTTTGGTCTTACAAATACACCTAGTACTTTCATGAGGCTGATGAACAAAGTATTGAAGTCGTTTCTGGGGAAGTTCATAGTTGTATACCTTGATGATATCTTGGTATATAGTAAAAGAAAAGAAGATCATATAGTGCATTTATGAAAGGTGTTTGAGACTTTTAAAACATAAAAGCTTTATGGGAAGAACGAAAATGTTCGTTCTTGGTGGAGAAAGTGATTATCTTGAGTTATGTTGTTTCTACTAATGGTGTTTTGGTGGATGAATCCAAGATTGAGGTAATTAAGTCGTGGCCTACACTTACTACTATTTCATAAGTCCAATCATTTCATGGGCTTGCTTCGTTTTATAGGAGGTTCATTCGCGACTTTAGCACCGTTATGAGTCTGAGTCCGATAACAGGTTGTTTGAAGAAAGGAGCTTTCGCATGGGGGATGACACCCAAAAGGCCTTTTTGAAAATGAAGGAGTTATTATGTGTTGTTTTGGTCTTACCACTTCCTGGCTTTTCGCAACCATTCGAGGTGGAGTGCAATGTGAGTGGCGTTGGAATTAGAGCTGTTCTCATTCAAAGGAAGTATCTTGTTGCTTATTTTTCAGAAAATCTTGGAACTGATCGATTAAATTGTTGTATATATGATAAGGAGTTTTATGAAATTGATCGAGCGTAGGACCATTGGAGTCATTACTTACATGAAAATCATTTTATTTTTCACTCAGATCATGAATTGTTGAAGTATATTAATGGAATGCAGAAGTTAGGTACATGACATGCCAAGTGGGTGGAGTTTTTGCAATCTTTTCACTTTTCTTCCAAGTATAAGGATGGCAAAAGCAACGTAGTAGCTGATGCATTATCGAGGAAAAATTCTTGTTAGTAGCTTTGGATGTTCGATTGTTGGGGTTTGAAACTTTGAAGACTTACTATGTAATTGACATAGATTTTATAGAGTTGTTTGTGAAATATGCAGGTGGAATTGATGGTGAGTTTGTATTACAAGAAGGCTTTCTTTTCAAATGGAATTGAAGTTGCGTTCTGTCACAACTAGCATTTCTGACTAGGAAATTATGTCTATGTATTATTAACCTTTGACGTATCTTGTAACTCGAAGTTAATGTTATGCATGCTATTCAATTCAAAAATAACTGTTCGGATCAAAACTCACCCGTGAAGCCCAAAACCTGATTCGATGCATTTCATACCCTCAACTTTGGGTTGTAACCCAAACTTCCCAGTTCAAACATATTATGGGGGAAAATCATTTATTGGGCCTAATGGGCCAATAGACTCACTACTTGAAATCTTTTTGGCTAAGAATCCTCATTTGGGACCTAATTGAACCCACATTCATTAAGATATAGCATTTTGGTCCGTAAGACTTTTACGGGCCTTATTGGGCCTAAAATGTCTCACTTCGTTTTCATGGGCCTTATTGGGCCAAAAACCAAATAAATAATTGTAATGGGCCGAAAACCCATCGCAACTCGGTTGATTAATCCATATGAGCCCAACATTTATTCGTTTCTTCCCTTTCTCCTTTCTCATTCTCACTTTTGTGATAAAAAAAAGCTTATATGATTCAATACCTTGACACCTCACTATTGCATAAAGGATACCCATGCTATTTATCGAAAAAAATATCAATGCTTAAGTGGTGTAACCATCATGCAATTGCCACTTAAAACCTCTCTTCCTTTCTCCTTAAAATTCACGACCCAAGGCCATTTCTCCAACTTCATTCCACACCAAAAATTCTCTCTAGAACTCTCAAGAAAATCTCATTTTTCCTCTCCAAATTCGTCTGTGCTTGTGTGTGAACTCCAAGGATACTTCATCAAAATCCATTCATTTTTGGTAAGCTATTACACTCAAAAAGTTTGACTTCATGTTCATGTTAAACTTATTACTCTTAATCACTCCATTTTATGATTCTTGCTTCTTAGAACCTCCTAGAACTCGAGAACCTCTTCAGGGGCTTGCTAGGTCGAGATCTCCTCAAAACTCCTCACCAAAACTGAATCCATCAACCAAAGTGAGTTCATACCCCCTATTTTCGGTTTTTATTATGTTTTAAGGGAGGATACAAGTTGCTTTGTGTTAGATCTGTGTTTATGCTTGTATATGTGTGTTTTATGTTATGTGTTGTGATTTATACTATGAAAACTTTTTGAAACATTATAAAACTTGAAACTGGTGATATTTGCAAACAAAAAATCATTACGAGAAACTAAATATCAAGTGAAAGGGGCATTTACGACAAATAAACAAAAAGGTGAAGCCTTTAGGGCATTCATGATTTTTCAAGGACCAAAGAGTCATTTGTATATAACAATGGGTCTTAAGGATATTTATTGTTTTAAAAGGGCCAAAAGCGTTAATTTTCACAAAATAGGCTTAAAATTTGGGCCTTCACGGTTTCATCGGCTAAATGTGTAACTTTTTTGGACTTCTGTGGATTAAAATTAGAGCCAAAAATGTAAATTTTCGGTAAATAGGGTGAAAATGAAAATTTTATTAAACTTGGTCCATAAAGGTTACTTTTTATGTAATTGGGCTGAAAATGTCAACTTTCATAAAATTGGGCTGAAAATGATAATTCCAACAAAAGTAGGCTGAAAATGTCATTTTATTTTGAAACAAAACCTTCAATGTAAACTTTTGGTCTCATGGGACCTAAAGCTTCATTTTTACCAAAACAATGCCTTAGTTGTAAATTTTCGGCTTCTTGGACCAAAAATGTCATTTTACAAAAAGTGGACATTTTATGTCATCTTGGTAAACGATTGAGCTTAAATGATCAACGTAATAACTAACGGAACAAATACTTCATTTACACTTTTAATTGGGCCTTGTGTGGTCCATTTACATGCTTATTGAGCCTCGAATACACATTACATGTTTATTGGGCTTTTGTGGTCCATTTACATGCTTGTTGGCTTAGTAAACTTAAAACATACACGGGAACATTATTTACTGCGTTACATAGTGTAATACAATATTCATGTAACTTCAGTTAAGGCTCTTGTGAGGCATTTCAGTTGTTTGTACCTATCTAGTGTACTACTGTAGGATGTAGTTATAACTAGAGTCTCGTGGAAGGAGAGAAAGAGTTTGTGTATAGATCTATAAAGGGTTGACCCCCCACACATGAGTTGTTCGGTATAATTAGACTCGACCAGTCTAGGGTGACAAACCTTACCTTAAACAAGTCGGCGTCTGAAAAATGTCAAGACAGGCAGATCAATCATTATCAGGTTTGGTTATAACGACTCACATAGAGAATAACTCCATTATAAATTTATGGAATACATATACAGTTTTGATGATACAAAAACATACATACATACACTAGTATCTGGTCTTAGGGTTTTAAGACCACAACACTTTTATAAACAGAAAATATCATATTGTTTGGGAAAACATACAATTATACAATACTTTCTGCTTACAACAGAAAATCTAGGATTTTCAGGAATACTCTTTTTATACATTTTCACAACAAAAACACACATGCTTTAACACAACATTTGATACAAAACTTTCAAACCATTTTTATAAAAATATCGGGTTTTTTGGTGTTTACTAAAGGATACAAAACTCTTCATTCAAACATGCTTATGAACTCACCAACATTATATATGTTGACGTTTTCAAAATAACTTGTATTCTCAAGAAATTGTTAAGTAGGTGGACATCAGGATCATGTGGATTTTTGTTGCATTTTATTGCTATCATACACTTTATATTTTTTGGGATGTAACTTTTATAAACAATCACAATCATGTAAACCCAATACTGTTGTATTGTTGTATGTGTGATGATGATGTTGTCTTGTTTCAATTTTATACACTATGATGATATTACAAGATGAAGTCACCCAACCCCCAGACATTTCCGCCTTTTCTGCAGTTCGGGGGTGTGAAACGTTCCGGAGCATGCGATTCGTGAGCTGTTGGTACGAATCATCGAGTAAGTGGCACGTAGGGACACGTCACTTGTATGAGCGTTTTGATGTGTGATTTTTTATACGCTGTAATTACTTTTGAATTTATTGAAACTTATTGTAAATTATATAATTTTTAATACTATGGTTGGTGTTGTCCATTAACTTTTGCTCTTAGACCCTTTGTGTTTTCGTGCCCCGTGTTTGCGCTTTAACGTGGTGTGACACATGCAAGTATATAGAGCATTCAAGTATATAGGGCATGCGTTCTTATGATTTCACTATATTATCCCTCCATTTTCATATTCCATTCCCATCTTTTTAGAAACTCACATAATCAACCGTTGAATTTTTTTTTCACAATTAATCATCAGCATCCAATTAAACAAATAAGCGACAAAAATTTGTCTTTGCAGTCCTCACTGTTTTTTAAGTTATCACCCGCTCATTCTTCTCTCTTTCTCTCTCTTTATATATATATATATATATATATATATATATATATATAAGTATGTATGTATGTATGTATACATATATTACTAGTTTATAACACATGATATCTAACACATCATATTAAATATTAATAAATTTTAGATTTGTTATTATTAGGGTAAATTACACCAATCATCCCTCGTGCAGGTACCAAAAAGCATGTTTAGTCCCTATTTTAAAAAATTAACTCTGAAAGTCCCTTGTTTGATTAAAAGTTGCACACTTCATCCCTTTGGGCATAAAAAGACCATTTTGCCCTTATTTATTTATTTATTTTATCTATTTTTCTATTTTTTTGTAATTATTAGTTATTTATTTATTAAAAAAAGTTTTCAAAAGAAATTAGGGCCCTAAGCAGACATTCATAACTCGTCTCCCAAACCCCTTTCTTCTTCGAAACACCTCTTATCCACGACCACCACCCACAGACGCGACCCCAACGACAACTTCCGCCGACCTCATTACTCCGGCGACTTCTCCGGGTGACTCCACCAAGCCACCCCCTTCCCTTTCCCCAATTTCATTTCTTCTTCTTCTTCTTCTTCTTCTTCTTCTTCTTCTTCTTCTTCTTCTTCTGCTTCTTCTTCTTCTTCTTCTTCTTCTTCTTCTTCTTCTTCTTCTTCTGCTTCTTTGAATTCGATCGTTCATCTCCGCCACACACATGTTCTCTCTCTTCACTATCCTCTTTCTAATCTCCGGCACCTCTATCTATCACCGCTAGCACCTCCTGTAACCACCAGTAGTCATCATTCAAATCTCAAAAAATGAACCCTAAACTTGTAAATCGAAGAAGAGGGAGATTCAGATCGGAGAAGCAAGCTCATATCGAACCCAAATATTCTCAATTGATGACGAAGACGGATAGGGGATCACATTCCATGCGGTGTTTGATATGGTTTTTAGGCCCTGATTTCATGGCAGTTCTAGGCGGTTTTGGTGAAGGTGAGATTCAGAAATGGTTTTCGGTATTCAGCAGCAAGTTTGATTGTTAAGAGGTGGCATTTGAAGGCGGCAATTTTCGAGGGTGGTTGCAGCAACGGTTGGTATTTTCGGTGGTGTGGAGGTTAGAAACAGGTGGCGTAGAGGTTGGGATCCCTGATGGGCAACCGGTGTTACCAGTGAAGTGGTTCATGTTGAAGGCGGTGTTTAGGAAAAAAATGGTTAATGGTTCTATTGATTCGGGAGGCTACAAAAAAGTGGCCGAATTTTGACTTTAAGGGGTGTGCTCTGGTGGTGGTTGATCGGAACTGGTGGATCTGTGGTTTTACAAGAATTAACAAAAGAGGGAGGAAGAGAGATGAGCAAAAGGAAGGTGGGGGGGGGGGTCGGGGTAGGGTGGTAGGGATATTTGGGTTTTTTCTTTTATTTTTAAATTAGTAATAATTATTATAACATTTAAATTAATTGGAAAATAAATACAAAAGGGTATAACAGTCATTTTATAACTCGTAAGGGATGAAGCTTGCAAATTTAAACTTACAAGGGATGAAGCGTGCAATTTTTAATCAAACGAGGGACTATCTGAGTTAATTTTTGAAAATAGGGACTAAACATGCTTTCTAGCACCTACATAAGGGACCATTGGTGTAATTTACCCTTATTATTATTACTATTATTTGTGGCATTTACATTAGTTGTTTTTTTCTTACATATTTCATAGTTATTAGTAAGTAATTTTTTTAACACGTGGATCACATGTTTAAGGAGGTTCCAAGCATTAAATGGTAGGGATGTAAATTTTGGGAACCATTAAGTAGATTAGAAGGTACCCGGCATGATTTATTTCTGATAATAGTATCATGGTAGTTTTTGGACGCCCTAATACTTCAAGGAATAAGTTGTTTGTTCCTAAAATGTTTATATATCATATTTGACCTAACACGATATTAGATTTGCATGCACCTTGTAGGACCGATTAGATTAGATTCTAGAAGCCATAAATCATGTTTGTAAACAAGAAATTGAATGAACACCAGAAAGTAAATTTGATATGTTTTCAATTAGAGAGTAAGAACTTTGATTCCAGTGTTGATCGTAAGAACCTTTTAAAAGATACTCTCTCTATTTAGCTACCACCCCTAATATATAGGATACAACAAGGGAGTTGGTTAGGAATTGACCAATCTGGTCAAAACACCTATGTTAAGACAAGTTGTCAATACAACTAAGAAATATAAGATGAAGACATAAAATACAACATTATGAAAACTTTCACATACATACTCAAACACAACACCTATGAAATGTGAGACCTAACAATCTCTCCCTTTTTGTTGAATCTCGAAAGTTGTCTTCATTTGACTTCTTAAAAACCTTGAGGAATAGTTCCAAGAAATACGATCCGAACTGTAATCCACCACCGCAACATATCAGATACTCACTTAATGTTGCTCTTTGAGTTCATCTTGCATATTTTAGCTTTCTTAAGTATATCTGTAAGTGTAGCAAATCTGTAACAATGTCTTTATTGTAAAAACATCATGCAGTTCTTCACTTCTCTATTTTCATGCACCTTGTAAACTACTCACCATGGGTCCTTCTGTATAAATCCATCTCGCAGTTGATTAATATTATCTAGTTGTTTAGAAGGCCTAACACTTGTATTCTTTTGCAAAACACTAGCCACTTCAACATCCATTTTGCAAATTTACACAAAATAGAATTTGATAAATCTTTTCAGATGATGAAGTTGATTTGCACACATTTTCTTTTCCTTTTATAAAATATTGAACATCATGAGTCAATCGTGTGGATTCATCAAAGGTAAATCAACAAAGTAGAACAAAAATGCATCATTTTTGCTTCCTTGCAATGCTTTGAATTTGTAGTTCACAAATCGATCTACTTCCCCAACTTCATTTTCTTGCATCGCAAAATTCTTCTTTAAACTCCATACTTCGTATTGAGGCCTAGACTGCAATACATAGAAGTTGAAATGCTTCTTGTTCATGTTACTATTGTTGAAGGAAACACCAATAGTATTTGGAATGCTTCTGAATACAAAATCCTTGGCAGTCATATATGTATCCAATTGGCAATCACTTTTATTTCTCATGCTCTTCAAATAATATTTTTCTTTCTAAGAGTTAAGTCTTCATAATGGAATCATGAACTGTTATCATATGTTGGAATTTAGAAGTTAAGAACATTTATGTATGCCTTACCAGCATATTCATCTTCCTGATGAGAGCTTTCTAATCCCATCGAGTCAATGGATTGTTAGCACTTTCTTCATCCAAATCACTCTCATCATCAATGAGACTTGAAGCTAAAACTGGTTGAATAAAACCTTCAAATGAATTATGAACCTCTTCTTCTTCATTCATAGCAAATTCATCATCATTACCACTTAATTGATTATCATCATTTTGTATTGTAGTTGTTTTTAGCGGCTTAGAAGTATAGTAGAATCAACATGAGTTGTTGGAGGAAATTTTAAGGTTGTATGTTGAGAAGTGGTTGGTGGAATAGTGAATTCAATAAAAATAGGATGGTTGAAATTGGTAATGTGGTTTGAGTAACATTGGGAATAGATGATGGTGGTTGAGTTGTAGTTAGTGGAACATGAGTATCTGGAACTACAGTGAATTGCAATTAGGATAGGTTTATAATAACTCCATTCAACATATGTTGAAAGATTTCAATTTCCGTTGGTGGCGTGACAGGAATAGCGGTGGTGGTAGGAATAGATAATACCTTACGAATATGTGAACTGTCCAGATTCGCAATTGCAGTAGGTATCTTAGATGTAACAGGTTGTTCATTTGTCTTTGGTTATTCTAATGACCACACAATATTATCATCATTCTGAGTAGTATCTGCGAAACTATTCTCACTAATAGTATGAACCTCTGAATCCTCATCAACAACATAAATTTTATCTTTCTTCTTCAACTACCTTCGAGGCATAGGATTTATAGTGACAACCTATTCTACTGCTTTTGCTTTTCTTTTAAGCCTATCCCTTCGTTGCATAGCCCCAACATCAAGAACTACCTAAAAAGAAGCATGAATACTTCTTTCACCAAATTTGGGAATTTGCTTGTAGATTTTGATGATTTCATTATCTGAAGACACATTTGCAAGCATGACCTCCAGAGAAGACCCAATATGATGAGAATGTGTGTCATCAGTTGTTACGAACATCCTAACATTCATCTTTGGAATTACCGCCATTCACACATCGTCTGATTATGGAGCTCAATAGTGATCACAAGAACTTTCGACCACCTTAGACCAAAATCGGGCACGTAAAATCTATAATTCTTTTGTAGAAGAAGTAGGGCTTTGAAAAAATTGATCCCAAAGCACATAATCAAGATCAATCTTCTCATTCGTATATGAACTGTAAATTAAAGTATGAAGAAATCTGCTCGCATTGTCTGATTTAGATGTTATTTTTTTTTTTAAAATGACAAAAATAGTAATCATGACAATCCAAACAGTCGGTAACAGGAGATCTTGAATCGCGATAACATGGTAAAAAATGGATTATATCCCATCTGATTGAAAACCCTAAGTATATTAATAGATGGAACCAAATCAGGATTTGAGTATGCTTCCCCACCAGGTAACCCTAACAATTTGTAGAAATTACCTATTGTAATTGTTATCTTATGACCTTCGATTTCAAGACTCGTCAATCTAAAGGTTTTTATCGACTAGATACACCTCAAGTATGAATAACAAATAACAAACGAACAAAGAAAATATAAAACAGAAAAACAAAGAACACGAGTAATCACAAAGATGCTTTCACTAAGAAAGGATGTTCTCACCAAGAGAAAGAAGTTCACAAAGACGGTCACCAAGACATTATATTAGGGCTTCACCCTAATGTTGAATATGTATAATTATAATAACTAAAATCCAACTAACTAGGGGATGTATACGTATCTAAGTAACGGTCTAATCCTAATCACAAAGATTATAGATCAGATATCCATTATATATATATATATATATATATATATATATATATATATATAGACATATAACTGCCTACTATACAATGATTATAAAGATCATTATCTTCATGCTGACGCGGATAAGTTCTTGTGTTGGCACTGGCTCTGATGGTCAGCGTTTAAAGTGTTTGACTCATCAGATCATAAAAGTGTGACCTTAAAATATCCGTTATCTGCTAATGTCAAAACTAACTTCAACTAATAATTCAACACCCCCCCCCATAAAAATTGTATTGGTTCTTCCTCACTTTTGGTTATCGGTAGTAGAAGGAGTTAGAGCAGTGGAATCAATCTGCACATCGTGAGTTGTAGTAGAATGATAGAATGTTAATATGCTCCCTTAAATTTATAACATCTGATATTTGATCCCCCTAAAAATGGGAACTTCCTTTCTTGAAACTGATAACATAGTCTATTGTTAACTTTGAGATATTTTCCCGATCACATATGAAGGTATATTGAAGACAATATATCGAAGACCATGTACTATCCTTTATGCCATGATCAAATGAAGAGTATTGATATCATGAATTCTCCAAAGTATATGATTATTTCTCCCCCTTTTTGACATCAACAACATATATGGTACTGTCAGAAGTGATCAACTTATGTGAATTACTCAATCAATGGATCAAGGATGCAGCTGATTATTAAGTAAGATTATGATGTCTCCTGATAGTATGAGTTTGAACTATCATTCACTGGCATATGCGAGGCCTCATCAATCGGTGTTATACACTATGAATCATTCACTTCTTTTGTTAGAAGAATAAATGGCATGAATGGAATGATGCGTGTAATACATTCCGGTATGAAGTGCACCCATCAGCAGAGAGTGTCAAAGTTTTATCACTGTATTGATAATATAGTGAATCATTAACTTCTTTAATAAAGGAATTGTTGGAAAAAAATAGGTTGGTGTTTGTGTAATACATCATGGACAATGATATTCCTATCGACAAAAAAAATTCGAATTTTCATCAATGTCTGGTTTTATACGTTGAATCATAAAATTCTAAAGAAGAATATATGGAAAGAATGGATTAATGTGTGTGATAAGATGTGGTGTTTAACCTAACCATGAACACAAATTTTTAAATCTCTCATCAACATATGGTGCATTATGCTGAATCATAAAGCTTTAAGGAATAATTTCTGGATCAGAAGAGGTCGGTACATGTGATAGCCTGTATACATAGGCTAACCATCGACACAGAGTTTCAAACTTTCATCAGTGTGTGGTATAACAAAGTGAATCATAAAGTTTTATCATGAAGAATTTTAGGAGAGAATGGAATGTTTTAATAACGCCGAGGTAAGATCAACATGAATTTTAAAGAATGTTAGCTCATCAATAAGAAGTGGTTTATCTTCCATATCATAAAAACTGATGCTAGAAGATCTTTTGATTTAAAAGATCATAAATCAATTTCCTTTCTTCTAGAAACCTCTTACTCAATATAATGTACAAAAAAATTACACAAACAAGAACATGCACATCAATATAAAATAGAACTCACTATAAACCAAGAATGATGAAGCCTTTAATTGTTGAGATGTTGCGGATAAACTCCTAGCTTCATGTTCACCAAGAGAAAGAAAGAAACTGAAACTATTGTTTGTAACCTACGTGTTAATTGGCTCAAATAAGTTTAACCATCAAGTTGAGAAGAATAATATGAGGGAACTCAAGGTTTTATCAGATTATAAGTCAATAGATAAAAGTAAGACTCATTGTATTGATGGAGGCTTATTGCATACATAGAAGTAGATGGAGGAGAGAAAGAGTATTGTCAACAAGAAGAAAACTTGATGCTAATATTCTTCTCAATAGCTAGAGCATTAAAAACATTCTGAATAGATCTAGCTCTTTCTAACTCAAGAAGGAAAAGGTGTAGATAATTCATAGATAAGGTATCGATGGACTTGAAAATAGAGAATATAGAGAAAAGAGAATACTTGTAAACATTTGATGCAAAGCTTAAGAAAACTATGTAAAGTTCTTTGACAAAAGCATAATAAAAGAAGTACATGTATGTTTTTTTGTGCGTTTTAAGAAACCAAGTAGAGGCACAGTTATTCTAAACGAGTTAAAAGAGAATTAATTCATTGAAATCATGCTAGGATCTGCAATCAATTTGTTTAGGGTCTTCTTGTCTAATGCCTTAGTGAAAATGTCAGCCAGTTGATCAGTGGATAAGATGTACAACATCTCCACTATTCCCTTAACAATATCCTTGATGAATTGATGATGAATGTCGATGTGCTTAGTCTTGGAATGCTACACTAGATTTTGTATTACTTGAATGGTGTTGTCACATTAGATAGGAGTCTTTGAGAAGTTGAGACCATAATCTAGGAGCTGATTATGAATCCATAGAATTTGAGCACAACACCTTCCAACGACTAGATATTCAACTTCAATGGTAGAGAAGACCACCGATGTCTACTTCTTCCTGGACCAACTTACAAATCTATCTCGAAGCATTTGAGCTCCTCCTAAAGTGATTTTATGATTAATTCTGCATCTTCCATGATCCGAGTCTGTGTATCCTACTAACTTGGACTCAGAGTCGCGAGGAAACCATAGCCCAAGATTGGTGTATGCTTCAAGTATCGAAAGATCCTTTTTACAGCAAAAAGATGACTTTCCTTAGCATAAGCTTGATATTAAGCACACAATATGGTGGAAAACATAATGTCAGGGTAATTGAAAGTAAGATAGAGCAGTAAAGCTGTCATTCCTTGATACATGGTTGCATTTACGTCAGCGCCAATTGAACCAATGGAGATAGACGATGATGAGGACATTAGATACTTTGTTGTTTTTCTATCAGAAAATCCAAACTTCTTCAGTATGACTGCAATATATTTAACTTGACTGATAAATATTCAATCAACTAGTTTTTTAACATAAAAACCTAAAAAGAAAGTTAGTTCATCCATCTTGCTCATCTCAAATCTCTTGGCCATAACTTCAGCAAACTTAAAACTTAGTTTCTCATTAGTGGATTCGAAAATGATGCCATCAACATACACTTGAGCAAAATGTGTGAGACCCTGAATTCTTGATAAAAAAAATTTGTCGTAAGTTTTTCCTCATTTATATCCAATCTCCAGAAGATAACTCGCCAGTGTGTCATACTATGCCATTGGCCTTGCTTCAAAGCATAGCCAATTTTATCAAGACAATATACACAATTAGGAAATTCTTCACTTTCAAACCCTGGAGGTTGCTTTATTAAGATTTCTTCTTGAATGTACCCATATAAGAAGGTAGTCTTTATGTCCGTTCGATAAACTTTGAAGTTCTGGAATGAAGAAAAAGCAAGGAACAAACAAATTGCTTCAAGTCTAGCAACATGGGCAAAGGTTTTGTCATAGTCTAACCCTTCTAGTTGACAAAATCCTTGGGCCACAAGTCTTTCTTTATTTCTAATGATAATTCCATCTTTATCCATCTTGTTTCTGAACACCTAGTGAGTACTTATGATGGTTTTTCCTTAA
Source organism: Lactuca saligna (assembly GCF_052625555.1). Classification (NCBI taxonomy): domain Eukaryota; kingdom Viridiplantae; phylum Streptophyta; class Magnoliopsida; order Asterales; family Asteraceae; genus Lactuca; species Lactuca saligna. The sequence continues at coordinate 107,814,556 of NC_136425.1, forward strand.
GGCTTGTGAATAAGATTCCATACACGATGATGTTCAAATTCATCTAGCCTATCTTTGATAAATTTGATTGAATCAGCTCCCTTTAGAGCATAAAAAAATTCTTTAGTTCAATCATTGAGACAAAATTCACAAACATACAAAAGTTGTTGCTAACTCTGTTATAAGTGAGAATCCTAAAATTTACACCTCCAATGATTTGAGATTTAGGATGATCTCTAAGAATTCTAGGATTAGTACTCTCATTCGTGTTGTTTGTAACTGCATCTTCCTAATTTGAGAAGTTAGATGGCTCCCCTTCTTCAGAGATGACAAGCTGATTTTTAGAGTTAGATTGAGAGTTGATAATTTGATCAATATTAGGAACAACATGCTTAGTGACATTTGGCAAGAACTCGTGAATAGGTCTGCAGTACTGAAAGTAAGTTCATTTAGAATGGAAGAAGGATGATCAATCCAATCATGGGTAAATAAATCTTCATCGAATGTAACATGAGTAGTTTCCTTAACAGTTTGTCTTGTGAGATTGAATACCCTGAAATCCTTGGACACACTAGAGTAACCTAGAAACACTCTTTCATCAGCTTTAGCTTCAAATTTAGAGCGTTGATCTCTTTGGTTTAAAATATAGCAGATACATCTAAACACATGAAAATATGATATGTCCAACTTCCTCCCTTTATGTATCTCATTGTAAGTCTTCCCATGACGCTTAACAATGATGGAACGGTTTCGAGTGTAATAAACTATGTTGATAGCTTCCGCCCAAAATGATAAAGGAATACCAACTTCAACAACCATAGTTCTTCCAGCTTCAATGAGAGTTCTATTTCGTCTTTCATCAATTCTATATTGTTGAGGAGTTCTAACATACGATACATTTTGAGAGAATCCTAAGTTTGAGCAAAAGTCTTATAGGGAGGAGTTTCTGCATTTAGTGCCATGATCACTACATAATTGTCTAACTTTATGATCATAATGAACCTCGTATTGCTTAATGAGTGATATGATTGTTGGGTTATGAGCATTCTAACACTCCTAAGTGTACATGCAACCCTAAATACCTTGGATCTATGTTTTCTCTATTATACATGCAAATATGAACATCCAAGGTATTATCCTAAACTAGCATACAAAACTATCAACATAACAAGATAGAATACATACCTCTTTGATGTAGAATGTCTTCATGAAGCTTGAGTGCCTAGTGCCCCAAGTGTGACACCTCAAATGGTTCACACAACACCAAATACACTTGGAATAACTTGAGAGAATTCTACACTTTATGAAATCGGCTAGCCCTTTCTTAGTCTCTTTTTGTGGCCGATTTTCCTCAAGAATAAGATGCTTATATAGTTATACAATTAGGGTAAACCCTAATTGTCATGACTTTCCATTTCCTTGGATCCATGGGTTCAAATACACCATGGAGCATCCATGGAGCATCATATGGGTTTTGGCCCAACTAGATAATCCGTGGAGCATTAGCCCACTATACAAGTATGGATGATTTACACAATCAACCCACATATTTAATTAGTCTTCTTTTGATCACTCAATTAATGCTAGATTAATTCTTGATCAATACTAATTAAATAATCTCGTTATTCTTATTATTAATATACTAGAACTTATAATATATTAATAACCATAAGTGTCTTATTTCTCTCATTATTGTCTATCCAAGTGCATGATGCCATGCAACCCAAATGGACCATGCCGGGTCGGGTCAAGTCTTACCAATTATAGTTATGGATTTAGACATTAATCCAACAGTCTCCCACTTGGATAAGTCTAAAACTATTATTGCGTATGACTTCAGGAACCAACTAGCAATCGTAGCTCTCAAAAGCTTCTGTCAAACTCTGACCTTGTAGATGAACTCTGATCTTGTCAATGACTTGTCCATTAGATAAGGGATCATATACTCCTCCATTCTAGATATCACATGGACTGAGACACGGATTATAATCATTCTCTCTGTCCATTTGTTGTTTCCCGATTTCCGTTTTATGACGACTGACTAATTGAACCAATCAAATCAGTCCTGGCCCGGCCGAGCACTTCCATTTGTCATCATCAAATCATCGAGGGGCCCACAGATATCGCTTTTATCCCAAAGGTAAAAGGAATGGATAAAATTAGACTCATATGGCTTGTTCTACTACTTGTTGAATCATACACAAAGGCACGTTTTTTTAGCACCGAGTTACCAAATGCAGTTTCGTGCAATCAATATACAACCAACTCATAGTAACAACTCATATCTCTAGGTTTGAAGAATATAAGATATTATCGTCTCATGATCACTCGTGATAAAATCCATGAAGTGATTCCAATGAGCACGGGTTGAATCCAATACTCAGAACTTATGAGCACTCATGAGTGTTGTAGCCATTTGTCCAACACCTTAGACCTCTACAAGCCAACCCATGACAGTCTTAATTCATATCTACTTCCAACATATGACCGACTGTGGATGGTTTGAATAACTTAGTCATTCCGGAATAATAACCTACTTTATTTGGGAAGTCAAAACATGCAAAGTGCAACACAATAATAATTGAATCCAATATGGTCTCAGAACTTATGAATATAAATAAAACACCTTTTATTTATCACCATATGATTACACATTATTCATTGTATACTGCTTCAGCTATCAACTTTTATTCTTGAATTTAAAACAATAGTTGTCCCATGCTCCAAGCACGTACACTATGTTTTTCTAAACACTAGTCATGTCATACACCAAGTATGCATACTATGTTTGTCTATGATCTTTACTTTGTGAACTAGATCAATTGAACATAACTTCAATGATTCTCTTTTCACACTCCCAAATCCTTACTGCAAATGCAAGAATTCCAAATTCATGTCATTTACTGAAATCTGTTAGATTCTAAACTTATATGCATTGATCCTCTTGTAACGATTATGCACAAATTCACAAAGACTTGGCAACAATCATTACAGAGTATTCCAAAGGAGATTAATTCCTTGGAAACATCCTTCTTGCATTAAGTTTCCTAAACTTAAACAGATTGAAAATTCTAACTTTGAAACATTTCCAGATTCATTTTGACTATCACTTCTGAACAAGAGTTGCCTCCTTACAGATTATGTCAATATGGTCCTTCCAGAATTATCACTATACTTCCAACTGTCCTTGAGCAACCAATCTTTGGTAAACCTTAGATTGTCCTTGACAATTGTTTAATCCTTTTAGTCATATCCAGTTCTAAACCTTTTCCCTTCTTAATGCCCCAGGCATTTTGAAAATTTTAGAAAGGATGAATATAGCACATGTAATCGGTCTTATATCCGAAGCATATGGGACACGATTCATGATGTCTCACATAAAGACTAAACCAGTCTTTTGCTATAACATTTCCATTTCTATTTGCCAGGTTCTCATAATTCAGATTATAAAAAGGGATGTCGTAATAATAATCGAATTTTAGAACGCAACTAAACCAGTCTTTTGCTATAACATTTCCATTTCTATTTGCCAAGTTCTCATAATTCAGATTATAAAAAGGGATGCCGTAATCATAATCGAATTTTAGAACGCAAATAATGGACCCATATACAGAATTTCCTTATGTTGAGCCATTCCAACATGAAATTCATATATATCCTTGACTAAATTATTAAAACCTCACAATCTAAGCTTATAGATTTGAGATGAAGTATAATTTCCTCTCCCTTAATTATAGCAAAACAACTCTTTCCCAGTTGAAACTTTTGTTTTCTATAATTAACATTGCTAACTTGCAATACTTATCATAATTATCATGCTCCCACTAACATGATGATTATTAGCATAACACTTATGCTCCCACTAGCTTTGACATGTACTCAGAAATCAGCTGGACTTCTAGAAATCAATACTTTATTGACTTTCTTACCAAAGTTCAGATTTCTGATACTGGATTGTTTTGATAAAACTTTATCAAAAAACATACACCTTCCCTTAGATAGCACACTTGTATGTCTAAACAGTTATGAAGAGGGATGCCGTAATCATAATGGTTAGACCTTTTTGCCACTTCTCACAAGTCCAAGTTAGTGTGCCGGTAAACCACACACGCTCCACTAACGACTTTGAGAATGCAAATATCACAAATGCTATCTAACTAAAATCTACTTAGTGAAAGTGTTTCCTCACCATCATTTTCATGAATCAGAGAGAAACCTTATGACACTTAGATTTAATGGTGTATGTGTTCTTATCCATGTGAATTGTCAAAACCATAGTCACAAGACAAGGATAATGACAAATCCAAACTCATATGGACTGAACTCAATCTTAATTTCTTGCTACCTGGTAGCTCAAGGGCCTACCATTTCTTCCAAGTTGTTTTGCAACACATTTAGAGCTCTAAGAACTCATATGCAAAGCCAACTTTGATTGGAATGGGCACAAAATATGTCAACACGATAGGCTATAAACCTTAAGTCGTGTGCTAGTGAAGAACTTCAGGTTTTATTCTTGATTAGTTCTTGAGAATTTCAAGACCTTTAAGACTCCCACTGTCCTCTTGACCTATAAGACTCCCTTGTCAAACATCCAAGAGATAGTGTGGATTCTAATCAAGACAAACACTTTACACAATTAGCCGAAGTTGGTCTTTGTTTTATCCAAAACATCACAACTTACCAATTTCAAATGTACAAGAGTAGAAAACTTTTACTCTTACATTTGACAAGTGTTTTAAACCTTCTTTGAGACATGTCACTCAAGTCACAATTTTGGAGTATGACTCTAAGACTTGTGTTGGAACGAAGTATGACTCATCTTCTTGATTTAACCATTTCAACAATTCAAGTTCTTCTTCTTAGTCATAAGAATGCACTAAGATTTCCTTAGAGAACTAATTTTGATATGGTTTTTAATCATTAAGATGATCACAAAACTGATACTAAAGTACTCTCCCATCTTTTCAGATTTGAGAAACTTTTATCCTTCTCCCTAATTTGATTCTTCTTATTCGCTCTGCCTTACATTGGAACCTTTTCCAATGTCTAAGAGTTACACTTAAGCTTGTAAGTATAATCATATTTACTGAACTCTAGTAAAATATGACGAATAGCCTTATATCTTTTGTGGTGGACTTAATCAGTGCACATGACTATGTACTCGATCCCTTAGTCCATTACTTGACTCACACATCCATGTGAATAAGTAATTAGTCTTAATTTTTCCAATACTTGAAAAGTTCTCATTCATCATGCTATACAACTTGCATGATTCCAAGTCCCGGTCCAATTGAGACTTTGGATGATGAGAATCTTTCCTTATTTGGTAAATTTAGACATTACCACAAATGAAGGAATCAATTTCATATTTCCACTCTTGCTATTAATGGAATCATATAAGCACCAATTTTTTTCTCAAATGCCATAGTAAGGATATTTTTAAAATAAAATCAAAATTTTCTTTTATTTTAAAACTATGCGGAAAAACTTATCCTTACAACCCATATGAAAAACTTGTTGTTATCTATCCCTTAGCAATATCTCATAACTCCTAAGAATTAGCTCAAGAATCCGATTTTTCAAACTACGCGATAGAAATCCATCTATGCGATCAGATTCAGCATATTCTTTCTTTAAGTTCCTTTACTTTTCTTTGATTCTTAAAACATTACCATGTGACCCAGTCACATCATGTATCAGGAATCTCAAAATAGAAACTTAACAGAGTTAGATTAGTGGACTTTTACCTGAAGTAGAGTCAATCTTATTGACTTTAACATCCTTAGGTAAATTAGGCAGCTTCGCAAATAATGACCCTTTCTTTGGCAATATAAACATATGGACCCTTTGATAATGGTACACAGGACTATTATAGACTTAGCCTTTTTCTCTTTACCATTTGGTCAACCGAGTTGACTATGGCCGATCCCTTTCCATTGGGAAGATAATGCTTTTTTGGATTTCCTGTGTCACTATTGTCAATGTCCATCAAGTTTTGAGGAAGTTGATCTTAACAAATAGATAAGATCATTAAGGGTCTTGTCATAGTCTGTTTCATAGGTGTTCCAAAAGAACTCACTATGTGACTTAGAAAGTGATTGAACCACCAACTTTCTCAAGACTTTGACACCCAACTCTCCCGGCTTGTCAATATGTGACTACATCTCCAAGATGTGATCACACCTAGACCTTGCCTTGCCATTAGGGCTTGAGTGACCTTAAACTTTTCAAGAACTTGTGGGTTAGGGAGAATAATCGGAGGAGGAGAAAGAAGTATGATATCCATGGGACATCATCTTCATTTAGGAAAGCTTGTTTCAAGAGATTTGGGAAGATCATAAATGTCTAAACCAGACATGTTATGGGAGATATTCAAGATAGTTGATCTTAAAGTCCTTAATATGACACCCAATATGAAATATTAAGGCTAGGACCCAACAAACTATTTTATAACTTAGAAGAGGTATGCCGTAATCCAAGCTATAAAACAATTTGAAGGTAGGTGAATGACGATTCACCAATTTCCACCAAGATAAACGAAATGTATTATTAGGTTTTAATTGGATTTGAAATTCCTAGATCTTTTGAGATTCATTGAACTGTTCAATGGCATGTTTCAATCTCGAGTGTGCCCTTCAGGTTTTGTGACTGGGATGCCGAGGATCACAAAACATGGTGTGAAGTAACCATGCAAATTACTTGGTACCCTTAAGTGTTTACCCCTCAATCGATGTGTCGGTTAACCACACACGCTCCATCGATACTATGATACACATTAAGTTACCCTTTGCCTACCTTGTTAAATACGAGTTAGTGTGCCGGTTAACCACACACGCTCCACTAACCGACTTAAACAAAGTGCAAAGTGTAATTTCATGGATTAGCACCTTATTCACATTTTCCTAAGTAACTAAGATTGGGTATTATTTAGAGTTTAGTTACTTAGTATTTATCATTAATACTTTTAATGAAGGGAGAATTATAGTCATGTCAAACCCGTTCGGCTAACGACCCTCCACCAGTCAAGCAAGCGGTGGGTGAGAGTGGACACCCATTAAGTTGCCATTTTATAGGCAACAACCTTATACCCACCTTATAGACCGGCTTCGTGAATGAGGCGTACTAGCGGTAAGACCGACTTTACTCTTATACATATATATATATATATATATATATATATATATATATATATATATATATATTATTAACTTATAATATTATAAAGTATAAGGGTTGAATTTTAACTTTTAAAATTCTAAGGGCTAACTTGGAATTAAAGTATTCATAAGAGAAAACTTTACAAATTCCAAAACTTGAGGGCAAGTTTTGAAACTATTCAAAACTAATTAATTCCATAACTTATGTGTTTAAAGTAGTTTTAATCCAAAAACTCTTCAAGTTCCATAACTTGAGGACAAATTATGGAAGACTTTAAACTAATAAAGAATTAACTTTTTCTTTATTTTATAACTTATGAAATTAATTAAGGTTACATTATTTTTTTTTATATATTTATTTAATGAAGAGACTCTTGGTCCTCCATAACTTGAGGACAAATTATGGAGTCATAACTCCAATTAATTAGAACTAGACTCTTCATTTTTGTAACCTTTGCCAACTTTATGAGTTTTATGAGTCTTTAATGTGACTCTTCATGTAACTTGAGGATAAGTTACAAAACACATTTTATACTAAACTCTTAGATTAAAATGGATTGAAAACAACTATTTCATTCAACTTTTCTATTAATCTAAGAAACTCATAAGAACAAGATAATTCAAATCAAACTTTTTCATGTAATTAGTCTAACCTTTAAACTAATACAAAACATGAATCTATTGACAATTATCTTTGAAAATGGATTAGCATGAACATTACCACATTAAAAACAAGTTTATAAGTTCAAAAACAACTTAGGGTAATTTTCCTAGTCCATTTCTAGCCAAAAAACTTGAAAATATGTTGTCTGGGGTCCAACTCGTCGAGTGCATGAACACAACTCGGTGAGTTGGATGCATTTTGCCTTGGACTCGTCGAGTCCCTTCATGGACTCGGCGAGTCTGCTGGGCTGAAAGCACCAATTTTGATTTTTCAGCTTTTATTGCAGGTATAACAAGAAAACAAGCCTAGGCTTTGATACCACTGTTGGGTTATGAGCATTCTAACACTCCTAAGTGTACATGCAACCCTAAATACCTTGGATCTATGTTTTCTCTATTATACATGCAAATATGAACATCCAAGGTATTATCCCAAACTAGCATACAAAACTATCAACATAACAAGATAGAATACATACCTCTTTGATGTAGAATGTCTTCATGAAGCTTGAGTGCCTAGTGCCCCAAGTGTGACACCTCAAATGGTTCACACAACACCAAATACACTTGGAATAACTTGAGAGAATTCTACACTTCATGAAATCGGCTAGCCCTTTCTTAGTCTCTTTTTGTGGCCAATTTTCCTCAAGAATAAGATGCTTATATAGTTATACAATTAGGGTAAACCCTAATTGTCATGACTTTCCATTTCCTTGGATCCATGGGTTCAAATACACCACGGAGCATCCATGGAATATCATATGGGTTTTGGCCCAACTAGATAATCCATGGAGCATTAGCCCACTATACAAGTATGGATGATTTACACAATCAACCCACATATTTAATTAGTCTTCTTTTGATCACTCAATTAATGCTAGATTAATTCTTGATCAATACTAATTAAATAATCTCATTATTCTGATTATTAATATACTAGAACTTATAATATATTAATAACCGTAAGTGTCTTATTTCTCTCATTATTGTCTATCCAAGTGCATGATGCCATGCAACCCAAATGGACCATGCCGGGTCGGGTCAAGTCTTACCAATTATAGTTATGGACTTAGACATTAATCCAACAATGATTTCATCAGTAGCATGACTTTTCTTTCTTAAAAAGATTACCCACGTTAATCTTGAAAACTCATGTACAATAACGAGAGTAATTTTTTTTCCCAAATATTGATTTAATTAGGACCGGTCCAAAAAGGTCCATATAGAGAAGGTTAAAGGGATTTCTGATGGAGGAAGATGACTTTGGCTTGAAAGAGGACTGGGTTTCTTTCCCTTTTCACACACTAAACATAATTTATCTTTGACAAACTACATCTTAGGAACTCCTATTACATGATGAGTCCCAAAAATCTTTGATATGTTCTTGAAATTCGAATGAGATAGTCTCTTGTCCCACAACCAATTTAGATGAGACTGAGCATAAGAGAATAATCAACTACGAAGAGAGTTGTTATTATGTCGATTTGCAGTGAGTACAATAACTTTCTTTCTTTCTTGTTAAAGTGAACTTCATAGTCAATGTCACACAGTTGGATGCTTGAGATGAGATTATGCTGAAGACGTTTTACATATGAAACATTCTTCAATAAAACGGACTTACACTTGATGGCTCCATATCCTTTTGTAGTTCACTTGCTATTGTCTCCATGTGTAACAGTTGGACCATCCTTCCTTACAAATCCATATAGAAGTGACTTGAAACTTGTCATGTGTCTTGAACAACCAAGATCTAAATAATAAATATATTCTTTACCTTGAAACACAAAAAAACTAAAATGTACAATTAGTATATGCTAACCCATCTTGAAATGGGTCACTTAAGAGAAAATGTGATAACAAGCATTAGAGAGACAACTCAAGGAGCTTAACTTTTTGATCCATTTATCATTTCAAGAAGTTGTCAGCATGGGTGGAGCTCTTTTCAAATGTACACTTGCTGACTCTATGAGAGGCATCACCACACCGATAACAAACTCTACTTTCATGATTCTCTCTTTTACCATTTAAATTGTGTTCTCTTTTATTACTTGATTTAAAAACTCTTCCTTTAGTTATGGACTAGGAAATTTCATCCAACTTATGCTCTGATGATTCTTCGTCATGAGATACAAAATAGATTAAAGAATCATCTAAATTGGAAGTCTTTGATTTATCTCCAAATTCAGTGTTGATAACAACACTAAGGAAACATGCTAAGAATTTCTTTTACAGAATGAACTTCACCATTGGAGATAGGAAATTTTAGCAGGATCTTAGTGGAGGGCAAGATATACTCACAATGAGGAGGTTGACATAAAGGATCAAGAGTAGATAAACAAGATACACATTTGGTATTACCATTAGAGTCAGTAGTACGATGTGTATCAATTAGAGTTTGATTTATGAAATAGGTACTTACAAATTTGTTTTTAAAATCTTCCTCGAGACTATCAACATTATAAAAGGTTTGTTTGGTCTTAAATTTTTTTATTAAAGAAAAAACACATTCAACATCACCTCCAAGGATTTTCTCACATTGACCAGGAATTTGATCATTAATAGTTCTCATGATATTACGGTGTGAAGAAGACCAATTATTTAGAATAAGTTGAATGCTTCTTGCTTGATCAACAAAATTTTCTTTTTCAAAGTGAAGAAAATTGTTGGTCAGTGAGATAGAAGTGTTTTCCATTTTTTTTAAATGAGAGAGCAAGTCTTAAGAAGAGAGGAATTTTTTCTTTAAGATTTTTTATCTCAACTTTGAGAGAAGATTTTTCTTTGTTTGAAATAGAGAAATCAAAATGTAAATCATCAAACATCTATGCTTTTTCAATGGAAGAATAGTTAACAATGATCTTTACCTGATACATTGAGGCTGAGTCCTACTCTTGAGACTTAGAATCTGTAGCAACTTGAAAAATATTAGCATCAAATGTAATAACACTATCCCTTGGAGTGTTAATGTGAGACTCAATGATTTAAGCTTTGAAACTTCACCATCTGAAAGAACTTCTTTATCAAAGGTAGATGATAGAGTGATCATCATATCTTCTACGGTTAAGAAATTTTGGAACCAAATTATAGGCACATAATGGAAGAGAATTTCAAATAGCAAGCCTCACCTTTACATCAAGAATTAGGACCCTTTTCTCTTCTTTGATGTATCCCTGAACTGATTTTTCATTTACTTTACTACTAGATGCATTGACATTAGATGAATGCTATATAGACGATCCTTATTGATGATATCAAGTATATCATAGTCTATGATCTTGAGAACATCGATGGCCTTTGATTTCCAAGAAGTAAAGTTGTGTTCATCAAAAGGTGGGATCTTGTTGGGAACTGAAGACTTAGGATTATAGAAAGTTGACATGATAACTTGAGTGTATCTAAAACCTGCTCTGATACCAATTGAAGGTTTGTATTAATCGAATACACTTCAAGTATGAATAAGAAATAACAAACTAACAAATATGCAACACCGTCGATTTTCAAAAAAATAATTCATTTAAAAAAATCACATAATTCTCATAAACACAGTTCATAAATCCCCAAAACGACAAGTACAAAGTCAATGAGATGCAATATTATGGTTAGTGGATCGTGATGATTGAAGATGTAATGATTATTGGATCGTGATAATTGAAGATGTTAAGTACAAAGTCAATGAGATGCAATATTATGGATTATTGTTGAAAGGTGGATTGATTACATGGAACACTTTAATATCTTATGGGAATAAGAAAGACGATTTTAGAAAATCGATAGTTCAACCTCTTTGTAAGATCAAAATTCGGATTGAAATAACGATGGATATGTTAACTTGGGAAGGTAATAAAAAAAGAAGGAAGAGAAAAAGAATTGTTCATCAAGAAATATGTTTCGTTGATTGAAAATCCAAGTGATTTTCATGATCTTGAATTTGTTGAAGATGTTATTGAAGATCATAAAGATGTCATCGTGTTCATCATGTTCTTGATGTTCCAGAAAAGGAGATAACTCTATATGCTCATGTTGAGGGGGAGTTAGGTGTATTAGGAAATTCTACTGATTCAAAAGATTTTCGATTTGAATATGATGTGCCAATTGAAGGATTTCAAAGCAAATCTCCTGAAGTTATGAAAATATTTTTTTCATTTAGAATTCAAAGTGAAGACTATTCATGCTCTTGTGATTCATTTGAAGGAATGGTGATTTACAGAAAGCCCAAAAATCAATATGTTTAATTGTAACTAACCCCAAAAGATGTAATTAAGAAGAAAATTGTTAAATTTGTGAATGAAAATGGTGTTTCTCTTGTTTTTGAATCTTCAAAATTGAAAGTGACGAAAATTTGGAAAAAGAAGAAGAAGAGGAAGAGAAAGTAAAGAAAATTTAGATTCCTAAGAAAAAATCGTCAAATGTTGCTATGGTGTCGAATTTCAAAGCCATAGATGTCGAAAGTCCTGATATTCGACATGATGATGAAATTCGTTATTGGTACAATGTGATATTTGATAATTTTTCAGTTCCCACCAAAGAGCCAAAAAGTTCATCTTATTCTCAGAAGTATGAAAATGGTGATTCTATACTCAATTCGTGTTTAAGGGAAACAGATTCTCAAGGCATTTTCTCATGTTCTCAAGTTCAAGTGGGTTCCTAAAAAATCCTATTAATATCGAAGCTTATTTTGAGGGGGAGACTAATCAATATTTGAAAATGCTCTACAAATGAAGAAATTAAATATTGAAATCGGAGATGTTTACTCAAGATGTTATGTTATCTTCGACATGCTCCAGATAAAATGGGTGTTATCTTCGACATGCTCCAGATAAAATGGATTTAGCCTATGTCTTGGTTTTAGTGATGCATTAAAGATACATTAATTGGCAACACTTAATTGTCCATGGGAAAGATTGACACCCATAATTGGAGTCATTTGAAGACTTTAATTCTGATTTTGTTGTCAAATGTCCGATTAAATTCAAGTGAGATTTAAAGGCATAAATGGTTTGTACTCAATGCATTATGAAAAATACATATGTTTAAATATGCGAGAGATCTCAAAAAAGTAAAATCAATTTTGTTTAATACGTTGAATACCCAATAAATATATACAACAATACGAGATTCTTCAGAAATCTTGTATTTAGAGATGTGCTCAACAGTAAAAATAAAGATATAGCCACATGCCTGCTTTAACTCGTTTTTGAAGAGATTAATGCTAGAGAGTTTCGAACAGTTACATGATGTTGATATGTTGCTACATGTTGACTTGATCACCTAGAATACTATATTTGACTGTTCATCGATTTTGATTTATCATGAAATTCATGCTCATCAGGTCTAATAAAGTGTAAAGCTGCTCAACAATTAATGTTATTATATCTCTTAATAGCCTCCAAACTTTCCATTACAGTTATGTGATTGAGACGTGTCTATCAATTTGATTTATAATGAAGTTGTGCTCATCAGGTCTAATAAAGTGTAAAGTTGCTCAAAAATTAATGTTATTATCTCTCTCAATAGCTTTGAAACTTTCCACAACAATTATGTGAGTGAGACGTGTCTATTAGCCTTGGTCTTCATGCAAGGTTTTTATTGTAGTGTTCAACGTAAAAAGTCGTATATGAACGTATTTTTATATGAATCTTGAATACCATGTAGAGCTGGTAAGTGATTGTGTCGATATTGCTGCATAAAAAGAGTAATGAAGACAATGTTTTATTGCAAACCGGGTTAAAGTCATTCCTTGGGAAGACTATCTTCTTGGAAAGCAAAACTTTGGGTTGTGTATTTTCATCCTTAATGAGTTTTTTGGATGAAAGAGTTGGTAGTGAGTGAACAAAAGTTCAAAGGCATGCTAGTGGAAAGTTGCTTGCAAAGGCTTGGTGTCGAAAGTTGTGGACCTTGGCAACAAAAGTTAACTTTTGAATCAAAAGTTGTGCACCAACAGAGATGAAGTAGCTTAAGATGAAACTTTAGGAGTTGTTGAACAATGGTTTCATACCTATTGCCTAGGATTGATGAGCCATTTGATCAATTTCAAGGTGCAAACTACCTTTTGAAGATTGATCTCAGGTCAAGGTATCATCAACTAATGGTGAGAGAGAAAGACATTGAGAAGACTGCATTCAGAACGAGATATGGATACTATGTGTTTTTGGTTATGTCGTTTGGACTAAATAATGCTCCATCAACATTTATGGATTTTATGAATTGAGTTTGTAAACCTTTCCTAGATTGGTCTATAATAGTGTTCATCGACGATATTCTAATTTACTTGAAGAACCAACATGAGCATCGAGAACACTTGCGCAAAGTGTTAGAAATCCTGAAGAAAGAGAAGATGTATGCAATGTTCTCTAAATGTGAATTATGGATCTGAGAGAATCAATTCTTGGGTCTCGTGGTTAATTAAGAGGGTATAGTGGTTGACCCAACAAAGATTAAAGCAGTGATAAAGTGGGAATGACCAAAAAGTCTCATTGAGATGTGTAGCTTTCTTGGATTAGTTGGATATTGCTGAAGTATTATCCAAGGATTTTCTTCATAGTTTCTCCATTGACAATATTGACCTACAAACGGGCTACCTAAACATGGAGTGAGAAGAATGAAGAAGATTTCGAGAAGCTAAAGAAGTGATTGTGTGAAGAACCAATCCGTGCATTACCTAACGGATTTGTAGACTTTGAAGTTTATAGTGATACATTTAGAATTAGGTTAGGTTGTGTTCTAACCCTGAGATATAAACTGATAGCATATACATACAGAGAACTAAATGACCATGAGAAAAAAAATACATCATGCATGATTTGGAGTTGGCAATAGTGGTTTTTTCACTAAAGATATGGAGGCATTATCTTTATGGCACAAAGTGTAAACTTTTCACCGATCATAAGAGTCTTTAATATCTCTTTGATTAGATGGAATTGAAAATGAAGTAGACATTGACTAGATTTACTCAAATATTATGATTGCGAGATAATTTACCACCCTAGTAAAGTGAATGTCATAGCAGATGCTTTGAGTAAAATTATAGACCAGGGAAGGAAAAAGTCGAAGAGCGTTAAGAATTGAAATTGTCTCAACGACTGTGGAAAGTATCCAGAAAGCTTAAGAAGACGCCTTGAGGGAAGATAATTGAAAAGTGGAACATTTAGGAAACATGTTAATGTTTGGTACAAACAGTCAATGATATAAGGTACTCCAAAATAGAATTTGGGTGCCTAAGAATGGAGGAATGATGGATTTTATGATTGAAGAAGTTCACAAGACCATGTATTCAATTTATCCAGGAAACACCAAGATGTATAAGGATTTGAAACCATATTATTAGTGGCCAACGATGAAGCTCGATATTGCTAAGTAGTTGGCTAATTGTGTGACCTGCGAAAGTGTTAAAGTGTAACATTAGAAATGGTATGGGAATTTGAAACCTTTACTAGTACCCATGGGTAAATGGGTAGACGTCACCATGGATTTTGTGACCAAATTGCCCAGGATGAAGGAAGGTCACGATATGATTTGGGTGATCATAGACCAATTGATGAAGAGTGCAAATTTCATAACCAATGAGAGATGGTATATGGATAAGCATGCAAGAGTTTACATGAAAGGGATAGTGAAAGCTCATGGTGTTCCATTAACAGTTGTGTAAGACCGTGAAAGTCATTTTACTTCTCGATTTTGGAAGAGTATGCATGAAGAGATGGGTACAAAACTATGTTTGAGTACTACTTACCATCCACAGACTAATGGTTAAAGCAATAGAACAATTCAAGCACTGGAAGATATGTTGACAGCTTGTACCTTGGAGTTTATGGGTAACTGGGATGAACGTCTACCTTTGGTGGAATTTTCATACAATAGTAGTTACCTGTCACAACCCCAAACCAGAACAGCAAAAATGCTCGGGGGACGGAGGACGTCATGTACAATATCACAACAAGTGTATAATAGGAATCAAAGCAAACACAACCATTACATTAATAAAGTAGAGTATTTACATCTGTTCAATACATAGTTTGTGTGATATCAAAATGTATAACAAAAGTATAAAGACGTGTCTCCGGAAAGCTCTGTCTTCTCAAAATCCTGTGGGTGTACCTGTCTTATCAGTTCACTAAGAATATAGGTGATTTTGAAAGTGTTTCAAGATTTAAGTTGGTGAGTTCATAAGTATGATTTAGTGCTGGAAAAAACTTGTCTTTGTAATTTGAATACTAGTATGTTTCTCAAGAAAATCCAATATTTTCTATAGTGAATGTAGTGTAATCATGTATGTCTCTTGTATTTGTATACTGTACTAGTGTACCCTGTGTTAGAAAACAATGTATTGTATCCGTATTTGTATGAAAAACCCTTGTATGTATGCCTGGATGCCACCAGTTGTAGCGAAAGTAGTATACTGTAATAGTGTTTATATAAAAATCCTAGTATGAAAACCTGGTATTTACCAATTGTAGCGTAAACTAATGTATCACAGTAATGTTCATATGAAAACTTTGTATGAATGCCTGGTTACTACCAGTTGTGGTGTAAATAGTGTACTATAGTCTTATTAATTAAAATAAAACCATTAAAGAAGAGTTAATCCTGTAAACATACTTGTTAGTTATACTGCTGTGAGTTTCATATAACCATGCTGATATGACTTGGTGACCTCTAAGACGTTCTTTAGGTGTCCGACAATTATGACATTTATCACCTTAGGTCTGTCGACCTAGCTGTTGCAAGCAACTCTGGTGTGGGAATGTCAGTCCCATATATATCTATACACAAATTCTCACGCTCTCCCTCCGGGAGACTCTGTTTATACTTTATAGGATTTAGTCCCATACCCTAAAGGATAGTAGTGAAGTCGTGCCTCACAACCCTATAGTTTACATGTAGTGTTATAGTGTTGCAGTGTTCTCTTGTATTAGAAATTGTATGTAATGTTTAATGAAGCTTGTAGCATAAAATAATCATACTTAAATAATTATTTCAATAGTGTACACTTGCATTGACGTATTAGAGTATTGTTTCCCAAACTATACCTATTATTGTTTAGATGTATGTTTCGTAGTGACATGAAAACATTTGCAATTTAATTGTATCAAAGCAATTACCCTTATGCTCGACATATTACAAAAGGGTTAAAAATATATACAATATTGTTAAGAAGTGTAGTGAATGCTCGTTTTGAAACAATTGCAAAATTTTGTAAAACCATTTAAAAAGGTTAGAATAAACAAAAAATTCCTTGCGTTTTACTTGTATCCCCCTTAAAAATATTAAAACGTTGAAAAATTAGAGGTATGAACTCACCTCAAATGTGCGTTAACTGAAAGTAGCGAGTTGTAGAGACGATCCTCGGGTAAGCATACGTGCTAATAACGTTACCCTAAAAATAATTGTAATTGCCGTCATATTTAAATTAATAATAAATTAATTTAAATAGTGTGTTGAATAATTAAATAAGTAAATAATACTTACAACATTAGTTCGAAATGTTTGGATATGTTGAGGGGGTAATTTCGGTGGGAAAAATGGGTTTTCGGTGGGGGATGGGGTGAATTCTATGTGATGATGGCAATAGTGTGTGTTCTTGGTGTAAAATAAGGAGATTTGAAGATTCCTTATGAATGGTCTTGAAAATGTTGTGAAGATATAAAGATACTGGGCAAAATCTATGAAGATTGAGAGTATTTTCAGATGGAAGTTGAGAGAAAAATTTGCAAGAGTTCGGTGGCAAAAGTGAGAAATGAACTGGGAAATCAGTTATAAACATATATAGGAGGGGTGTTTGGTCCTTAATGGGCCTCTCCATTGTGAATTCGGTCCTTCATGACCGAATTCTCCTTGAACTTAGTCCTAAAGTGGGGCACCAAGGTTGATTTTGGTTTCTAGTCAAGACAGTTAAGGAATTTGGTCAACGCTTTACAATTTAGGGAGGAATTTGGTTTCTTGGTCAAGGAGGAAAAGAGAAATCGGTCAAGCCTTATATCCTTAAGGGAATTTGGGTTTTGGTTTGAGATTTGATTCCAAAAACGATTTCCAAATATATATTAATATATTTCAAATTAAATTTAAAAATTAGGCTTATATATATTTCCAAAGGCATGGTTTTTTTCCATTCTATTCACCAAGTAGTAGGTTTTAGAGTGAAGGATTTTAATCCTTATTTAGATTAGGGTAAACTATGATTCGAGCTAGTATGAATTACATTGACTTTTATTAACTCGAAAGAACGGGTTGTATGACAACCCAAACCTTTTTCCGTTATCATTAACTGACTTCCATTAATAAAATTTGAATTTTATTGAGTTTCGGTTAAACTTCTTGGTTTAGAAAATCATCTAGTTTTATATAATTAAACTTTATATATGATTTGGAACCAAAATCATTCGAAAAACCCAAAGCTTACATGACAAAGTAGCAGTTTTTGGCCTGAGCAAGTTTACAGTCGTAAACCTGTTTGCGGTTGGTGCCAGGTGGACCCCACCACTGACCATACCCCCAACCTATATATACGGGACCCCCACCTTTATTTTAACCTTCTTGACCAAAAAAATCTCTCATTCTCTCTCTAAACTCTTGACCGTAAACACCAAAAACACCATTTTTCTTTCGAAAATCATCAAGAATCGTCATTGGGAGTTGATTTGGAGCATCCAGAACATGTTTTTCATCGAATCCAACATCCTTGTTCTTGAGTGTACGGGGGTACGCCCTTCAAATCTGCAAATCTTCATTGACAGTAAATTAGTTTAAGGCCGTACACACTTCAAACCTTAAAAGGTCGTAAACCCTTCAAGAGGAAGTTCACAGTCGTACCGTAAATTCCCTTCATGGCCGTAAACACTTCCTAAGTGGTGAAAAACCCCTTTCCTCGATTCAATCAAGTCCTGGTAACATTCCTTAACCAAAAGTAAGTGTTTTTCTAACAATTTATCTCACGAAATTGCTAATTTAGATACATATATGTATTTAACTGCTATTAGGATTTCGTTAAGTGCCACATGCAACAACTTAAGGGTCTTCATTTCCAGTCCGTTGATTCGAGGCTTGCACACAACTAACAGTGACTTCATACTCGCACACTTTTATGATTTTTTTAATGTTTTTAGGGTGGGGGGGGATACAAGTCAAACTCAAACGATTTTGTGAACTAAAACAAAAGGATTTAAACCAGTTTAAAAATATGCAATTGATACAGTCAAACAATTTCCACATTCTTATAAAATATTTAGATATTTTATCCCTTTTGTATTATGCGGAGCATAAGGGACACTTTCAACACAAAAACATAATTGCATATTTTTCGGAACATTTCACGAACCAAGTATATAACATTACAAGCAAGCTATAATGGGTATAGTTTGGGGAACTCATTACACAAATTTTACTGATTTGGACTATATGCATGAGCAAACATATAAACTATGACAACTTTTGTTTATGATATTCATTACTACGTTCGGATAACAAGAGTATAACACCAAATAATTATTTAAGTATAATTATTAATACTCTACCAAGTATACAAACGGTTTTAACTACGAGAAAACAATACAGAACTACACGTAAGTTAGTTAATACAGGATTGTGAGACATCTCTTCAATTATACCCTTCTGGGTACTGGTAAAATCATCGACACTTAGTATTGTTGGGTTTTGGTATAATACAACATCCTATGGTGCACATACAACCCTAAATACCTTGGATCTATGTTTTCACTAATTATACATGCAAATGGTTTCCAAGGTATTAAACCTACAACTAGCATACATTTGATATAAACCATATAAAATACTAGTTATGATAACATTCCTTTTTGATGGAGCTTAAAGTCTTGATGTATTTGGCATTAAAGAGCTTAGCGCCAATAGTGTGGAAGCCTCAAGTGGAATCACAACACACCATGGACAAAGGAGGAACTTGAGAGAGAATTCCATGCACCCAAAAACACCATGAACTCCAAGAATCCACTAGTGGCGATTTTGGGAAATGAAGTATGTATTTATATGTGGGATTTCTAGGGTCATGGATATAACCGAAATCAATACCCATGGGTCTTATGATCCATGGTTCATGTGGCCCAACTCTTTATGTATCCATACATAAACTTGGTCCAACATGGATCATAAGCCCAACACATATAAATATAACTAATTAAGATAATTAATCCCCATATATTTAATTAGCCTCTTTTGATCACTAAATTAATTCCAAATTAATTCTTGATTAATACTTATTAAGTCATATGATTTCATGTTAATATATTATAACTTATAATATATTAATAAATCATATATAACCTTTTCTCTCAAAAGTCTATCCTAACAAATTGTCTTGATGATATGCAACCCAAACGGACCATACTACTCTCTAGGTCAAGTACATACCAATAATAGTTGTGGCATAGACATCTAATCCAACAGTTTCCCACTTGGATAAGTCCAAAAATATTATTGCATGTACGACTTCATAACCCGACTAGCAATCGTAGCTCTTAAAGCCGTTGTCGAACTCTGAACAAATCAATGACGCGTCTATTAGATAAGTGATCATATATTCCTCCATTCTAGATATCATATGGACTGAGACATGGATTATTTATCATTTTCCCTATCCATTTGTTGTTTCCGGATTTTCGATTTATAACAATTGACTAAGTGAACAAATCAAATCAGTTGAGGCTTGGCCAAGCACTGTGGAGTGTATTCACTAAATCATCGAGGGGCCCACATATATCACTTTCCTATGTGCACATGCAAACCGTAATGCTTGGATCTACGTTTCTCTAATGGAACATGAAATGCATCCAAGGATTTCAATTCTAGATCTAGTGTAAACAGTTGAATCATATTAAATAAAAAACAGATCTAGAAGAATACCTCAAGTTGCTTGCTTGAAACTTCTTGTTCTTGGAGCTTAGAGTCACAATTGTCACTCCTCTAATGGCTTACAAACACCAACTAGCAAGAGGATGATCTTGAGAGAGAGAGAGAGAGAGAAGGGTAATAAATCGGCTCTAGCGTTTCTTGCCTTGCATGAATGCCGATTTCCCTCACCCAAGGGATCTATTTATACTATGAGCTATTAGGGTTTCACCCTTAACCCTAATTGAATAACTTAGGCCCTAAGAAATCCAAAGATCCTCTTAGATATTAGGCTTGGATGATTTTAAGATATCCAAACCCTAAAAATCTTCCACCCTTATATCCATAAGGATTCATAGCCCAAAACACAACTATCATACATTTGACAGTTTATGCCCCTTTATTCCATTAATCTCTTTAAGTCAGCAAATTAATTCTTTATTAATATATGACTTATATCAATAAAATAATATTATTATTCCTTTAATATATTATTCTCATAATATATTAACAGTAATATCTCTTCTCTCTTTACAAATCATCCTGTCAAGTTGCTATGGTGAAGGTAACCCAAAAGGACCATGCACAACCAAGTCAAGTACTTACCAAATATAGTTACAGCCTTGGACACTAATCTAATAGTCTCCCACTTGGATAAGTCTAGTATCTATGTATGCAAACACAATCCGATTAGAAATCGTAGCTCTCAAAGACGCTTTCAAACTCTGATCTTATCAGTATCCTGTCCTTTAGATAAGGGATCGTACAGTCCTCTGTTTAGATATTGTGCAGACAATCTCATGGAACTTATTGTCCATCAGTTAGTTTCTCGATCTCAAATTCATTTGACATAGAGCTTAATTGAACACATCAATTCAGTCCTGACCGGGCCCAACACATAAGTCTAATCAAATCATCGAGGGTCCTGATATTGCTTTTACCTTCGTAGGATAAAAGTAACAGATAAACTTCGACTTATATGCATTTACTATTTACTAATCAATTATACACAACAATGCGTTTTATGACACCAATTTACTGATGCGGTTTCGCATTGTCAATGCACAACCAATTAATAAACAATAAATCACATATCTTGGTTTTAAGACCATATGATATTATCATCTTGTGATCACTTGCGTTACGTTCCATAAAGTAATTCCAACAAGTGCGGGTTTATTCCAATGCTCAAAACTTGTTCATAAGCACTCATGAATGTTGCAGCAAACCTTTGCTATGTATAATACCTTTTAGATAATCTACACACCAATTCATGACAATCTTCATTCATACCTACTTCCAACATATGTACGATTGTGGACCATTTGAATAATTCGATTATTCTTAATAACTCAATTATTCAGGAAGTCAAAAAGTGAAAAGTGAAACAATAGTTAAACAATTAACATAAGACAGTAGCTTTACTTATAAATAATACTCCTTTATTTAATAATCAAATGTCAATTACATTCATCTATTACATGTTTCCAAAATATCTAATCTAAACCAATATCATCTTTCAGCCCAATGCTCCTAGAGTGCTACAAATGCTTAACCCTACTCAGTCCCTTTGTAAGCGGATCTGATGGGTTATCCTCTGACAATACCCTCTTTACTATGAGGTGTCCTTCTTCTACTTGATCTCTAATAAAGTGATATTTTCTGTCGATATGCTGAAATCTACCATGATCCCTCGGTTCCTTGGTCAAGGCAACCACTCCTTCATTATCACAGAAAATTTTCATAGGGTCCTTTATGGCAGGCACAACTCCAAGGTCACAAATGAAGTTCTTCAACCACATCGCCTCCTTTGATGCTTCGCTCGTTGTAATGTACTCTGATTCGCTCATTGAATCAGCTACGGGCTCTTCCTCGGAACTTTTCCAAGTCACTGCTCCTCCATTAAGGGTAAAGACCCAGCCCGACTGCGAACGGTAGTTATCCCTGTCGGTTTGGAAGCTTGCATCACTATACCCTTGCACCTTTATGTCATCACTCCCTCCGAGGACTAAAAACCATTCTTTGGTCCTCCGAAGATACTTAAGTATATTCTTGACCGCAATCCGATGAGCTCGGCCATGGTTCCCTTGATATCTATTGACCATGCTCAAAGAAAAGTCCACATCAGGGCGAGTACAAATCATAACGTACATGATTGAGCCAACTGCGGAAGCGTATGGTACTCGACTCATCTCAGCTATCTCGACTTCTGTACTCGGACTTTGAGTCTTACTCAATTTGGGATTACTCTGTATCGGCAATTCTCCCTTCTTCAAGTATTGTGACTAAGTCATATTAGTCACTTACTTCGTTCTCTCACTATCCTTATTCCGAAGATATAGGAAGCCTCTCCGAGGTCCTTCATAGAGAAGCACTTCCTGAGCCCGGACTTAACCGTCTACAGAGTCGGGATGTCGTTTCCTATGAGTAGTATGTCATCGACATACAAGACGAGGAAGCTAACTATACTCCCACTTTCCTTGACTTATACAGATGATTCATCTTCACTTCGTACAAATCCAAACTTTTTTACCTTCTCATCGAAGCAAAGATTCCATCTGCGAGATGCTTGCTTAAGTCCATAAATAGACTTCTCAAGCTTGCACACTCTATTGGGATGCTTTGGATCGACAAAACCTTCTGGCTGAGCCATGTAAACATCCTCATCCAACTTCCCATTAAGGAAAGCGGTCTTGAAATCCATCTTCCATATCTCATAATCATGAAATGCAGCAATGGCTAGCATCACTCTAATAGACTTTATCTTGGCAACTGGTGAGAAGGTCTCAACTTCGAGAGTTTGAGTAAAGCCCTACACCACCAATCGTGCCTTATACGTGTGCACATTCCCATCCATTATGGTCTTCTTCTTGAAGATCCATTTGCACCCAACCGTCTTACATCCGGGCACATTGTCAACTAAATTCCAAACTTGGTTGTCATACATGGACTGAATCTTGCTGTCCATCGCCTCTTTCCATTTTGCAGACTCTGGGCCTGCCATGGCTTCCTTATAGCTATTAGGTTCATCTAGATTTATTAGTGTACCATCACTAATATACGTGTCCCCTTCGGTAGTAATATGAAAACCATAAAACTGGGGTTGAACTCTAACTCTTTCGGAACGTCTAAGAGGTAAGGACTCATCAATCGGTTCAACCGGAGTTTCCTCCTCGGGTTGAGCGCCAGTGTTAGAGGTTCCTTCATCGCTCGACTCTTGAGTCTCTTCAAGATCGATTTGCCTCCCACTGTCCCCTTGGCTTTTGAGTTCTCGCTCTCGGAAAACTCCTTTCCTTGCAACGAAGACAACATTGTCACTCGGTCTATAGAAGAGGTATCCAAAGGATTTATGCGGGTAGCCAATGAAAATTCATCGCTCACTATGAGGTTCGAGCTTGTCGTGAGTTTCTCGTCTTAAGAAAACTTCACAACCCCAAACCTTGATATGTGCCAACGAGGGAGCTTTCCCTGTCCACATCTCATGAGTTGTTTTGGCAACCTTCTTTGTAGGGACTCGGTTAAGGACATGGGTGGCAGTCTCTAAGGCATACCCCTAGAATGAGATAGGTAGTGAAGCACGACTCATCATAGAATTGACCATGTCTAATAGGGTTCGATTACGCCTTTCTACCACACCATTCAACTGCGGTGTCCTAGGTGGCGTCAATTGCGAAACTATTCCACATTCCTTGAGATAGTCGTGGAATTCAAGACTTAGGTACTCTCCTCCTTGATCGGATCAAAGCGTCTTGATTCTCCTACCCAATTGATTCTACACTTCATTTATGAACTCTTTGAAATTTTCAAACGTTTCTAACTTGTGCTTGATTAAGTAAATATACCCACATCTACTATAATCATCGGTGAAAGTCACGTAGAAGCGGTTTCCATCCTTTGTGGTGGATCTAAAGGGCCCACACACATCGGTGTGTATGAGATCCAATAAACCCTCACCCCTCTCACAAGTGCTAGTGATGGGTGACTTGGTCATCTTTCCAAGTAAACAAAATTCGCACGTGTCATCTTCCCTAAGGTCGAGTGACTCCAACACTCCATCCTTTTGGAGTTGGGCTATGCGCTTCTTGTTGACATGTCTAAGACGACAATGCCACAAGGATGCTTTATCCATACTATTGGAAGAATCCATACACAATACATCATTTCCTAGGTTATTTACAACCATAACAGTTTCATAAATTCCATTACAAGGCATTGCTTCAAAATATAAAAAACCATTTAGATAAGCATAAATCGAACCATTCTCATTATTAAACAAATATCTAAATCCTTGTCTAAATAAACCATGAAAAGAAATGATGATTCTTGCCATATTTGGCGAGTAGAAAAAATTATTTAAATCTAAATTCAATCCATTACTAAGCAGTAAATAATACACTCCAATCTTGGTAACAAGCGACGATCTTCTGTTCTCCATGATTAGATTTATTCTTCCAAGCTCCACATCCCTATTTCTTCCTAGTCCCTGCAAATCAGAACATATGTGATAACCACATCCTGTATCAAGAACCCAAGAAATAGCATGATATGAATCATAAGATTTAATTGTGTAAATACCTGCGAAATATGGCTTGATCTTCCCATCCTTGATGGCTTGCAGATATTCCGGGCAATTTCTCTTCCAATGCCCTATTTTGTGGCAATGGTGGCACTCTACCTCCTTTGGGTTTGGGTTCGGCTCAGCAGGATCAAACATGGTCCCACTAGAAGAGGAACCATCTTGGGACTTTCCCTTGCAGTGGTTCTTTGAAGAAGCCTTCCTCTTCTTGCCTCTTCCCTGCCCAATAGCCAAAACAAGAGCAGCAGGTGGATTGGGAGTTGGTGCAACAGACTTATCCTTGAGGTTCCTCTCAGCAGTTCTTAGGAGCCCTTGGAGTTTTCTTAGGGTGACCTCTTCCTTGTTCATGTGGTAGGTCATCCTAAATTGGTTTTAGCATGAGGGCAAAGAGTGAAGAACAATGTCGATTGCCAAATCTTCCCCAAAGTTGATATTCAACTTGCGAAGACGATCAACATACCTTTGCATCTTTTGCAAGTGCACGGTTAGAGACTCTCCACTTCACATTTTAGCAGTTATCATATTCGTTATGATCTCATATTGCTCTTTCCTCGTGCTTTGGTGGTATCTCTCCATCAAGTCTAGATGCATCTCATAAGGATAAATGTCCTCATAGGACTTTTGGAATTCGGAGTTTATCGTGGCTATCATGATGCAATGGACTTTCATTGCATCACACTCATGGGTCTCAAAGATAGCCATTTCTTTGGGAGTAGCAGTTTCCAGATTGATCTTCTCGAGCTTCTCATCGAGAACATACTCTTTGTCCTCGTAACGCGCGATCATGCGAACTTATCTTATCCATTCGCTAAAGTTTGATCCGTCAAAAGTCACTTTTTGACAAAGGCTCATTAGCGTGAATGAGCTAGCAACAGCGTTGTTCATGTTAGACATCTACAAATACAAAGGAAACAATGTTTGATTAGAGTTAAGTCCCTAATTAACGCCCAAAATAAAAATTAGGGCTAGGACCCAACAACATTATTTACACATTAGAAAGGGGATGCCGTAATCCAACATGCAAATAATTCTGAGGTAAGTGAATGATGATTCACTAATTCTTCACCATGAAAAACATAAGCTTAAGTTTAAAATGTATTCAGAATTCCTAGATTTCTTTAAGATTCATTGAACCTTTCAATGTCATGTTTAAATCTCGATATGCCCCTCTAGTTTGTGACTGGGATGCAGAGGATCACAAAGCGGGTGTGAATAACCATGCAAATCTACATGGTGCCTTCATTGTTACAGTAACCTATTCGATGTGCCAGTAAACCACACACGCTCTATCGAACTATGAAAAACAATGAATCACCCTTTTCCACCTTCGATTAGAACCAATTAGTGTGCCGGTTAACCACACACGCTCCACTAACATCTTAACGATGGTGCAAAGTGTAATTTCATGAGATTGCATCAATTCACTTTTCCTAAAGTAATTAAGATTGGGATTTTTATGAAACAAGTTTAGTTACTTTTTATAGATTCATTATACTTATTAATGAGGAGAGGATTGCCCTATCCTACCCGTTCCACTAACGACCCTCCACCAGTCAAGCAAGTGGTGGGTGTGAGTGTACACCCATTAAGCGCCATCTTATAGGCAGCAACCTTATACCCACCTTATAGACCGTCTTTGTGAACGAGGCCTACTAACGGTAAGACTAGCATTTTAAATTATACATATATATATATATATATATATATATATATATACACATACATATATATATATATATATATACATACATATATATATATATATACATACATATATATATATATATATATATATATATATATATATATATATATATATATATTAAGTTGGTAATAATATAATAGTATAGTGTTGAATATTAAACATGTAGAATTGTAGGGTTTGAAATTTAAATTATTCAAATTAAACTTTTAATCACAAAACTTAAATTTCAAAACTTGAGGACAAGTTTTAAACTTTTCAAAACATAAGGATCAAATACCAAATAATACAAATAATTATTCAACTAATTGGTAATTATCTTTTGTTTGGTCAAGAATATACTCATATATATGATTAAAATCGAATTTTCATGACCCAAAACAATTAAGGCAAGTATCCTCAAGTAAAACAGCTAGAAATCCCGATTTGGAACCAAAATCATATAGTTTTATATAATTAAACTTTATATACGATTTGGAACCAAAATCATCCGAAAAACCCAAAGCTTACATGAAAAAGTAGCAGTTTTCGGCGTGAGCAAGTTTACAGTCGTAAACCTGTTTGCGGTTGGTGCCAGGTGGACCCCACCACTAACCATACCCCCAACCTATATATACGGGACCACCACCTTCATTTTAACCTTCTTGACAAAAAACTCTCTCATTCTCTGTCTAAACTCTTGATCGTAAACACCAAAAACACCAATTTTCTTCTGAATATCATCAAGAATCGTCATTGGGAGTTGATTTGGAGCATCCAGAACATGTTTTTCATCGAATCTAGCATCCTTGTTCTTGAGTGTACGGGGGTACACCCTTCAAATCTGCAAATCTTCATTGACAGTAAATCAGTTCACGGCCGTACACACTTCAAACCTTCAAAGGTCATAAACCCTTCAAGGGGAAGTTCACAGTCGTACCATAAACTCCCTTCACGGCCGTAAAGACTTCCTAAGTGGTGAAAACCCCTTTCCTCGATTCAATCAAGTCCTGGTAACATTCCTTAACCAAAAGTAAGTGTTTTTCTAACAATTTATCTCACGAAATTGCTAATTTAGATAAATATATGTATTTAATTGTTATTAGGATTTCGTTAAGTGCCACATATAACAACTTGAGGGTCTTCATTTCCGGTCCTTTGATTCGAGGCTTGCACACAACTAACAGTGAGTTCATACTCGCACACTTTTATGATTTTTTTAACGTTTTTAGGGGTGGGGGGATACAAGTCAAACTCAAACGATTTTGTGAACTAAAAAAAGGGATTTAAACTAGTTTAAAACATATGCAATTGATATAGTAAAAAAATTTCCACATTCTTATAAAATATTTAGATATTTTATCCCTTTTGTATTATGCAGAGCATAAGGGACACTTTCAACACGAAAACATAATTGCATATTTTTCGAAACATTTCATGAACCAAGTACATAACATTACAAGCAAGCTATAATGGGTATAGTTTGGGGAACTCATTACACAAATTTTACCGATTTGGACTATATGCATGAGCAAACATATAAACTATGACAACTTTAGTTTATGATATTCATTACTACGTTCGGATAACAAGAGTATAACACCAAATAATTATTTAAGTATAGTTATTAATACTCTACCAAGTATACAAACGGTTTTAACTATGAGAAAACAATACAGAACTACACGTAAGTTAGTTAATACAGGATTGTGAGACATCTCTTCAATTATACCCTTCTGGGTACTGGTAAAATCATCGACACTTAGTATTGTTGCGTTTTGGTATAATACAACATCCTATGGTGCACATACAACCCTAAATACTTTGGATCTATGTTTTCACTAATTATACATGCAAATGGTTTCCAAGGTATTAACCCTACAACTAGCATGCATTTGATATAAACCATATAAAATACTAGTTAGGATAACATTCCTTTTTGATGGAGCGTGAAGTCTTGATGTATTTGGCCTTAAAGAGCTTAGCGCTAATAGTGTGGAAGCCTCAAGTGGAATCACAACACACCATGGACAAAGGAGGAACTTGAGAGAGAATTCCATGCACCCAAAAACACCATGAACTCCAAGAATCCCCTAGTGGTGATTTTGGGCAATGAAGTATGTATTTATATGTGGGATTTCTAGGGTCATGGATATAACCCAAATCCATACCCATGGGTCTTATGATCCATGGTTCATGTGGCCCAATTCTTTATGTATTCATACATAAACTTGGTCCAACATGGATCATAAGGCCAACACATATAAATATAACTAATTAAGATAATTAATCCCCATATATTTAATTAGCCTCTTTTGATCACTAAATTAATTCCAAATTTACTCTTGATTAATACTAATTAACTCATATGATTTCGTATTAATATATTATAACTTATAATATATTAATAAATCATATATAACCTCTTCTCTCAAAAGTCTATCCTAACAAATTGTCTTGATGATATGCAACCCAAACGGACCATGCTACTCTCTAGGTCAAGTACATACCAATAATAGTTGTGGCTTAGACATCTAATCCAACAGTCTCCCACTTAGATAAGTCCAAAAATATTATTGCATGTACGACTTCATAACCCGACTAGCAATCGTAGCTCTTAAAGCCGTTGTCGGACTCTGAACAAATCAATGACGTGTCCATTAGATAAGTGATCATATATTCCTCAATTCTAGACATCCTATGGACTGAGACATGGATTATAATCATTCTCCTTGTCCATTTGTTGTTTCCCAATTTTTGATTTATGACAATTGACTATGTGAACAAATCAAATCAGTTGAGGCTTGGCCAAGCACTGTGGAGTCTCATCACTAAATCATCGAGGGGCCCACATATATCACTTTACTATGTACACATGCAAACCCTAATGCTTGGATCTAGGTTTCTCTAATTGAACATGCAATGTATCCAAGGATTACAATTCTAGATCTAGTGTAAACAATTGAGTCATATCATATAAAAACAGATCTAGAAGAATACCTTAAGTTGCTTGCTTGAAACTTCTTGTTCTTGGAGCTTAGAGTCACAATTATCACTCCTCTAATGGCTTACAAACACCAACTAGCAAGAGGATGATCTTGAGAGAGAAAGAGAGGAGGGTAAGAAATCAGCTCTAGGGTTTCTTGCCTTGCATGAATGCCGATTTCCCTCACCCAAGGGATCTATTTATATTATGAGTTATTAGGCTTTCACCCTTAAACCTAATTGAATAACTTAGGCCCTAAGCAATCCAAAGATCCTCCTAGATATTAGGCTTGGAAGATTTTAAGATATCCAAACCGTAAAAATCATCCACCCTTATATTCATAAGGATTCATAGCCCAAAACACAACTATCATACATTTGACAGTTTATGCCCCTTTATTCAATTAATCTCCTTAAGTCACCAAATAAATTCTTAATTCATATATGACTTCTGTCAATCAAATAATATTATTATTCCTTTAATATCTTATTCTCATAATATATTAACAATAATATCTCTTCTCTCTTTACAAATCATCCTGTCAAGTTGCTATGGTGAAGGCAACCCAAAAGGACCATGCACAATCGGGTCAAGTACTTACCAAATATAGTTACAGCTTTAGACACTAATCCAGCAATAAACTATAATAGGTATAGTTTAGGAAGTCACTACTCACTATTTCTAGTACAATGAAACATACAAAGAGTCAGTTCATACATGAGTCAATAAATACTATTACGAGAAACATAACGAATATACTGTGATGAGAAACTAAGAGAATATACGATTATGAGAAACATAATGAATATACTATGATGAGAAACTAAGAGTATATACTATTATGAGAAACATAACAAACATACTATGATGAGAAACAGAGAAAACACACTACATACTAGCAAGAGTGAACATACATTACACTAGTACATACAATACATATACAAGAATACTTTAACATAAATGTGAGTCACTACTTCGGGGCATGGCGTCATTGTCAAGGCTCGTTTTGTAACCAGAGTCTTCTGGAGGGTGAGCGTGAAAATGTGTATAGATCTAGATGGGACTAACCATCCTACACTTTGCTACTAGTTATAGTGGGACCTGCAGGTCTACAGGTGATGAATGCCATACCATTTTGACATCTTTGAGCATCGTGTTTTACGAATTCGATCAAGTATGGTTATAATTATATCACATTATACCTTAAATAACAATTGGCTTAAGGCAGTTACTACAACAGTAGTCACTATAATACAACACTACAATACTTTATTATTTTTCCCCATTGCATTCACATTGTGATCTTCTCATATAAACGGTAATGTAAAAACTATATTTTATTAATGACAGTCATACTTGGGAAAAATACACTTTTACAAGAAACAAACATACAAAACATTTGATGCCTTGGTTGAAGGCTACTTTTAGTCGAGAATATAGGATTTTCTAGGAGATACAAACATTTACTACAAACTTTTACAAGCTTATACTTCAAAAACTTACAAACGTTTTCATACAAACAATGACACTAAAATGCTTATGAACTCACCAGATTGAAAGCTGATAAACTCTTTCAAAATAACTTGTATTCTCAGGTCATCAGTAGACAGGTACCGATGCCAGGTTTTGAGAAGATGGAGCACATTCAAGACTCATCTCTTATTTTGATTTATATTTTTGGTGTCTTATAAACTATACAGAACACACTTGTATTAAA
Organism: Lactuca saligna; assembly: GCF_052625555.1. NCBI lineage: Eukaryota > Viridiplantae > Streptophyta > Magnoliopsida > Asterales > Asteraceae > Lactuca > Lactuca saligna. Next base: position 107,846,167 of record NC_136425.1, read on the forward strand.
TTATATTATTAATGCAATGGATGATGTTGTTGCTTGTTTACTATTATGCTTTGTTGCGATACTATACATAATGTCCTCCACCTTAGAACGTTTCCGCCGTTCAAGTTTTGAGGTGTGACAGATTGGTATCAGAGCATTTTTTATAGTGAATCGAGTATATCAACCCATAAAAGATATACAAAATATAAACATAACGGGATTAAAATACTCTAACCAAGAGTTTATAATCTTAAATAATAAAATATATATCTCAGTACACATACCTACATTCATACTAAAATCAGTGTTACTAGGACAGAACAAAAGTATTACGATTGTTGAACATCACAAGTAGACTCGGGGATGTGTGGTCAGTTTTGGGAATGACATAGCCTGATCAACTATGTTAATCCGAGAAGTGATTAGCATATGCTCAAGGATGGTTGTAAGGTAGCAATAAGTCGAAACACTTACCAACACTACTACAATGATAACATGTGACAACCCGATATTTCAACTACATATAAACGACCTAAAAAGTCAAGTATTGTAACCACGTTAGTAGTAATAAAATTTACTTCGAAAATAAAATGTCCAAAAATCACCAATTAAATTACCTTTTATGATAGATGTCATTAAACCATGATCGTACGTAAAAAGAACGCTCGAATCCGACTTCGTATAAGAAAGTTAGGAATTTTTCAAGTTCGGATTAACGGCAGACGACTAAAACCTCGAATCAGAGATCGAGCGACTTTTGGCCGGAATGAACTAAACAAGAATCGAAGGTCTCATCAATGGTATTTCAGCGGTAAAAAGTCTGGCAAAAACCAACGTCAGATAAAGGAGTTATGAATTTCTAAAGAAATTTTCTTACCGCTACCTTTTAAAAATAAATAATAAAAATAATTTCGGAATTTGCCGATGGAATCTAAACGAAAGTTGTAGAGTATGGTCTCACCTTCGCGGGGATATAAAGAATGTCGAAAACGGAGTTCGTATTACGAAGATATGAATTTTTGAAGTTTATTAAATAAATTATATATTTATTTAAATCAAAATCCGGTATTATCCGAAGGGGGAGTCAGCGTACTCATCCGAGTTACGTGCCGCGTAACCCCGTACGCCCCGCGTACGCGAAGGCCTTGGCCTCAGATCGTCCACGTCGCGCCTGTGCGAACCACCGACCCGTCCCTTCCGAGCTCTGAGGCAGTCGAGGACTCGGTCATGCATGACGTATGCGTACGCCCAACGTACGTGTGTACGCCCCGCATAATGAGGCCTCTCAGCCTCCTATAAATAGAGATGCGAGGGTTCCGGGAAATTCACCCCATCTCTCTCATTTCTCTCACGATATTTCCTCGATTTCCGTTCCCACACCACCCCGAAGCCCCGATTACTTTGCTCGAGTCTCGAAGGTCGTTCGTGCCCCCGAGATTACATTACATTCGGTGTGTCGGTTTTGGCACTACAAAAACTACACTTTTTCATAACAAGTGAACATTTTCATTACGGGTTTATTTAACAAATGAAACACACTTTTAGGAAGCTATAATAGGTATAGTTTCACGAGAATACTACAAAATTTACATACATGGAAATACTACTACGATAAACAACTTTCATATACAATAACTAACTAACATTTTCACACGTAAATCTGTTTTATACTAAGTTTGTGAGACATTAACTTCACGTACGTTCGAGTACACATTTCAAGTCCTGTATTATATACTAGAATCCCTTGGAGGGGGAGCATGGTGTTTGTGTATAGATCTATACGAGCTTGACAACCCGCACCCTGACTGTTAGCTACAGTCCACCTTTTGGGGTAACAAACGTAAGAACATTCCAACGCCTAAAGAACGTTGTGTATAGGCATTCCTTGTCAATAGCATGGTTATAAAACTCACATGGGGTATTAAAACACAATGATTTACGGACTTTTTGGACAAATTGAAATCTTTATACTTACATACATTTACTAGAAACAAGCATTTGTCGTGAAAGAAGGTTACAATTATACTAGTAGAAAATATAGGATTTTCTAGGAACATGCAAACAAAGAACAAAAACATTTCATTTCATACAAACATTGTCATTAGATAGTTATGAAACTCACCAGCTTAAATGTTGACCTACTCTTTCAAAACTACTTGTATGTCCCGGGGATTCAGTAATTACAGGTAACAAACAGATTTTGAAGAAGGGACACTGCGGCGCCAGTTTAATTTCATATTTTGACATCATTATGTAATTGATTTTGAACATGTACACTTTTAAACAATGTAAACTTTCAATTATATATATGATGGTTGTATTGCTTTCTTACTATGTATTCATTTGTTACGTTACCACATGAAGTCATCCACCCCCGAACGTTTCCGCCGTTCTGGTTTGGGGGTGTGACAGATTGGTATCAGAGCAATGTTTATAGTGAACTAAGTATATTGAACCTCATAAGATATACAAACTATAAATGCTTAGGGACTCAAAGTCTTTGACAAATGTTTTTGTACCTAAAATCCTTATTTCACATAAATAGATTATTTTAGGTTATAAAAATCTGAAATACATGCATACAACGATACATTTTTATGATAAGAACTATACAAAAAGTATTAGGACAAGTTGGACACTACGATTAATTCTCGAGATAGGTAATCAAATTTGGGACGAATATAGCCTGATCAACTATGTTTATCCGAAATTTGACTAACGTATGTCAAGGAATGATCGTAGTGAGCAACAAGTCAAAACTTAACAAAATAGATACTAGTATCTAACGTACAAATTAAATACTATAGGAGTATTTGGTGCATACACTAGATTAATTAGTATTACATGTCTCAAGTTTTATTCAAATCTTATCACCCTATTATCGTATAGTCAAATGGCTGGATTTCACCCGGATGGAGACCCCTACTACCCACAACAAGGCAACGGAGGATGGATTGAAGAGGATCCGGAGGAGGACGAAGAGCCCATTGAGTTGGATGGCGGGGACGACTCCGGGACAGACTCGGAACCGGAAATAGTCAACCCTCCACCCATTAGGAGGAACTTTCTAGGACCGACTCCCGTTTGGGGAAGTCACCTCGTCCACTGTAGCCAACAACAAGGGATACGCTCTCTCTACGGAATGTGTCGAGACTTCTACGACATCAGGAACGGAGGTTCAGCCGACCGCGCACTTCCAGCAATGGTAGGTAAACTAGCCAACCAGTCCTACCAATCGGGGGTTCAAGCAAACCGAATCTTAGAGGTTAACGTGTAAGTACAAGTCCACACAGCCGATATCACCCTCCTGGAGATGTTGCAGAACGACATCCACCTCCGCACCGAAGCATTCCAAGCACAAGCGAATGCAGACTTCGTAGAATTAAGGGAACAACAAGCCGCCTTGGATAGGCGTCTTATGGAGTCGAACCAATCAGATGCAGAATTGAGCTCCAAGCGCAACACACATCGCATGTAGTACTTGTGAAACCCTCAAATTTTGTTATAAGATAGGACTTCGGCGAAAAGTTTTTACTTTCTTTAAATTCATGTAATCGGAGACCCGTCTAAGGGTCAAATTTTCGTGATCATTGTATCATCTATTATATTAATATAATTTGCACGCTATTACTACTATGTTGAGTATCGCATTCAATATTTAATATACTATGGAAAAACAATACGTTTGTTCACATATTCAGATTTACGAATAACCTTCGCTCTTCTATTTTGTAAAACTCATACTATCATCTATTGTTGAACTATAGCAATTTGGTTCATGAGACACATTCATTATTCACTTATTATTATCCATATCATCATCTTTTAAACGTATAGTTAAAGATGCCGCCACGCAGGAATACGAGACGTAACCCTAACAACGAAACACCGATACCACCACCACCACCTCCACCTTCTCAATTCGACGCTGTCATGTTCCAGGCAGCAGTCACTACAGCTGTGACGGATGCCATGTCACAGATCAATACTCTTGTTACTAGGGGTTCAGGAATTGGCATGCATCCTTCCAACCATGACGATAGTCATGGACAAACCCGGGAGTGCACCTACAAAGACTTCACAAATGCTAAACCCCAGATGTTTAATGGAACGGATGGGGTGATGGTTTTAAGGGAGTGGATTGAAAGAATGGAATCAGTGTTTGAAATCTGCTCCTGCCTCGAGCACAGCAAGGTCAAGTTTGCAATTTACACATTTACTGATAAGGCTTTAACTTGGTGGAATGGCCACGTTAAGGTACTTACCCTGATAGTGGCAAACTCGATAAGCTGGGAGAGCATAAAAATCATGTTGATGAGGGAGTACTATCCACGAGGAGAGATTCAAAAACTTGAGCACAAACTCTGTACTCTAGGAATGACTGGTACCGACATAGCAACATATACCAATAGATTCTGGGAGCTGGCAGTCCTTTGCCCGGATATGATTGCTCCCGAGAGCAAGAAGATAGAGCGATACATTTGGGGACTGTCGCCCCAAATTCAGTCGAGCGTGTTAGCTTCCAAACCTGACACCTTTGAAAGTGCCAAAGAGCTGGCACAATCGCTCATTGATTACGGAAATCATCAACACTCAGCAAATTCTGCACCAGAATCACATAAGGGAAACAACAATAACAACAACAACAGGAAGAGAGGGTGGAATAAGGGGAAGGGTGGATCTTCCCAAGAATCCTCGAAGAAACAACAATTGGTTGCCGTGAACGCTGGGATGGCACCTGCTACAGTTCCTACAAGTCCCTACCCAACGAAGCCTTATGTAGGCAACCTCCCAAAGTGCACCAAGTGCAACTACCACCACCACGGACCATGTCGGGAAATGCAGTGCTCCAACTGCAACAGAAAGGGGCACACTGCCCGTTTCTGCAGGGCCCCTGCAAAACCGATCACTCAAGTTCCCAGTACTGGTGTAGGCCAAGCCTACTACGGTTGTGGCTAGGTGGGACACTACAAAAGAAACTGCCCAAAGGCAGCAAATACAGGTGGAGTCGTACAGGTGTTAGCTATTGGCCACGAGGAAGCCGTAGCTGATCCTACAGTAGTTACTGGTCCATTTCTTCTCGATAATTCATATGCATGCATCCTATTCGATAGCGGAGTGGAGAGAAGCTTTGTGAGCCAAAACTTTATTCACTTACTTACACGTAAACCTATCATGTTAGGAGAATCATTCACTGTAGAAATGGCAAATGGGAAAACGGAAAGCACTAACTGCATATACATGGGTTGTACTTAACTTTAGACGGTCACCCTTTCCCAATTAATCTTATGTTAGTCCACATAAAAAGTTTCAATGTTATAGTAGGCATGGATTGGTTAAGCCTTCTTCGCGCCGACATCATGTGCTTTGAAAAGCCATTCGGCTAAATCTTCCTAACCATGAAATGATAGTGATATACGGCGACAAATCAAGTACAAACCTTCGCATCATTTCGTGCATCAAGGCTCGAAAGCGTTTGCACAAGGATTATCAGGCATTTCTCGCACACATCGTCGATACGAGTCAAGAGGTAAAAGATATAAACAGCACCCCAGAGGTACGGGATTTCCCCGATATCTTCGCAGAAGAACTATCGAGATTACCCCCACAACGCCAGGTCGAGTTCAGAATCAACTTAATTCTAAGGGCTACCCCTGTAGCAAAATCGCCTTATCGGCTAGCACCAGTAGAGATGCAAGAACTTTCTAGTCAGCTTAACGAACTACACCAAAAAGGATTTATTAGACCAAGTTTCTCACCTTGGGGAGCACCGGTCTTGTTTGTAAAGAAGAAAGATGGATCGTTCCGGATGTGCATCGACTACCGAGAGCTGAACAAATTCACTGTCAAGAATTGTCACCCTCTACCCCGCATTGACGACCTATTTGATCAACTTCAAGGAGCGAGCTACTTCTCAAAGATAGATCTACGATCCGGATATCACCAGTTAGAAGTGCTAGAAGAAGACATTCTCAAGACAGCCTTCCGAACCCGTTATGGACACTACGAATTTGTAGTAATGCCGTTCGGATTAACAAACGCACCGGCAGTATTCATGGATCTAATGAATAGAGTGTGTTGACCTTACTTGGATCAATTTGTCATTGTATTCATCGATGATATACTTATCTACTCCCAAAGTAAGGAATAACATAGTCAACACGTACGGAAGGTCTTAGAAACACTACGACTAGAGAAACTCTATGCGAGGTTCTCTATATGTGAATTTTGGATTCGAAGAGTCGAATTCTAGGGCCACATTGTTAGTGAAAAAGGGATACACTTGGACCCCTCCAAAATTAAGGCCATTGAGAACTGGTCGGCACCAAAGACACCCACTGAGATTCATCAATTGATAAGGTGTCTAAGTCCATAACTTATTTGGTATATACTTGACCCGACCGGCATGGTCCATTTGGGTTGCATCTCATCCAAACTATTATGGATAATTTTATGAGAGTTATACACATATGTTTATTAATATATTATGAGTTATAATATATTAATATGAAGTTACGTTATTTAATTAGTTTTAGTCTTAAATTAATTATGAATTAATTTAGAGATTAAAAGGAATACTAATTAAATTATGGGCTATTTGTTTTATATAGTGTGGGCTAATACTCATTTGTTAATGGGCTAGGCTTATGTGGAAGTCCATGGATGATCCATGGAGCTTTTAACCCATGGATCCTTGGAAAGGGAAAAGACATGGGTTATTAGAGTTTGACCCTAACCATGCACACTATATAAGCATGCTTATGGAGCATGAAATGGAGCCTAAAAAGAGAAAACTAGTGAACTAGTGTGTGTGTGCATGTGTGTGGCCGATTTATACAAGGTGTATACTCTCATCAAAGTTTTCCAAGAGTTTGTGGTGTTTGTGATTCTATTTGAGGCATTCACACTATTGGTGCTTCGCCCTCAAACTCCTTAGAACCAAACTCACCAAAAGGTATGTAATCTCTTCTAACTCTTTTATGTTGAAATGTTCCCCATGCCATGTTAGATAGGTTATAAACCTTGGAAAATTATTATTTTGCATGTATTTAGACAAACATAGATCCAAGGTTTATTAGGGTTGCATGTACACTTAGGAAGTGTTAGATTGCTCAAAACCCAACAGTGGTATCAGAGCCTAGGCTTGCTTGTTTGATACTTGATGCAAAATAGTGAAAAAAGTCGAAATCGTTGTTGTCTGCATGGTGGACTCGCCGAGTCCATTGGGGGGACTCGACGAGTCCAAGGCAAAATTCAACCTACTCGACGAGTCAGTTCATGCAGTCGACGAGTAGGATCGAAAGAGTGCAGATTCTCGACTTTTGCTGCTGGAAATGGAAACATCACCCTAAATTGTTTTGGTGTTATAAAACTTATTTTAGTTGGTGTAATGGTTGTTCTAATCCATTTACAATAGCATATATCAAAATTCCATGATTTTATGTGTTCATATAATTCTTGAATTTTTGATGATCATGTTCATGTTCTTATGAATTTAGAAAATGATAGGAATTATTTGCTGAATTGTTTAGGATTAATTCTTTATCATTTATGTGTTTTAATGGAGTCCATAATTTGTCCTCAAGTTATGGATTACCAAAGGTCACTTTCATTTAACACACACTTAAAACACATAAGTTACATGAAAATGAAGAGTCTTCATTTTTATGAACCTTTAATTCATAAGTTATGAAATGAAGAGTTTTGCAAAGTTACAAAACTTGCCCTCAAGTTTTGGAATTTGTAAAGTTTCACACACTTTAATAAACTTTAATTCCAAACCTTAGAGTTTTAATAGTTAAAATTCAACCCTTATACTATTTATAACATTAATGGTTAATTATTATATATATGTATAAGAATAAGTCGTTTTACCGTTAGTAGGCCTCATTCACGAAGCCGGTCTATAAGGTGGGTATAAGGTTGTTGCCTATAAAATGGCGACTTAATGGGTGTATACTCTCACCCACCGCTTGCTTGATCGGTGGAGGGTCGTTAGCCGAACGGGTAGAACAATGACTTTAAATCCTCATTAAAAGTATAATGAATATTATAAAATAACTAAACTCTTTTAATTCCCAATCTTAGTTATTTTAGGAAAATGTGAACATGGTGCTAATCCATGGAATTCACACTTTGTACCTTACCAAGTCGTTGGTGGAGCGTGTGTGGTTAACCGGCACACTAACTACGACTAGTAAGGATCACGAAGGGTGACTTAATGTTTGTCATAGATCAATGGAGCGTGTGTGGTTAACCAGCACATTGATTAGGTGATAATATTAAGAGTACCAAGTGAATTAGCATGGTTATTCACACCTTGTTTGTGATCCTCGGCATCCCAGTCACAAAACTTGAAGGGCACAATCGAGATTGAAACATGCCATTGAAAAGTTCAATGAATCTCAAAAGAATCTAGGAATTTCAAATCCAATTAAACCTAATAAATCATTTCGTATTCATGGTGGAAATTGGTGAATCGTCATTCACCTACCTTTCAAATATATTATTACTTAGATTACGGCATCCCTCTTCTAAGTGTAATATATTGTGATTGGATCCTAGCCTTAATATTACATTTGGGTGTCTTATTAAGGATCCTAAATATCTAATCTAAACTTACTTTCTTCTTTCAGATGTCTTCCAACACTAATGCTTCAGGCTCTAACCCAACTGGTTCTTTCTCTCTCATGAATCTTTGTGGGAGGGTCATATTTGATGGTTCCAACTTCATGGATTGGATTAGGAACATCAGGATGGTTACTCGTTACGAGGACAAGGAATATGTCCTCGATAAGGAGTTAAAAGAACTTGATGAGTCTACTGCTACTCCTGAGGAGATCGCTGAATTCAGGACTCATGAGAGAGATGCTACTAAGGTGGCATGTATCATGATGGTCACGATGACAGCTGAGCTCCAAAAGTCATATGAAGATTTCTACCCTTTTGAGATGCACCAAGACCTGATGGAAAGGTACCATCAGAGTGCTCGTCAGGAGCGGTATGAAATAATCTCCTCCATAATAACTACCCGCATGAAGGACGGTGAATCTGTCACGGGCCACATGCAAAAGATGCAAAGGTATGTGGACCATTTGCTGAAGCTGAATGTTAACATCCCCGAGGAGTTGGAAATTGACATCATTTTGCACTCCTTGCCTTCTTGTTATGATCATTTTCGAATGACATATCATATGAACAAGGAGGAAGTTACCCTCAGCAAGCTTCAAGGACTTTTGAAGACCGCTGAAATCGGTCTTAAGGGTAAAGCGGTTGTTACCTCTACTACTCCTACTCCGACTTCTACCCCTGTTTTAGCTATTGGGCAAGGCAAAGGGAAAAAGAGGAAGCACCCTTCGAAGGGTACCAAGGGAAAGTCTCTTGAAGGCTCCTCATCAAAGACTAAGAACGGTTCTGTCACTCCTTCTGCCATTCCCAAGGATGCTGAATGCTTTTATTGCCATGAAAAGGCACACTGGAAGCGAAACTGCCCTAAGTACTTGCAGGATCTAAAGGATGGGAAAGTGAAACCCACCTATGCAGGTATTTACACTATATTGTCTAATTACTCAACATATTCTAACTCTTGGGTGCTTGATACAGGATGTGGTATTCACATATGTTCTGATTTGCAGGGCCTAAGAAGAAGTGAGGATGTGGAGCACGGGAAGATAAACCTAATCATGGGGAATAGGAAGGCTTCACCTGTTTCCAAGATTGGAGTTTATACTTTGATGCTTAATAATGGGTTAAAATTAGATTTGAATAAATGTGTGTACTCGTCTAAAATGGCGAGTAATATTATTTCTTTTCATGCTTTGTACAAACAAGGTTTTACCTTTTTGTTTGATAATGAATGTGGTGGTATTAATGCTTTCTTTAATAATGTGTTTTATTTTAAAGCATTACCTTGTGATGGCGTGTATGAAACTATGTCGATTGTAGACAACTTAGGAAATAATGTGTTGTATATTGATTCTTCTACTAGCCTGGATAAAGCATCATTATGGCATTGTCGTCTTGGACATGTAAACAAGAAACGCATAGGCCAACTCCAAAAGAGTGGAGTCTTGGAATCATTTGACCTTAAATCAGATGATAGTTGTGAATCTTGTCTACTTGGAAAAATGACAAAATCACCCTTCACTGGAACTTGTGAGAGGGGTGAGGGTTTGTTGGACATAATACATACTGATGTATGTGGGCCATGCAAAACCGCCACAAGGGACGCTAATCGGTATTATGTGACTTTTATTGATGATTTTAGTAGATATGGGTATGTCTACTTAATCAAACATAAGTCCGAAACCTTTGAAAGGTTTAAGGAATTCAAACAGGAAGTAGAAAATCAATTGGGCAGGAACATTAAGATGCTTCGATCCGATCGAGGTGGTGAGTATCTTAGCACCGAGTTCCTTGACTACCTTAAGAGTGTGGGATTGTCTCACAATTGACTCCTCCCAGGACACCACAGCTGAATGGTATAGCTGAGAGGCGTAATCGAACCTTGTTGGACATGGTTCGCTCTATGATGAGTCGAGTTTCGTTACCAATCTCTTTTTGGGGGTATGCCTTAGAGACTGCCGCCCATATCCTTAATCTAGTCCCTACAAAGAAGGTTACCAAAACACCTCATGAGATGTGGACTGGGAAGGTTCCCAATTTGGACCACATCAAAATTTGGGGTTGCGAAGCCTTCGTGAGGCGTGAAACTCATGATAAGCTTGAACCCCGAAGTGAAAGGTGTATTTTCATCGGCTACCCATAGAAATCCTTTGGTTACCTCTTCTACAGACCCAGTGAGAATGTGGTCTTTGTAGCACGAAGAGGGATCTTTCGCGAGAAAGAATTTATAAGCCAAGGAGACAGTGGGAGGCAGATTGATCTTGAAGAAATTCAAGAATCAATTGGTGAAGGAACCTCAAACACTAGCAATCAACCTGAGGAGGAAACTCCTGTTGATCCAGCTGACGAGTCTATACCTCCGAGGCATTCCACACGGGTTAGGAACACACCTTCGTTTTATTATGGTTTTCATATTACTATGGAAGGTGATACGTTTATTAGTGATAGTACACTAGTAAATTTGGATGAACCTAGCAGTGTTAAGGAAGCCATGGCAGGCCCGGAGTCTGCTAAATGGAAGGAGGCTATGGACAGCAAGATACAGTCCATGTATGACAATCAAGTTTGGAACTTGGTTGACAATGTACCAGGCCGTAAAACAGTCAGGTGCAAATGGATCTTCAAGAAGAAGACAGACATGGAAGGAAAAGTGCATACTTATAAGGCTCGACTGGTTGCGAAGGGTTTTACTCAAACTCAAGGTGTTGATTATGATGAAACCTTTTCGCCGGTAGCAAAGATTAAGTCTATTAGGGTTATGTTAGCCATTGCAGCATTTCATGATTATGAAATATGGCAAATGGATGTCAAAACCGCTTTCCTTAATGGAAAGTTGGCTGAGGATGTGTACATGAATCAGCCAGAGGGTTTTGTCAATGCAGAGTACCCTAATAGAGTATGCAAGCTTGAGAAATCCATTTATGGATTAAAACAAGCATCTCGTAGCTGGAATCTTTGTTTTGATGAGAAGGTAAAAGAGTTTGGCTTCTTGAGAAGCGAAGATGAGTCTTGCGTGTATGTCAGAGCTAGTGGGAGTATAGTTAGCTTCTTGGTACTGTATGTGGATGACATACTACTCATAGGAAATGACATCCCAACCTTGCAGGAGGTTAAGTCCTGGCTTGGGAAGTGCTTTGCTATGAAGGCCCTAGGGGAGGCTACCTATATCCTAGGGATAAGGATATTAAGAGAAAGGAGTAGAAGACTAATTGGACTTAGTCAGAGTATCTACTTGGATAAGGTGTTGAAAAGGTTCAACATGGAGAATTCCAAGAAAGGAGATTTACCAATCCAAAGCAATACCAAACTGAGTAAGACTCAGAGTCCGAGTACAGAGGCAGAGATAGCTGAGATGAGCCAATTACCATATGCTTCCGCAGTTGGCTCGATCATGTATGCTATGACTTGTACCCGTCCTGATGTGGCATTTGCTTTAAGCATGGTCAGCAGGTATCAGGGGAACCCTGGCAAGGCTCATTGGACCGCGGTAAAGAACATTCTCAAGTACCTGCGGAGGACTAAGGATTGGATCCTTACCCTTGGTGGCAGTGATGACTTGAGAATATTAGGGTATAGTGATGCTGGTTTTCAGACTGATAGGGATAATTTCCGCTCTCAGTCGGGCTGGATCTTTACCTTAAATGGAGGGGCAATTTCTTGGAAGAGTTCCAAGCAGGAGACGGTGGCTGATTCGACTTGTGAATCAGAGTATATAGCAGTGAGTGAAGCAGCGAAGGAGACGATATGGCTAAAGAACTTCATCGGAGACCTTGGAGTTGTACCAGCTATTAAGGAACCTATAGAGATTTTCTGTGACAACAATAGTGCGGTTATCTTAGCCAAGGAACCAAGAGATCATGGCAGATCCCGACACATTGACAGAAAATATCACTTCATAAGACACAAGATTGAAGAAGGACTCCTTGTGACAAGGAGGATATCGTCGGATGAGAATCCTGCAGATCCCCTTACGAAGGGACTGTCGAGGGTTAAGCATTTTCAGCATGCGAGACGCATCGGGCTGAGGGACGATATTAGTTTTACAGATTAGATAGTTTTCCTGAAACTTGTAAAATGTAATCGACGTTTGATGATGAATAAAATTTGTGATTTATTTATGAGTAAAGTGTTACTATCATTGTCAATTATTTACTATTGTTTTGGTTTTGCATGTTTTGACTTCCAGAATAATTAATTTATTCAAACCTCCACAATCGATCATACGTCGGAAGTAGGTATGAATCAAGATTGTCATGAATTGGGTTTGTAAATGCCTTAATGGTGTTTAGACATGGCAATGGTTGCTGCAACATTCATGAGTACTCATAAGTTATGAGTATTGGTATAAACCCACGCTCACTTGTATCACTTCATGGAATTTATCTCGAGTGATCGTGAGACGATAACATCATATAAATCTTTAAACCTAGAGATATGAGTTGTTACCTATGAGTTGGTTGTGCATTGATTGCACGTAAACGCATCAGTAACTTGATGTTATAAAACGTGCCTTTGTGTATAATTCAATAAGTAGTAGAACAAGCATATCAGTCGAAGTTTATCTGTTCCTTCTAGAAATAGAAGCGATATCTGGGCCCCTCGATGATTTTGTGTTGACCCATGTACCAGGCCTGGTCAGAACTAAACCGATGTGTTCAGTGAAGTTCTTCGTCAAACAAATCGGAAAATCGAGAAACAATTGCTAGACAATAAGCAAGACATAGTTCCATGTGTTTGTCCGGCTGATATCATGAGAACAGAGGATTATGTGATCACTTATCTAAAATGGCGCTTCATAGTTCGACAGAGTCTTCATCGTTCGAGGGAGTTTTCGAGAGCTACGATTGTTGGTTGGTTCCTGAAGTTATAGGCAAATATAGTTATTAGACTTATCCAAGTGGGAGTCTGTTGGATAAGGTGTCTAAGTCCATAACTTATTTGGTATATACTTGACCCGACCAGCATGGTCCATTTGGGTTGCATCTCATCCAAACTATTATGGATAATTTTATGAGAGTTATACACATATGTTTATTAATATATTATGAGTTATAATATATTAATATGAAGTTACGTTATTTAATTAGTTTTAGTCTTAAATTAATTATGAATTAATTTAGAGATTAAAAGGAATACTAATTAAATTATGGGCTATTTGTTTTATATAGTGTGGGCTAATACTCATTTGTTAATGGGCTAGGCTTATGTGGAAGTCCATGGATGATCCATGGAGCTTTTAACCCATGGATCCTTGGAAAAGGAAAAGACATGGGTTATTAGGGTTTCACCCTAACCATGCACACTATATAAGCATGCTTATGGAGCATGAAATGGAGCCTAAAAAGAGAAAACTAGTGAACTAGTGTGTGTGTGCATGTGTGTGGCCGATTTATACAAGGTGTATACTCTCATCAAAGTTTTCCAAGAGTTTGTGGTGTTTGTGATTCCATTTGAGGCATTCACACTATTGGTGCTTCGCCCTCAAACTCCTTAGAACATAACTCACCAAAAGGTATGTAATCTCTTCTAACTCTTTTATGTTGAAATGTTCCCCATGCCATGTTAGATAGGTTATAAACCTTGGAAAATTATTATTTTGCATGTATTTAGACAAACATAGATCCAAGGTTTATTAGGGTTGCATGTACACTTAGGAAGTGTTAGATTGCTCAAAACCCAACACCAACTTCAATGAGTGGATCAGAAACATCAGGATGATTACCTGCTACGAGGAAAAAGAATATGTCCTTGACAAGCAGCTTAAGGAGATTGATGAGACCACTACAACTCCTCAGGAGATCGCTGACTTTCAGGCACGTGAAAGGGATCCTACGAAAGTAGCATGCATCATGATGGCCACGATGACAGTGGAACTCCAAAAGTCCTATGAGGATTTCTACCCTTATGAAATGCACCAAAATTTGATGGAAAGATACCATCAAAGTGCACGACATGAGAGGTATGAAATCATCTGCTCCATGATAACAACCATGATGAAGGACGGGGATTCCGTCACGAGCCACATGCAAAAAATGCAAAGGTATGTGGATCGATTGCTGAAGCTTAATGTGAACTTCCCTGAGGAGCTTGCAATAGATATAATTTTGCGCTCCTTACCATCATGCTATGATCAATTCCGCATGACACATCACATGAATACGGAAGAGGTCACACTCAGCAAACTTCAGGGACTTCTCAAGACCGCAGAATCAGGTCTTAAGGGGAAGTCGGTTGTTAACTCTCCTACTCCAAACTCCACTCCAGTTTTGGCAATCGAGAAAAGTCGAGGGAAGAAGAGAAAGAGTTCTTTGAAGGGTACCAAGGTTAGGACCCTTGATGGCTCTTCTTCAAGTGGAACCAAGAAAGGTTTCGTCACTCCTTCTTCTGACCCAAAAGAGTCTGAATGCTTCTATTGCCATGTAAAAACACATTAGAAGCGAAACTGCCCAAAATACCAGCAAGATGTAAAGGATGGGAAAGTTAAACCCAACCATGCATGTATTTACACTATCATTTCTAATAACTTACCCCATTCAAAATCTCGGGTCCTTGATACCGGTTGTGGTATTCACATTTGTTGTGACTTGCAGGGACTAAGAAGAAGTGAGAATGTGGAGAAAGGAAGAATAAACTTAATCATGGGGAATAGGAAAGTCACACCTATCACCAAGATTGGAGTTTATACTTTATCACTAAGTAGTGAGTTAAATTTAGATTTGAATAAATGTTGTTATTTGCCAGAAATGGCAAGAAATATTATTTCCTTTCATGCATTGTATAAACAAGGTTTCACCTTTTCATTTGATAATGAAGTTGGTTCGATTAATGCTTTCTTTAATAATATTCTTTATTTTAAAGCATTACCTTGTGATGGTGTGTATGAAGCTGTATCTGTTGTAGATAACTTAGGAAATAATGTTTTGTGTATTGATTCTCTTAATAATTATAACATGGATAAAGCATCATTATGGCATTGTCGTCTTGGACATATAAGCAAGAAACGCATAGGCCAACTCCAAAAGGATGGAGTCTTGGAGTCGTTTGACCTAAAGTCAAATGATAGTTGCGAATCATGCTTACTTGGAAAAATGACGAAGTCACCCTTCACAGGCTCATGTGAGAGGGGTGAAGGTTTGTTGGATTTTGTACACACGGATGTGTGTGGACCATTCAAACATGCCACAAGGGATGCTAATAGTTATTATTTGACTTTTACTGATGATTACAGTAGATATGGACATGTCTACTTAATCAAGCATAAGTAAGAGACTTTCGAAAGGTTTAAGGAATTTAAACAGGAAGTCGAGAATCAATTGGACAGGAACATTAAGATGCTTCGATCCGATCGAGGTGGTGAGTATCTTAGTTCAGAGTTCCTCGACTATCTAAG
Source organism: Lactuca saligna (assembly GCF_052625555.1). Classification (NCBI taxonomy): domain Eukaryota; kingdom Viridiplantae; phylum Streptophyta; class Magnoliopsida; order Asterales; family Asteraceae; genus Lactuca; species Lactuca saligna. The sequence goes on from NC_136425.1 coordinate 107,862,161, forward strand.
GGAATATGGGATTGTCTCACAATTGACACCTCCCAGGACACCGCAGTTGAATGGTGTGGCTGAGAGGCGTAATCGAACCTTGTTAGACATGGTTCATTCCATGATGAGTCGAGCTTCACTACCAATCTCATTCTGGGGGTATGCCTTAGAGACTGCCTCCTATATCCTTAATCTAGTCCCTATAAAGAAAGTTGCCAAAACTCCTCACGAGATGTGGACTGGTAAAGTACCCAAACTAGACCACATCAAGATTTGGGGTTGTGAGGCTTTCGTGAAACGCGAGACTCATGATAAGCTCGAACCTTAAAGCGAGAGTTGTATTTTCATCGGCTACCCACAGCAATCCTTTGGTTACCTCTTCTACAGACCTAGTGATAATGTGGTCTCTGTAGCAAGAAGAGGAGTCTTTCGAGAAAGAGAGTTTATAAGCCAAGGAGATAGTGGGAGGCAAATTGATCTTGAAGAAATTCAAGAGTCAAGTGGTGAAGGAACTTCAAACTCAAGCCCTTAACTTGAGGAGGAAACTCCTGTTGAGCCAATTGACAAATATGTACCTCTGAGGCGTTCCACGAGAGTTAGGAGTGCACCTGAGCATTACTATGGATTCCATATTACTGCAGAAGGTGAGACACTTATTAGTGATGGGACACTAGTAAGTCAAGATGACCCTAATAGCTATGAGGAAGCCATGGTAGGCGCTGAGTCTGCTAAATGGAAAGAGGCTATGGATAGCGAGATACAATCCATGTATGACAATCAAGTTTGGAACTTGGTTGAGAATGTACCAGGTCATAAGACAGTAGGGTGCAAATGGATCTTCAAGAAGAAGACCGACATGGATGGTAATGTACAAACTTATAAGGCTCGACTGGTCGCAAAGGGCTTCTCTCAAATTCCTGGAGTGGATTATGATGAGACCTTTTCTCCAGTAGCCAAGATTAAGTCTATCAGGGTTATGTTAGCCATAGCCGCATTTCATGACTATGAAATTTGGCAAATGGATGTCAAAACCGCTTTCCTTAATGGAAAGTTTCCTGAAGATGTTTACATGAGTCAGCCAGAAGGTTTTGTCAGCAGCGAGTACCCTAATAGAGTGTGTAAGCTTGAGAAATCCATCTATGGATTAAAGCAAGCACCTCGCAGATGGAATCTTTGCTTTGATGAAAAGGTCAAGGAATTTGGCTTCTCTAGGAGTGAAGATGAATCTTGTGTGTATGTCAAGGCTAGTGGGAGTATAGTTAGCTTTTTGGTATTGTATGTGGATGACATACTACTCATAGCAAATGACATTCCAACCCTGCAGGAAGTAAAGTCCAGGTTTGGGAAGTGTTTCGCTATGAAGGACCTTGGTGATGCTGCCTATATTTTAGAGATAAGAATCTTGAGAGATCGGAGTAAAAGACTAATTGAACTTAGTCAGGGTACCTACTTGGATAAGGTGCTGAAGACACAAAGCCCTAGCAGTGAGGCTGAGATAGCAAAAAATGACTCGAATACCTTATGCTTCGGCTATAGGAGCGATCATGTATGCTATGACGTGTACTCGACCTGATGTAGCCTTTGCCCTGAGCATGGTTAGCAGGTTTCAGGGGAACCCTAGCAAGGCACACTGGACTGCAGTAAAGAATATTCTCAAGTACCTACGAAGGTCTAAGGACTGGGTCCTTACTCTCAGTGGGAGTGATGACTTGAGAGTTGTAGGGTATAGTGACGCTAGCTTCCAGACTGATAGGGATAATTTCTGCTCTCAATCGGGCTGGGTCTTTACCCTAAACGGAGGAGAAATTTCTTGGAAGAGTTCCAAGCAAGAGATAGTGGCTGATTCAACTTGCGAATCAGAGTATATTGCAGCCAGCGAGGCGGCAAAGGAGGCTATATGGCTAAAGAACTTCATCGAAGACCTTGGAGTTATACCAGCTATTAAAGAGCCAATGGAAATTTTCTGTGATAGTGAAAGCGCTGTTGCCTTAGCCAAGGAACCAAGGGATCATAGGAGATCCAGACACATCGACAGAAAATACCATTTTATTAGACATCGAATAGAAGAAGGACTCCTCGTGGCAAAGAGGGTATCATCGGATGAGAACCTAGCAGATCCCCTCACGAAGGGACTGACTCGGGTTAAGCATCTCCAACATGCTAGGAGCATAGGGCTGAAGGATGATATTAGATTTAGTAGTTATATAACCTCGAAATTTGTAAAGTGTAATTGACATTAGATGATGAATAAAAGGTGTTTTATTTATGAGTAAAGTGTTGCTATCTCTTGTCAATCGTTTACTATATTTCTTTTGCATGTTTTGACTTCCAAAATAATTTTGTTTGGTATAACATATTATTCAAACCTCCACAGTCAATCATATGTCGGAAGTAGGTATGAATCAAGACTGTCATGATTGGTTGCAGAGGTCTAAGGTGTTAGACAAGGGTACAACAATCATGAGTGCTCATAAGCCCTGACCATTAGACTCAACCCACGCTCACTGGAATCACTTCATGGAATTCTATCTCGAGTGATCGTGAGATGGTAATATCATATAAGTCTTCCAACCTAGAGATATGATTTGTTACTTACAAGTTGGTTATGCATTGATTGTACGAAAACGCATTGGTAACTCGATGTTATAAATTGTGCTCTTGTGTGTAATTCAATGAGTGGTAGAACAAACATATGATTCGAAGTTTATCTGTTCCTTCTTAGATTAGAAGCTGATATCTGGGCCCCTCGATAATTTTGTTTTGACCTATGTACCAGGCCCGGTTAGAACTAAGCTGATGTGTTCAATTATGTTCTTTGTCAAACAAATCGGAAATCGGGAAAAAAACTATTAGACAATAAGTAAGACATTGTTCCATGTATTTGTCCGACTGATATCTAGAACAGAGGATTGTATGATCACTTATCTTAAATGGCGTACCATCATCTTTTCAGTTCCGAGAAACCTTGAAAAGAGCTACGATTGCCGATCGGTTCCTGAAGTCATACTTTCAGTAATAGTTATTAGACTTATCCAAGTGGGAGACTGTTGAATATGGTGTCTAAGTCCATAACTATTTCTGGTATGTACTTGACCCGACTCGGCATGGTCCATTTGGGTTGCATGGCACCATGCAATTGGTTAGACTAAATGAGAGAAATAACACTTGGAGATTATTAATATATTATAAGTTCTAATATATTAATAATATTATTTGATTAGTTTGATCAAGAATTAATTTAGAATTAATTAAGTGATCAAAAGAGAACTAATTAAATAAAAGGGTTGATTATGTAAATCATCCATATCTTGTATAGTGGGCTAAGAGGCTCCATGGATTATCAAGTTGGGTTTCACCCATAGGATGCTCCATGGATGCTCCATGGGAGTTACAAACCCATGGGTCATGGAAATGAAGAGTCATGACACATTAGGGTTTACATAGTGTAACCCTAGATGTGTCAACACTATATAAGAATCCCATTCTCCACCAAAATCCGCTACACAAAGGAAACAAGAGGGCTAGGCCGATTTCAAGAAGTGTGCATTCTCTCAAAAGTCTTTCCAAGAGCATTTGGTGTTGTGTGAAGCATTTGAGGCATCACACTTGGGGTGCTAAGCTCATAAGGTTTCAAGGAACATAAGCAACAACAAGGTAAGTTATTCTATCTATCATTCAAGTTAAAATTGTTCCCCATGTATGCTAGATAGGAATAAAGCCTTCGAATTCAACTTTTCATGATAATTAGACAAACATAGATCCAAGGTTTTAGGGTTGCATGCACACTTAGGAAGTTTTAGAATGCTCAAAACCCAACAAATAGTACAAACTTTACATACATAGAAATACTACTATGATAAACTACTTTCATATACAATAACTAACGAACATTTTCACACGTAAATCTGTTTTATACAAAGTTTGTGAGACATTAACTTCACGTACGTTCGAGTACACATTTCAAGTCCTGTATTATATACCAGAATCCCTTGGAGGGGGAGCATGGTGTTTGTGTATAGATCTATACGGGCTTGACAACCCGCGCCCTGACTGTTAGCTACAATCCACCTTTTGGGGTAACAAACGTCAGAACATTCCAACGCCTGAAGAACGTTGCGTAGAGGCATTCCTTGTCAATAGCATAGTTATAAAACTCACATGGGGTATTAAAACACAATGATTTACGGAGTTTTTCGGAAAAATTGAAATCTTTATACTTACATACATTTACTAGAAACAAGCAATTGTCATGAAAGAAGGTTACAATTATACTAGTAGAAAATATAGGATTTTCTAGGAACATGCAAACAAAGAACAAAAACATTTCATTTCATACAAACATTATCATTAAATACTTATGAAACTCACCAGCTTAAATTCTAGCCTACCCTTTCAAAACTACTTGTATGTCCCAGGGATTCAGTAATTACAGGTAACAAACAGATTTTGAAGAAGGGACGTTGCGGCGCCAGTTTAATTTCAGATTTTAACATCATTATGTAATTGATTTTGAACATGTACACTTTTAAACAATGTAAACTCTCAATTATATATATGATGGTTGTATTGGTTTCTTTACTATGTATTCATTTGTTGCGTTACCACATGAAGTCATCCGCCCCCGAACGTTTCCGCCGTTCCGGTTTGGGGGTGTGACATAACATTAGAACATAACATAAACCTAAAATATTATAGGAGTATTTTGTGTTAGTATAATTACTTATTTGAGAACTAAAAAGGTCTTTACTAGTAGGTCAATAGTTTCTAAGTGGGTACGCTAAGGTTATATGTGATTAAGGTGTCATAGACTTAGAATCTGTGATCTTTGCTTTACTTCCTGTTCCTTGTTTGGCTGTGGATTTAGAGTTAGGGATACTTATTCGAAGGTTTATCCTATTTTGATTTCATATAATTGGTATGCACTATGCAAGTATTGAAGTAACTGGTAAGGATCATCTTATAATTTTCTTAAGTAGTACGTCTATTTCTATTAGATTCTTATACCCCTTTTCTCACGTAGATATCATGGTTGGATTCTATCCTCCTGGTAGTCCGTACTTCCCAAACGAAGGCAATGTTGGATGGCTTGAAGTAGAGCCAGAGGAGGATCATCCAATCCCTTTGGATGATCACCACGTAGAAGGATTTTCTTATGGTTCTAACTCCGAGCCAAAAGTCAACAACCTACCTCAAGAGGCTCTAATCCCAAATCTCAACCCCCGACCTGTTGGGTTTTGAGCAATCTAACACTTCCTAAGTGTGCATGCAACCCTAATAAACCTTGGATCTATGTTTGTCTAAATACATGCAAAATAATAATTTTTCCATAGTTCATAACCAATCTAACATGCCATGGGGTACTTTTAAAAATAAAAGAGTTAGAAGAGATTACACACCTTTTTGATGGGATTGATTCTTTGGAGTTTGAGGGCCAAGCACCAATAATGTGAATGCCTCAAATCAAATCACAAATCACCACAAACACTTGGAAAACTTTGAGAGAGTATACACACTCTTGTATTTTCGGCCACACACTAGTTCACTAGTTCCATTTCATGCTCCATAAGCATGCTTATATAGTGTGCATGGTTAGGGTGAAACCCTAATAACCCATGTCTTTTCCTTTCCAAGGATCCATGGTTGAAAGCTCCATGGATCATCCATGGACTTCTATATAAGCCTAGCCCATTAACAAATGAGTATTAGCCCACACTATATAAAACCAATAGCCCATAATCTAATTAGTCTTCCTTTTAATCTCTAAATTAATTCATAATTAATTTAAGACTAAAACTAATTAAATAACATAACTTCATATTAATATATTATAACTTATAATATATTAATAAACATATGTGTATAACTCTTATAAAATTATCCATAAATAGTTCGGATGAAATGCAACCCAAATGGACCATGCTGGGTCGGGTCAAGTATATACCAAATAGGTTATGGACTTAGACACCTTATCCAACAGACTCCCACTTGGATAAGTCTAATTACTGTATTTGACTATATAACTTCAGGAACCAACCAACAATCGTAGCTCTCGAAAACTCCGCTGAATTATGAAGCGCCATTTTAAGACAAGTGATCACATAATCCTCTGTTCTCATGATATCAGTCGGACAAACACATGGAACTATGTCTTACTTATTGTCTGGCAGTTGTTTCTCGATTTTCGATTTGTTTGACAAAGAACTTAACTGAACACATCAATTTAGTTCTGAGTGGGCCCGGTACATGCGTCAACACAAAATCATCGACGGGCCCAGATATTGCTTCTATTTCTAGAAGGAACAGATAAACTTCGACTTATATGCTTGTTCTACAACTTGTTTAATTGTACACAAAGGCACGTTTTATAACATAAAGTTACTGATGTGTTTACTTGCAATCAATGCACAACCAACTCATAGGTAACAACTCATATCTCTAGGTTTTAAGACTTATATGATATTATCATCTCACGATCACTCGAGATAAATTCCATGAAGTGATACAAGTGAGCGTGGGTTTAATCCATTACTCATAACTTATGAGTACTCATGAGTGTTGCAGCAACCATTGCCATGTCTAAACACCTTTAGCCATCTACAAACCCAATTCATGACAATCTTGATTCATACCTACTTCCGACGTATGATCGATTGTGGAGGTTTGAATAAATTAATTATTCTGGAAGTCAAAACATGCAAAACTGAAACAATAGTAAATAATTGACAATGACAGTAACACTTTACTCATAAATGAATGACAAATTTTATTCATCATCAAACGTCAATTACATTTTACAAGCTTCAGGAAAAACTATCTAATCTGTAAAACTAATATCGTCCCTCAGCCCGATGCGCCTCGCATGCTGAAAATGCTTAACCCTCGTCAGTCCCTTCGTAAGGGGATCTGTAGGATTCTCATCCGATGACATCCTCTTTGTCACGAGGAGTCCTTCATCAATCTTGTGTCTTATGAAGTGATATTTTCTATCAATGTGTCGGGATCTGCCATGATCTCTCGGTTCCTTGGCTAAGGCAACCGCACTATTGTTGTCATAGAAAATCTCCATAGGCTCCTTAATAGCTGGTACAACTCCAAGGTCTCCGATGAAGTTCTTTAGCCATATCGCCTCGTTTGCTGCTTCACTCGCTGCTATACACTCTGATTCACAAGTCGAATCAGCCACCATCTCATGCTTGGAACTCTTCCAAGAGATTTCCCCTCCATTTAAGGTAAAGATCCAGCCTGACTGAGAGCGGAAGTTATCCCTATCAGTCTGAAAACTAGCATCACTATACCCTAATACTCTCAAGTCATCACTCCCACCAAGGGTAAGGATCCAATCCTTAGTCCTCCGCAGGTACTTGAGAATGTTCTTTACCGCGGTACAATGAGCCTTGCCAGGGTTCCCCTGATACCTGCTGACCATGCTCAAAGCAAAGGCCACATCAGGGTGGGTACAAGTCATAGCATACATGATCGAGCCAACAGCGGAAGCATACGGTAGTTGGCTCATCTCAGCTATCTCTGCCTCTGCACTCGGACTCTGAGTCTTACTCAGTTTGGCATTGCTTTGGATCGGTAAATCTCCTTTCTTGGAATTCTCCATGTTGAACCTTTTCAACACCTTATCCAAGTAGGTACTCTGACTAAGTCCAATCAGTCTTCTACTCCTTTCTCTTAATATCCTTATCCCTAGGATATAGGCAGCCTCCCCTAGGTCCTTCATAGAAAAGCACTTCCTAAGCCAGGACTCAACCTCCTGCAAGGTTGGGATGTCATTTCCTATAAGTAGTATGTCATCCACATACAGTACCAAGAAGCTAACTATACTCCCACTAGCTCTGACATACACGCAAGACTCATCTTCACTTCTCGAGAAACCAAACTCTTTGACCTTCTCATCGAAACAAAGATTCCAGCTATGAGACGCTTGTTTTAATCCATAAATGGACTTCTTTAGCTTGCATACTCTATTTGGGTAATCTGCACTGACAAAACCCTCTGGCTGATTCATGTACACATCCTCAGCCAACTTTCCATTAAGGAAAGCGGTTTTGACATCCATTTGCCATATTTCATAATCAATAAATGCGGCAATGGCTAACATAACCCTAATAGACTTAACCTTTGCTACCGGCGAGAAGGTTTCATCATAATCAATACCTTGAGTTTGAGTAAAACCCTTCGCAACCAGTCGAGACTTATAAGTATGCACTTTTCCTTCCATGTCGGTCTTCTTCTTGAAGATCCATTTGCACCCGACTGTTTTACGGCCTGGTACATTGTCAACCAAGTTCCAAACTTGATTGTCATACATGGACCGCATCTCGCTGTCCATAGCCTCCTTCCATTTAGCAGACTCCGGGCCTGCCATGGCATCCTTAACACTGCTAGGTTCATCCAAATTTACCAATGTACTATCACTGATAAACGTATCACCTTCCGTAGTAATATGAAAGCCATAATAAAACGAAGGTGCGTTTCTAACCCGTGTGGAACGCCTCGGAGGTACAGACTTGTCAGCTTGCTCAACAAGAGTTTCCACCTCAGGTTGATTGCTAGTGTCTGAGTTTCCTTCACCAATTGCTTCTTGAATTTCCTCAAGATCAATTTGCCTCCCACTATCTCCTTGGCTCATAAATTCTCTCTCACGAAAGACCCCTCTTCGTGCTACAAAGACCACATTCTCACTGGGTCTATAGAAGAGGTAACCGAAGGATTTCTGTGGGTAGCCGATGAAAATACACCTTTCACTTCGGGGTTCAAGCTTATCATGAGTTTCATGCCTCATGAAAGCTTCGCAACCCTAAATTTTGATGTGGTCCAAATTGGGAACCTTCCCAGTCCACATCTCATGAGGTGTTTTGGTAACCTTCTTTGTAGGGACTAGATTGAGGATATGGGCGGCAGTCTCTAAGGCATACCCCCAAAAAGAGATTGGTAGCGAAACTCGACTCATCATGGAGCGAACCATGTCTATCAAGGTTTGATTACGCCTCTCAGCTACACCATTCAGCTGTGGTGTCCTGGGAGGAGTCAATTGTGAGACAATCCCACACTCCTTAAGATAGTCAAGGAACTCGGTACTAAGATACTCACCACCTCGATCGGATCGAAGCATCTTAATGTTCCTGCCCAATTGATTTTCTACTTCCTGTTTGAATTCCTTAAACCTTTCAAAGGTTTCTGACCTATGTTTGATTAAGTAGACATACCCATATCTACTAAAATCATCAATAAAAGTCACATAATACCGATTAGCATCCCTTGTGGCGGTTTTGAATTGCCCACATACATCAGTATGTATTAGGTCCAACAAACCCTCACCCCTCTCACAAGTTCCCGTGAAGGGTGATTTTGTCATCTTTCCAAGTATACAAGATTCACAACTATCATCCGATTTAAGGTCGAACGACTCCAAAACTCTACTCTTTTGGAGTTGGCCTATGCGTTTCTTGTTTACATGTCCAAGACGATAATGCCACAATGATGCTTTATCTAAGCGAGTAGAAGAATCAATATAAAACACATTATTTCCTAAGTTGTCTACAATCGACACAGTTTCATACACACCATCACAAGGTAATGCTTTAAAATAAAACAAATTATTAAAGAAAGCATCAATACCACCACATTCATTATCAAACGAAAAGGTAAAACCTTGTTTGTACAATGCATGAAAAGAAATAATATTCCTTGCCATTTTAGACGAGTACACACATTTATTCAAATCTAATTTCAACCCATTATTAAGCAACAAAGTATAAACTCCAATCTTGGAAACAGGTGAAGCCTTCCTATTCCCCATGATCAAGTTTGTCTTCCCGTGCTTCACATTCTCACTTCTTCTTAGGCCCTACAAATCAGAACATATGTGAATACCACATCCTGTATCAAGCACCCAAGAGTTAGAATATGATGAGTAATTAGACAATATAGTGTAAATACCTGCGTGGGTGGGTTTCACTTTCCCATCCTTTAGATCCTGCAAGTACTTAGGGCAGTTTCGCTTCCAGTTTGCCTTTTCATGGCTATAAAAGCATTCAACATCCTTGGGAATGGTAGAAGGAGTGATAGAACCGCTCTTGGTCTTCGATGAGGAGCCTTCAAGAGACTTTCCCTTGGTACCCTTCGAAGGGTGCTTCCTCTTCTTCCATTTTCCTTGCCCGATAGCCAAAACAGGGGTAGATGTTGCAGTAGGAGTAGTAGAGGTAACAACCGCCTTACCCTTAAGACCGGATTCCGCGGTCTTCAAGAGTCCTTGAAGCTTGCTGAGGGTAACTTCTTCCTTGTTCATATGATATGTCATACGAAAATGGTCATAAAAAGAAGGCAAGGAGTGCAAAATGACGTCAATTGCCAACTCCTCAGGGATGTTTACATTCAGCTTCAGCAAACGGTCCACATACCTTTGCATCTTTTGCATGTGGGCCGTGATGGATTCACCGTCCTTCATGCGGGTAGTTATTATGGAGGAGATTATTTCATACCGCTCCTGACGAGCACTCCGATGGTACATTTCCATCAGGTCTTGGTACATCTCAAAAGGGTAGAAATCTTCATACAACTTTTGGAGCTCGACTGTCATCGTGGCCATCATGATACATGCCACCTTAGTAGCATCTCTCTCATGAGTCCTGAATTCAGCGATCTCCTCAGGAGTGGCAATAGACTCATCAAGCTCTTTTAACTCCTTATCGAGGACATATTCTTTGTCCTCATAACGAGTAACCATCCTGATGTTCCTAATCCAATCCATGAAGTTGGAACCATCAAAGATGACCCTCCCACAAAGATTCATGAGAGAGAAAGAACCAGTTGGGTTAGAGCCCGAAGCATTACTGTTGGAAGACATCTGAAGGAAGAAAGCAAGTTTAGATTAGATATATAGAATCCTTAATAAGACACTCAAATGTAATATTAAGGCTAGGAACCAATCACAATATATTATACTTAGAAGAGGGATGCCGTAATCTAAGTAATAATATATTTGAAAGGTAGGTGAATAACGATTCACCAATTTCCACCATGAAAACAAAATGAATTATTAGGTTTAATTGGATTTGAAATTCCTAGATTCTTTTGAGATTCATTGAACTTTTCAATGGCATGTTTCAATCTCGATTGTGCCCTTCAAGTTTTGTGACTGGGATGCCGAGGATCACAAAACAAGGTGTGAATAACCATGCTAATTCACTTGGTACCCTTAATATTATCACCTAATCAATGTGCCGGTTAACCACACACGCTCCATTGATCTATGAAAAACATTAAGTCACCCTTCATGATCCTTACTAGTCCAAGTTAGTGTGCCGGTTACTCACACACGCTCCACCAACGACTTGGTAAGGTACAAAGTGTGAATTCCATGGACTAGCACCATGTTCACATTTTTCCTAAAGTAACTAAGATTGGGAATTAAAAGGAGTTTAGTTACTTTATAATAATCATTATACTTTTAATGAGGATTTAAAGTCATTGTTCTACCCATTCGGCTAACGACCCTCCACCGATCAAGCAAGCGGTGGGTGAGAATGGACACCCATTATGTCGCCATTTTATAGGCACCAACCTTATACCCACCTTATAGACCGGCTTCATGAATGAGGCCTACTAACGGCAAAACGACTTGTTCTTATATATATATATATATATATATATATATATATATATATATATAATAATTAACCATTAATGTTATAAATAGTATAAGGGTTGAATTTTAGCTATTAAAACTCTAAGGGTTGGAATTAAAGTTTATTAAAGTGTGTGAAACTTTACAAATTCCAAAACTTGAGGGCAAGTTTTGTAACTATGCAAAACTTTTCATTTCATAACTTATGAATTAAAGGTTCATAAAAATGAAGACTCTTCATTTTCATGTAACTTATGTGTTTTAAGTGTGTGTTAAATAAGAGTGACCTTTGGAAATCCATAACTTGAGGACAAATTATGGACTCCATAAAAACACATAAATGATCAAGAATTAATTCTAAACAATTCAGCAAATAACTCCTATCATTTTCTAAATTCATAAGAACATGAACATGATCATCAAAATTTCAAGAATTATATGAACACATAAAATCATGGAATTTTGATATCTGCTATTGTAAATGGATTAGAACAACAATTACACCAACTAAAACAAGTTTTAAAACACCAAAACAGTTTAGAGTAATGTTTCTAGTCCATTTCCAGCAGCAAAAGTCGAAATTCTGCATTCTGTTCATTCTACTCGCCGAGTGCACGAACCAACTCGGCGAGTAGGATGAATTTTCCCCTGTCCTCGGCGAGTCCCCCCATGGACTCAGCGAGTCCAATCGTCACACAGCAACAATTTCAACCTTTTTCACTATTTTGCATCAAGTATTAAACAAGCAAGCCTAGGCTCTGATACCACTGTTAGGTTTTGAGCAATCTAACACTTCCTAAGTGTTCATGCAACCCTAATAAACCTTGGATCTATGTTTGTCTAAATACATGCAAAATAATAATTTTTCCAAGGTTCATAACCTATCTAACATGCCATGGGGTACTTTTAAACATAAAAGAGTTAGAAGAGATTACATACCTCTTTGATGGGATTGATTCTTTGGAGTTTGAGGGCCAAGCACCAATAATGTGAATGCCTCAAATGGAATCACAAATCACCACAAACACTTGGAAAACTTTGAGAGAGTATACACACTCTTGTACTTTCGGCCACACACAAGCACACACACTAGTTCACTAGTTCCATTTCATGCTCCATAAGCATGCTTATATAGTGTGCATGGTTAGGGTGAAACCCTAATAAACCTTGTATTTTCCTTTCCAAGGATCCATGGGTTGAAAGCTCCATGGATCATCCATGGACTTCCATATAAGCCTAGCCCATTAACAAATGAGTATTAGCCCACACTATATAAAACCAATAGCCCATAATCTAATTAGTCTTCCTTTTAATCTCTAAATTAATTCATAATTAATTTAAGACTAAAACTAATTAAATAACATAACTTCATATTAATATATTATAACTTATAATATATTAATAAACATATGTGTATAACTCTCATAAAATTATCTATAAATAGTTCGGATGAAATGCAACCCAAATGGACCATGCTGGGTCGGGTCAAGTATATACCAAATAAGTTATGGACTTAGACACCTTATCCAACAGACCATCATTCCAAGGTCCCACACCCTTGTAGGCAACAAACTTGAATCGCTGCAGCCATGAACAGGATCAACATTTACCCTTGAATGGAGATCGAAGCTTCTAAAATATTAGCGAGGTAGGCTCAGCTGACTGAGTCCTGCCCATCATGGTTCACAAGATTTCTCGGAATCTTGAACAAGGTCAGGAAGCTATCAACCGAGTCATGGAAATTGATGCCAATTTGGGCATTAACACGGTCTGTATTATCCATCTCGAAGAAGCTTTGGAAAGGACTAGGAGAGCGGATGAGGCTATGTAGCAGGAACTAGTTGTATCCCGAGCTGAAGTCTTAGAATTTCGTGTGCGTCAGAGAGCTCATGAGCGACATCTTCAAGACATAGTTCGTCAACTGGCAGATCTGAGGGTTCACCCGAGGAGTACCCGTCACCGGTAGAAGATGTCTAGCTCATCGTTTCTTTTGGTTTAAGGAATAGACTTTCTTATTTGTGCTCTAAGTAGCACTCTTCTGTAGAATATTCCTATCTTCCAAGTACTTTAACTAGACTTCTAAGCTGTGAACATTTTTCCTTATGTTTTGATGTAAGACCTACTGTTAGGTCATTTTGCCGAACTTGTTACATCAATAATACTAGTAATATTGGCAGTTATCTAATCTGTTGGAATCATACATTCATTTAACTGTTGGACTATGACGATTTAGCCCATGGATCACTCTCACTATGCTTGCAATTAATTCTTACTATCATGTTCATCTTTGTAAACTTTTAGTTAAAACATGCCTCCGCACCGATCAACGAGACGCAATACTCCGGTAACTTCAACACCATCACCACCTCCTCTGCAATATAACCGAGCAACTATTCAAGCTTTTGTGAATGCGGCTGTTATTGCAGGTCTAGTATAATTCACCTCGACTGGTACTAGTGGGAGTGAAACTTATGTGCCTCTCACTGTTTTCGAAGCTCCAATGCACTCTAGAGAGTGCTCGTTAGAGGACTTCACCAGTTGCAAGCCCAAGTCCTTCAAGGGGACTCGCGGAATCATTGCCCTCTTGTAATGTTTCGAGAATACAGAATCGATCTTCGAGATCTGTTCTTGTCCGGAACGAAGCAAAATAAAATTTTCCGTCTGCACCTTCGTGGATCGAGCTCTGACATGGTGGAATAGCCATGTCAGGTCACTATCTCTTATAGTGGAAAATGCTATAGGCTGGGAAGCTCTTAAGGAGCTCATGATCGAAGAATACTACCCGAGGGGAGAAGTTCAAAAGCTAGAGCAGGAGCTTTGGAGCCTAACCATGAAGGGCTCCGACATAGTTTCTTACACTACCAGATTCAGCAATCAGGTAGCGCTATGTCCGAGAATGGTCCCTTCTAAAGAAATGAAGGGGGAGAGATATATCTGGGGGTTGGTGCCTCCATTTCAGGGAAATGTACTTGCTTCCAACCCCACTACCTTTGATAGTGCAAAGCAATTGGCACAACAACTCATTGACCATGGGGTCTGTACCCCATCAACAACGATGACACTAGCCATCTCAGAACCCTCCAAAACCGCTGATAACAAGCGGAAATTCTGAGATGAAAAGAAGAACCAGAAAGCTGCCAAAAAGCAACATGTTGTGGCGATTCATGTTGCGATAGCACCTGCCGCTGCTGCTCCGGTAAAGCAGTAAGCTGGAAACTTGCCAAAGTGTAACAAATGCAACTTCCACCACACTCTAACCTGCTAGGAAATTCAGTGCTCTAACTGCAATAGGACGGGGCACACTGCCCGTTTCTGCAAATCTACGGCAAGGCCAATCTACCAAGTCCCTGACGCTAGTGTGGGTCAGTCTTGCTATGGATGTGGTGAGGTGGGCCACTACAAAAGGACCTGCCCTAAGGCAGGGAATGTCGGTCGACTAGGAAGAGTTTTGGCCATAGGCCACAAGGAAGTAGTTGCCAACCCTATAGTGGTCACTGGTACGTTTCTCCTTGATAACTCTTATGCATGCATACTGTTCGATAGTGGAGCGGAGAGGAGTTTCATGAACCAAAAATGTGCTCACTTAAGCAAAAACCATGCACACTTAAGGAACCATTCACTGTAGAAATGGCTAACGGAAAGACTGAGAGCACTAGCAGTATATACATAGGATGTACTTTAACTCTAGATAACCATTCTTTTCCAATTGACCTCATGCCGGTCTCAATTAAAAGTTTCGACGTTATTATCGACAAGGATTAATTGAGTCTTCAATGCGCCGACATCATGCGTTACGAGAAATCTGTTCATCTTAACCTTCCGTCTAGCGAAACTCTTATTATCTATGACGACAAACCTGACGTGAGCCTTTGTATAATCTCAAGTATTCAAGCTCAGAAGTACTTGCGTAAGGAATATCGTGCATTCCTTGCTCACATTGTCGAAACGAGCCAAGAAGCGAAAGACCTGAAGAACATCCCAGTAGTATGCAACTTTCCTGACATATTTCTAGAAGAACTACCAGGATTACTTCCGCAATGACAAGTCGAGTTCAGAATCGACTTAGTATCAGAGGCTACCCCCATAGCCAAATCTCCTATCATCTAGCACCAGCTGAGGTGCAGGAACTATCTGGTCAACTTAACAAACTGCTCAGCAAGGGCTTTATTAGACCTAGCTTCTCACCCTGGGGAGCACCGGTGTTGTTAGTTAAGAAGAAAGATGGATCACTTTGTATGTGCATCGACTATAGAGAAATCAACAAACTTACAGTCAGGAATCGGTACCCTCTACCTCGCATAAATGATTTGTTCGACGAACTACAAGGGGCGAACTACTTTTTGAAGATAGATTTGAGATCCAGGTATCACCAGTTATGAGTGCTTGAGGAGGATGTCCCGAAGACATCCTTCCGCAGGGCCGGTCTATAGATTTTCTTTGTCGTGGGCGAAAAAAACTCAATGATGCCCCTATGTTTGTACCTTATGATGACCTAGCTTTTTTAGAATGACATAAAATGTTATTATAACTTAATAAAATCCTAAATAAACAAATACATTTCAATAATTTAATAAGACTATAGGACTATGCAACCAACATCACCAACATGTTGAAAAAAAGAGGCATTTTTCATAATGTTGTGTACATTGTAAGAATACCAAAGAGAAACTGTGCAGTAACTAGACAAAATAACAAACCAAATAGTTCTACATTTGCAGTTTCTACTAACTCTAAATTTTCTGGAAACAAGATCAATGCCTTTGGTTTCTATTGACTCTAAATATTCTGGAAACACAATCAATGTTTTTTTGTGAAATAAATTAATGGACAAATCAATGAAAAATGAATATTCAAATGGGATTTGTGAATGAAATAAATGCACATTCTCCTTCATTAACTTGAATATTAAAACTTGAAAAACCCTAATATAGAACTTGATAATCAATCATAAAACAAAATGGACTAAAATTCTACTTACACAGTATAATTTAAACAGAAACAAAATTAACAATCTCAAACCAAACATGGTGACTCTAAAAGCAACTTCAAATGATATAGAACATAAATATACATTTCAGTCAAATATCAAATTTAAATTAAACAAGTTGACTCTAATAGGAAAAAAAATTAAATATTTAATTCAATTTAAATGCAAATTTGTAATATGAAAAAATGTAAGCACGATTATAACATACAAATCAATGAAATCAAATTGTTAGTTCTTGTATTTCACGTATTTCAAAACCGTAACAAAATTTCATTACTTTTTTTCCATAATATTAAGAACAACATCATACTCCGATTTTATAACCTTGAGATTTGCGTACTCAACCTCAGTCCTCAAACAACAAGACCACCTGGGAATTTAACAAGAAGAATTGGCTTATGATGATTCATACATTGTTTTGTGGTAGTGGAAGACATGTGGTGGTGTGAGACAGAGAATAGAGATTAAAATCTTCTTTACTTCAAGAAATATGAAACTATTACCCATTTGTTGCTCTAACTCATGCGTTTCATGGACCTTAGTGCCCTGGGTAATTTTCCTAACAATTGCGTACACATACTTTTCATAAATTTTAACAACGCTAAAATACATTAATTAAGATAAAAATTAGACAACAAAATTAGCACTTACACATTTTCATATATGAGTCTTTCCACTTCATGTGACAAATCCTTGATCTCAGCTTGTTCTTGCATCTATAAATAAATGAAGAAATAGAAAATAACCAAGTGTATATGTAAGTCATCATAAACAAATAAATCCTAAGTAAATCTAGTTATTGTTATGATTCAACCAAAGAGAAACAAAAAGAAAAATTAGAAAACTCAAGAAATCAATGAAAGAAAAGCAAGAAAAACCTCTTACAACATTGACCCAGAAGGGCGTGGCCTTTGACTGGGAAGAAAAGCAAGAAAAGGCGTTTCAAACGCTGAAGCGAGCCTTATGCGTTGCATCGATGCTATCCCTCCCCTAAGGGATAGAAGACTTCAAAGTATATTTCAATGCATCCAATCAGGGGCTCAGCTATGTTCTGGTGCAACAAGGTAAGGTCATCGCCTATGCCTCGAGACAGATGAAGATGCACAAGGTCAACTACACCACACATGATCTTGAGCTACAAGCAGTTGTGTTTGCTTTGAAGATCTGGAGACACTATCTGTATGGTACGAAACCACTATCTTTACAGACCACAAAAGCTTACAACACATATTCGAACAGAAGGAGCTCAACATGAGACAACGATGGTGGGTCGATCTACTTAGTGATTACGAATGTGAAATTCCTTATCATCCCGACAAGGCCAACGTAGTAGCTGACACCCTAAGTCGCAAAAAATTTTCTGGTCAAAGATTCAAATCATTGACCATGACTATCCATTCGCACATGTCCATGCAAATCAAATAGGCTCAAATCGAAGCCTTGAAACCCGAAAACGTGGCGGGTGAATCCCTGAGAGGGATGGATAAGAACTTGGAAGTCAAGGGTGGCGGATCCTTATATCTCATGGACCGGATCTGGACACCGAAACACGGTGGCTTCAGAGACTTGGTCATGACCGAAGCGAACAACACTCGATATTCCATCCAACCAGGTTAATATAAGATGTATCTGGATCTTAAAAAGTTATACTGGTGGCCTAACATGAAAGCAAAAATTGCTACCTTCGTGAGTAATTTCCTTACTTGCACCAAGGTTAAGGTCGAATACCATAAACCATCAGGTCTACTTCAGCAACTAGAGATACCGGAATGGAAGTGGGAGCGGATCACAATGGACATCATAACCTAGTTACCCTAGACAACGGGTGGACTTGATACCATTTGGGTCATCATTAATAGATTGACCAAGTCTACACACTTCCTGCCCATCAAAGAAACTAACAAGATGGAGAAACTCACAAGAAGATACATATGGGAGATCATACGATTGCATGGTGTTCCTATATTTATTATCTCTGATAGAGATAGTAGATTCACTTTGAGGTTCTGGCAATCGCTACAAAGTTCCATGGGAACGAGGCTGGACATGAGTACAGCCTACCATCCACAGACTGACGGAAAAAGTGAGAAAATTATCAAAACCTTTGAGGATATGTTGCAAGCATGTGTGATTGACTTTGGGAAGACATTGGATACTCATTTACCTCTTGTCGAGTTTTCCTAAAACAATAGTTATCACATGAGCATAAAGGCTACTGCATTCGAGGCCCTCTATGTCCAGAAGTGCAGATCCCTTCTGTGTTGGGCTGACGTGGGTGACACCCAGTTAGCTAAAGGATGAGTTCTTGACAACACTCTCACAGGTCCGGAGATCATTCGGGAAACGACAGAGAAGATTGTTCAGATTCGTGAACGATTGAAAGCCTCTAGAGATCAACAGAAAAGCTACGCTGACAAGAGAAGGAAACCTTTGTAATTCCAGGTGGGAGACCGCGTTCTTTTGAAAGTCTCACCCTGGAAAGGCTTGATACGAAAAGAAAACGTGGGAAGCTCAACCCAAGATACATAGGGCCTTTCGAGATTCTCGCTAGAATCGGCCCTGTAGCTTACAAACTCAACCTACCCGATGAACTTAGTAACATACATTCTACTTTCCACGTCTCGAACTTGAAAAAGTGCCTATCCGACGAGACTCTTGTAATTCCACTCGACAAGATCGGGATCAACGAGATCGTCAAATTCTTGGAAGAATCTGTAGAGATCATGGACCGAGAGGTAAAGAAAATGAAGAAAGCCATATCCCGATAGTGAAGGTTCGCGGGAATGACAAGCGAGGACCTGAATTCACTTGGGAGCACGAGGATAAAATGAAATTGAAATATCCTCATCTTTTCGCTTAGTTATTTGTAACTACTTAATTTCTTAAACTCTAATTTTGGGAAGAAATTCTCTCTAACGGGGGGATGATGTGACAACCCGAAATTTCTATCTTGTACAAACCATTCACTTCGATCAAAGTCAGACTTGTTTCTACAAACTTTTTAGCACTATTTAGAGTCTGTTTGAGCATTCTGAGCTTAGTACACCAAAGGAATGAGTGAAAGGAAGTGCCAACTGAAGTTGTAACCTATCAAACAAGCCATAAAACCTTAAATGACGAGTTTACATCCAGGGACCATGAGTTTATGGCCGTAAACTCATGGTGGCCATAAACTTCATGCTATATATATGGCCCTTAGTCATTTTCAATCACTTTTCACCATTTCAAGCCTAGAAATTGGATTCTCTCCCAAGAATCATAAGACTTTTGCTTCCAATCTTCAAAAATGTAAGTAATCATTCCATTTTCATCTTGATATCCTTCCATATCTAGTGAATATACATGATTTCATCCATGAAATCTCTTGTTTTGGATAGATCATCATGTGTTCTTCATTTTGCCAAGAACACAAAGAACGTACTAGTGTTTTTGGACCTTAATCACCCTTACAAGCTTCTAATACGTAAGTACACTACCCTTAGCTTGTTATATACTTGAATCACTTGTTAGACACCTTGAAAAACTCAATAAATCAATAACAAAAGGGTGTTTACGGCCAAGGCAATCTCCCTTCGCCGTAAACCCTAATTAGTGGTGCAATGTTGCCACAACTCCTTCCTAAGCCTTGGAACTAAGTCTAGAACACTTCAAGGAAGACCATAGGACCTTAACACACAAAATGGTACAAGATACCATTAGTTTACGGCCATAAACACATTGGGCCGTAAACCTATGGGCGGTAAACTCATGGTGGTCTTACCATTGGGTTGTAAACTCCTAAGTGAGGCCCTACACCCCTTATATGCAACCCTTTGTACTTCTAGCACTTGAATTGAAGTGTTTTCCATGTCCTAGGGTGACATTACTTTCTTAATTAGTTGTTTAATCACTGATTAGATTCATATATGTGCCATTATATGTTAAATAGGATCCGCGTGTGCTCAAGTCTTCACTTGACACTTAGCATCCTATACCGATCTTTCATTCGCATCACTCACTACAGGTGAGTTCATACCCCTTAATATACCTTTTAAATGATTTTAAATGCTTTTATGGGGAGGGGGAATACAAGTTGAAAGATTATAGATATTATATCAATCACATGTGATTAATAACTATCAAATAAATGAATTTACTATACTTTTAACTGATTTATCAAGCAAACTACTTCAAAATGTTTATCAAACTCTTTTACATACTAAATTCTTTATCAAACTTGTTGTTATATCCTAAACCTTTTCTTTTAACTCTTTTAAACTTATACGTTTTCAAAACCATGTCGAATGCATATATAGTTATATAAGTAAGGTTGGAATGCCTTAGGACTGATAACTCACTTTATTTCCTGTTCCTTTTTTGGTTGTGGAGTAAGAGTACCCTGTTGTTTGTCCGAGTGTCGTTTGATCCTTAGTTATATATATAGCCATAAATGCTTTTATCTCAGTTCAATACCTTTGGGTAGCAATGGTGTACAAACATGTTCATTTATACAAACTCTACTAGTAAACTATAATAGGTATAGTTTAGGAAGTCACTACTCACTATTTCTAGTACAATTAAACATACAAAGAGTCAGTTTATACATGAGTCAATAGATACTATTATGAGAAACATAACGAATATACTGTGATGAGAAACTAAGAGAATATACTATTATGAGAAACATAACGAATATACTATGATGAGAAACTAAGAGAATATACTATTATGAGAAACATAACGAACATACTATGATGAGAAACAAAGAAAAGACACTACATACTAGACAGAGAGAACATACACTATACTAGTACATACAATATACATACACTATTACTTTAACATAAATGCGAGTCACTACTTCGAGGCATGGCATCGCTGTCAAGGTTCATTTTGTAACCAGAGTCTTTTGGAGGGTGAGCGTGAATATGTGTATAGATCTATATGGGACTGACCGTCGTACACCTTGCTGCTAGTTACATTGGGACCTGCAGGTCTACGGGTGACGAATGTCATACCATTTCGATGTCTTCGAGCGTCGTGTTTTACTAATTCAATCAAGTATGGTTACAATTATATCACATTATACCTTAAATAACAATTGGTTTAAGGTAGTTAGTACAACAGTAGTCACTATAATACAACACTACAGTACTTTATTATTTTACCCATTGCATTCACATTGTGCTATTCTCACATAAACGGTAATGTAAAAACTATATTTTATTAATGATAGTCACACTTGGGAAGAATACACTTTTACAAGAAACAAACATACAGAACATTTGATGCCTTGGCAGAAGGCTACTTTTAGTAGAAAATATAGGATTTTCTAGGAGATACAAACATTTACTACAAACTTTTACAAGCTTATACTTCAAACACTTACAAACGTTTTCATACAAACAATGACACTAAAATGCTTATGAACTCACCAACTTTAAAGCTGATAAACTCTTTCAAAATAACTTGTATTCTCAGGTCATTAGTAGACAAGTACTGATGCTAGGTTTTAAGAAGATGGAGCACATTCAAGACTCATCTTCTATTTTGATTTATATTTTTGGTGTATTATAAACTATACATAACACACTTGTATTAAATTATATTACTAATGCAATGGATGATGTTGTTACTTGTTTACTATTATGCTTTGTTGCGATACTGTACATGACGTCCTCCGCCCTAGAACGTTTCCGCCGTTCAGGGTTTAGGGTGTGACATATACTCCCCTTAGAGACCGGCTTCATGAATGAAGCCTACTATCGGTAAGATTGACTTTACTCTTATACGTACACACACACACACACACACATATATATATATATATATATATATATATATATATAATCATTAACTTTTAATATTATAATAGTATAAGGGTGTATTTTAAACATTTAAAATACTTGGTGGTTTAATCTATTAATTAAACTATACTTTTAATTTAATTAAACTTAACCCATGTCTTTATGGAATTATTAACTCTTTTAATTAAACACTTTAATTAATTTAATGAAGTCCATAAAGTTGGAATTTTAACTTTTAAAATTCTAGGGTTTGGAATTAAAGTGTACATGGGGGTGAATTTACAAATTCCAAAACTTGAGGGCAAGTTTTGAAACTTTTCAAAACTTTTGGATTTTCATAACTTATGAGTTTAATTATGGTCTTACAAAAAACATTAATGAAGAGACTCTTGAACATCCATAACTTGAGGACAAGTTATGGAGTTCATAAAACTATTTATAACAAAAAGAGTCTTGATTTTGTAACCTATGGCAATTTTATGAGTTTTAAAATTAATAAATGTGACTTTTCATGTAACATGAAGACAAGTTACAAAAGCACATATCACGACCAACTTCTAGACTAATTTGGATTGAAAACAACTATCACATAATTTTTTCTATTAATCTAAACAAACTCATAAACACGAACATTCATAATCAATAATTTTCAAGCATCATATAAACAAGTATAAAGCTTCAAACTTTGATTATAACTTTATTTTGATTAGAGTAAAAATTACCATAGTAACAAAAAAAAAATTATGAACAAAAATCACTTTGTGGTAATGATTCTAATCCAAAACAGGCTAAAAAATGCGAATATATGTTGTCAGTGGGTCCAACTCGCTGAGTGCATGAACAAACTCAACGAGTTGGATGCATTTGTTCATGGAATCATCGAGTCACACACTGGACTCATCGAGTCTGCTGTCCAGACAGCAAAAATTCGGTTTTTTCGTGCTAGTTGCATCAAGTATAATTATAAACAACCCATGGCTCTGATACCACTATTGGGTTTTGGTATAATACAACATCCTATGGTGCACATACAACCCTAAATACCTTGGATCTATGTTTTCACTAATTATACATGCAAATGGTTTCCAAGGTATTAAACCTACAACTAGCATGTATTTGATATAAACCATATAAAATACTAGTTAGGATAACATACCTTTTTGATGGAGCTTAAAGTCTTCATGTATTTGGCCTTAAAGAGCTTAGCCCCAATAGTGTCGAAGCCTCAAGTGGAATCACAACCCACCATGGACAAAGGAGGAACTTGAGAGAGAATTCCATGCACCCCAAAACACTATGAACTCCAAGAATCTACTAGTGGTGATTTTTGGCAATGAAGTATGTATTTATATGTGGGATTTCTAGGTTCATGGATATAACCCAAATCCATACCCATGGGTCTTATGATCCATGGTTCATGTGGCCCAAATCTTTATGTATCCATACATAAACTTGGTCCAACATGGACCATAATAGGGATGAGCGTAGCCGGGTACCCACCTCATTTCGTAAAAACCGGAACCGGTACCGGAACCAACAGTTCCTAGAAAGTTAGAACCGAAACCAGAACTGCTCTTGGTAGTTCTTAAATGTTTGGAACCAGTCACAGAACCGGCGGTTCTGGTTCCGGGAGCGGGTAACCCGGTCGCATTAATTTTGTTAACTTTTTTTTGCCAAAACTGCAATTTAGTTCGATCTAAATCAAATCAATTCGGACCAAAGATGGACAAAATCGGATCAATATATTCTAAACCGGTCTAAGTAACACACATTATATATATATATATATATATATATATATATATATATATATATATATATATATATATATATATATATATATATATATGTTTATATATATTTATATATATTTATATATATATATATATATATATATATATATATATATATATATATATATATATATCTATATATATATATGTATGTATGTATATATATATATATATATATATATATATATATATATATATATATATATGTATATATATATATATAAATCGGTTCCGGCGGGTACCCAGCAGGTAGCGGTTCCGAAAAAACGAGAACCGGAACCGGAACTGCTTAAGGCGGTTCCATAACTTTAGGAACCGGAACTGGAACCGCCTAAGGCGGTTTCCGTTCCAAAACCGGCAGTTCCGAGGCGGTTCCTGTTCCAAAAGTGGGTACCCGGTTCTGATGCTCATCCCTAGATCATAAGTCCAACACATATAAATATAACTAATTGATATAATTAGTCCCCATAGATTTAATTAACCTCTTTTGATCACTAAATTAATTCCAAATTAGTTCTTGATCAGTACTAATTAACTCCTATGATTTCATATTAACAAATTATAACTTATAATATATTAATAAATCATATATAACATCTTCTCTCAAAAGTCTATCCTAACAAATTGTCTTGATGATATGAAACCCAAATGGACCATGCTACTCTCGGGTCAAGTATATACCAATAATAATTATGGATTAGACATCTAATCCAACAAGTATAACCAGAGTCCCCTAGAGGGAGAGCATGAGATTTCTGAATAGATCTATTCAGGACTGACAGTCTCACACCTAAACTGCTAGCTAAAGTTAGGCAGATATGCCTGGGGTGACAAATATCATACTGTACGACTTTTGAAGAAACTTCACTGAGGTCACTAGTCATATCAAGCATGGTTATATGAACTCACAATAGTATAAACTAACCTTTGTTTACAGGATTTCATTCTTCAATAGTTTTATTTTAATTAATAGAACTACCATACATTACACTGGAGGATTCCAGGGATACATTACTCGGTTTTATTTTAATTAATAAGACTACAATACATACTGGTTGTAGCCAGGGTTTTCAAACAGAACCTACTATACATACTGGTGGTAGTCAGGGTTTTCAAACAGAACATACTATACAGACTGGTGGTAACCAGAGTTTTCAAACAGGAAATACAATACATACAAGTGTTAGTCAAGGATTTTGAACAAATTACAATAACAAACATACATTTTAGAAAATACTGTATTTTCTTGGGAAACATGCATACATTTACAGAATTGAATGAATGGTTTTCATTACAAAAACATTCTTATGAGCTCACCAGCTTTATGCTAATACTCTTTCAAAATCGCTTGTATTCTCAAGAAATCAGTAGACAGGTACTCTCACCGGATTTCAGAAGACGGAGCGTTCAGAGTCTCGTCTTTATATTTTTACTACTTTTGATGTATAAAAACAATGAATCAAACAAATGCAAATATTCATATATTAATGTAATGGTAGTGTTTACTTTGATTACTATGATGCAATTGTTGTGATACTACGCATAACGTCCTCCACCCCCAAACGTTTCCGCTATTCCGGTTGGGCGTGTGACAGGTTGTTACATTACCATTCGAGCACAAAGGCGACACCTTACCAAGCACTGTATGAACAGAAGTATCATACACCGTCTTGTTTGCTAGAGGCCAGAGTGAAGCAGTTTATGGGTCCCGAGATCGTTCATCAAACTACCATGGAATTGAAAGTAATCATAAAAAGTATGCTAGTAGCTCAGAACAATAAGAAGAGCTACGCAGATAAAAAGTAACAACCATTAACTTTCAGAGTTGTAGATTTGATGTTGCTTAAAGTCTCTCCATTGAATAGACTTAAAATATTTGGAAAGCAAGGAAAGTTGAGTCCAAGATTCATCGAATCATTCAAAGCTCTTTACAGAATTAGGAACCAAAAGTTGGAGTTTCCAAAAGAACAGTAAGGTATTCATAACACCTTTCATGTGTGTTATTTGAGGAAGCTCACGGGAGAGGTTCTCAATATGATTCCACTTTCAAATATTAGGATCGATGAAAAAAAGATTGATTGAAGAGCCCGAAGAAATTGTTTACCGAAAGATGATGAAGTCACGATGTAAGATGTTGAATTAGTGCTCATGTGATGGAAACACATGGTAGGGTGGAACCTCACTTGGGAGATAGAAAGAAATACGAGGAGTCGCTATCAACATCTATTTGTTGATGCATGATTCGCGGACGGAATCATCCTAAGGGGGAGACAAGTGTAACACCCATGTTTCTCGCTAGGAATTAATAAAATGATATATGTGTAATGGACAACAATCGTAACATGTATATGAAGTAAATAAAGACAATTATTGAGTATTATGTGTTTTACGTATATTTAAATGTAGTATACGTTCTTAGAACAATATAATAAGATAAGAATAAAATATGTCTTAAATAAAATGATAATTAGGTAGAGTAACCTTGATCAAAGTTGAAGTAATCGTGATGAGGATTCCGGGAATATAAGGTACACTCAAATACAACGTATAATGTCACAACTAGAAATTTTGTGTCTTGTAATCACTATACTCAAGTAAATGTTGAATTCAAAAACTCAAAAGCATGTATGATGCTTACTCAATGGAAAACTAAACCCCAATTCACTACATCAAGCAATTGGAAACCCTAGAAGTTCTTGATTAGGTCCATTTTGGACTAGGACTTCCTTATTGGACCTAAATGGACCAATAAGCTTCCAATTTGACTATCATGGGCTTAGAACCCTTAAATGGGCTCTAATTGGACCCACATCTATTTATTTCAACATTTTGGGCTATATTGGGCCTAGAATGAAATAAATTCAAAATTTGGAACCATGATTAACCTAAACTAGCCCAACAAAGTGTAAAAATCATATTATATTTTTTTAGGTTAAAACTCATCCAACTTAATATACACATGGGCTTGTGGGCATTAAAGCCCAAATTTTCCCTTTTTCCCTCCAAATTCTCGGCCCAAGGCCCAACCCCAAGAAGAAATGAAGAGAGTTGACTTGTAATTGACACCTCATTATTGTCTTTTGGATCTCCATGCAACCCATTCCATGTATCCATGCATATCACTTCATGTCTATTTCTCCCTCTCTCTTCTTGTTTCGGCCGTGAGCAACACACACACACACAAATCTCTCACAAACTCTCTCTAGATCACTCAAGACTTCTCTCTTCCTCTCCATCTAAAATCTCGAAATTGGCTTGTGTTTCAAGAGGATTCTTCAAGATTATCATCATCCTTTGGTAAGTTTTTCCATGTATAAGCTTCAAAACTTCCCCCTCACATGAGATCTCTTATTCTAAACAAGTTTCTTTGGTGATCACACTCCTAGAAAACTCCATAAACTCGAGATCTTCATCAAGGGGTGCTAGGGCCGAAAAATCACTTCATTTCTTCCATCCTTTCTTCAAAAACCGAATCAACACCCAAGGTGAGCTTCATACCCCCTTATTTTCGGTTTTTATAAGTTTTTGTGGGGGAGAATACAAGCAAAGGTGTAGATCCATCACTATGTGTATGTTTTGGTTGATTTTATGCTTATATGTATGTTTTGTATGATTTTGATGCTAGATCTAGTTATGAATTGCTAAAAACCGAGATATATTTTATACTAGCATAAAATATACTACTACATGCAAAGTATACCAAGAAAAATAGCCAAATGGCTTGACAACACTTATTTTGGGCTAAAAACTCTTTTTTTTTTTTGACATAAAATGTTAAAAATACAAAGTTGAAGGGCCTAAAATGAAATATTTCGAAATCTGATGGGTGAGATGATTCAAAACAGTTTCCATAATGTAATTTCTGAAAATATACTATTTGGAGGATTAAAAACATAAATTTCAAGCTCAATGGGCTAAAAATGACAATTTCGGCCCAATAGGGCCCATTATGCGAAATTTTCTGTTTTGGAGGGCCAAAACTGTGTTTTTCTGTAAAACAATGGACTACTAGTGTTACAAGTACTTTCCAAAGGTTTAAAATGCTTTTCAAATTTAAAAAGTACCAAAGTTGCAAAAATTTTCCAATTTGGGCCAAAAATGTAAAAATTGCAAAAAAGAGGGGTTATAACTGAGAAAACTGCAATTTCAGGGACTTAAACTGTTTTCAATGAAAAATATGCTGAAAATATTAATTTTAATAATTTTTGGTGTTAAAATGTCAAGAAAAATGGTTTAAGGACTAAACCGGAAAAAAAAATTAAAAGGGGTGAAGAAGGTAAATTTACAAAATAAAGAGGGGTTGTAAACAGAAAATTCTCAATGGTACTTCAATACACTCGTTGTGAACAAAGATTGATACTATGACTCTCGATGAATTACAATACACAATATCACCAACAATCGTTACCAAACGAACTGGTTCGGTCTCGAATCAATAACAAATCCAAAACTACTAACACTATAACGCTCAATACACATATGAAACTCTTGGAACTCTTTACTCTCGTGGAATTACTCAATACGTCGACGTACACTCCTTAGGCCCAAAAGTTGCAAATCAGGCTTGTCAAGCCTAGCTAGCCCGATGACATGATCTTTAGGCCCAAAGGACACTTGCTTACATGTAGTTGGGTCTAATACGACTCGACTGCGTGTAAAAGGACTTTCAATGGCAAACACGCTGCTGGTCCCCAAGGGTCCTTCAGTGCTGCTAGTAAAGTCGGGAACTCACGATTGCTGGTTGGGCTTCGGGCCCTTCGCAATTGCAATGGTCTTGAACGACGCAGGGAAATACCGAGGGATTCGCACCTTCTCTTTTTCCCTTCAGTCGTGGGACTACACAAGTCTGGGAGGATTGAGTTGTGTGAATAAGTGCGAGTGACGCCCAAGGGATCGCTGGTACAGTTGTCGACTGTACGTTTTCATTAACGGACGTTACAACAATTCACCACCCACTGTATACTCAATGCCTCCGGAGCTCAACGAATACCTCTAACGTAACGAAATAACAGTACACAAACTAAGTAAAGCAAAGTGATAGGAAAACGTCGGGTTTTCCTAGGGTTTTCAACAAGTACACTTATGAACTACATGTCGAATTTCACAACTCTTATGCTTACATCTATAGAATTCAAACAAGCATACTCACGGATCTTCACATATTTTTACGCTATTCTATTTTTAGAAAATATCGGATTTTCTGGTGGTTTTCAAACAATACAAAACATTGGATTTCAAACACTACTTATGAACTCACCAACATTTCATACGTTTACGTTTTTTCAAAATACTTGTATTCTCAGGTAACAGATAAGTGAAGAAAGAACGGTATTCTATGATTGTTTTGCGGTTGTGTAAGTAACAATGAACCATGTATTTTGGAATGTAATATTTTGAAACAATGTAATGGATGTGAACGCTACCAGTTGTATCATTCCAATGCTTGGTGATGTATAATATTATGTTTCATGTATATTCATTGTGATGGTATTCAATTGAGTCACAACAGCCCCCGGACGTTTCCGCCGTCTGGTTCGGGGGTGTGACAGGTTGGTATCAGAGCTTTGTTTATAGTGAACTAGCATATCTAGCCACACATTGATATGCAACTATAAACCAAAAGAGGGACTAACATAACTCTGAACAAAACAAGTAAATAAAACACCCTTGCTTGCATTAGGAATAGGAACATAACGCCGAACCAAACAAAAAATAATACTAGTGTCTCGGTTAAATTCAGGACTATTCTTAGTGGTACCAAGGAGTGGATGTAGCCTGATCAACTACACTCTCTCCAAAGTATAACTAACACACGTCCTGATGAGATCAGGATAGCTAGGGAATCTAAAACTATACCCCTACCACCGAAAAGAGAATGCCTACTTGATCTATGCGATAATTGTAGCATCCTAGGAATAACGTTAGCATAATTACGCACTCTCGCAGACCGCATGGCTGGTTTTCATCACCCTGGAGATCCCTACTTCCCTAACCAGGGGAATAACGGATGGCTAGAGGAGGAGCTCGAGGAAGAACCTGAGGAGGTGCCTGAGGAAGACCCCGAAGAGGAATCTGACGGGGAACCAGAGGCTGAAGTTGAGGGCGAGCCTGCTGAATCAGAGGAAGATGAAGGAAGCCTCGAGGAGGATACTGACGATAGTGAAAGGGGTGATTCGGATGCGAAGTCCGAAGTCATCAACCCCCCTTACCCGATCAGGGTGCCTGCCTATCGTGTAGGCCCCACTGGTCCTACACCTCCCTGGGGTATTGATCTTTGGAGATGGAGCAGACAGCAGGGACAGCGACCCCCGTACGACATGTCACGCGAGTTCTTTGACCTGAGAGACGGAGGACCGTCTGATCGAGCCCTTCCACTCATGGTGAAACGGTTACGGAATACGGGCGACCTTGCCTAGGACACTGCTGATCAGGTGCGCCAGTTGAGGACTAGGGTCGAGCGTGCGGAGCAGGAGACGCGTGACGTCCTTCGAGAGTTTCACATGAGGCAGGTTCGGTGGGAGTCTCGACTTCGGGACGCAGAACGCTTGGTGGCTCGTCTTCAGGGAGCATCCACATCCTCGGCACCACCTCCAGACGCAGCTCATCGCGGTTAGGGAAAGACTTATCTTAGTAGGTCGTTAGGAAATATGCTATGTACTCCGACTCTATGTTTAAGTGACTACACTACTCATAGAGTCGTTATGCTGTCGAACTAGTATCACTCATGTATGCTCTTACGAGCAAAATTTTCATGTATCAAATACGGATAATATTAATAAATTTTTACGTGCTTTGTTACGACATTACAAATTGCTATGTGTTGAGAAATTATGATTGATTGGTCAATGGTAGTAGTGTTTAAGTTCGTACCCTGCACCTAGTCAGTAGGATCACGACCTCACAGAAACAACATACCCTCAACATCTTTCCGTTTTGTGACAGAAAGATGCCTCCCCGACCTACTCGCGGAAACCCAAGACCAACCCCACCTGAAGTTGATTCAGCCGCATTCCAGGCAGCAGTCACTGCAGCGATTGCGCAAATTCACCAAGGGAACAATGGAGGAGTCAATGGGCAGGGAGCCGGAAGTTTGAACAACGGAATGAATCAAGGACCCACCAAAACATGTACCTACAAGGACTTCACAAACGCCAAACCACGAACTTTTAATGGCACTGGAGGGGTGATCACTCTGAAGCGATGGATCAAAAAGGTGGAGTCGGTATTCGAGATATGTGACTGCCCTGAGCACATGAAGGTGAAGTTCGCGGCCTGCACTTTTGTGGATCAAGCGCTCACCTGGTGGAACGGACATGTAGAATCCATGACGCTCCCTGTAGCCAACTCTATGCCGTGGACAGAGATGAAAGAAATGTTAATGGCTGAGTACTGCCCACGAGGCGAAATACAGAAGATGGAGCAAGAGCTATGGAACCTCACTGTGCAGAACGCGAAAATCGATGCCTACATATCGAGATTTAGCGAACTATCTCTGCTGTGCCCGGGTATGATCACCTCGGAAGGAAAGAAGATTGAGCGATTCATCTAGGGACTCACATCACCAATTCAAGGGAATGTGATAGCTGCAAACCCCAAAACATTTGACAGTACGAAAAGATTGGCAAAGAAGCTGTATGACCATAACAACAAGAAGGGAGAGAAGCCAGTGGAGACTGAGAAGACGAAGGAAGGTGATGGCAAGAGGGGAAAGAACAATAAGAGGAAGGGGCGCCAGGGCCCCGACACCTCCAAGAAGCAGCAGACAGTGGCGGTTAATGCTGTTACTGCACCGGTTCCAGCCGCACCACATGCTCCAACCTCAGCCACTTCAAATGCTTCCAGACCTTATTCCGGTAATCTTCCCAAATGCAACAAGTGCGGGTTCCATCACAATGGAGAATGCAAGGATTTTCAGTGCACCAGTTGCTACCGAAGGGGACACACTGCAAAGTACTGCAAGACTTACCCTCCCCAGAACCAAAATCAGGGAACCAACAACAACAACCATCGCAACAACAACAACATCAATGCCGGCGGCAATAACGCAGGGCCTAGCCACACCT
Organism: Lactuca saligna; assembly: GCF_052625555.1. Taxonomy (NCBI): domain Eukaryota; kingdom Viridiplantae; phylum Streptophyta; class Magnoliopsida; order Asterales; family Asteraceae; genus Lactuca; species Lactuca saligna. Next base: position 107,894,404 of record NC_136425.1, read on the forward strand.
GCTTCGGATGTGGGAGGACTAGACACATCCGCCGAGACTGTCCTAACAACAACAATTTAAGAAGTGGAGGAACAGGAAGGATGTTCAGGGTGAGGCTATTCAAGACCCCTCTGTTGTTACCGGTACGTTTCCCTTAAACCACACTTATGCATGCATCTTATTTGACACCGGAGCGGAGCGAAGTTTCGTAAGCAATAAGTTTAAGCATTTATTAAAACAACTGTCCCAAAAGCTAAATGAAACCTATGCGGTGGAAATGGCCAATGGAAAAACCGAATTCACTGGGGAAATCTACACCGGATGTACCCTAACTCTTAATCAACAAGTCTTTCGAATAGATCTAATGCCAGTGTCAATTAGGAGTTTCGATGTGATCATCGGCATGGACTGGTTAAGCGCCCACCATGCTGAAATTATGTGCCACGAGAAGGTCGTTCGTCTTCGTCTTCCAAATCACGAAACCCTAGTAATTTACGGAGACAAATCTAGCATGAACCTTCACCTCGTTTCGTGCATCAAGGCACAAAAATATCTAAGAAGGAACAATCTGGCGTTCCTGGCTCACGTGGTGGATAAAACCAAGGAGGAGATTAACGTTCGAGACATTCCCATAGCGTGTGAATTTCCGGACGTGTTTCCTGAAGATCTTCCGGGAGTACCCCCAGAGAGACAGGTTGAGTTTCGAATCGACCTCATTCCAGGAGCAACTCCTCTGGCTAAATCACCATACCGGCTAGCTCCTGCCGAGATGCAGGAATTATCCAGCCAACTCAGCGAACTTTTGGACAAGGGATTTATTCGACCTAGTTACTCGCCATGGGGAGCTCCGGTGCTCTTTGTCAAAAAGGACGGATCTTTTAGAATGTTCATCGATTACAGAGAGTTAAATAAACTTACAATCAAGAACCGTTACCCACTCCCACGAATTGATGACCTATTTGACCAGCTCCAAGGAGCTAGTTATTTTTCTAAAATAGATCTACGGTCCGGATACCACCAACTCAAAGTCCGGGAAGAGGATATTCCAAAAACCGCTTTCCGAACTCACTACGGACATTATGAATTTGTCGTAATGCCCTTCGGTCTAACGAATGCCCCTGCCGCATTTATGGACTTAATGAATCGAATCTGCCGACCGTTCCTCGACAACTTTGTCATTGTTTTTATCGATGACATCCTCGTCTATTCTCGAAGCAAGGAAGAGCATGGCCAACATCTTCGACAAGTCTTAGAAACTCTGCGATCAGAAAAGCTTTATGCCAAACTCTCCAAGTGCGAGTTCTGGCTACGGAGTGTGAACTTCCTAGGTCATGTAGTCAGCCAAGATGGAATCCATGTGGATCCCTCTAAGGTTAAAGTTGTAGAAGGATGGACAATCCCGACAACGCCCACGGAAATTCGTCAATTCTTGGGTTTAGCAGGATACTATAGGAGATTCATTCAAAACTTCTCTAAGATCGCCAAGCCACTTACCTCGCTTACGCAAAAGGACGTACCATTCAAATGGACAGACAAACAAGAGATTGCGTTTCGAACCTTGAAACAAGCTCTCTGTAGCGCACCTGTACTATCTCTGCCTAAAGGAACGGAAGATTTTGTAGTCTACTGCGACGCGTCAAATCAGGGCTTAGGTTGCGTTCTCATGCAATGTGGGAGAGTGATAGCCTACGCATCCCACCAGCTAAAGACGCATGAAGTAAACTATACGACCCATGACCTAGAGTTGGGAGCTGTAGTCTTTACCCTAAAGATTTGGAGGCATTACCTTTACGGTACAAAGTGCACCGTCTTCACGGATCACAAGAGTCTCCAACACATCTTGAACCAAAAGGAGTTGAACATGAGGCAACCAAGATGGGTTGAATTGCTAAACGATTATGAGTGTGAGATTAAGTACCATCCAGGCAAGGCCAACGTGGTAGCTGATGCATTAAGTCGGAAGGAGTACTCTAATCGTTGTACGAAAACACTCTCGATAACCATTCAATCTCACCTGGCCACTCAAATTGCAGTAGTCCAGTCAGAGGCCATGAAGACGGAAAATAGAGCAAGCGAAGTATTGCGCAGAATGGAAAAGAACCTGGAGGCAAAGGAGAATGGAGTATACTATTTCATGAACCGTATTTGGGTCCCTAAACTTGGAGGGTTTAGAGATGTTGTCATGAAGGAAGCCCACAAGACGCGATACTCCATTCATCCCGGTTCCGATAAGATGTATTTGGTTATTAAACAACACTATTGGTGGCCTAACATGAAGGCGGAAATCGCGACCTACGTCAGTAAGTGCCTTACGTGCGCCAAAGTAAAGGTGGAATACCAGAAACCCTCAGGATTGTTACAGCAACCGGCAATCCCTGAGTGGAAATGGGAGGGGATTTCTATGGATTTCGTGACCAAGCTACCCAAAACGTCGGATGGATTAGAGACCATATGGGTAATAATCGACCGACTGACGAAATCTGCCCATTTCCTGCCAATTAAAGAATCTTACAAGATGGAGAGATTGATGCGTTTATACATTCGAGTGATCGTGAGACTCCACGGAATACCAACATCTATCATCTCGGATAGGGACAGTAGGTTCACGTCACGATTTTGGCAATCACTCCATAAGGCGATGGGAACAAACCTCGACATGAGCACCGCTTATCATCCACAAACGGATGGTCAAAGCGAGCGAACCATCCAAACGCTCGAAGATATGCTCCATGCATGTGTGATAGACTTTGGAAAGTCTTGGGATACCCACCTACCCTTAATCGAGTTCTCATACAACAATAGTTACCATTAACGGGACCGGAGATCATCCGTGAAACCACGGAAAAGATCGTTCAAATCAGAGCTCGATTGCAAGCATCGCGTGACCGACAAAAGAGCTACGCTGATAAACGGCGAAAGCCCTTAGAATTTCAGGTTGGTGATCGAGTACTGTTAAAAGTCTCGCCCTGGAAAGGAGTCATTCGTTTTGGGAAGCAGGGAAAACTAAATCCACGATACATTGGACCTTTCGAAATCATCGCCCGATTTGGTCCAGTAGCATACAGACTGCAACCACCTGCAGAGCTAAACGGTGTACACCCCGTGTTTCATGTCTCTAATCTGAAGAAGTGTCTCTCAGATGAAACACTCGTCATTCCTCTTGACGAAATCGAAATCAATGAGAATCTCCTGTTCGTTGAGGAACCAATTGAAATCATGGACAGGGAGGTGAAGCGTACTAAGCAAAGTCGCATCCGGATCGTGAAAGTACGGTGGAACGCAAAGCGTGGGCCAGAATTCACGTGGGAATGCGAAGACCAAATGAAGCAAAAGTACCCTCACCTATTCTAGCATTCTCAAATCTAGCTTTCAAACAGAATTTCAGGACGAAATTCCCTCTAACGGGGGGATGATGTCACAACTAGAAATTTTGTGTCTTGTAATCACTATACTCAAGTAAATGTTGAATTCAAAAACTCAACAGCATATATGATGCTTACTCAATGGAAAACTAAACCCCAATTCACTACATCAAGCAATTGGAAACCCTAGAAGTTCTTGATTAGGTCCATTTTGGACTAGGACTTCCTTATTGGACCTAAATGGACCAATAAGCTTCCAATTTGACTATCATGGGCTTAGAACCCTTAAATGGGCTCTAATTGGACCCACATCTATTTATTTCAACATTTTGGGCTATATTGGGCCTAGAATGAAATAAATTCAAAATTTGGAACCATGATTAACCTAAACTAGCCCAACAAAGTGTAAAAATCATATTATATTTTTTTAGGTTAAAACTCATCCAACTTAATATACACATGGGCTTGTGGGCATTAAAGCCCAAATTTTCCCTTTTTCCCTCCAAATTCTCGGCCCAAGGCCCAAGCCCAAGAAGAAATGAAGAGAGTTGACTTGTAATTGACACCTCATTATTGTCTTTTGGATCTCCATGCAACCCATTCCATGTATCCATGCATATCACTTCATGTCTATTTCTCCCTCTCTCTTCTTGTTTTGGCCGTGAGCAACACACACACACAAATCTCTCACAAACTCTCTCTAGATCACTCAAGACTTCTCTCTTCCTCTCCATCTAAAATCTCGAAATTGGCTTGTGTTTCAAGAGGATTCTTCAAGATTATCATCATCCTTTGGTAAGTTTTTCCATGTCTAAGCTTCAAAACTTCCCCCTCACATGAGATCTCTTATTCTAAACAAGTTTCTTTGGTGATCACACTCCTAGAAAACTCCATAAACTCGAGATCTTCATCAAGGGGTGCTAGGGCCGAAAAATCACTTCATTTCTTCCATCCTTTCTTCAAAAACCGAATCAACACCCAAGGTGAGCTTCATACCCCCTTATTTTCGGTTTTTATAAGTTTTTGTGGGGGAGAATACAAGCAAAGGTGTAGATCCATCACTATGTGTATGTTTTGGTTGATTCTATGCTTATATGTATGTTTTGTATGATTTTGATGCTAGATCTAGTTATGAATTGCTAAAAACCGAGATATATTTTATACTAGCATAAAATATACTACTACATGCAAAGTATACCAAGAAAAATAGCCAAATGGCTTGACAACACTTATTTTGGGCTAAAACCTCATTTTTTTTACATAAAATGTTAAAAATACAAAGTTGAAGGGCCTAAAATGAAATATTTCGAAATCTGATGGGTGAGATGAGTCAAAACAGTTTCCATAATGTAATTTCTGAAAATATACTATTTGGAGGATTAAAAACATAAATTTCAAGCTTAATGGGCTAAAAATGACAATTTCAGCCCAATAGGGCCCATTATGCGAAATTTTCTGTTTTGGAGGGCCAAAATGTTTTTCTGTAAAACAATGGACTACTAGTGTTACAAGTACTTTCCAAAGGTTTAAAATGCTTTTCAAATTTAAAAAGGACCAAAGTTGCAAAAATTTTCCAATTTGGGCCAAAAATGTAAAAATTGCGAAAAAGAGGGGTTATAACCGAGAAAACTGCAATTTCAGGGACTTAAACTGTTTTCAATGAAAAATATGCTGAAAAATATTAATTTCAATAATTTTTGGTGTTAAAATGTCAAGAAAAATGGTTTAAGGACTAAACCGGAAAAAAAATTTTAAAAGGGGTGAAGAAGGTAAATTTACAAAATAAAGAGGGGTTGTAAACAGAAAATTTTCAATGGTAATTCAATACACTCGTTGTGAACAAAGATTGATACTACGACTCTCGATGAATTACAATACATAATATCACCAACAATCGTTACCAAACGAATTGGTTCGGTCTCGAATCAATAACAAATCCAAAACTACTAACACTATAACGCTCAATACACATATGAAAATCTTGGAACTCTTTACTCTCGTGGAATTACTCCATACGTCGACGTACACTCCTTAGGCCCAAAAGTTGCAAATCATGCTTGTCAAGCCTAGCTAGCCCGATGACATGATCTTTAGGCCCAAAGGACACTTGCTTACATGTAGTTGGGTCTAATACGACTCGACTGCGTGTAAAAGGACTTTCAATGGCAAACACGCTGCTGGTCCCCAAGGGTCCTTCAGTGCTGCTAGTAAAGTCGGGAACTCACGATTGCGGGTTGGGCTTCGGGCCCTTCGCAATTGCAATGGTCTTGAACGATGCAGGGAAATACCGAGGGATTCGCACCTTCTCTTTTTCCCTTCGGTCGTGGGACTACACAAGTCTGGGAGGATTGAGTTGTGTGAATAAGTGCGAGTGACGCCCAAGGGATCGCTGGTACGGTTGTCGACTGTACGTTTTCATTAACGGACGTTACAACAATTCACCACCCACTGTATACTCAATGCCTCCGGAGCTCAACGAATACCTCTAACGTAACGAAATAACAGTACACAAACTAAGTAAAGCAAAGTGATAGGAAAACGTCGGGTTTTCCTAGGGTTTTCAACAAGTACACTTATGAACTACATGTCGAATTTCACAACTCTTACGCTTACATCTATAGAATTCAAACAAGCATACTCACGGATCTTCACATATTTTTACGCTATTCTATTTTTAGAAAATATCGGATTTTCTGGTGGTTTTCAAACAATACAAAACATTGGATTTCAAACACTACTTATGAACTCACCAACATTTCATACGTTGACGTTTTTTCAAAATACTTGTATTCTCAGGTAACAGATAAGTGAAGAAAGGACGGTATTCTATGATTGTTTTGCGGTTGTTTAAGTAACAATGAACCATGTATTTTGGAATGTAATATTTTGAAACAATGTAATGGATGTGAACGCTACCAGTTGTATCATTCCAATGCTTGGTGATGTATAATATTATGTTTCATGTATATTCATTGTGATGGTATTCAATTGAGTCACAACAGCCCCCGGACGTTTCCGCCGTCTGGTTCGGGGGTGTGACAGGTTGGTATCAGAGCTTTGTTTATAGTGAACTAGCATATCTAGCCACACATTGATATGCAACTATAAACCAAAAAGAGGGACTAACATAACTCTGAACAAAACAAGTAAATAAAACACCCTTGCTTGCATTAGGAATAGGAACATAACGCCGAACCAAACAAAAAATAATACTAGTGTCTCGGTTAAATTCAGGACTATTCTTAGTGGTACCAAGGAGTGGATGTAGCCTGATCAACTACACTCTCTCCAAAGTATAACTAACACACGTCCTGATGAGATCAGGATAGCTAGGGAATCTAAAACTATACCCCTACCACCGAAAAGAGAACGCCTACTTGATCTATGCGATAATTGTAGCATCCTAGGAATAACGTTAGCATAATTACGCACTCTCGCAGACCGCATGGCTGGTTTTCATCACCCTGGAGATCCCTACTTCCCTAACCAGGGGAATAACGGATGGCTAGAGGAGGAGCTCGAGGAAGAACCTGAGGAGGTGCCTGAGGAAGACCCCGAAGAGGAATCTGACGGGGAACCAGAGGCTGAAGTTGAGGGCGAGCCTGCTGAATCAGAGGAAGATGAAGGAAGCCTCGAGGAGGATACTGACGATAGTGAAAGGGGTGATTCGGATGCGAAGTCCGAAGTCATCAACCCCCCTTACCCGATCAGGGTGCCTGCCTATCGTGTAGGCCCCACTGGTCCTACACCTCCCTGGGGTATTGATCTTTGGAGATGGAGCAGACAGCAGGGACAGCGACCCCCGTACGACATGTCACGCGAGTTCTTTGACCTGAGAGACGGAGGACCGTCTGATCGAGCCCTTCCAGTCATGGTGAAACGGTTACGGAATACGGGCGACCTTGCCTAGGACACTGCTGATCAGTGCGCCAGTTGAGGACTAGGGTCGAGCGTGCGGAGCAGGAGACGCGTGACGTCCTTCGAAAGTTTCACATGAGGCAGGTTCGGTGGGAGTCTCGACTTCGGGATGCAGAATGCTTGGTGGCTCGTCTTCAGGGAGCATCCACATCCTCGGCACCACCTCCAGACGCAGCTCATCGCGGTTAGGGAAAGACTCATCTTAGTAGGTCGTTAGGAAATATGCTATGTACTCCGACTCTATGTTTAAGTGACTACACTACTCATAGAGTCGTTATGCTGTCGAACTAGTATCACTCATGTATGCTCTTACGAGCAAAATTTTCATGTATCAAATACGGATAATATTAATAAATTTTTACGTGCTTTCTTACGACATTACAAATTGCTATGTGTTGAGAAATTATGATTGATTGGTCAATGGTAGTAGTGTTTAAGTTCGTACCCTGCACCTAGTCAGTAGGATCACGACCTCACAGAAACAACATACCCTCAACATCTTTCCGTTTTGTGACAGAAAGATGCCTCCCCGACCTACTCGCGGAAACCCAGGACCAACCCCACCTAAAGTGTATTCAGCCGCGTTCCAGGCAGCGGTATCTGCAGCAGTCACTGCAGCGATTGCGCAAATTCACCAAGGGAACAATGGAGGAGTCAATGGGCAGGGAGCCGGAAGTTTGAACAACGGAATGAATCAAGGACCCACCAAAACATGTACCTACAAGGACTTCACAAACGCCAAACCAAGAACTTTTAATGGCACTGGAGGGGTGATCACTCTGAAGCGATGGATCAAAAAGGTGGAGTCGGTATTCGAGATATGTGAGTGCCCTGAGCACATGAAGGTGAAGTTCGCGGCCTGCACTTTTGTGGATCAAGCGCTCACCTGGTGGAACGGACATGTAGAATCCATGACGCTCCCTGTAACCAACTCTATGCCGTGGACAGAGATGAAAGAAATGTTAATGGCTGAGTACTGCCCACGAGGCGAAATACAGAAGATGGAGCAAGAGCTATGGAACCTCACTGTGCAGAACGCGAATATCGATGCCTACATATCGAGATTTAGCGAACTATCTCTGCTGTGCCCGGGTATGATCACCTCGGAAGGAAAGAAGATTGAGCGATTCATCTGGGGACTCACATCACCAATTCAAGGGAATGTGAGTGACTGGAATCCTCTGAGGTCAGCTGAACAGGCTGACAATCGGCAGAAGATGCTGAGCAAAGCTGCTGGCCGCCACGTATAGCTTTAGTTTATGCTGTAGCATCGGTTATTGCTCTGGTTACGAATGACCCAATCTATCTATGGCAACCACCCCTACTTTTAGTAGATGGAGATGCGAAAGTTGGATCTACATTGGATCTCACCTGAATCGCCCCATCTATCCTCCTGAGGAGAAGTTTGGTTTCAAACCCCGGTTCGAACAGGAGGAGTACGCCATGCTAATGTGCCTTGGATGATCCACATCTCCTGACAGTGTGAAAAGATTGGCAAAGAAGCTGTATGACCATAACAACAAGAAGGGAGAGAAGCCAGTGGAGACTGAGAAGACGAAGGAAGGTGATGGCAAGAGGGGAAAGAACAATAAGAGGAAGGGGCGCCAGGGCCCCGACACCTCCAAGAAGCAGCAGACAGTGGCGGTTAATGCTGTTACCGCACCGGTTCCAACCGCACCACATGCTCCAACCTCAGCCACTTCAAATGCTTCCAGACCTTATTCCGGTAATCTTCCCAAATGCAACAAGTGCGGGTTCCATCACAATGGAGAATGCAAGGATTTTCAGTGCACCAGTTGCTACCGAAGGGGACACACTGCAAAGTACTGCAAGACTTACCCTCCCCAGAACCAAAATCAGGGAACCAACAACAACAACCATCGCAGCAACAACAACATCAATGTCGGCGGTAATAACGCAGGGCATAGCCACACCTGCTTCGGATGTGGGAGGACTGGACACATCCGCCGAGACTGTCCTAACAACAACAATTTAAGAAGTGGAGGAACAGGAAGGATGTTCAGGGTGAGGCTATTCAAGACCCCTCTGTTGTTACCGGTACGTTTCCCTTAAACCACACTTATGCATGCATCTTATTTGACACCGGAGCGGAGCGAAGTTTCGTAAGCAATAAGTTTAAGCATTTATTAAAACAACTGCCCCAAAAGCTAAATGAAACCTATGCGGTGGAAATGGCCAATGGAAAAACCGAATTCACTGGGGAAATCTACACCGTATGTACCCTAACTCTTAATCAACACGTCTTTCGAATAGATCTAATGCCAGTGTCAATTAGGAGTTTCGATGTGATCATCGGCATGGACTGGTTAAGCCCCCACCATGCTGAAATTATGTGCCACGAGAAGGTCGTTCGTCTTCGTCTTCCAAATCACGAAACCCTAGTAATTTACGGAGACAAATCTAGCATGAACCTTCACCTCGTTTCGTGCATCATGGCACAAAAATATCTAAGAAGGAACAATCTGGGGTTCCTGGCTCACGTGGTGGATAAAACCAAGGAGGAGATTAACGTTCGAGACATTCCCGTAGCGTGTGAATTTCCGGACGTGTTTCCTGAAGATCTTCCGGGAGTACCCCCAGAGAGACAGGTTGAGTTTCGAATCGACCTCATTCCAGGAGCAACTCCTCTTGCTAAATCACCCTACCGGCTAGCTCCTGCCGAGATGCAGGAATTATCCAGCCAACTCAGCGAACTTTTGGACAAGGGATTTATTCGACCTAGTTACTCGCCATGGGGAGCTCCGGTGCTCTTTGTCAAAAAGGACGGATCTTTTAGAATGTTCATCGATTACAGAGAGTTAAATAAACTCACAATCAAGAACCGTTACCCACTCCCATGAATTGATGACCTATTTGACCAGCTCCAAGGAGCTAGTTATTTTTCTAAAATAGATCTACGGTCCGGATACCACCAACTCAAAGTCCGGGAAGAGGATATTCCAAAAACCGCTTTCCGAACTCGCTACGGACATTATGAATTTGTCGTAATGCCCTTCGGTCTAACGAATGCCCCTTCCACATTTATCGACTTAATGAATCGAATCTGCCGACCGTTCCTCAACAACTTTGTCATTGTTTTTATCGATGACATCCTCGTCTATTCTCGAAGCAAGGAAGAGCATGGCCAACATCTTCGACAAGTCTTAGAAACTCTGCGATCAGAAAAGCTTTATGCCAAACTCTCCAAGTGCGAGTTCTGGCTACGGAGTGTGAACTTCCTAGGTCATGTAGTCAGCCAAGATGGAATCCATGTGGATCCCTCTAAGGTTAAAGTTGTAGAAGGATGGACAATCCCGACAACGCCCATGGAAATTCGTCAATTCTTGGGTTTAGCAGGCTACTATAGGAGATTCATTCAAAACTTCTCTAAGATCGCCAAGCCACTTACCTCGCTTACGCAAAAGGACGTACCATTCAAATGGACAGACAAACAAGAGATTGCGTTTCGAACCTTGAAACAAGCTCTCTGTAGCGCACCTGTACTATCTCTGCCTAAAGGAACGGAAGATTTTGTAGTCTACTGCGACGCGTCAAATCAGGGCTTAGGTTGCGTTCTCATGCAACGTGGGAGAGTGATAGCCTACGCATCCCACCAGCTAAAGACGCATGAAGTAAACTATACGACCCATGACCTAGAGTTGGGAGCTGTAGTCTTTACCCTAAAGATTTGGAGGCATTACCTTTACGGTACAAAGTGCACCGTCTTCACGGATCACAAGAGTCTCCAACACATCTTGAACCAAAAGGAGTTGAACATGAGGCAACCAAGATGGGTTGAATTGCTAAACGATTATGAGTGTGAGATTAAGTACCATCCAGGCAAGGCCAACGTGGTAGCTGATGCATTAAGTCGGAAGGAGTACTCTAATCGTTGTACGAAAACACTCTCGATAACCATTCAATCTCACCTGGCCACTCAAATTGCAGTAGTCCAGTCAGAGGCCATGAAGACGGAAAATAGAGCAAGCGAAGTATTGCACAGAATGGAAAAGAACCTGGAGGCAAAGGAGAATGGAGTATACTATTTCATGAACCGTATTTGGGTCCCTAAACTTGGAGGGTTTAGAGATGTTGTCATGAAGGAAGCCCACAAGACGCGATACTCCATTCATCCCGGTTCCGATAAGATGTATTTGGATATTAAACAACACTATTGGTGGCCTAACATGAAGGTGGAAATCGCGACCTACGTCAGTAAGTGCCTTACGTGCGCCAAAGTAAAGGTGGAATACCATAAACCCTCAGGATTGTTACAGCAACCGGCAATCCCTGAGTGGAAATGGGAGGGGATTTCTATGGATTTCGTGACCAAGCTACCCAAAACGTCGGATGGATTAGAGACCATATGGGTAATAATCGACCGACTGACGAAATCTGCCCATTTCCTGCCAATTAAAGAATCTTACAAGATGGAGAGATTGATGCGTTTATACATTCGAGTGATCGTGAGACTCCACGGAATACCAACATCTATCATCTCGGATAGGGACAGTAGGTTCACGTCACGATTTTGGCAATCACTCCATAAGGCGATGGGAACAAACCTCGACATGAGCACCGCTTATCATCCACAAACGGATGGTCAAAGCGAGCGAACCATCCAAACACTCGAAGATATGCTCCATGCATGCGTGATAGACTTTGGAAAGTCTTGGGATACCCACCTACCCTTAATCGAGTTCTCATACAACAATAGTTACCATTAACGGGACCGGAGATCATCCGTGAAACCACGGAAAAGATCGTTCAAATCAGAGCTCGATTGCAAGCATCGCGTGACCGACAAAAGAGCTACGCTGATAAACGGCGAAAGCCCTTAGAATTTCAGGTTGGTGATCGAGTACTGTTAAAAGTCTCGCCCTGGAAAGGAGTCATTCGTTTTGGGAAGCGGGGAAAACTAAATCCACGATACATTGGACCTTTCGAAATCATCGCCCGATTTGGTCCAGTAGCATACAGACTGCAACTACCTGCAGAGCTAAACGGTGTACACCCCGTGTTTCATGTCTCTAATCTGAAGAAGTGTCTCTCAGATGAAATACTCGTCATTCCTCTTGACGAAATCAAAATCAATGAGAATGTCCTGTTCGTTGAGGAACCAATTGAAATCATGGACAGGGAGGTGAAGCGTACTAAGCAAAGTCGGATCCGGATCGTGAAAGTACGGTGGAACGCAAAGCGTGGGCCAGAATTCACGTGGGAATGCGAAGACCAAATGAAGAAAAAGTACCCTCACCTATTCTAGCATTCTCAAATCTAGCTTTCAAACAGAATTTCAGGACGAAATTCCCTCTAACGGGGGGATGATGTCACAACTAGAAATTTTGTGTCTTGTAATCACTATACTCAAGTAAATGTTGAATTCAAAAACTCAAAAGCATGTATGATGCTTACTCAATGGAAAACTAAACCCCAATTCACTACATCAAGCAATTGGAAACCCTAGAAGTTCTTGATTAGGTCCATTTTGGACTAGGACTTCCTTATTGGACCTAAATGGACCAATAAGCTTCCAATTTGACTATCATGGGCTTAGAACCCTTAAATGGGCTCTAATTGGACCCACATCTATTTATTTCAACATTTTGGGCTATATTGGGCCTAGAATGAAATAAATTCAAAATTTGGAACCATGATTAACCTAAACTAGCCCAACAAAGTGTAAAAATCATATTATATTTTTTTAGGTTAAAACTCATCCAACTTAATATACACATGGGCTTGTGGGCATTAAAGCCCATATTTTCCCTTTTTCCCTCCAAATTCTCGGCCCAAGGCCCAAGCCCAAGAAGAAATGAAGAGAGTTGACTTGTAATTGACACCTCATTATTGTCTTTTGGATCTCCATGCAACCCATTCCATGTATCCATGCATATCACTTCATGTCTATTTCTCCCTCTCTCTTCTTGTTTCGGCCGTGAGCAACACACACACACAAATCTCTCACAAACTCTCTCTAGATCACTCAAGACTTCTCTCTTCCTCTCCATCTAAAATCTCGAAATTGGCTTGTGTTTCAAGAGGATTCTTCAAGATTATCATCATCCTTTGGTAAGTTTTTCCATGTCTAAGCTTCAAAACTTCCCCCTCACATGAGATCTCTTATTCTAAACAAGTTTCTTTGGTGATCACACTCCTAGAAAACTCCAAAAACTCGAGATCTTCATCAAGGGGTGCTAGGGCCGAAAAATCACTTCATTTCTTCCATCCTTTCTTGAAAAACCAAATCAACACCCAAGGTGAGCTTCATACCCCCTTATTTTCGGTTTTTATAAGTTTTTGTGGGGGAGAATACAAGCAAAGGTGTAGATCCATCACTATGTGTATGTTTTGGTTGATTCTATGCTTATATGTATGTTTTGTATGATTTTGATGCTAGATCTAGTTATGAATTGCTAAAAACCGAGATATATTTTATACTAGCATAAAATATACTACTACATGCAAAGTATACCAAGAAAAATAGCCAAATGGCTTGACAACACTTATTTTGGGCTAAAACCTCATTTTTTTTTACATAAAATGTTAAAAATACAAAGTTGAAGGGCCTAAAATGAAATATTTCGAAATCTGATGGGTGAGATGAGTCAAAACAGTTTCCATAATGTAATTTCTGAAAATATACTATTTGGAGGATTAAAAACATAAATTTCAAGCTTAATGGGCTAAAAATGACAATTTCGGCCCAATAGGGCCCATTATGCGAAATTTTCTGTTTTGGAGGGCCAAAATGTTTTTCTGTAAAACAATGGACTACTAGTGTTACAAGTACTTTCCAAAGGTTTAAAACGCTTTTCAAATTTAAAAAGGACCAAAGTTGCAAAAATTTTCCAATTTGGGCCAAAAATGTAAAAATTGCGAAAAAGAGGGGTTATAACCGAGAAAACTGCAATTTCAGGGACTTAAACTGTTTTCAATGAAAAATATGCTGAAAAATATTAATTTCAATAATTTTTGGTGTTAAAATGTCAAGAAAAATGGTTTAAGGACTAAACCGGAAAAAAAAAATTAAAAGGGGTGAAGAAGGTAAATTTACAAAATAAAGAGGGGTTGTAAACAGAAAATTTTCAATGGTAATTCAATACACTCGTTGTGAACAAAGATTGATACTACGACTCTCGATGAATTACAATACACAATATCACCAACAATCGTTACCAAACGAATTGGTTCGGTCTCGAATCAATAACAAATCCAAAACTACTAACACTATAACGCTCAATACACATATGAAAATCTTGGAACTCTTTACTCTCATGGAATTACTCCATACGTCGACGTACACTCCTTAGGCCCAAAAGTTGCAAATCATGCTTGTCAAGCCTAGCTAGCCCGATGACATGATCTTTAGGCCCAAAGGACACTTGCTTACATGTAGTTGGGTCTAATACGACTCGACTGCGTGTAAAAGGACTTTCAATGGCAAACACGCTGCTGGTCCTCAAGGGTCCTTCAGTGCTGCTAGTAAAGTCGGGAACTCACGATTGCGGGTTGGGCTTCGGGCCCTTCGCAATTGAAATGGTCTTGAACGACGCAGGGAAATACCGAGGGATTCGAACCTTCTCTTTTTCCCTTCGGTCGTGGGACTACACAAGTCCGGGAGGATTGAGTTGTGTGAATAAGTGCGAGTGACGCCCAAGGGATCGCTGGTACGGTTGTCGACTGTACGTTTTCATTAACGGACGTTACAACAATTCACCACCCACTGTATACTCAATGCCTCCGGAGCTCAACGAATACCTCTAACGTAACGAAATAACAGTACACAAACTAAGTAAAGCAAAGTGATAGGAAAACGTCGGGTTTTCCTAGGGTTTTCAACAAGTACACTTATGAACTACATGTCGAATTTCACAACTCTTACGCTTACATCTATAGAATTCAAACAAGCATACTCACGGATCTTCACATATTTTTACGCTATTCTATTTTTAGAAAATATCGGATTTTCTGGTGGTTTTCAAACAATACAAAACATTGGATTTCAAACACTACTTATGAACTCACCAACATTTCATATGTTGACGTTTTTTCAAAATACTTGTATTCTCAGGTAACAGATAAGTGAAGAAAGGACGGTATTCTATGATTGTTTTGCGGTTGTTTAAGTAACAATGAACCATGTATTTTGGAATGTAATATTTTGAAACAATGTAATGGATGTGAACGCTACCAGTTGTATCATTTCAATGCTTGGTGATGTATAATGTTATGTTTCATGTATATTCATTGTGATGGTATTCAATTGAGTCACAACAGCCCCCGGACGTTTCCGCCATCTGGTTCGGGGGTGTGACATATAACGAAGAAGTTATGATTATTGAAGTTTTACGTTCAACCCAATAAAACAATGAGTGTCATAAAAAATAAATTATATATTTGTTGCTTATTAGTGAGTTCCTATGAAATTGCTTTCAAAATATATGAACAATTAAAAGAATTGTATTTTGGTATTGATGAACAAATTGATTGTCCTCAAACATATTTTCTTTAGGAGAGTGCGTCATTCAAGCAACAATCTGGTGAAAGTATTGATCAAGTACTTGAGAGGTTTAATCAATTGGTAAGTCGATTAGTGAAGTACAATTTGAAGCATCAAGAAATAGATAAGAAGATGACATTTCTAAAAGGGAATCACCTCGAATGGATGACAATTGGTTTAACTTTGAATACACATGAACAATTCAAGAAGTAGAAAATGTCACAAGTGTTTGAAATTCTGAAAGCTCATAAAGAAGAAGTGAATGATGTTACAAAAACAATTGCTAATATTGGTATTTGTAACGCTCACATTCCTCACTAAGCATTGTAAAGATGATATACTTGTAAAGGCCAACAACTGTAACCATTATATGAAGTAAATAAAGAGAATTATTGAGAATTGTATGTCTTATGTACAGTTATATGTAGTATACATGCTTAGAACAATATAACAAAATAAGAATAAAATATGCATCTTAAATATAATGATATGCCAAGTAACCTTGATGAAAGTGGAAGTAGTCGCGATGAGGATTTCGGGGAAACAAGGAATGCTCCAATCCGACATACAACAAGGAATTTATGATTGATTGAAATTTCACCTTCGACTTGATACGACAATGAGTGTCGTAAAAATGAATTTTACATAGGTTGCTTATTAGCCTAAGAAACCTAAACAAAATTTGTAGTAATCGTAAAACCAAGAGAGTGCATATAAAGAAAGTCCAAATATGACCTCGTGTGAGGAAGTTATTATTTTTCCAAGTTTCAGCGCAGCAGTACGGATGTAGAAATCGAACTTTAGATCGGCTGATTATTAGCCAAAACAATCTAAATGAGAGCCGAAGATCTCGTTAATAAGAGCTCAACGATATAAAGATAGTCGAGAACATACATCGGACAAGAGAGTTATGGATTTTTAATGGACTTTAACTGTTTAGGCCTATTAAAATATAACTTCGAAAGTTCTCACACCCCAAACCAGAATGGCGGAAACGTTCGGGGGGGATGACGTCATGTACAATATCATAGTAAAAAAAATCATACACAACCATCATAAATATAATATAAAAGGTTACATTGTTGCATGAGTTACATGTTTCCAAATAAATTATAATATGATGACAAAATGAGTTTTTAACTGATGCCTTGGCGTCCCGACCTCAAAAGCTGGTAATTATTTGTTTTATTGGTTCCCCGAGAATACAAGTTGTTTTGAAAAAGTGTCAACAATTAAGTTGGTGAGTTCATAAGAATTTGTATGAGTAACTGTAAACCTTTACATGTAAAGTAATCTTGTTTATTTCCAGAAAATCCGATATTTTCCATAAAATGAGTTGTAAGTCGTTTGTTCGTTAAATGATAGTGTTTGTTCCAGAAAATCCAATATTTTCTATAAAATGAATTGTAGTCTTAAATGCTCCAATACCAAAATGTATAAGTATTTTCCATACTTAAAACAGTGTATGTAGTTTTATATGTATATAAAACCATTTAAGTGTTTGTTAGCCCCGTAAACCAAAATGTATTGTTAATACCCTATGTGAGTTATTATAACCATGCTAGCGACTAGTTGGCCTGTGACGACGTTCTACAGGCATCAGAATGTTATGACAATTATAACCCCAGACCTGCCGGTCTAACTGTAGCTAACAGTTTAGGTGCGGGATCATTGGTCCCATATAGATCTATACACAAGTGTCTCGCTCTCCCTCCGGGAGACTCTGGTTATAATATAAGACTATTGTTGGTACTTAGATTACTACTTGAAGACGTGTCTCACAAATTTATTCATTAACAAGTTTAAGTCAAAATGAAATGAAAATCCATTTTCTTGTAAATGTATGTATTACCTTTCTGTAGCGTAAAAATAATTATATTTTATATAATTATTTATTTGTCCTAAAAGGGTAAAATAGATAGAATATTTCACAAACTATACCTATTGTAGTTTGTAATTGCATGTTCCGTCGAAATGAAAACTTTTGTGTTTGAGCAAGTTTGTATGTAAAAGTTTATAATTTTAGTAGTAACGTTATTTACGCATTTAACATTTTCACATAAAATGTATATAGAATATAAGAAAACATAAATAACGGTTTTTATTTTAACACAACATTTTATGTGTTTTACTTGTATTCCCCCCCCCCCCCCCAAAACATAGATTTTTTTTGGAAAATCTGGGGGTATGAACTCACCTTATGTGTATTTGTGGTTTGTTTACAAGACGACGATGAAGATCTTCAAGCTACGAATACGCGGAAATGATCATATCCTAAGAGTTTTAACACACATTAATGTGTGTAAATTAGAATGAACTAATCGTAAAAATGTTTTAAACACTAGATTATAAAATAAATATTTACCAAAAATATCTTGCAATTAACTTGGATGATAAACCTTGAAAAGTATTTTGGCCCAAATAAGGGTGATTTCGGTCAAGGCATTACCAAAATCCCTTATACACACTCACATATGATGATTTCAGTCCTAATGGGCCTCAAGCAAGAGATTTTGGTCCTAGTGTGTGGAAGTTTTGGCCTTAGTGGGCTTTTATCATGAGTTTTGGGTCTTGTGGTTGATCTTTAAAGGGGGATTTCGGCCCTATATGGACGAAAACCCTTGGTTCCAGATTCTCTAAACCGAATTCCCTTTTTGTGGGGTATAATTCATGCTTTTTGATTTATTTCTTTTCTTTAACTTGTGTTGACTTGGAAAGTTTATTAAGTCATGGTTTTTAACATATATATAAACATATTAACTTATATAAACATGCCCTCTTGGTTTTCAAAGTTTTATTTCATCCGGTCTTTTCGTTCTGATGTGAATTCAGGTACTCGCTTGGTGTTCCAGCAGGCCTTCACTATTGGTATGCGACTTTGTTTCGTCCTTTTGATCTCCCAATCCATGATTTCCACAGGTTCTTCTACGAAGTGTACACTCTCGTTTACCTCGATTCCATCAAGTGGGATTACATGAGTTTCTTCAGAAAAACATTTCTTTAGATTGGACACGTGGAAGGTGGGGTGTACGTTACTAAGTTCCGGTGGTAATCAAAGTTTATAAGCTACCGGGCCGATACGGGCAAGAATCTCAAATGGCCTGATGTACCTTGGATTTAGTATTCCACATTTTCCAAAACTTATGATTCCCTTCCAGGTGAGACCTTTAACAGAATGAGATCACCAAATGGAATTCCAAGGGTTTGCGTCGCTTATCTGCATAACTCTTTTGTCAATCTCAAGATGCTTTTAGTCTTTCTTGAATTTGGATTATCTTCTTTGTTGTCTCCCTTATGATCTTGGGGCTGGTGAGAGTGCTGTCAGGAACTTGTCCATTTGCTAGTTGCGTGTCACCCACTTCATCCCAACACAAAGGTGATCTGCACTAGCAGCCATATAGGGCTTCGAATGGAGCAACTCCGATGCTAGCATGATAGCGATTGTTGTATCAGAACTCGATGAGTGGTAAATGAGTATCCCAAGCTTTACCAAAGTTTATCACGCAAGCTCTCAACACATCTTCCAATGTTTGGATAGTTCTCTCACTCTGTCCGTCAATTTGTGAGTGGTAGGCCAAACTCATGTCCAACCTAGTTCCCAAGGATTTTTGTAGTGACTGCCAAAATTGTGAGGTAAATCTATTATCACTATCGGAGATAATGGATATCAGCAGACCATCCAGTCATACAATTTCTTTAATGTATGTTTTGGTTAGCTTATCCATCTTGTCTGTCTCTTTTATTAGTAGGAAGTGTGCGGATTTGGTCAATCTGACAATAATTACCCAGATGGTGTCAAGTCCACCCGTTGTCATGGGTAACTTGGTTATGATGTCCATGGTTATCCGTTCCCACTTCCACTCGGATATCTCTGCTTGTTGTAGCAAACCCCAAGGATTATGGTATTCCACATTGACCTTGGCGCAAGTTATGCACTTGCCTACATCGGTAGCGATTCCAGATTTCATGTTTGGCCACCAATAAATCTTCTTTAGGTCCAGGTACATCTTTTCTAAACCGGGATGAATGGAGAATCGACTCTTGTGAGCCTCGGTGATGACAACATCTCTGAATCCACCGAACTTCGGTGTCCTGATCCGATTCATGAGGTAACGAACTTCGTCACCCTTGACTTCAAGATTTTATCCATTCCTCTTAAGGATACCCCAGCGACATTTTTGGGTTTCAAGGCTTCCAACTAAGCCTCTTTGATCTGCGTGGATAGGTGTGAATGGATAGTCATGGTTAATGATTTTACTTGGTGGCCAGAGTATTCCTTTTGATTGGGTGCATCTGCTACTACATTGGCCTTTCCGGGATGATAACGAATTTCGCATTCGTATTCCTTAAGTAGTTCTACCCATCGTCTTTGCCTCATGTTGAGCTCTTTTTTGTTGAGGATGTGTTGGAGACTTTTATGGTCCGTGAAGATTGTGCG
This sequence comes from Lactuca saligna, assembly GCF_052625555.1. Lineage (NCBI taxonomy): Eukaryota > Viridiplantae > Streptophyta > Magnoliopsida > Asterales > Asteraceae > Lactuca > Lactuca saligna. The sequence goes on from NC_136425.1 coordinate 107,914,604, forward strand.
CTTTGTGACAGAAAGGTAGTGCCTCTAGATCTTTAGGGAAAATACTACTGCTCCCAATTCGAGGTCAAGTTTTGTGTAGTTGACCTCGTGAGACTTTAGCTACCTTGAGGTGTAGGCAATGAAATTTCCTCGTTGCATAAGTACACAGCCTAGCCATTGTCTGGATGCATCATAGTAGACCACAAAATCCTCTATTCCTTATGGACGTTGAAGGATCAATGCATTGCATAGGGCTTGCTTTAGCGTTAGGAAAGCAGCCTCTTGCTTCTCCCCCCAGTTGAAGGTTACACCTTTCTAATTCAAGGTGGTGAGGCGTTTAGCGGTCTTGGAGAAGTTTTGTATGAACCTTCGGTAGTAGCTAGCGAGGCCTAAGACTTGGCGGATTTCTGTAGGTGTTCTTGGTGCTGCCCAGCTTTTAATTGTCTTGATATTAGGGGAATCCACTTGTATTCCTTTTTTGCTGACCACATGATCGAGGAAGTCTACTTTCCTTATCCAGCAATCACATCTCGGGAACTTCGCATATAACTTCTCCATCCTTAATGTCTCTAATACTCGTCGAAGGTGATGAATATGATCTTTTTCACTTCACAAATAGACTAGAATGTCGTTGTTGAATACAATCACAAACTTGTCGAAGTAAGGTCGGCATACATGGTTCGTTAGGTCCATGAACACCACAGGTGCATTTGTTAATCCAAAGGGCATAACTACAATTTCATAGTGTCTGTAGCGAGTCCAAAATGCAGTTTTTGGAACATCTTCCTCCTGGACTCGTAGTTGGTGGTACCCCGACCTCATCAATTTCTGAAAAATAGCTTGCTTCCTGAAGTTGGCCGAACAGGTCATCAGTTTGGGTTAAGGGATATCGGTTCTTGATAGTAAGTTTATTCAGTTCCTGGTAGTCGATGTACATGCCGAACGACCCATCCTTCTTTCTCATGAATAGGACCGGTGCTCCCCAAGGCAAGAAGCTTGGTCTAATAAGTCCTTTGGTTAGTAGTTCGTTCAGATGGATGGACAACTCCTACATTTCTACTAGTGCTAGACAATATAGGGATTTTGCTATGGGGGTGGCTCCAGGAATTAAGTCGATTCATAATTCAACTTGTCGTGCAGGTGGTATTCCTGGAAGGTCTTCTTGAAATACATCAGGAAAGTTATAGACTTTAGGAATATATTTGATGTCTTTCACCTCCTTATTCTTATCTACCACATGAGCTAGAAAGGCATGGTATTCCTTATGTAGATACTGTTGGGCATTGACACAAGAGATTATTTGTAACTTTGCGTACGGGGTTGTCGCCATAATTGACGAGGGTTTCGTTACTTGGTGGATTAAGGCAAACTGCCTTTTCATAACACATGATATTGGCATGGTAAAGACTTAACCAATCCATGTCAATAATGACATTAAAGCTTCTTATAGTGATCAGCATCAGATTGATTTGGAAGGAGTATTTGTTTAGTGTTAGAGTGCATCCTATGTACATATCCTTAGTGCTTTTGTTTTACCGTTTTGCCATTTCTACTGTGAACATTTCGTTGAGTGATTGTTCTTTTTGATTTAGTATGTGTTTAAATTTTTGGCTTACGAAACTCCTGTCCGTTCCAGTATCGAAAACTATGCATGCATATGAGTTATTGAGGAGGAACGTACCGGTAACCATAGTGGGGTCTTCAACTTCTTCTTCGTGCCTTGTGGCTAATACTCTTCCCATACTGCTGGTATTTGTGTTTCCTAACTTTAGGCACTCTCTTTTGAAATGTCCTATCTCTCCACAACCGTAGTAGGCTCGGCTTAACCCGGTATTGGTGGCTTGGGTAAATTGTTGGGCTGGCTCCTTACAGAAACAGGTTGTATGCACCTTTTTGTTGCAATTATTGTAGTGCATTTCCCGACAAGCACCTTTGTGGTGGAAGTTGCATTTGTTTCATTTTGGTAAGTTCCCGACATATTGTCTCAATGGCGTTGGAGCGGTAGGGGTGGCAGTGTAAACGGCAACAATTTTTTGTTTTCTTGGTGAGGTGCTGTGTTGGCTAGTTCTTCTTTTTGTTCCAGAACTTTCTTTTATTGTAGCCCCCCTTTCATTTGTTCTGGGACGAGGGTCATGATGTCTTGGCAGACTCCATGCTCGATCAGTCTCTGTGCCAAGCGTTTGGCACTGTCAAAAGTAAACGGGTTTGAAGTTAACACATTCCCTTGAATCTGGGGGGATAGTCCTTACATGTATCTTTCCACCTTTTTACTCTCCAGAGTGACCATCCTGGGACACAATATAGCTAATTCACTGAATCTAACAATATAGGCTGCAGTGTTAGAGCCTGTCATTTTGAGGTTACACAGTTTGTGTTCCAGCTTTTGCACGTCACCCCTTGGGCAATACTCTTCCAACATTAAAGTCTTCATGTCCTCCCAACCCATCAAATTAACCACTTGGAGGGTTAATGAATTGACATGGTCGTTCCACCAGGTAAGGGCCCTGTCAGAGAAAGTGCAAGCCGCAAATTTGACTTTGCTTACTTCGGGGCACGCACAAATTCAAAATACTGATTTAGTTTTCTCGAACCATTACATTAGAGTGATGACACCTCCGTTTCCATTGAATGATTTGGGTTTTCCATTAGTGAAGTCTTTGTAGGAGCAATCCATTATGCGTCCCTGACTATCTCCTTGTTTAGAATTTGTGGTACCATTTCCTGTCCCACTGGTAGCATTGGCGCTGATTTGTGACATGGTAGTGCCACAGCGGCCGTTACATCAGCCTGGAAAATGACAGGTTTGAATCGTGGAGGTGGTGGCAGTGGTGCTGGTGGTGGTCCTGGTGTTGTTTTGGTTTTGTTCTCGTGCCTTTTCAACTTCTGTGGTGGCATACTTCTACCGCAAGGTTCAAGGATGAATGATCATAAGTCTTCCATAGTGGTTACAAGTCGGGTGTCTTGGAACTAGATTATATCAGTTCTATATGTATTGTGTTCCAACTTTAAACTATTTGCAAAGAATTCATAATAGAAGTCTATGTGATATAAACATATGAATTTTAATAGTGACTCTCAAATGAAAATATGTTCCTTGATCAATACCAGGTCCTTCTAAAATCATTTGGTGTATACAAGTTATATATAATTAAGATTGAATAGACTGTCGAGTAAGTGGGTCTACCCTAAGCCCATAACCAAACAAGGAACAAGCCTTAAAACAAACTTACGAATCCTAAGTCTATAGGATCTTAATTATATATGACTCTGACATATACATTAAGAAATCATAGATTCACCATTAGTAAACCATTTGTACAAACAATGTTATGAAACTTGTGGTAACACCCCCAATGAAATAAAATGCATGCCAATTTCATTGATATAAATTAGTACATAGTGTTTTGGAAATTTTGACCTCGATACAGGCCTACATTATATCAATGTAAGAGAAAATTTTGACAGCATCACGAACCCTCGAATAGTGTAGTCACTTAATCACAGGGTTGAATCAATATATAGAGAAAAGAGTAGCACCAACGCCTACTTGTAAACCTAGTGTATATCAAAATGTGAGTAGTGTGTCTACTACTCGTGGCAGGTGTCGCTCTCAGGGATATGAAACGAAATCATGAAATTTTAAATTGCCCTAGTCTCTACTCTGGATTCTACCACTTGGCATTCTACCTCTATCACATGTCCTTCTAATACGGATGGACGTTCTTTGAACTTTCTAACCTCGGCTCGAGTTGGGGTCACTTCTTCCTGAAGAGCTTTGGTGTGGTTCCTGGTCTGATCATGGTCTTCGTCCAGGCGATGAAGGTTAACTGCGCTGATTTTGGTGGTGGCGCCAATTTCCATGATGTGGTTGATGGATGCCCTTGCTTGTTCACCATGGCAAGTGATGCGGCAATCTATGACAGGGAGAGCCCTGTCTATTGATCCCCATATCTCGAGGTTGTAGAAACCTCATTCCATACCATAGGGTGGGCGCTGACCCTTCTCATAGCTCCATCTCTTCAGATGTACCACCCATCGAGGCGTCGGGCCTTGAAAGTTCCATCTGGGAGCGAAGTTTCGGACAGCCTGTGATGGATTGTAGACTTCAGCATCCGAGTCGGTGTCGTCCTGAGCCTCCTCCTCGTCTTCTTGCTCCGAATCATCTTTGGGGTCTTCCTCCAACATTTCTTCAGGATCCTCCTCGGGATCCTCTTTGATCCAACCAACATTCCATTGGTTAGGGAAATTTGTCTTTCCCGGTATATGAAATCCTGCCATTGTGTCTATGAGATAATATGTGAAAAACTTAAGTGTATAATTCTGTAATATTTTTGAGTGAAAAAATTGAATTTTTAATAGAAATATTTTCAATGTGGCCCATACAGGGTCCTCCTATAATTACTTAGTGTATACACATTGTATATAATCAAGATCAAATAGACTGTTAGATAAGTAGCTCCACTCTAAGCCTACAACCAAACAAGGAACGTGATTTAAAGTGGAATCACAAATACTAAGTCTATTCTTAATTATATATAGTCTTAACGTATACACTTTGAAATTATAGATCTGCCAATAAGGGTGTAGCCTCTATGTGAAAGATGATTCTGATCTTGGTATCGAAATATATGGCGGTTCTGATATGATTAATGGAAGAGAATGGTCAAAATGAAGTGATGGTTCAGAATTTTTACGGGAACCAAGGAGAACGTGAGGATCATTTTTCCTACGTGGCAGTTTTACAGTGTTGTGCCAACAAAATATGTGGCATTTTCTTATTGAATATAGATTCAAATTCAAAGATACACACAAGTTATAAAAGTAAAACAACAATTTCCTTTAATCTTTCTACTCTTTGGTTAAACCTCAAGAACCCTAATTATTCATCGCTTCAAAGTTCTTCAAATTCTCTAAAATGGATGTTACTACTCGTAATGCTAATCTAGGAACAACCAATGACGTAGAAATCTTGCAACCTATGATGAAGATTCAACATACTAATCTTCATTCTTATTCCCACACTTGATCAATACCTGGAGGAGTTAAGGATGCTTGTTCAAAACTGAACAACTATGTTCTATCGTATGCTCTCTTTTCATTGTTTTCAATCTCGATGGAATGGCTTCTTTTCCTGCTTCAATAGTAGTGTTCAACAAAACTGCCAAGGTGGTTACGTTCCAGCTCTCGTATTCAAAAACAAAGAAACTCACTTAGAAGCCATTTTCCCCAATTTTGAAGTTACCCACTTCAGGTACTTTCTATGAAGTTTCAAATGATCAAGTGATTCATATGTTCAACAAAATAGGACATCAACCTAGCCTTACTGCAATAAGCCACTTTAATATGTCAAGTCTTCCATGTGTATGGAGTTTCTTATTTGGAAGCATTATAAAGTGCTTAGCAGGAAGAAGCTCTGGTCTTGACAAGGCTAAGCTCGAAGCATACTCAGTCATGACAAGATTGTATTATGGTTTGCATGTTGAGTATTCTTCACATCTATGGGAAGATTTTGGAACTTCGATCTCTCACACGAAGCTAGAAACTAGTGTTTCGAGTGGTAGATTTTGGGGATTAATTCCTAAGGAGATACACACTCAGGAGTATATTATGTTTCCCTCATGTGTAGATACTGCAAAATTTCCGATGATGGCTATTCTAAGAGTTTATGTTGATGATGTTAATGTTTTTCCCTATGTTTCTCGCATTATGGATTCAATGCTCAAACTTGTGGATCCTAAGAAGGAACATCTAAAGGCTCCAAGGCTCCAAAGATGAAGAAACAAGTCAAAATACCACAAGTTATTGAGGAGTAAATTGTTAAAGAGACTATACCGATGAAAACTAGGGTTCTTAAACGCTCTAAGAAACCAACAAAAACGCCTTCTGAATCTCCAATCAAGAAAACTACTCAACAACCCTTAATCGAAAGTTTTGAGCACAAGGATGTCGAAACTTCAAATCTTGTTCCTTCTAAGGGTGGTCAAAAGAATGTTCTAAAGTTACAATTTACCAAGAAGGGAGTTCCTGTTTGTGAAGTTTCGCGTCTTGGATATCCAGTGTCCAAGAAGGGTCAAGCCTTGGATGTTGATCTATAGATAAAGAAGAGAAAACATGATCAAGTTCGTGTTCCACTTGAAAATGTGCATGTCGAGACCTAGCATGGTAGTGAAAGCGATAAGTTAGATATTTGAATCAGTGATTCGTATATTGGTTCATCGCGAAAGGATTCCCCTATAAAGTCGAATTTCAATGAGAAAAGGATTCCTAATGTCACTGTAAACATATCTAGTATGGATACAAACATCAATTTGGGTGATCGACAACAAACAACTATCCTTGAGAAGGCATTAGTCAAACCACCCGGGGTTTCGAATACCGAGTCTGGTAAGGAGGACGTCAAAACTCCAGACATCACTGTGGACTATCTAATAAGGGCATAAACGTCAACATGGATGAATGGATGCTCAACAATGAATCTACTATTACATCTACAATCAAAACTTCAACAGCTTTACCACTATCCTCATCACCCATTCCTATTTCACTTTTAGTTTCGACTTTATCACCAACATTCTTTGGTGTCATTCAAGAACATATCACCAATCTCTTCTCCTCTTAATCCACATAAAAGTCAAAACAAGAAAATAAAGTTGATGATGACTTTAGTTTGTATAAATACATCCCAATCTAGAAGAAGAAGATATTCCTGATGAATTGATCATGTCGGGCAAACAATTCAAGATAATCAACTCAAAAATCAATTATATTCTTCAAATAACAGCAAATACTAGAGGAAAGAATAATGTGACTAGAGTCGAAATGTACTACTTGATGAAATCTCAAGAATCTCGTTTGAAAAACTTGATTGAGGGAATTGAGCATAAATAAGTATAAAGACTAACTTTTCATTCCAAGAGCTATGATTATGAAATTCAGAAGCTTCGTGATGTTGCTAAGGCACATCATGAACTTTTCATGGAGAAGGTCAATGAAACGAATGAGTCTCTTGTAGTCAAGGTTGTTCAAATAAAATACTTGATGTTAGAAGAGGTCAAAAAGATGGAAGAAAATTACAAATTGTTGAATGGCAAAGTTGATGTTCTTGTTCGTGAAATTACTCGATTGGTTGATTTCAACACTTAGTACATAAAATAGTTTGAAGCCAAGTCAAAGAACGATGCAAAGGTTTTTTAAAAGATGGAGGAATTATTGTCTGGTATTAAGGAAACTTTGTCAAAGGTTGATCTTTCGAATCAATGAACAATCTCTCAAGAATCTCTCACAAATGGTTTCGAACGTGGAGTAGAACATTAAAACTGAGCTCGCTCCTATACTTGATTTAGCACTTCGTTTACCAACCAATGCTCCACGTGCGACCCAAGTCGTGCAAGAGGGAGGGGAAAGAGGAGTTGTGGGAGCTAGATCTTAAAAATATTATGATAATGAGAAAGGAGTAGTTGTTGGGAAAGTAATTTCGACTCAAATTCCAACTTCAATTCTCATGAAGCCTATAATGGTTGCTTCGACTACAACAACCTCTACAACAACAAATGTGTCAAAATCTCCATTAAAAGGCATTTCGATTAAGGAGGGAGAAGGAGGTTCAAGTAGTGCTCTTGTCAAAGAAACTTCATCGATTGATCCAAAAGATAAAGGGAAAGTTATTCTTATTGAAAAATCGGATGAGGAAAAGAAGAAGCAACAAGCAACTTGATAAGATTAAACTAATCTTTAATTTATAAAGATCGATTAGATCTTGAACAAGTAAGCAAACAAATACGATATAAACACAATAATAAGAACAAGACAAGATGGAATCAAACGTGTCGAATGATTAAACAAAATCCTCAGAAGAGCTCGATTAAGAACATCAACTGTAGAGGATTGGAAGGTTACAAGAACGATCAAAGAAACCTGTTGTCGTCTAGATGTATCGCTATTCTCAGATCTCTAAAAACCTTAACCTAATATGCATGCAAGCGAAAACTTATATACAAAACATAAAAGGTTCACGGTTGGACAGGCCCAAACCGGTACATAAAAAGCCTTAAGCTAAACGAGCCCAAAAGACGCAATCAACAAAAATGATCTTCAGCCCAACAATCTCCCCCTTTGCGTCAATTTGGAGCGAGACCTTCACTAATTACTGGGGCCAGCAGCTGAAGCAGGTACCTTCTTCTTCACGGTACTAAACAGACATTTGGTGATGGAAAGAATGGTCTGTCTAAACCGGACGTACCAGTTAATCATATCTTCAAAATACTTGACATCATCAGCCGAGTTCTCTTTACACCGTTTGACAATCAACAGCACATGCTCCAAACAGGTTGTGGTGTAAAGATGCTTGTCAGCTAAAGCAAAGAGACATTTCTGTCCTTCCGCTCTAGTGAACATAACCGAGTTGCGTCTTGGGTCGATCCTGCCCAGTAGCATTTGATTGAGATCACTGGCCGATCCCACAGGAGCAATCTTTGGTTTCTTCTTGAAGACTGTGGCGACCTCCTGATCCATTAGGGCAACCTCGATGATGTAGCAGGCTAACATCCTTTTGACATGGTCTAGAATGGGACCATATTCAGCTTCATCAGTCAAAAGGATGTTATACAGGACGATCCAATCATTAGGATTTAGATTTGGTAGATCTGCCAGGGAGATAAGATGAGCAATTCTTGCAGATCCCCGAATCAATTTGAACCGAACATTTATAAAACGTCCCTCAGTATAAGGTTTCAGCACCCGAACGTTTACAATCTTCTAGGCGCTCCAAGTAAGGAATTGTGGACGAGCAGCTGTCAGATAGAAGTCAATGAGCTCCCTGTCAAGCTCAGCGTTCGGGTGAGGGACTTCAAAGATGTTAGAGAAGACGTGGAAGATGAACGCCTTTCGAGTCAGTGGCATATCGAACTGCGAATCGACAGTGTTGTTGCAGTCGAACGATATAACCGGCTCGAGCCATAAGATGCTGGGAGTTTCAATGGCCTCTTTGATTAAACGTTCCCTGGTCCAGGTAGGGAAGAGAGTCTTTCGGCTCTCAAGGAGATCGTGGGCTTCTTTTTGTTTGCGTTCGGCTTCGGCAGCCTCACGCGCCACACGACTGTTATCTTCACCAACCTTGCGACTATTCTTTCATTTTAAAATGTCAGCAATGGTCTCCTTGTCGCCTTCTTCATCTTCATCCTCAACTAGGTTTCTGCCTTTGTCCTTCACACCCGAACCTAAAGCTTGATCAGTTGGAGATGGTTCGGTCGTGTAAGTAGCTTTGGAGGAAGGAGGTGGTTTTGATCCTGTCTTCTCATCTCCCCCTTGTTTCGGAATGGACACAAAACTTGGGAGCCTTCTACTTTGTTAAGAAGATCGATGGCTGGAGAGAGCTTTTCAGCAAGGGAACGCCTCACCGAAATGTTTAAGATGGGATCGTGTGCTTCCAGAATGTTGGATATAACAGCGTGGACATCCGAAACACACGTCTTGACCACCTCCCGTTCAGATCGACGATCTTCCAGTTGTTGTTGGGATTGAGAGAGTTGTGTTGTCTTGACCTCAAGTGCAGTTGTTTTGGTTGCCAGATCGTCCATTAACGAACACTCGGTTGCCAGATCTTCTTGTAGCTTGGCGAGGCGAGCATCAATGGAGGCAGTAAAGGCCGAGTTGTCGTCGCTTATGGTTTGGCGTAGAGTTGTGAACGAAGGCAACTCCGATGAGACAAAATTGGCCAATTGTTGGACAATTGGTTCCAAACATGTCTTTGTGGCATCTGCACTTTCCTGCAGGGACTGCAGCAGGTTAGAGGCATCAAAAAATAGTTTATCGACTTTTTCGGTCGCTGCCTCACATGCCCTGGTAGATGCCTCAATTGCAGCAGATGCTGAGGCCGATGAATCATGTTGAGCCCTGGAGAAGGCATCAACAATCTTCTGAAGGGCAGCTTCAGACAAAGAGGACTGCTGGTTAGACGAGGAGGCGAGAAGTAGGTCAATCTTCTCGTTGAGCTCTTTGAGATGCTTCTTGGTTACTGGAGCATCATCCTCCTCGTCACTTTGAACTTGAAACGGACTATAGTAGACCGAATCAAAGATCATGTTTTCTCCCCCAAGATAAGGGTTTTCGCCCTCAGATGCATTTTCAGGAGATGAAGGGGGTGGAGAGGTTGGGGGTGTTGTGGGTTTGGTAGGACCAGGTTGAGTGGGTGATGGTATAGTTTTGGTTGGTGGTTGAGTATGAGTAGTTTCGGTTGTTTGGGTTTTGGGTTGAGGAGGTTCGGTTACATGAGGTGATTCGGTTGTAGTTGTAAAGATTGGTGGAGGGGAAGGAATTGGGGAAATTGGTAGTTCGATCTCTGGGGTAGGGGACCGAGGTGGTGTATTGCCTCGTTGAGGAGATGCATCCCCTTGAGAGTCGTCAGAACCCGAACTCTCACCCTCAGAGTCACTCGAAGAAGAGGGTATAACAAGCTTTCGCTTCGGTTGGGTCTTCCTCTTCTTCGGTGGTGGGGATGGTGCGGCTTTCGGCTGTTTCCTCTTTTTAGGAGAAGGTCCCTTTGGAGCTTTGGACGCTTGCTTCCCTTTTTCTGCCTTTTTACCCCTGCTCACCGGTTTGTCTGCATCATGAATGGACCTGAGCATATCCGGGGTCAGATCCCTTGGACCAGATGGTCTTAGCTCCTTGAGCTTCCGAATCAACCTGCTATCAGAAGGCACATCACCATACATTGACTCCGGGATAAAGCCAATAAAGGAGAATTTGCATCTAAGACGATTATCTTCTTGGTATGGAAAGTACCAACAGAAGACATCGATGCACCTTCAGCAGTGGGAACATCAAATCTTTCCATGGCCCATTTTGTTATCAGTATCCAGAATCGGGCCAACGAGACTTCAGAGTGTCTGGATGAAGAGGAGAGGCTTTGAATAAGTTGTTGCCATAGAACAAACCCATAATCTAGGTTAATCCCATTGTAAACTCCGTACAGGATGGTGAGGAACAGACGACTTGCACCATCTGATCCTGAACTTCTCTCTGACAAGCCCTTGAAAAGGACTGTAAATAAACCGTTCCATTGTGGCAGCAAGCATGACTTTTTGAATCTTGCAACGGAGGTAAGAACTTCTGTGTATCCCATGTTGTAAAACATGTTATATAGATGACCAATCTGTATCGACTCCGGATGAACTCTTGAAGGGTCATCAGCAAACCCTAGCAAGGTGCAGAAACGTGGGCGAGAGACGGAGGTTTTGTGGTCTCCAATCTCGAAAAACACCCGGTCGACAGCCTTGTCGTAATATGCAGTCGCGTAGACCTGCGATAGGGCCGCCATCGGCACCGATTCGATTCTGGAAAGAGCCGGAACAAGTTGGGAATACTTCAAGCACTCTATGATCGGCGACATGTAGGAGTCGTACGCCAGTGGGTTAAGATCAATGACCAGACATTGCTGTGGGCAAATGGGAAGAATCTGTGAGGTAGCATGAACTGAAGAGGAATCAGCCATTGTTGCAGGTATGAAGAGGATGATGAACAGGAAACTGTTTGGGAGTGTTTGCGTTCTGGAAATTTTGAAAGTGGTAAAGAGGTAAAAGGTGGTGTAGTGGGCTATTTATAGTGGGTGATAGGAGAGAGAAAAATCGTTTCAAATCTCTTTTGGAAATTTGAACCGGGTTGTTGGGACAGATGGATGACAGTTGGGGCGTGCGATGATCACGTAGGAGAGAGAGTGTCAGGTTCCTAGGATTACGCCGCCCAACAAGCGCCGTTTCATAGGGACAAGCCGTTACTGTTTAACCACACGCATTGAAAGCCACAGGACAAGAAAGAACTTAAGGTTTAAAAGAATGCCCGTTAAAATTACGATCAACCATTTATTAAGAAATGTTGAAAGGCTTCTTTTAATTAGGCTAAAAACGACTGGCTTGAAAATAAAATCTCAGAAAGAAAAATAAGAAATAGATCCCAAGGGAAGAAATGTTATGGGATTTAACAATTCCATAGGAATCACATAAAATTGGAGATTTTAATAGGGTACTTTCGTCAATTCTTTAGTGAAAACTTGAGCAATTTAATTGTTCACCGTCAATTCGTTAGGTGTGGAATTTTGGGTTTCACTTAGTTCGTAGTGACACAATACTAAGATCATAAACACAGATGTTGTGTAACCATAAACCTCAGTGGTAATTTCTGAGAGTCTCAAGGGTTACTATGATGGAATGAGTGTAGTGGAGAAGTAATATAGAGATGGTGTAAGAGAACAAAGTACCTCTGCTGCGAAAAGAAGGACCAAGCAGGAAACTCTTAACTCATGTGAGAAAAGAGTGAGGTAGCTCACGATTAGAATAAATGAATTGGCCTTATTGGGAAGACAAGGTTTGTGTATACCAGGTCATGAAGGCCATTATTCAAAATCTTATGAGGCTTGAGACACATACATCAGCATGCTTCTAGGGACACTTAGATATAGCATCAAATTTATCCCACAAACGAACACAAATCATACAAGAAATGAAAGAAAATATTTTTGGAGTTTTTGATAGTAAAAAAAATTGGAAAGGGGGAAAAACCGAACCCGAACCTTCAGTTAGTTTCGGTTCTTGTAAATTTTGAAAAACCGAACCCGAACCTTCAGTTGGTTTCGGTTCTAGAAAATTTTGAAAAACCGAACCCGAACCTTCGGTTGGTTTCGGTTCTAGAAAATTTTGAAAAACCGAACCCGAACCTTCGGTTGGTTTCGGTTCAATAAAATTTTGAGGAACCAAGAAATTTAGGTAAACAAGGAAAAGAGATTTTGACACGAGGAAAAACAAAAATAGTACAATAAATATACAACAAAGTAAAACTACCTTTGAAGAAACGAGTGAGTCAGATAGTTGAACCGAACCCGAACGATCGGTTGATTTCGGTTCTTACGTTTAAGTTTGAGAGATAGTGTGAGGTACTGACTCTGATTCCATCATACCTAGTCCTTGCAATATTTTATTGAATGATGCTTCAGGAAGAGCATTTGTAAAGACATCAGCCAGTTGATCAGTGGTTCTTACGAAGTGAACTTTGAGGTTTCCATCTTCCACGTGATCTTTGATGAAGTGATACCTCAGTGTTATGTGTTTGGTTTTGGAGTGTTGCACTGGGTTATGACAGATCCTAATTGCACTTTCAGAGTCACAATACAGTGGGATCTTCTTCATATTGAGTCCGTAGTCTCGAAGTTGACTTTGGATCCAAATCACTTGTGATGTGCAGGATGCAGCTGCAATGTATTCTGCTTCGGCAGTAGACAACGACACACACGTTTGTTTCTTGGATTGCCAGCTGACTAACTTCCCGTCAAGAAATTGACAACCCCCAGTTGTGCTTTTACGGTCGAGTCCACATCCTCCAAGGTCAGCATCAGAATAGGCTTGAACAAAGAAGCCTGAGTTGGATGGATACCATAGACCTAAGGAGGTGGTTCGCTTGAGGTAGCGTAAGATGTTCTTCACTACAAGCATGTGAGGTTCGCGTGGGTTTGCCTGAAATCGAGCACAATAACAAACAGAGAACATGATATCAGGTCTGCTAGCAGTTAGATACATTAATGAGCCAATCATTTGACGATAGAGCGTGATATCGACAGCCGGTTTGTCTAGGGATGGGGTAAGCTTGGTGCCGAATGCCATTGGGACTTTGACTTTTGAGTCTCCCATCATACCAAACTTTGCTAGGAGAGTCTTCGTGTAAGCTTCCTGATTAATAAAGATGCCTTCGGGTCCCTGTCTTATGTTTAAACCAAGGAAAAAGTTAATTGGACCCATTGAGCTCATTTCAAACTTAGTCTCCATCAGCTTTCTGAATTCAGCTGTTAAGTTGGGATTCGTGGAGCCAAAGATTATGTCATCGACATAAATTTGAACTATCATAAGGTGGTTACCTTCCTTTTTGCGAAAGAAGGTTGGGTCAACCGAACCTTGTTTGAATTTAGACATCTTTAAAAATTTTGTAAGCGTTTCATACCAGGCCCTCGGAGCTTGCTTGAGGCCGTACACAGCTTTATCCAGAATATAGCAATGATTTGGATGCTTTTCGTTCACGAACCCAGGAGGTTGCTCCACGTACACAGTGTCTTCGACTTCTCCATTGAGAAATGCACACTTGACGTCCATTTGGAAAACCTCAAAGTTCTTGTGAGCAGCATAAGCCATAAATATTCTAACAGATTCTAGCCTAGCTACTGGAGCAAAAGTCTCTTCATAGTCTATCCCTTCCTCCTGACAGTATCCCTTTACCACCAGACGAGCCTTGTTCCGTATAACGTTACCTTCCTTGTCCATTTTGTTCCTAAATACCCATTTGAGACCAACAACCGAAGCATCTGGAGGAGTTGGAATGAGGCGCCAGACTTTGTTCCTTTCAAATTCGTTCAGCTCGTCTTGCATTGCTTGAACCCAATCAGAGTGATCTAGAGCAGTATTGACTGTCTTTGGTTCAACTTTTGATACGAATGAGTTAAACATGAAAAACTCAACCTTTGAAAATAAGGAAGTATGTTTTGCCTTCAGTTGTGATCGGGTCAAAACCTTTTTAGAGACATCGCCAACTACTTGAGAGACAGGATGATCTCTGGTCCATTTGATAAGAGGAGGGTAATTTGGATCAAAGGTTGGGTCTAGTTCAGCATTAATTATTTCATCTGGCTCAGATTGGCTATCGTAACCGAGTGTCATATCTGTATGTTCCCCCTCAGTTGATGAGCTTTGGAAGACATGAGGTTCAGGTGTTTCTTGTGGTTCTGAGCTTCCTGGTGTTGAGGCCTCTTCGGTTGATGTTCTAGAATTTGGCTCCCCCTGGACATGTGAGCTTGGCTCCCCCTCGACTTGTGCGCTTGGCTCCCCCTCGACTTGAGCGTTGTTGGATGGAGAGTCGTTAGAGGTTGAATCTCCTTCATGCATTCGTCTTGCAGCATCTTCGACAATCTGCTTCATGTGATTAACTTTGTTGTCTGCTGCACCTGCTTCGGAGAGTGAAGCGTTCTCCGGTTCATCAAAGAGCTCCATGAATGTCTCGAATAAGTTGGCGATCGAGACTGTAACCTAGCCATTTAGAGGAAAGATTTCCCCAGCGATGTCTTCTTTAGCCTGTAGCTTCTTGACATAGTTGTCGTCAAAGGTCACATAGTATGTCTCTTCAATCTTTCTCGAACGCTTGTTTAGGACCCTGTATGCCTTGGATGTGAGCGAGTAACCCAGAAATATTCCCTCGTCGGATTTGACATCAAACTTGTTGCGGTGTTCTTTAGAATTAAAGATGAAACACCTTGAGCCGAACACATGGAAAAATTTCACATTTGGCTTTCTGTTGTTCAGTATCTCATATGGAGTGAGAGCGAACCTCTTGTTGAGATAGGACCTGTTCTGTGTAAAACAAGCAGCCGAAATAGCGTCAGCCCAAAAATAAAGAGGTAAGGAAGCGAAACTTAGCATAGTTCGGGCAGCTTCACACAAAGATCGGTTTCGTCTTTCGACTATTCCATTCTGTTGCGGTGTGTAGGGAGCTGAGAAATTATGACTAATTCCCTTTTCTGCAAGAAATTCTTCAAACTCCCTGTTCTTAAATTCGAGACCATTGTCGCTTCTGATGTTGCGAACAACCTTCTTGAGCTGTACTTCAATTTGCTTGATAAACACTTTCAGCTTTTGAGTCGCTTCAGATTTGAGCTTTAGAAAGAACACCCATGTAAATCGTGAAAAGTCATCAACGATAACAAGAATATACTTGCTACCACCGATGCTTTCGATAGATGAAGGACCACACAAATCAATATGAAGTAATTCGAGTGGTTCAACAACTTTTGTGTTGATTATAGATGGGTGACTTTGACGACTCTGCTTCCCCATTTCGCATGCAGCACACAAATGATCTCTGTCGAACTTGAGCAATGGAAGACCCCTAACATGACCTCCAGTGACAAGTCGGTTGATATCTTTAAAATTAAGATGAGACAATCTTCGGTGCCACAACCAGCTTTCGTCGGATTGAGATTTTGACAACAAGCAAATAGCTGGGTTTCCTTTGATGGGTTTAAGGTTTAAGGGAAACATTTCACCCTTTCGCTCTGACTTAAGAATCACTTTCTTTGACTTTTTCTCTATGATTTCAGAACCTTCATCATCGAACGATACTTTGAGACCTGTACCTCCAACAAGCTGAGATACACTTATTAGGTTGTGTTGAAGTCCTTCCACATAAGCCACCTTCCTTATAGTAAAGTCCCCATTTGTTATCATCCCGTATCCCTTTATGGTGCCGAAAGAATTATTTCCAAACTTGACGTTGCCACCATTTGCAAGAGATATGTATTCCCTAAGCTCCTCTTTCCTCCCTGTCATGTGACGTGAGCAGCCACTATCGATGTACCATTCTTCGTCGAACTGCTCGTCACTTATAACCTGCAAAAATTAGACAGATTTAGGAACCCAAAGTTTCTTGGGTCCACGTGAGCTTTGCATGGAAAAGGGAACAGTAAGAGAGACGTCAACAAGATAAGTTCGTTTTATATGAGTTGTTTCATCTTTCCTTTTAATGGTGAAAACTTTTACTTTGTTAGGATTGGGTGTGTTTGGTTTGGACTCTGGTTTGGATACATTCACCTTCTGCTTCCCCTTTTGCTCAGCTGACAAACAAGATTTTTGAAAGCAAGAGGAATCAGCTTCATAGTAAGAAGGAGACGAATCAGTGGGAGTAGAAGAATTAGAAGAAAGAGAAGAAGAATTAGAGGAACGAGAAGAATTTGAACGAGAGGGTTTGGATTGAGAGGATTTTCTGGCTGGAGACTCTAGGTGACCCTTTTGCTTTTCATCATTGGAAGGAACGACCTTGGAGTGTTGTTCTCTTTTGACTTCAGAACCGAACCTTTGCGTTCGGTTGGTGCTGTCTTTGGAACCGAACCTTTGGTTTCGTTTGAAGTCCTTTTCAGAACCGAACCTTGGCTTTCGGTTGATATCTTCTTGTGAACCGAACCTTGGCTTTCGTTTGATGTCTTCTTGTGAACCGAACCTTGGCTTTCGGTTTTTGTGACTTTCAAGCTTTCCTACAGGATTGTTTTCATACTTCAGATTCTTGTCTTGTTGAGAGAAATATGCATTCTGCGAATGCCAGAATTGTTTCCTTTCAGAAAGGTTCTTCCTGTATCTATTGTTCCTTTCTCTCTTCCTATTCCTCATCTGTGTAGGTTGATGATGAACATTTGCTTTAGTTTTCAGTGTCTCCTTGGCTGGTTCCTTTTGAATTGCAGGAGTTTAACTTTGAGCTGAAGGAGCCGAGGGAATGTCTTCTTTTGCCGAGTGATCATTCTTCTGAGGGATATCTTTTGTACCACTGGTGCTTGGCTTATCGAAGTTGTTCGGCTTATTCAAGGGTTCAGGTATATATCTACCTTTGCTCTTCCAGGAAGTTCTTTCAGATAGACCAATGGTTTCGTCTGCATTATCAATTGGAGCTTCCCAAAAGTACTCATCGCAGCCATCAGCATTGTCTTCGTTTACAATGGCTACAAGTTCAGCTATTTGATGTTCGGTTACTCCTGTTACCTTGTATACTTGGTTTGGAGTGGTCCTGACCTTTTGATACACAACTGCTTTCTCAACTAATTTTGGGGACTTTTGATGGGACAACCGAGCGAACTCCACTAAATTTTCAGAAATAAGATTCTTGTGGTTTTCAGGTTCGGTTTTAATAAATTCTGAGCAGTCAACCGTGTCCTCTACAGAAATTTCACTCATGTTTTCGTCCTCGTCAAGCTCAGATGCATTTTCAACATCAATTTTGTTTTCTGATCTTACATTGGCGTTTAAAGAGTCAAATTTTTGCATGGTTTCGGTTCTCAGTTTAAGTCTGTCATTTTCATCCAAAAGATTTTTAAGCATGTCCTTGTGGTCTTTGGATTTAATGAAGGACTCAATTTTGTCCAGTCCATACATGTAGGTTGGATTGACATCATCAGACGATATCACACTCTCACAATTGTAGGCTTTGGCATCGATTTCATCTTCCTTAAACTCTAGGAAGGGCAAAATCATGCGGTGAATCTTTTGGCCTATTTCACAATCCAAGTGAAGCTGAGTAATATTAGAATACAGACGTTTAGCAATTAAACAAAAAACATTCCGCTGTTTTAACAATTTTAAATTGTCTCTTTGCAAATAAATGTTTTCATCTTTAACTTTAACTAATTCCGACTCTTTTAACTCGATCCACATTCTCCGCTCCTCACTCTTCAACGCCACCCTGCTCAATTGATCAGTTAGGTTAGAGTTTGTGACTCGAGTTTGAGTTAAGCTACTATCTAGATGAGAAATTCTTGAATTGACGTTTTTTAGTTCTTTCTCATAAGAGGATGATGGTACTTTGCATGAAATAAAAACAGATTGTACCTTCTTTATCAGTTCATCGAGCTCATTGAACTGCTGGCTGAGCGGTTTGGCCGTAAAGCACATGTCCTCCTTTGCCTTCAGTCCATCACTTCCTCCATCGGTGTTGTATCCCCTCATTTGAGATACGTCAGTTACCATGAGGCATCTTCCACCACTGCTTTCTTCCTTAGTCAAGTAGGCCTTTCCATGGGTAGGCTGCCTCACTTCCTCGTCTTCTGAGTCGGTAGACCAAACTTCCGTGCTACCGAACTCATCACCTTTAACCGAACCCTGCACAATAAGAGAATTAATAGAAGGGTTAGCGGTAGACTTCTTCTTTCTCAACTCGTGCAGTCTTTTCTGCAACACAGCTTCCTCGTCATTCCCATCATCTTTTTCAGCCATCTTCTTAAGGACGCAGTCCTTAGCATAGTGGTTTTTCCCACCACAGTAGAAACAGCTTACTCCGGAATCACCATCCACCTTCGGTTCCTTCTTGTGCTCCTCAGCCTTCGGTTCATTATTCACCTTTTCAGAGCTGTAATTCCCCTTCCAGTTTCGGTTTTTGTTGCTGGGAAATCTCTTCTTTATGAACCTCTTGGGATTGGACACCATCATGGCATAGTCCTCTGATGTGAGATCATAATCCTCCAGGTTGAGGTCTTCGTCCTCCATCACAGCTTTACTTTTAGATAGGAGGGCCAACGAACCGAGACTAGTAGCAACATTCTTTTCTTGCACCACAATCTTCTCTTGGGACTTGAGAATACCCACCAGTTTCGCCAAAGAGTATGATTTAAACTGCTCATGGGCTTTGACTGTGGAAACTACCGCTCTCCATTCGGACCTCAGACCATTCAAGAAAGTAACCTTCTGTTCGATAAGCTTCCTTTCAATATCGTGTTTGATCATCTTGCTGAGAAGATGATTGAAGCGATCAAACGTCTGGGTCACGGTTTCTTCGACTCCTTGCCTGAATTCTCCAAACTCAGATAAAAGCAAGGTTTGAATAGAATGTTCAAGATCCTCGTCTGTAGAATACAGTTCCCGAAGTCTATCCCAAACTTCCTTTGCCGTCGTGCATGAGCTGACCAACCGGAATGTGTCGGACTGAAGGGCGAATCTGATCAACCTTAATGCCTTGATATTGCACTGGAATTTATCCTTTTCATCTTGTGCAATATCCTTCACGTCCTTTAGCAGATCATTGTACTCTTTTTGTGTCTTGATGATTCTGGACGTTGCAGAATGAGAAAACGGTCCATTGGTGATGGCTTCCCAAATGAGGTATCCATTATCCTCCGACCCAATAACGTAGTCTTCGAAGTGATGCGCCCATACTTCATAGTCATGGGTGTATAAGATTGGAATCTTTGTCGTCGAACCAATGCTGTTGGAAATATTAATAAGGTTTGATTGTGTCGCGTCCATTATGATCGTAAAGACCTGTTCAAAGATCAGACTTGTAATAAAGCAGATTAGGGAAAAATAATAAATATCAAGATACGTCAATAACTAGATGACGGCTCAATAAATATTGATAATTGCGGAAAAACCCTAATGGAAATCTTTTTCACAGAAAAGATGTGTATCGATTACACAGCCTCCTGCTCTGATACCAATTGATAAGATTAAACTAACCATTAATTTATAAAGATCGATTAGATCTTGAACAAGTAAGCAAACAAAGACGATATAAACACAATAATAAGAACAAGACAAGATGGAATCAAACGTGTCGAATGATTAAACAAAATCCTCATAAGAGCTCGATTAAGAACATCAACTGTAGAGGATTGGAAGGTTACAAGAACGATCAAAGAAACCTGTTGTCGTCTAGATGTATCGCTATTCTCAGATCTCTAAAAACCTTAACCTAATATGCATGCAAGCAAAAACTTATATACAAAACATAAAAGGTTCACGGTTGGACAGGCCCAAACCGGTACATAAAAAGCCTTAAGCTAAACGAGCCCAAAAGACGCAATCAACAAAAATGATCTTCAGCCCAACACAACTAAAATGGAACGACAAAGGCAAATCAACAGAATTCTTCGTCAAAGGGATAATGATCCACCAGGCCTGAACAAAGGTGACTCGAACAAGCACCGATGTTATGAAATGATTGAAATCGTAGTGTTAGGGAAGAATGAAGAATTTCCTAAAAGGCTGAACAAGAGCTTCGAAAGTAAAAATTTAGACTTCAATCAACTCGATTTCCAATCAATCACATGTTGTTCACATATCCACAGTTCAAAGTAGCTGATACCTTTAAAGAAAAAAATGAATACGGAAACCTAAAGCTTTTTTTCATGCTATCTTGGTGAAAAATGAAGATGATGTATCGTCGTTGCTGAAAATAATTAAGGTGATGAAAATTGAAAAAGATACCTTGTTCGAGGGTTTGCTTCAAAACTTTTGATTTTCAGTTGTGAGAGATAATAATGTGGAGTTTGAGTTCATATTTGCTAACTTTCCACTGATGAACTTGAATGAGCTTATTTCGATAACTAAGATTTTAATGATTGTAGATGTGTCAAAGATCTCTGAATCAAAGTGAAGTGACTTCATTATTGGCTTTCATCATATCAAGGATTTTCTAGAGAGCTATTATGAATAATTGGCCATTAAATATAATAATCTTGCCTTGGCAATCAAGAAGATTGCAAAAGTGCATCAAACTCTTGCAAAGGCTAAGTTGAAATCAATGAATTTGAAGATGGTGAAATTTTCCATCAATATTATGGTGTGGTTTTTCAGGGAAAGAACAAGAGGGGGAATCTAATGAAGTTTTTATTTCAAATCAATGATCTTGAAAGATAGACAAATTCTCATTTCACCAACATCTTGATTCGTATCAACAATTGCAAGAAGAATGATGTTGCAGACAAGGCCAAGATAAGTAAATTTTTTTGTGGTACATGGAAGATCAAAGGGAGCTTCTACAGACAATGAAGTTAATAGATGGATATTAAAATACTCTCACTAAGGGGGAGATTTTTGGGGTCGAATGTCTATGGTGAGGAGTCGAATGTACTTTGTGTCTATAAAGTGTCAAAAGTAGTCTGGTTTTGACACTCTATCTATTAACAAGGCATGTTATTTTTGAAACTGTAATGTTTAGTCCTTGTTATGTTTTGTGTGTCTGTTGTACGCTATAAATAGGGTAAGTACATAGCCAAGAGAAGGATCGAACACATCATCATTTTCCATTTTGTACTCAAACACTCTTGTACTCTTCAGAAGGTATTGAGCCAAACATATCTTAATTAGATCGTGTATCTGTTGACAACTTTTATTGATTCACTTGTGTTATTAATCAATCTCTAGCTCACATCATAGATGATCGGATAGAATGGCAAATTACAAACAATAGGATCACAAGGAAAAAAGATAACTCAGAACTGAAATTCTTTATTAATTATTAATCAAAACACATCCCCAAATAATGAAAAATGAGATCCTCATAAGGAGGATTAGATCAGCATACATTTATAACCCTAAAATATCATAACTTAGTAGGAAAAAAAATCCACAATCTATTATCGAAATCAAAACTCAAAAAAAAAAAATTCTTCGTAAATAAAAAATAGAAAAAAACCTGTTTTGAGGCCCTAAATGATCTTGAATATCCGAAAACACCAGACGTCATGGCGAAGCGATGATTTTTCTTTATCGACCCATTTTCCATTTCTGTGCAAATTTCGTCCACTTCCTAGCAGTTGGATCACTTCGACAGAGTTGGTGTTGATGTCATCATACATCGATTCCTACTAGTGATGACCTTATCAAGCCATGCATCAACACTTGTTCCACCTGCATCATCATCATCCCCCTCTCAAAAAGGACTTGGCATCGTGCCTGCTTCATCACCAGGTACGCCAAAAGTGACTTAGAAATTTGACACCTCAATATGAAGTAAGCGTCTTTAGAATTCCATTCAGCTTGACAGTCTCAGAAAAAATATAAAAGAGCCACCTGCTCGCATCAAACGTCTTGGAGCAGGGCACAAAATGATCCATTTTTAAAACTCGGTCAACCACCACCATAATCGAGTCCTTTTATCACTGAGCATGAGGTAAACCTATGACAAAATCCAAACTCACATCTTCCCATGGAGCAGTAGGAATGAGAAGAGGGGTATATAACCTAACATTGCTTCCATGAGTTTTCACCAAATGACACACCCGACACCTTGCAATTACCTTGTTAACATCGTTCTGTAAACGAGGCCAATAAAACAGGGTTCAGATCAAAGCAAAGTTTTATCACGGCCAAAATGTCCAGCGAGTCCACCGGAATGAATCTTGAGTATAATGGTATCCCTTAATGAACTCATTGGAATACGAAGGCGATTCCCTTTAAAAAGGTAACCCTTGAGGGTAGAGAAGTCCTTATAAGAACCCGAAACACAATTTCTCCATATGTCACGGAAATCAAGATCATTGGGATACAAATTATGAAATGCCTCGAACCCCTACATGCTTATTTTCATGCCTGTAACTTGTAAACGACAACAAATCAAAGCATCAACAACTTGATTGTGTGACATTAAGCAAATAAATTTTAAAAAATTAATTAATAATAACAACAACTATAAATAACGTTAAACCATATATTACATTTAATTTTATTCATGTATAACTCACGGGTTGAAGTCACTCAAACGATGGATATTATGATGTTATAATAGATGTATATATTATCCTATAATTCAAAAGAGTCAATATATTATATCAATTTAGTATACAAATTATTATTGCAAATTTAACAACAACGTTATTGTCATATTAAAAAAAAACATATATTTGTAAATACTTCAACTATATAGGTGTTTCTACACAAATATATCATATCATACTATACTATAAATGAAGCGTTTTTCCTTTCACATCATCGATTTGAAACCCCCAACTCTTCATATTTCCACATAATATACTTGATATGTTAACTTAAATATGTTGTTAATTATAAACATCGTCATAAATAAAAGTCTATTTGAATTATCAATATGATATAGTTAATTTGTTGACTTCAATATAAGGTTAAATGCATAAAATATATTAATATATAAAATAAACTTCAAATATAGTGTAAAATTTAAAATGTAAATTAAAATATCGAATAAAGTTTAAAAAAATCAACTTATATGTTATAAAATAGTTAAAAGAAGATTATTAAATACGATAAAGGTAAAATAAGCTAAATCTAAACTATTTTTTATAATAAAAAAATTCAATTTAAGTTGTTTTCAATTCAATTTATAATAATAATAATAATAATAATAATAATAATAATAGATAGATAGATAGATAGATAGATAGATAGATAGATAGAATAACATAAAGTTATAAATTAAATTATGTTATATTACAAACAATGTTCATAGTTTAAATAATCATCATGATAAAATTAAAACATCGTCAAAAAATTTTGAAATTTGATAAATCATAACAATATTTAATTAAAATAGTTGAGAAATAATTAATATTATACACACATAAATTCCAATATAAACCATTAAATGATTTGATTTTAATAAGTGTTATTTTATCTATTAGTCAAATTAATTATAATATTACATCAGTTAAATGTAATAATTGTTATCTTATGGCTAATATAAATAACATAAATATATTCAATATCATATAATTATAAAAAGTTTAATATCATAATTTATTCCGTGCAACGCATGGATATTCGTTTGAAACTCCCATCTATTTTTCCTTTCACCACGTTCATTAGAAACTCACATGACTTTTCAATTTCTTTCTAATAATAGTTATAATTTGGTTAACTAGGTTAAATAAATATCAAATTTAAAATGTAATCATATATAAATTAAATTTCAATATTATAATAATATATTTACTTCTACTAATAAAGTTATGTTTTCTAACTTATAATATATTATACTTAATTTATTAGTTTTAATACATTTTTGGATGTAAACTATTATCATTTTAAAGATACACTTTTGGAGCAATTTGTATAAAATACTTCAATTATGAATTTAAATACAACATTACATGATCAACTTAAATATAAATTTTAGTTTAACTTAATAAACCCAAAGAATATTTTGTAAATAGTTAAAAGTGATAAATTGTAATGTCTTTCTGATAATGATTACAATTTGATTAATAAGGTTAAATAAATATCAAAACTAAAGTGTAACCATAAAAAAACTAAATTTTAATATTAAAATAATATCTTTACTTCTACTTATAAAGTTATGTCATTCACTTTTAGCAAATTATACTTAATTTATAAGATTTAATATGTTGTTGTATGTAAACAATTATCAGTTTAAAGTTACAACTTTTAAACAGTTTGGACAAAATACTTAAATTGTTAATTTAAATATAACATTACAGTGTCAACTTAAATATAAATATCAGTTCCACTTAAAAAACTCAATGAATATTTTGTGAATAGTTAAAAGTGATAAATTATGGTGCCAAATGAAAAAACTAAATTGTAATATTACTTTTACTAAAATATTACCTAAATATATTTTTTAATCATTAAATGTTTTCAAATAAGTATCTTAAAATAACATACAATAACAACAATTAAAAATAACTTTATATAAATGATTATAATGTTACCTTTAAAATAAAAAAAAATAAAAAACAATGTTTTGATGTTTTAAATAATTATAAGGGTTTAGGTCATTTTTGGTCACTTAACTTTTGGTTTTTTTTCTCCTTTGGTCACTTCACTATTTTTAAGTTTTAAAAGGTCATCAAACTTTTGATTTTGTACTCATTTAGTCACTTAACTTTTGATTTGGTCACATTTAGTCATCCAAATTTTATATTTGTGCTCATTTAGTCACCTAACTTTTAAAATTATGCTCATTTAATCATTAAGGTTTTATAAAAATTTAAAAGTTTAATGACTAAATGAACACAATTTTAAAAGTTTGGTGACTAAATGTGACCAAAACAAAAGTTAAGTGACTAAATGAGTACAAAGCCAAAAGTTTGATGACCTTTTAAAACTTAAAAGAGTTAAGTGACCAAATGAGCACAAAACCAAAAGTTAAGTGACCAAAAATGACCTAAATGAAAAAAATTAAAACATTAAGTAAAAAAATTAAAAAAAAAAAAAGTAATTAACAATTACATGAACTATAAATAACAATAAACCATATATTATATTTAATTTTATTCATGAGTACAATTATAATATATGTATATATTATCATATAATTCAAGATAATCAATATATTATATCAATTTACTATATGTAATATTATATCAAATTTGACAGCAATGTTATTGTCACATTTAAAAAAACATATATTTGTAAGGATGTCAACTATATATGTTTTTCTATGTAACCCATGATCATTCACCTAATCAATATCATTATCATATCATCTTATTATATACTTATAAAGGAAGCATTTTTCGTTGCACTACATTCGTTTGAAACTCTCATTTATTTTTTCTTTCACCACATTCATTTGAAACTCCCATGACTATTCAATTTCTTTCTAATAATAGTTATAATTTGGTTAACTAGGTTAAATAAATATCAAACCTAAAATTTAATCATATACGAATTAAATTTCAACATTAAAATAATATATTTACTTCTACCAATAAAGTTATGTTTTTTAACTTATAACATATTATACTTAATTTGTAAGTTTTAAAACATTATTGGATCTAAACTATTATTATTTTAAAGATACAATTTTGGAACAATTTGTATAAAATACTTAAATTATTAATTTAAATACAACATTACAGGTCAACTTAAATATAAATTTTAGTTTAAATTAAAAACACAAAAATTATTTTGTAAATAGTTAAAAGTGATCAATTGTAGTGTCTTTCTAATAATGATTATAAGTTGGTTCATAATGTTAAATAAATATCAAACCTAAAGTATAATCATAATTAAGCTAAATTTCAATTTTATAATAATATCTTTACTTCTGTTTGTAAAGTTATGTCTTTAAATTTTCACATATTATATTTAATTTATTACATTTAATATGATGTTAAATGTAAACCATTGTCAGTTTAAAACTACAACTTTTGAACAATTTGAACGAAATACTTAAATTGTGAACATAAATATATAATTACAATGTCAACTTAAATATAAATTTTAGTTCCACTTAAAAATTAAAGAATATTTTGTAAATAGTTAAAAGTGATCAATTATAGTGATAAATGCAAAAACTAAATTGTAATATCAATTTAACTAAAATATTTCCTAATGATATTTTTATAATCATTAAAAGTTTTCAAATACGTAGCTTAAAATAACTTATAATAACAATAGTTAAAAACAACTCTATATAAATGATTATATTCTTACGTTTAAAATCAAAAAATAATATTTGATGTTTTAAATAATTATAATGATAGAAAATATAACATTAAGCAAATAAATTTTAAAAAATTAGTAAACAATAACAACTATAAATAATATTAAACCTTAAATTATATTTAATGTTATTCATGTGTAACTCGCGGGTAGAAGTCATTCAAACAATTAAGATTATAAAGTTATAATAGATGTGTATATTATCATATAATTCAAAACAATCAATATATTATATCAATTTATTATACAAATTATTATATCAAATTTAACAATGTTATTGTTATATTTAAAAAAAAAAAAACATATATTTGTAAAGACTTAAACTATATAAGTGTTTCTGCGCATTACAATGTCAACTTAAATATAAATTTAAGTTCCACTAAAAACGTTATTATTATATTTAAAAGGAAAACATATATTTGTAATGACTTCAACTTTATAGATGTTTATGTGCAACGCGATAGCATTCGCCTAGTATATTTATAAAATAGACATATTTAAAACATCATATTTATTTGAAACTACCATGACTTTTCGACTTCTTTATGATAATGATTATAAATTTGTTAATTATCTTTAATACATGCAAAAACTAAAATTTAATATTAAATTAACTAAAATTGAATGTTAAACTAACATCTTTTACTTATACTTATGAAATTATTTTAACTTTCAACATATTATAATCAACTTATTAGTTTGGATACGTTGTTGAATGAGAATTATTGTTAGTTTAAAGTCACAACAGTGAATAGTATAGAATATTTCAATTATTAATTTAAATATAGCGTTAAAGGGATCATTTAAGTTCAAATTTCAATTAAAATTAAAACAAAATCCTAAATTATAATCACAATTTAACTAAAATATATCCTAAATGTATTTTTATAATCGTTAAAAGTTATCAAATAAGTAACTTAATATAACTTACAATAACAATAGTTAAAAATAACTCTATATAAATTATTATATTGTTACCTTTAAAATCAAAAAAATAATGTTTGATGTTTTAAATAATATGATGATAGAAATTAAAACATTAAGCAAAGAAAGTTTAAAAAACTTAATTAACAATAAAAACAACTGTAAACAACATTAAACCGTATATTATATTTAGTTGTCTTCATGTGTACCTCACGAGTAGAAATCATTCAAACAATTTAGATTTTGAAGTTATAATAGATGTATATATTATCATATAATTCAAAATAATCAATATCTTATATAAATTCAGTGTAAAAATTACTACATAAAATTTAACAAAAACGTTATTGTTATATTTAAAATGAAAAAATATATTTTTAAAGACTTCAACTATATAGATGTTTTTGTGCAACGCGCGGGCATTTGCCTAGTCATACTATATTATAAAGGAAGCATTTTCCCTTTCACAACATTCATTTGAAACTCTCATGCATTTTTCCATTCACCACATTCATTTAAAACTCCCATGAATTTTCAATTTTTTTCCAATAATAATTATAAGTTGGTTAATAAGGTTAAATAAATATCAAACCTAAAGTGTAATCATTTATAAACTAAATTTCAATATTAAAATAATATCTTTACTTCCACTTATAAAATATAAAGTTATGTTTTGTTAACTTTTAACATATTATACTTAATTTATTAGTTTTAATATATTGTTAGATGTAAACCATTATCATTTTAAAGATACAATTTTGGAACAATTTGTATAAAATATTGAACTTATTAATTTGAATATAACATAATAGGATCAACTTAAATATAACTTTTAGTTAAACTTAAACAACCCAAAGAATATTTTATAAATAGTTAAAAGTGATTAACTGTAGTTTCCTTCTAATAAAACATTAAACAAATAAATTTAAAAAAATTAATTAACAATAAAAGTTATAAATAACATTAAACCATATATTATATTTAATTTTATTCTGGTGTAACTCGCGGTTAGAAATCATTCAAACGATTAAGATTATGCATTTATAATAGATGTATATATTATCATATAATTAAATATAATCAATATATTTTATCCGTTTAATATATATAAATTATTATATCAAATTTAACAATAACATTATTGTTATATTTCAAAAAAAAAAAAAAAAAAAAAAAAAAAAAAAAACATATATTTGTAAACACTTCAATTATATAGGTGTTTCTGCACAACGCGCGGGCATTCGCCTAGAATATGATATATATATATATATATATATATATATATATATATATATATATATATATATATATATATACATATATATATATATATATATATATATATATATATATATATAAGTGATCATATTATATTTAATTTTATTCATGTATAACTCGCGAGTATAGTTATTCAAATTATTGAGATTATACAATTATAATAGATGTATATATTATCATATAATTCAAAGTAATCAGTATATTATATCAATTTAATATATAAATTATTATATCAAAGTTAACAACGTTATTGTTATATTAAAAAAAACATATATTTGTAAAGACTTCTACTATATAGGTGTATCTGCGCAATGCGCGAGCATTCGCCTAGTATACTTATAAAGGAAACATTTTTTTGTTTCACCACATTCATTTGAAACTCCCATGCATTTTTCCTTTCACCACATTCATTTGAAACTCTCATGACTTTTCAATTATTTTTTAATAGTTATTATAAGTTAGTTAATAAGGTTAAATAAATACCAAAACCAAAGTGTAATCATATATAACCTAAATTTCAATATTAAAATAATATATTTACTTTTATTTATAAAGTTATATTTTTTTAACTATTAACATATTATACTTAATTGATTAGTTTTAATATATTGTTGCATGTAAACCCTTATCATTGTAAAGATATAATTTTGGAACAATTTGTATAAAATACTTAAAGTAATAATTTAAATATAACAGTACAAGGTCACTATAAATGTAAGTTTTAGTTTAACTTAAACAACCAAAAAAAATATTTTGTAAATAGTTAAAAGTGATAAATTGTAGTGTTTTTCTATCAATGATTATAAGTTGGTTAATAAGGTTAAATAAATATCAAACTTAACATGTAATCATAAACAAACTAAATTTCAATTTTAAAACAATATGTTTACTTCTAATTATAAAGTTACATTTTTAACTTTTAACATATTATACTTAATTTATTGGATTTAACATGTTGTTATATATAAACCATTATCAGTTTAAAGCTACAACTTTTGAACAGTTTGAACAAAGTACTTAAATTGTTAATTTAAATATAACATTACAGTGTCAACTTAAATATAAATTTCCGTTCCACTTAAAAAACCAGAAAAGTTTGGT
The DNA here is from genome assembly GCF_052625555.1 of Lactuca saligna. Lineage (NCBI taxonomy): Eukaryota > Viridiplantae > Streptophyta > Magnoliopsida > Asterales > Asteraceae > Lactuca > Lactuca saligna. The sequence goes on from NC_136425.1 coordinate 107,944,609, forward strand.
AAATATTTAAAAGTGATAAATTGTAGGGATAAATGCAAAAACTTAATTGTAATCTAAATTTAACTAAAATGTTCCCTAAAGATATTTTTATAATCTCTAAAAGTTTTCAAATAAGTAGCTTAAAATAACTTACAATAACAATAGTTAAAAATAACTATATATACATGATTATATTGTTACCTTTAAAATCAAAAACAATGTTTAATGCTTTAAATAATTATAATGATAAAAATTAAAACACTAAGAAAATAAATTTTAAAAAGTTAATTAACAATAACAACAACTATAAATAACATTAAACCATATATTATATTTAATTTTGTTCATGTGTAACTCGCGGATATAAGTCATTCAAATGATAAAGTGTCACAACTAGCATTTTGCTAGGAAACTCTATTCTCATGTAAACATAATCTATTATAAGGCATGTACTCTAAGTGAAAATCATACTCTATGCTTAACTAAAACCATCAATTTGAATCAAAACTCTTCATTTAAGTTCAAAACACAATACAATACATCTCATATTGATTGAAAACCCTAGAAATTCCGATTCAAGTTAATACGGACTAGGATTCTCTTATTGGGCCTAATGGACCAATAAACTTTCAATTGGACTACTTTGGGCCTAGGAACCCTATTTGGGCTCAAATTGGACCTACCTCCATGACATTAGGTTTTTTTGGGGTATATAGGCTTAGAATGATCCATCTTATTTCTAATGTGCCATGATGGGCCATAATTAGTTTCATAAGCCTAAATGGGCCGTAAACTACATCCTTGAGTACCATTGGGCTGTGCACCCTCATAAAGGCCCAATGGGCCGAATAATATTATTTTGAGCCACATGATTTCGAACTAGGTCACGGAATGGCTCAAACTATATCACTTCCTTTTTCTCCTAGCTTATTCTCGGCACAATTAAATCAAAAAAGAAAAAAAAAAGAAAAGGTTTAATTTGCAAGTGCCACCTCAATGTTGTATGGTGGTCACCCATGCACAATAACCACCATACAACAAGGTAAGTCCCATGTATATATGCAAGTTTTCTCTCTCCCTCTCCCCTCTTCAAACTCACGATCATAAGGCCTCCCCACCACAACTCCTCATTTTCAAACTCAACATTTTCTCTCATCTTTTCCTCTTAAATTTCATGAGTTGTGTGGGTATTTCAAGAAGAATTCATAAAAAAAACTCTTCCATTTTGGTAAGCTACTCTTACCAAAAAAAGATTAACTTCAAGTTACACCTTAAATCTCTTCTTAACCCACATTATTTTATGATCCATGCTCTTGGAGCACCTTAGAGCTCGAAAATCATATCAAGTTCACACCTAGGGCCAAGATTTTCTCATCTCATCACCAAAAACCAAACATCAAAGAAAAGTGAGTTCATACCCCTTGTTTTTCAGTTTTACTATGTTTAAAGGGAGGATACAAGCTGCTTATGTGCTAGATCTATGTATTTGTGCATGCTTATGTGTGTTTTCTAAGTTATATGTTGTGATTATGTGAAGAACTTCATAGATCTCGGCAATATATGTAAACTAAGACACTTTATGCAACTTACCATGAAGATGAAAGTGTTAAACATGTTAAAGATGTTGAAAACCAAATTTTTTTTTTTTTTGTAAAGGGACCATTTTTGTCAAATAAACAAAACGGAATGGATTTTTATGAAACTTATGGTTTTACGTGGACTAAAAGAGTCATGTATACATAAAACGGTTCTTTATGATAATCATAGTTTTAAAAGGGTTAATAGTGTTAAAATTTCATATGATGGGCCTTAATGTGGGCATTCACGGTTTGTTTGGGCTTAAATTGAGAAATTTATGATTTTTATGGATTAAATTGTCATTTAAAGTTTGAGCCAAAAATGTAAATTATATATAATAGGCTGAAATTGTAAACTTTAATGATAATGGGCCGAAAACTTTAATTTATATTTACTTGGGCCGAAAACTTTAATTTATATTTACTTGGGCCGAAAATGTCATTTGTATCTAAAAAGGGCTGAAAATGTAAATTATATATATAATAGGCCGATATTGTTGATTCTTATAATAATGACCCGAAAACTTTAATTTATATTTACTTAGGCCAAAAATGTCAACTTATATACAACTGGGCCGAAGATGTCAATTTTCATGATATCTGGCGAAAAATATCACTATTACAAAAATTAGGCCTTTATGTTATTTTGGTAACCACTCAAACAAAAACCAACAACATAATAGCAAACGGACTAAATACATTGATTACATGCTTATTGGGCCTAATACTTACCTTACATGTTTATTGGGCCTTAAGGGTCCATTTACATGCTTGTTAGGTCCGGAATGTGCAACACATGCTTATTGGGCCTATACTATGCATTACATGTTTATTGGGCCTTAGTGGTCCTCCTACATGTCCATTGGGCCTCGTACATTCACACACATACTCATTGTACTTTTCAAACATAAAACGTACTCATAAAAACATTATACATAACATGATACCATATTCGCGTGAACACAGTTAAGGATCTAGTGAGACATGTCGGTTGACACCTTTAGAGTGTACGATCATAGCCTGTAGTTATAACTAGAGTCTCCTGGGGGGAGATCGAGAGTTTGTGTATAGATCTATACGGGGTGACACACCACACCTGAGTTGTTCGCTATAGTTAGACTAGGTCAGTCTAGGGTGACAAACCTTACATTAACAACTTGTGTTCTCAGGGAAGTGTTAAGCAGAAAGGTCTTGAAGAACATGTGGAATTTGTTAAATTTTTGTTATCATCATACATTGAATATTTTGGCATGTAACTTATGATATTATACTTGATGTAAACAATGTTCGTTGTATTTTGATTTGTATGATGATGGTGTTGTCTTGTTTCAGTTATATACATTGTGATGATATTACAAGATGAAGTCACGCACAAGCCCACAGATGTTTTTGTAATCTGGTTCGGGGGTGTGACATTAAGATTATGCAATTATAATTGTAACATACACATTTTGTAATCGTGTTTTATGTAAATAATATTATGAAATATTATGTGAATTTGAATGTCGAGTTCTAACAGATAGTTTTTACTAGAAATGAAGTAAAACTATGTTTAGAACCACTCATAAAATATTGGAAGTCTTATGAGATTCCAATTGAAAGCCAAATAGTGAAATATAGCAAAAATATAAAATTTGAAATAAGTAAAATTTTATTATTGAAAGTTGTAGATAATCTCGTTAGAAACATTTAGGCGAAAACCTCATCGAAATCTGAGTTATAACGAAGAAGTTATGACCAATCGAAGATCCGCGACAAACTGGCACGACGCCGAATGACGTAAAAAGTGAGTTGTTGATAAACTACCTTTTAGCCTTAGTAATCTAAATGAAAGTTGTAGTATTCGTTAAAACGAGAAGTTCGATAGAAAGAACGCCAAAATCTGACTTCGTATGAGGAAGTTATGATTTTTCAAAGTTTCAGCTTAGTAGTAGACAACTAAAAACTTGAATTTTAGATCTAGTTATTTTCAGCCGAGACAACCTAAACGTGAATTGAAGGTATTGTCGTTAGTAGTACCACGGTAAAAATTCTGACGAAAATTGACGTCGGATGATGAAGTTATGAATTTTTGACAGATTTTCCTGTCCTGGTCTGTTAAAAATAATAATATTAAAATTAAAGTGAAAAATTAGCCGACGAAGTCTAAACGAAAGTTGTAGAGCATAATTTTAGCTACGCTTGCATATAAAGAACGTCAAAAATGGAGCTCGTGTGCGAAAGTTATGTAATATATAACACTTTAAAATAGTCGGTTTGTATCCAGTAGTGTGTAACCTCTTTATCAATGTAAAATATTGTTTTTATGAATATGCAAGTAGTATGTTTTGGAGTAACTATATTGTCAAGTATGAAAGTTTGGGTCTTTCATAAAGATAAAGTTAAGGTCTTTCAATCATGGTATCAGAGCAATAGTTTGAGTGAACTAAATTCCACAGATTGGTATTTAGACTTAAACTATTGGAAGTTCAATATATGAACTTAATCATTGTAAGTATATGGATACAAACCATAGGAAATATATATAAGTAAAAGTATTAGGTAATAATATACCCTAATATTCTAAAATACAATGTTACCCCATATTGCAGAACAATGGCTGAACTGATTAGTAGCCATACCCCTGAGGTTGGTGGAGGTCCTCAACCCGAGGAAGTGAATACTCCAGTATCTCCTCGTGAGGAGCGACTCTTGGGTAAAATTATCGGTGTTATTCTACAGAATCTTGAAGAACACAAAAAGAATGGTGATAAGGGAAAAGAGAAAGCCACTGGAGAATCTTCAAAAGGAAAGGTGAAGCGTCCCTCGTTCAAAGATTTCAAGAGTAGTGGTGCTACAGAGTTTTCCGGTGTTCTCAATCCCATTATTGTTCTTAGTTGGATCCAGAACACAGTGAAAGTGTTTCGTATTTCTCATGTGGATAATGAAGATACGGCTAATTATTCTTCTATAATGTTCATCGGAGAAGCCTTGGTCTGGTGGGAAGCAACATATGAAGCTCTCAATGGGTTTGACCAGGAGAATTTAGCCTGGGAAATGTTTAAAACTCGTTTGCTAGAGAAGTATTGTCCTCTTGATATAAGGAGGAGATTGGAGAAGGAATTCCTTGAGCTTAAACACGGAGGAATTACTGTGAATGAGTATGAAACTCAGTTTAAGCAAAGAGCAAGGTTTGCTACAAAGTATATTCCAACTAAAGACGAGAAAATTCAGTTATTCATGGAGGGACTACAACATGAAATCCATGATTTCGTTGCCAATCGAGAAGTTCTGTCATTCGATAAAGCCGTTGAATATGCTTAAATACGTAATCATGACTTAGAAATACGTGGTACCACTTTTACTGCTCCGAAGCATCCACGTGCTGAAAGAACTATTCTTGTTCCTTCTTTTCTACCAGCTCAATCCGTTCGGACTAAACTTGGTAATCAAGTTCAAACTCAAAATGCCTCTCGTGGATGCGGTAGATCACAATCATTTTCTATTCAATCGCCTTCATGTCGTATTTGTGGAAGTAATCATCCGGACCAATGCAAAATTGATAAGGAATCCATTGTCTGTTATGGATGTGGAGAAAAGGGTCATATAAAGCTAGCCTCCCCAAGAAAGGATGTTACTTGCTATGCATGTGGTATTACTAGCCACAAGAAGCGTTTTTGCCCTACTCTTACTAGTAAGATGATGGGAAGTCAAGCTTCTGTTCAACAACCGGCAAGAAATCAAGTCCATGTTCAACAATCAAAGGGTACTCCAACTAAAAAGGAGGAGGTGCCAAAAGCTAAGGGTCGTGCATTCCAGATTACCTTAGAGGAGGCACGCGAGGGCCTGAATGTTGTGATGGGTACATTTCTTATCAACTCTAGACCTCCCACATCTTATTTGATTCTGGTGCCTCAGATTCGTTTGTGTCTTATGAATTTGCGCATTACTTTCAAATTGATTGCTTTGTACTCGTGCAACCATTTCACGTAGATATTGCGGGAAGTATATCATTACTTGCTGACAAAGTCTATAGGGATTGTGTTATAGAAATTGAAGGCTATAGTTTTCTTGCTAACCTAATCCCTATCTCGTTGCCCAACTTTGACATTATTCTCGACATGGATTGGTTATCAAAGAACCACACAGAACTCTTGTGCTATGAAAAGATAGTACGCATTCCTATTTAAGGGGAGAATCCTATCTATGTCTACGGTGAATAGAGACTCTTAAAAATAATCTCTTTCCTTAAAGCTCGTAAATTCATATCGAACGGGTGTTCTATCTATCTGGCCTACACAGTTGATGTCTCAAAAAAGGAGAAGAAAATTGTTAATGATGTTCTCATTGTTAACGAATATCCTGATGTTTTCCCTGATGACTTGCCTGGCCTTCCTCCGGATAGGCAAGTAGAATTCCGAATTGACCTTGTGCCTGGTGTTGCTCCGAAATTCGTTGTTTCTTGCGTCTTACAGGATATTACCGGAGATTCATTAAAGACTTTTCTCGTATAGCCGTATCTCTCATGAGTCTTACACGGAAGGAAGTGAAGTTCGAATGGGGTGAAGCCTAAGAAAAAGCTTTCTCAACTCTAAAAGATCTTTTGACTCATGATCCAATCTTATCACTCCGAGAAGGTGATGATGATTTCTCTATATATAGCGATTTTTCAAGATTAGGACTCAGTTGTGTGTTGATGCAACATGGAAAAGTGATAGCCTATGCCTCAAGACAACTGAAAGATTATGAAAATAATCATCCCACTCATGATCTCGAACTCGCTGCAGTGGTATTTGCCTTTACCGACCACAAAAGTCTCAAGTACATATTTAGTCAGCAAACTTTGAATATGAGACAACAACGAACTATGGAGCTGATCAAAGATTATGATTGTGAAATCCTATATCATCCTGGAAAAGCCAATGTAGTTGCCGATGCACTTAGCAGAAAGGTTTAACTCAATAGTATGTGCTATGCTATTACTCATACTATACTAAAATTCACTGTTTTAGATGAATTATAGAAATGGCAAGAAGACGCCCTAAAGCCAGAAAATGTGAAGAAAGAAGGGATGATACATTATAATGATGCTTTACTTGATGATCCACAAGGATTAAAAGTATTCAAGAATCGGCTGTAGATTCCAAAGATTGGTGGATTGAGACAGAAGATTTTAGATGAAGCCCATAAATCTAAACTGTCAATCCATCCTGGTACAAGTAAAATGTACTATGATGTAAGAGCTGATTATTGGTGGCCTAGATTAAAGAGAGACATTGGAAGATATGTACATGAATGCTTAGTATGCTTACAAGTCAAAGCAGAGCACCAAAATTCTTATGGAACCCCAGAAAGTCTTAGTGTTCCTATATGGAAATAGGAAGAACTTTCCATGGATTTCATTACCAATTTGCCAAAGACTGCTAGACAGCATGATAGCATTTGGTTAATCGTCGACCGCCTGACTAAAAGCGCTCATTTTCTTGCAATGCATGAAACGGATCCAATGGAGAAATACGCACCAGTATACTTGGAAGAAATTGTTGCAAGACACGGTGTGCCACTAAATATCATTACCGATTGTGATACTCGCTTCACTTCTCACTTTTGGGTGAGTATGCAACGTGAATTAGGATCTCGAGTTGCTCTCAGCATAGTTTATCATCCCCATACAGATGGTCAGACGGAGAGAACAATCTAAACAGTAGAAGATATGCTTCGTGCATGTGTTTTGGAGTTCGATGGTAACTGGGATAAATACTTACCTCTTGTCGAATTCTCATATAATAACAGTTACCACGCTTCAATCAAAATGCCACCACATGAGGCATCAAAATGCTACCACCGACAAGATTCAAATTGTACGAGAAAGAATGAAAGCGGCCCAGGATCAACAGAATTCCTATACAGAAAAAAGGAGACGACCCAAAGAATTCCAGATGGCTGATTTCGTAATGCTAAAAGTATCCCTGTAGATAGGCATGATGCGATTTGGGAAGAAAGGAAAAATAAGCCCTAGATTTATTGGTCCTTTCAAAATCATCCAAAGAATTGGAAAGCAAGCATACCGTTTAGAATTTCCTGAAGATTTGGCAGGTATTCATGATGTGTTTCGTGTGAGCTATCTGTGCAAATGCTTGAGCATCAATGATGAGACAGTTCCATTATCCGAGGTTAAATTGGATACTAAGTTAAGATATGTAGAAGAGCCGGAAGAGATCGTGAATGCAAGAACAACTAATCTACGTAATAAAAAAAGTAGAGTTGGTGCTTGTCAAGTGGAAACACCATCGAGGCCCAAATTATATTTAGGAAAATAAGAATGAGACAAGAGCAAAATATCCCCATTTATTTTAATCGATGTAATTTCGGGGACGAAATCCTCAACATGAGGAGGTATTTATAACATACACGTTTTGAAATCATGTTTTAAGTAATTAATATTATGAAATATTATGTGAATTTGAATTTTGAGTTCTAATAGACAGTTTTTACTAGAAATGAAGTAAAACTATGTTTAGAATAACTCATCAAATATTGGAAGTCTTATGAGATTGCAATTAAAAGCCAAATAGTGAAATATAGAGAAAATATAAAATTTGAAATAAGTAAAATTTTATTATTGAAATTTGTAGATAATCTCGTTAGAAACATTTTGGCGAAAACCTCATCGAAATCCGAGTTATAACGAAGAAGTTATGATCAATCGAAGATCCGCGACAAAACCGGCACGGCGCCGAATGATGTAAAAAGTGATTCTTTGATAAACTACTTTTTAGCCTTAGTAATCTAAATGAAAGTCGTAGTATTCGTTAATCCGAGAAGTTCGATAAAAATAATACCAACATCTGACTTCGTATGAGGAAGTTATGATTTTTCGAAGTTTCAGCTTAGCGGTAGACAGCTAAAAACTCGAATTTTAAATCGAGTGATTTTTAGCCGACACAACCTAAACTAGAATTGAAGGTCTCATCATTAGTAGTACAATGGTAAAAATTCTGCACGGACGTCAGATGAAGAAGTTATGAATTTGTAACGGATTTTCCTGTCCCGGTCTGTTAAAAATAATAATATTAAAATTAAAGTAAAAAATTAGCCAACAAAGTCTAAACGAAAGTTGTAGAGCATAATTTTAGCTACGCATGCATATAAAGAACGTCAACAACAGAGCTCGTATGCGAAAGTTATGTAATATATAACACTTTAAAATAGTTGGTTTGTATCTAGTAGTTTGTAACCTCTTTATCAATGTAATATATTATTTTTATGAATATTCAAGTAGCATGTTTTGGAGTAACTATATTGTCAAGTATGAAAGTTTTGGTCTTTGAAAAATACGAAAGTTAGGGTCTTCCAATAATAGATCTATATATTATCATATAATGGAAAATAATCAATATATTATATCAAGTACTACGAATTATTATATCAAATTTAACAAAAACTTTGTTGTTATATTTAAGAAAACAAATATTTGTAAACATTTCAACTATAAAGGTGTTTATGCACAACGCACGAGCATTCGGCTAACCATTATCATTATTATTATCATTATATACTTATAAAAGAAGCATTTTTCATTTCACCATATTCATTTGAAACTCTCATTCATTTTTCCTTTTACCACATTCATTTGAAACTCCCATGACTTTTCAATTTCTTTCTAATAATGATTATAAGTTGGTTGATAAGGTTAAATAAATATAAAACCTAAAGCATACTCATATATAAACTAAATTTCAATATTAAAAGAATATATTTTCTTCTACTTATAAAGTTATGTTTTAAACATTTAACACATTATATTAAATTTATTAGGTCTAATATGTTGTTATATGTAAAACATTATCATTTTAAAGCTACAACTTTTGAACAATTTGTATAACATACTTAAATTGTTAATTTAAATATAACCTTACACGATCAACTTAAATAGAAATTTTAGTTCAACTTAAACATCTTAAATAATATTTTGTAAATAGTTAAAAGTGATAAATTGTAGTGTCTTTCTAATAATGATTATAAGTTGGTTAATAAGTTTAAATAAGTATCAAACCTAAAGTGTAATCATAAATAAACTAAATTTCAATTTTAAAATAATATCTTTACTTCTACTTATAAAGTTATGTCTTTAACTTTTAACATATTATACTTAATTTATTAGATTGAATCTGTTGTTTTACATAAACCATTATCAGTTTAAAGCTACAACTTTTGAACAGTTTGGACAAAATATTTAAATTGTTAATTTATATATAACGTTACAGGTTCAACTTGAATATAATTTTCAGTTCCACTTAAAAAACCGAACGAATATTTTATGAATAATTAAAAGTGATAAATTTTAGTATGTTGTTATATTTAAACCATTATCAGTTTAAAGCTACAACTTTTGAACAGTTTGAACAAAATACTTAAATTGTTAAATTAAATATAAATTAATATAAATTGTTAACTTAAATTGAACAGTTTGGACAAAATACTTAAAATGTCTAATATAGGAAGAATACATGCAACAACAACGACGAAATTGTTGTCATTGGGAAGAACGATAGGAAAATCTTAAACAAACAACCACAAAATCAAAATTGAAACAACAAATGGCCAATTTATGGATGCAAATTGAAAGATGAACGGAACAAATGATCAAGGAAGCAGGTATCTGGGGCATAGGGGAGCTGCTGCTTTTCTTCTCTTTCCTGTCTTCTACTCTCAATATGTGCATCTATATCGATCTGTATTTGCCGATTTCATATGGAGAAATTAATAAGCCCTAATAGCAAAACGAAACGAACCAGAGATTATTAGCACAAATTGGATGCAAGAAAAATTAACTTTTGATTTCCACTAAATCTATCTCAGTCACATATGTAATTAGGATTCGACGAACCCAAACAGAAATAGAAACATTGGGTCTAAATTCAAACTCAAAACCATAAATACATTTTTCGGCGTTTGGTGTGGCCATTGTTCAAGGAAAAAATTGTAGTTTCAATGGTGATTATTGCCCTAGAAATTGATATTAACATGGCTCAACACAAATACACCGACTGACACAGCAGACCCTAGAACAAATAGCGCGACAACCCTAAATCGAAGTAAAAGAACAGAAACAAAACAAATAAAAACCAACAAATAAACACCTTAAGAATATGCATCCGACAGAGTAGAGAAATGGAAGAATGGGATCACAGTATCCAAGGCTCCAAGAAGAAAGGGCGAAAGATCGCGTGGGAGAAAAATACATACATATAAGAACGTGAGCCAGAAGTCGATGGTAAAAATTGGAGCCGATAAGGGGGTGATGTAGGATCACCTAGGTGAATGAAGCGTACGTCAAAATCAGCGATCGATCGACGGGGGTGATGGAAGATCACCAAGGTCAGTGAAGCGAACGCTAAAGGGAGCAGTCAACAAAGCGTTGACTGGTTTTCGTATTAACAATGGAGAAAGCAAGCATTAGGCAGTGGTGGTGAGAATGAAGCTGTGAAAAAGCTGATCGACATATTTGAGCGGGGAAGCGGTTAACCAAAGAACAGTGGACAGTAACCGGATGAATAGTACCCAGGGTTTGTACTGTTCCTAACTTTGAACATTTTTAATATATATATATATATATATATATATATATATATATATATATATATATATATATTAATAACAACAACTATATAACATTAAACCATATATTACTTTATGTTTTCATTCATGGGTAACCCGTGGGTAGAGGTCATTCAAACGATTGAGATAATGTAGTTTTAATAGATGTATATTTTATCATATAATTTAACATAATCAATATATTATATCAACTTAGTATACAAATTATTATATCAAATTTAACAACAACATTATTGTTATATTTAATAAAACATATATTTGTAAAGATTTATACTATATAGATTTTTATGTGCAACGCACGGACATTCGCCTAGTATCCTAATAAAAGAGTAAAATTGCCACATGGCATCTCCTTCATATAAAAATTTACAAACTGAAATGCCCATTTTACCCTTATACTTCTTTAAACTTGTAAACATTATTTTGAATTGATAATTGATAATTGATAATATCAATTCCCGCACAGAAAACTGAATCAAAAAATATTTTGAATTAATATTTGAACTACAAATTATGGATTCCTATTAATAGTTGATCTCAAAAAATTTGAAATGCTATCTTTTCTATCCATGGTTTTGTAGAAAGATGAAGAGGGTGTTTGGGATACCTTTTAAACCTTAAAAGTCCTTTTGGTAAAACGACTTTATGTAAAAGGACTTTCTTAAAAAGTAGTCTTTTAAAATGTGTTTGGTGTGCAAAAGTCAAAAGTCTTTAAAAGACACGAATGTGCATCTTTTGTCCAACCCTTATTTACTTTGCGGCCAAAAGTTAAAATGAAAAGGACTTTTCCTTTTGCCAAACGAATTTTAGGGCTTTTTTACTTTTTGAAAAAGATAAACTTAAAAATTTGTTAAAAAGGTATCCATGATAAAGTCAAAAATTTTTACTTTAGGGATTTGCACTTTAGGTGTTCGATAAAATGTCAATAAGAATCGATATACTAAAATATGTTTTTCTTTTTTCTGTGTACATTGATCTGTAGTGTGTTATGTAGATATGAAGGTTCATGGAATAAAATAGACAATCTATCATCAGAAAGTTAGTGTCACCGATTAAGGGTATTGGTGCTTTCATTTTTTTTTTGATCAATCAACTATTCACCAACCTCATTACTAATGAAAGTCTTGAGATTTAATTTATCTATATTTTTATATTTTGCATCATTATGTTCGAAAAATAATAATTGAAAGTCGATTTTTAGAAATTCATTAGAAACTCGTATAGAAATTCATTAGAAACTCGTTTGACTTTTTGATCAATCAACTATTCACCAACTATTCACCAGAAGTTTGACTCTTTGACTTTTTGGCTAAGTATGACCATGGGTCAAGCTTTAGAAATTCATTAGAAACTCGTTTAGAAATTCATTCACTTTTAAAAGATTACCAACTCCGCAGTTTGGCTATGTTTGACCAGAAGTTTCACTTAATTGAGCACGGCCGATTGCACACATCACACCAATTTTTCTTTAAAAAAATATTTTTAGAAATTCATTTTCTTTTAAAAGATTACCAAGTCCTTAGTTCGAATTCAGTCACACCCGAGAGTGCGCCCCAATCCCTCAAACCAAGGCTCTAATACCAACTTGAAACGGCCCAAAAATTATAAGGTATAAATTTCATTTTTAGTGTAACCAGAAACACCAATTATCTTTTTTCCTAACATTTAAAAGTATATCATAATAAAAACATTTATCAAAGTATAATCTTATACCCAAAATCATCTAATTGCGGAAACAAGGGTGGATACGCTACGATCAAGCCTTACGAACTGGAAGTACCTGAAATCATAACCACAAACACTATAAGCATAAAGCTTAGTGAGTTCCCCAAGTACCACATACCACACATAACATTGGGCCTAGCCTATATATTGGGACCATCCTACCAGAATGGGCCCAACCCAACATACAAATGCCAGAGTCACAAAGACAGCTAGCACCCTACATAACATACAATATGTCTAGCCCTTCCTGATCCATGGGCCTAGCCCAACATAAAAATGGGCCTAGCCCATCTTACAATTGGCCTAGCCCAACATCCCATGCACGAGTCATAAAGACAACTATCGTAACATATCCTAGTGGATTGTCATCGGTGCCTTCGACCCACGGGTATAGTAAGGAGACTCACCTCAATTTGAGATAACTGAGATACAAGTTTTGTTGCTTCTGGAAGCCTTACACTGAACATAACTAATTATCCTTAATCAATAATTAAAACAATTCCCAAAATCCAAGGTCCAATCTATATCTTATTTTTCCAATAGGTAAAAGACCATTTTACCTTTACCATATATGGTCTAATCATCCATGTCCCAACCTCCAATAGGCCCAAGGCCCAAAAGGACCAAAATGAACTTCTTGGGAGTACGCACCACGTGTCACACCCCGAAACCAAAATGGCGGAAACGTTCGGGGCGGAGGATGCCATATGTATTAATAATAGTAATCAAAGCAACAACAACCATTGTATTAATAGTAATATGTTTACATTTCATTTGAATCATACATGATTGACACCAAAAGTAATTAACAAATAAAGACTCAAAGCTACTATGATCCATCTTCTTGAACCCGACTCGTGTAGCTGTCTACTAATGTCCTGAGAATACAAGTAGGTCTTGAAAAGCATAAAGCTGGTGAGTTTATAAGCATTTTGATTTGGTAAATAACTGTTCTTTGTTCTTTCGAAAGGCACGTTATTTTAATCCAGAAAACCTATTACATATTTTGATATAGTAAAGGTTGAGTAAAATTTGATTCTTGCTAGTTCATCTTGCGAGCACTTAGTGTATACAAATCATATACAATCCAAATCGAACAAACAATCGACTGTGTGGTTCTGCCCAAGCGCACAACCAAACAAGGAACAGGAAAAGAGGCGGAGACCACAGATTCCACTGGTTGTCAGATTCTCATATACATAATCCTGAAGTATCCACTAGGTACTTACAATGTTATCCCGTATTGATCTAATGCTATTGATTCTCAAGAAAATAACTTATTTTCTTACGAAAGGTATGATTATCCAATTCCTTCTATCAATCCTTAGTTTATACTAGTTATGCATGAACCAACATTGGACAGACAGTTAATTGTGTGGATCTACCCTAAACCCACAACCAAACAAGGAACATGGAATGAGGTGGAAACCACACATTCCATAGTCTATTGGATATTCTTCATACGTAACCTGGATGCATAAACTAAGGAATCATGGTATTAATAATGAAGGTTCGTTAGTTACATGTAAAAGAAAGTACGCTTATTAAAAGCCAAGTTATCCTGGGAAAATTCTATATTTTCCTACAAGTTGATCGTTGGTTATTCGTTCTAAACTGAGGTGTACAGGTATCTACCATAACTATATAGATAAACATAGTTTTCCTTTTTAAATAGAAACCCTGGTTACTTGAAGTTTACTAGCCTTATTACACAAATAAAACTAATAAATACGTGGTGAACTAAATCCTAAAGGTATTACTAATACCCTCTAGTAATCAATTGGCTATTACTTTGACGTTAGTTCACTTGATTCATTATTACAGAAGTAAATCTTTATTATCTTCATTGCGAGTTTTATAACCATACGCTAAATTGATATGGCATGTAACGGGGCCCGTATCTTTTATGACTTTGTCACCCCAGGCATGGCTACTTAACTATAGCTAGTAATTCAGGTGTAGGATAGTCAGTCCCATATAGATCTATACACAATAGTCACGCTCTCCCTACAAGAGATTCTGGTTACAAGTGCTAGTCCTACACTCTCGAATTCGGTGGGAGTGTTACCAAGGACGTGTCTCCAACTTAGAATAACAAATTTACAAGTAATAATATCGAAAATTCTTTTGTGATTAACATGAATCCTTTATAAAAAGTTACACTTTGCTATCTGATTCATAAGTTCATTATCCTAGTTTTGAAAACTGTTTCTACGAGTTGATTTCTTACTCGTTTGGTAAAAACTGTTTTCCATGTTAGAAGCATTATGAATATATACTTATCTTAAACAAAATAATATATTTTGAGCACAAGTGTATAGTCAACCGATAGCATGAATTTCTTAACCTCTAATACCATACTAACATAGTGTATAGTCAACCGACAATCCATATATAATAAAATGGGCCGACAATTGTGCCTTAGACCCATTGGTACGGTGAGAAGACTCACCTCTCACGAATGCAAAAATAACAAACTAGAATCAGATATGTCTCACGTGCTGCTCCAACTCAACTACCTAAAAGCATCATAAGATAGACTTGTCATAATCCTAAAATTGCCCCCAAAGTCAACATTGGTCAAAGCCAAGGTCATTAGTCAAAGTCAACGGTGCCTGTTGAACTCAACTCATCGAGTTCCTCCGAGTCCAAAAGACCTGAACAAACCCTAGCTAACTCACCTATTTATTTCATTAACTCGTCGAGTTCGCTTGATATCCACAAAACAGGGAAACCCAACCCGACTCGTCGAGTTGCTAGGGGAACTCGCCAAGTCCCCCTTCCTATTTTCTTGTTGTGATGATACACTGAATGCAGGGACTCAAGGGCATAAATCTGAAGCCCTAAGGTGTCTAGAAGGATAAAGTTTCCAACTTTACCTTCTAGAATCATTCCAAATTCTCTAAGGCCCTTTTCAAAGGTTGGAAAGCTCCAAAGCATTGCCATATGGTCAAAAACTATAGGGATCTGAAATTCCTCCTTTCCAAAAGAGTTTCTAGTCCTCAAAACGCTCCAAAGATGGAGGCTTTATGGATATGCATATCCAATGCATATCGCTAGGTCAAAATGGCCAAAAAGAGGGAAATATTCCCTAAAACCCTTGCATGGTGTCCTTAATCGACCAAAGGCCAGATCTAGCCCACCTTGGGACCATTTTGCCCTGGAGATTCATAAAGTTGCAAACTTTATGAACCCCATGCATTCAATCAACAAGAAGGGTAGGAAATGAAGAGTAAACTCAAGATCTAGTCATATTTTATGATAAAAATCGAGTCTTGAAGACTTACAACAGTCCACAAGATGGTCAAGCTCAAGGATGGGTGTTTGGTTTGCGGGATCTTCCCACTATCTCTATTTCTTAAGATTCAAAGGTCACTCTAGCTCACAAAATGGAAGAGAATGTGGTTTAGGCTCTTAAGGCTCTTAAGGAGATTATATAGTGTGAAAACCCTAAAATTATGGTTTTATCATTACAATGCCTACTCATCAAGTCGGCCTTCCGACTCGTGAAGTAGGGTGTAGATCCTGCATCCTTGAAATGCCATATACTCGATGAGTTCGACTCCTAACTCGCCGATTCCACACACCAAAACCCTAGATCTTAAATAAATTAAGTAATACCTTGAACAGGTGTTACACAAGAAGCTATGGATCTCAGAAGCATTCTTCGGTACTTCCCACCGTATCACTGCCTCAACCTTGGCTGGATCCACCGAAATATCATCCTGGTTAATGATGTGCCCCAAAAACTATACCTTTCACAACCAAAAATCACACTTGGAGAACTTGGCATATAGCCTCTCCACCCTCAGAGTCTCCAATACTTCCCTCAGGTGTTGCTCATGCTGCTCCTTGGTCTTAGAATAAACCAAGATATCATCACTAAAAACGATCACCGACTGATCCAGCATCAGTCTGCACACTCTGTTCATGAGGTCCATGAACATTGATGGGGGCATTGGTGAGACCAAATGGCATCACCACAAATTCATAGTGTCTGTACCGATTCTTGAAGGCTATCTTCGGTATATCCACCTCCCGAATACTCATTTGATGGTATCCCAATTGAAGATAAATCTTGGAAAACCAACACGCACCCTATAGTTGATCGAACAAGTCATCTATCCTTGGTAATGGATAACAGTTCTTCAACATCAGTTTGTTCAGCTCACGATAATCAATACACATCCTATGTGACCCATCCTTCTTTTTCACAAACAGGATCGGTGCTCCCCATGGGGAACTACTCAAACGAATGAACCCTCAATCCAATAGTTCCTGAAGCTGCATAGATAGCTCCTGCATTTTAGGTGGAGCTAGTCGGTATGGTGCCTTGGCTATCGGGGTGGCACCCGACACCAAATCAATGCGAAAGTCCACCTGCCTCTCCGGAGGCACTGGTAAAGACATCCCAGAACTCCCGTACAATCAGGACGCTGTCTACGTCCCTTGTGGTCTCGTCCCTCGTATCAAAGATATAAGCTAAAATTCCCAAACAACCCTGATGAAGTAATCTGCTAACCCCCGTGGCTGAACAAAGGGTCGCACCCTACGAGGCTCTCTAACCATGAATAACTAGTTCTCCCCCACTTGGGGTTCGAACCCTCACCAGCTGGTGCTCATAGTCGATCATGGCCCCATTGGCTCCCAACCAGTCCATCCCAACAATCACTTTCAAGCCTTGCAACGATATCAGGACTAGATCAACACGAAACCACTCTCCAAGAACATTCAGGACATAGTCCTTATACACCCTCGTAGCACTCATAGTGCGAACATCTGCAATATCTACCTCGAGTAGGGAATCGAAAGTTCCCGGCGCATCCCGGAACTTTTTGCTAAGTGCAAGAGACACGAATGATTGGGTAGCCCTCGAGTCGAACAATACATGAGTAGACATACCATTAACAAAAAAGGTCCCTATATATAATCACAATACACACATAACAAAAACAAATAAATATAGATCGGTAAAATAGACTACGTACCAGCTACAACGTCCGGTGCTTCCCGAGCCTCGTCGGTAGTCAACTAAAAGGTGCGGCTCTTCACCGCTAGAGCATCTGTCAACTAAAATGTGCATGCACCGCCACAACTCCTCCCCTTCCCTGCAACTTCAGACAATCAGCCCACTTGTGGACGGTTTGGTTGTAGTGGAAACAAAGCAAGCCCTTCTTGGGGCAGTCCCTGCTCACGTGGTCCGGGTGACTACAAGTATAACACATTGTGCCCTACCCTCAACATGCTCCCCCATGTGATCTACCACACTTGGCACACCGACCATGACCCTGCTGGCCCTTACTGGACGAGTCCAAGGTCTTATGCTTTTTAACCTAACCTACTGCTGTCTGTGCCTGCTTAGGCTTCCTCTTGGTGTGCAAGTCCAGCTCCATCTCTTATTCACGGGCCTTCTCTACCATCTCATTCAGGTTTTTGCACCCTGTGAAGCTCACAAACTCCTAGATATCATTCCTCGGCATGGAATGATACCTCGTCCTCCGCATGTCTTCATTGGTGGCATGCTGAGGAATCAACAATGCTCGTTCCTGAGACTTGGCAATGACCTCCGCCACAGTCTCGGTGGTCTATTGCAGGTCATGAAACTCCCTCACTAGTCGTTGCACCTCGATCGATGGTGCAAACTCCATATCAAACCGCTGAACAAACTCAGCCCATGTCATCTCAGCCACACCGGCTGCTCCTGACTACTTACCTCTCCCAACTAGACTCGGGCTCTATCTCTCAGTATACACGAAGAAAAACCCAACTTCACCGCCTCAGGGCAAGATCTCATGTGCTGGGCATTCTCGATATCCGACACTAAGCATCGGCCAACAATGGGGTCCCTGACCCCAAAAAACATCGGTTCCCTACATGCCTTGAACTCTCGAAATGAGGGAGTTCAGGCCCCGAATTGTCCCGCAAAAATCTCGTCTCTGAATGCCCTGAGCCTCTCCTCCATGATCTTCGTCATACTCTCATTGACCTTCCCAAAGATAACTGGGGTAGCGTCAAGGATGCCCCTCGTAACCTCAGTTGTGATGAGCTCACACAAACTTTCGTTAATGGGCTCGGTAGTGTCGCCTGACTTAGGCCCAAATCCTGACCCCGATCCTGATTCTCTATCACACCCCGAAACCGAAGGCGGAAACGTTCCGCGGCGGAGGACGTCATGAATATCGCAACCAATGTACATAGTAATCATAGTAAACACAAAACATTACATTACATATGAATAATTACATTTGTTTGAAAGCAAAGTGTTACAAAGGTTATACATATATCATATGAACAAAAGTTAAGGCGAGTCTTCTGTACGCTTCGTGTTCTCCAAAAGATCGCGAGTACCTGTCTAATACGGACCTGAGAATACAAGCAGTTTGAAAATCAGCATAAAGCTGGTGAGTTCATAAGAGGTTTGTTTTCTAAACATGTACAAGTTTCGTTTGGTCTTCCGAAAAAGTTTGTTATCCAAGAAAATCCCATATTTTCTTAAAAGTAATGTTTAGTTAACTGTTTTGTTACACGATTCTGGTTATGTACAGTTCGTTATCCCCGGAAAAACTCTTATTTTCCTAAAAGTAAAGTTTAGTGATTGAATCCAAATGTAATGTACAATTATCTATCATACTTGATATATTAGCTAGGTATTCTAATATCCTAGTTATTCTACACTCGAATGTATCCGGAGGTGTGCTTTCGTCTTCGTATTCCTATTCCAACTCATATTCGTATTCATATTTGTATTTATATTTGTATTCGTATTCGTATTCCTATTCCTATTCCTATTTGTATTCGTATTCGTATTCATATTTGTATTCGTATTCGTATTTGTATTCGTATTCCTATTGCTATTCTTATTTCTATTTTTATTTGTATTCATATTTGTATTCGTATTCGCATTCGTATTCGTATTATTCCTAACTGAACTTTTCGTATTCGCTCTATTCCTAGCTGTACTTTCATATTCGCTCTGTTCCTAGTTGTACTTTCGTATTCGCTCTGTTCCTAGTTATAGTTTCGTATTTGCTCTGTTATTAGTTGTACTTTCGTATTCGCACTGTTCCTAGTTATACTTTTGTATTCGCTCTGTTCCTAGTTATACTTTCGTATTCGCTCTGTTCCTAGATGTACTTTCGTATTCGCTCTGTTTCCTAGATATACTTTCATATTCATATTCGTATTAATCCTAATTGATGATTAGTATGAATTATTCGTAAATTATGAAATATAACATAGATTATAACACTTTATAAAGAAATCTACATTTAGTCTGAAAGTTTACTCTACAATTCAAACCATTGGTTAATACGTATTTTGATAATAAAAGCATACAATTTATGAAGCATTTGAACTGAAAGTAATAATTTTAAGTACAATATTTTCTTGTACTTTTGCTTGTATTCCCCCACTGAAAACATTTCAAAAACACGGAAAAAGGGTAGGGGTATGAACTCACCAGTCAAGAAGCGTGTCGGTTTGGGTGCTAAACGTCAGTTCGAGGCTTGAATGCGTGTGAGGGTCCTATGTAATATGAAATGATATACAAATGTATGTTATTAGACTTTAAATCACTAATTAGATATGATTATACACTCCAAGACACGAAAACACTTCAAATCAAGTGTTTGGAGTGACCCGGGTGACATCTATGGATGTATATGGCTTGGATAATGTGTTTACTCTTCAAGAGTAAACTCCTTATGGAGTTTTCGGCCCAAAGACCAACTCCACATGAGTTCACGGCCGTGAACTCATGGATGAGGGGTTTTATGGTGCTACATAGTCAAATATCACTTGGGGAAAGTTGCTAGGATTTAATATAAGGCATAGGACGGACTTCCTTTCTATTAATGATTTGGTGGTCCTAGGTCATTTACAAGTGTTTATAGCTAAATCTACAAGCCATAGAATGAATTTAAGGCACCATTTGACTAAGTTATAGGAGTTTACGGCCCAGGAACCCATCCTTGGGGTTTTACAGTCGTAAGCTCCTATAGGGGTGGTTTTCATTAAGTTTAAGGCCTCTAACTCGTTTGTGGTTGCTTCTTGACTTTAATCCAAGGCTTAGGAGGTATGTAAGTGGCAATTTAACACCTTAGAAGGAGTTTACTACCCACGAATGGGTGTTTACGGCCCAAGCATGTTCTTGGGTTGTAAAATCATGTTTACTCCCCTAAAAATGAGTTTAAGGTGTTCTAAGTCAATTCCAATAAGTCCTTAAGCCATATCTAAGCTCCAAAGGTGGTTTGTAAGGGTTTTTGGGCTCCAAAACCCATTTTATGTGAGTTCATGTCCTAGGACTGTTCTAGGGCCATAAACTCATGATAATGGTCCCATTTCAAAGATTAACCACGAATTTGAAGCCTAAATATGTTATACTAGGAGCTAGGATAGTTACCTTGATGATTTGGAGCCTTAATTTGATTATTTTGGACTTAGAGTTTGGATTTGAGGAGAGAGGTTAGAGAGAGAGTGAAAAAGCTTACAATGAGGCTTAATCAACTTTATATATGGTTCGGGTTTGGGACACGATGGAATTCTACCTGATATCAATGTTAAACGGGGCTTTTGGTCGCACCCGATTAAGTTGTCGTAATCCCGACGGGACCAATTCTAAAAATTTTCAAATTAATAATTTGGGTCGTTTACATGAGTTTCTAGTGAGTTTGGATACTTATGAGATTATAATAAACATATAAATTTAAATAACCTAGCCCAAAAACAAAATCGGAACAAATTACTAAAGATGGGTTTTACGGGCGGAACGGGTTACGGCGATAGAACAACTTTGGGTTGTCACATTATCCCCCCGTTAGAGGGAATTTCATCCTGAAATTCAAACTTTAGATACAATTTATGGAGTCTGAAAGAAATACGGATACTTCTACTTTGTTGGATTTTCGCGCTCTAAAGTGAATTCTAGTCCTAGTGTGGCTTTCAGCGAATCTTAACTGTTGGGATATGACTTTGTTTCGTACGTTAATCTCTCGATCTATGATTTCGATTGGTTCTACTATGAGGTTCAGACTTTCTTTGATTTCAGTCTCATCAAAGGGATTACTAGGGTTTCATCGGGTGGGCACTTCTTAAGGACAGAGACGTGGAATACCAGATGGATGCTGCTAAGTCGTGAGGGTAGTCGAAGTTTGTAGGCTACGGGATCAATCCTAATGGGAATTTCAAAAAGTTCTATGTACCTTGGGATACGTGTTTCAGAATGTAACATGCCTTCTTTCTCATCGTTAACTATCTCGATGGTAAACGTTCCGGTTACTAGTTGAGGATTATGTTTATGAAGATGTTCGAATGAATAATTAACAGTTTATCTTTCAGTACTAGAATTGAAAAGGATTGCAAGCATAAGGGTTATCGAAGACGAATATACCTGTGGCAACGGTGGGATCGGCGGCTGTCTCACCTTGTCCTATAGCTAGGACTCTTCCAGTGTTGCCAGTTGTTGTTGTCTTGGGGTAGTCTCTCTTATAATGCCCGACTTCGCCGCAACCGTAGCAAGCCTGACTGATACCTGCTCCGGAGACTTGATTGGTTGATGTTCTGCAACTTCACGCAAGGTGACCCTCTTGGCCATAATTTTTGCAAAATTTCACACGACAGGGACCGGGGATGCGGTGGTGGTAACTGCATTGGTTACACCACAGGAGAATGCCAGCATATTCGGTGATAGGTGCTTGGGCTGAGGAACCGACGACAAATTAATCAACAGAAGGGGTAGTGGCAGTGTGGACTACCACTATCTGTTGTTTCTTCGAGAACTCGAGTGAAGGCTGACTTTTCTCCTTTGTCTCCCAAAATTTTCTTTTCTCACCACTTCTCTCTGTCGGCTCAGGAGTGGTGGCTGCTTCCTCTATATCCTCACTATGGTCGATCAAGATTTGCGTTAGGCATTTGGCATTGTCGTACGTATCCAGCTTCGCAGCTAAAACATTCCCTTTGGTTGGCTGGGTCAACCCCCAGATGAACCTCTCCACCTTTTTGCTTTCCGGGGTAACCATCCCCGGAAAAAGAAGTGCCAAGTCATCAAACCTTGAAGTGTAAGCGACGATGTGACAACTGTCAATTCAAGTCATTCTCGGACTCATGCATCTTTATAAAAACCATTCATGCACAACATGCCATGGCCTAGTAGTCTAAATTAGGTCAAAATCTTGCATAAACTAGGATCCAACTAAGATCTAGGACGAATATACTTGACACTTACGATTCTAGTAAGTTGCTTAACTACAATAAGAAATGCCAATGCTATAATTAGAATGAAACTTCAAACTTTGTTACGATTAAAAAAAGTGTATATAACCCTAAAAATAAATTAAAGTATTCTAATCATGCTTCAATGTGATGGTGAACATCAAACAATATTCCAAAAACCCTAAAGAGCTAAAAATCCAAATTTATAAACCTTAAAGCTCAAAAACTTTATAAAATTTGGCTATAAACTTCCTAATATCAAATTTTTGTTAATCAAATTATGGATTATACCAATGAAATAGAAATATAAATTATCATGCATTAATCATAATGTATTAGTTAAAAACAAGATTTTTAAATAAATCAAAAATTGCTTAAAGAATCACTTTTATAAAAATTAGATTTTTATAAAAAATGAAGAGGGAAATTATTAATTTGAATTTTTGGAGAGAGAGGGCTCCTAATCCACTCAAAAATCTTGCCATCTCCCCGCTCGCCATGCTCCCTCTTCCCAAAAACTTCAATCATTAACTCATTTCCTACACTTTACCTCTTCTCTCTTCACTCTTTCACACTCCACCCTCCTAACCCACAAACTCTCTTCCTCTCTCTCTCTAACTCATGAAATTCTCCCCATTCCTCTGCCAAATTTAGAGATTTAGAAGACCTTGAAGCGTTCTTACTTCCCTCAAGATCATAACCAAGGTAAACAACATCATCTTCTTCCATAGTTTCATGATTCTACTTCCTTTTCTTCTTAGTTTTCTCTTCTATTCGGATTCTATGCCTTTCCATGGCTAGAAATCTTTATTTTTCCCTTCTGGTTTGTAGATTCTCACCATAACACAATGCATGTGTTTGAAATGGTGAAAATCCGGGATCAAACCCATGCAAGGAGTGAAAATGATGCACATATGTTCATGTGACTTCAAAAACCAGTATTACACCTTCTTCTCCATTTCTTTTGTGTTCTTGCATGATCAAAAGCATTTAAACCATTTCTAGTACATATTGGACACTCATTCACTCCATGCATGTGCTAGAAATCGGACCTTATGAAAGGCATGCATGATGTTCTTGTCAAAATGTCCTAAGGATGCACTCAAAGCAAACATGCAATCTGCCAGATTACTTTATTCAGATTTGAACGACCATATCTCGGTCATTTCTTAACCAACTCATGATATTCTTTTTGTATTGGATAATTCCATTAGTTAACTTTCAAACGCAAGTGGTCTCACTGTAAAATATTAAATATCCGATTTTTGGCAATTTTTACAAAATGGTTGCGCAAACAGCTCTTTTTCTATGATCACCATTTTTGCCTTGCATGATCAATGGCCTTAAACAGCTCTTAACATATCCAGTGAATGATGGTTGAAATTTCGTGGCTTAAAACCCGACTCAATGGGCTACATAAATTCATTAACTTCAGCCACATTTATATCTCATGCACAATTGCATGCAACATTTCTTATTTTGTTTGGGTTCAATACCCCTATTTCCCTCCTGAATAAATTTTGAACATTTTTCCTTTTGAAAGCCCTCACATGCATGTGATAATCTGTAAAATACCAAAAGCTTTTATTATTTCTTTGATTTATTAAAATTATTGTTAGAAACCAAGGGCATAAATCACATAAAATACTTCCAGAGGTCAATAAATCCGGAATAAATTCATGGATGACCCTTATGGTGAATAATGACCCCTCACTAAATTTCATCAATTTTTGTTGTTGTTTGGTATGATTTCCGATTTTCTTTTGTTAGGATATAATAACTCACAAAACCACATTAGAGAGTGTGAAAATTTTATCTAACAATTTTCGCATACCTCACCTGTGGTGGGTAACTCAGAAAATTAATTTCAGAATTTTTCATCATGCCTTACTATTTTTCCTGATTTTTGGTAATTATAATAGCCTAAAAATAGGAAAAATAGTTCTGGTTATCCAAAATTCATGAAAATTTACCAGAATATCATGTTTTACAGTAGAAGGTTCGATAAAAATTGTGGTGATTTTTATCTACTCTAAACTATTTTTCTCTTATTTTCTAATGTTAAATACACTTAAATACACCTAAATACACATAAATACCCAAAACCGGATTATCCAATATGAAAACCACTTTTGGTATTTTTTCCAGATTAATTACACTGTAAATGATGTTACAAAAAATTTTGGTAATTTATTTTAACTGTTTAATATTTATTCATCAATTAATGATTATTTAAAGAAATAAAACAAGGAAAAATAGAAATACCCACTGAAAAATATCTTTTATATTTTTCCCAGCCTAGTTATGTACAATAACAGTTAAATAAAAAGTTTGGGTAATTTTGGAAACTGTTTTCTATTTATTTCAATTTTTATTGGAATAAATGCTCAAAAATCATAAAATGTAATTAAACATCTTGGAAATCAATTTTTATATTTTTCCCAGCTTAGTATTGTGTAATAATAGTAAAATAAAAAGTTTGAGAATTTTTATCCTTTGAATGCTATTTTTCGTGAATTTATGTTGTTAAGAAGACTTAAAAATTTGAAAAATAGTTAACCATATTAAAAATTCAAGGAAAATTTTCGGGAAAACCTCTATTGTATTTACAATGAAAATACACGGTTTGACAATTTTTGGAAACTATTTGATAATATTTTGCATTTTTAGGAATATAAAACACTTTTAAATGTGTAGAAATACCTTTAATTTATATTACTAAATCTGGAAAATTAATATTCCAAAGTTGTAATTAATCGCACGACTTGTACAATTTCATTATTTTAAAAAAAAAGTGTAACCAATTAATATAAAATCCAATACTAAAACATAAATTGGCATTTCACTATATGTAGAGTTTAGTATATTAGCATTAGATTTCGACATGGAAAGTCACTAGTCTGTGTTTGATGTCGTAGGATCCCGGTAGTAAGACGTTGTTGCATTCCGAGACACTACTTGTATCTACTCGAAACATTGTGAGTATTCACGCAGTCCCCTATTTTCAGTTTTTATGTATTGCAGTGGAAAAGCATGTCCAGAAAAACTAATGTTTGCATGTTGTATTTAAATTGAATTGTATCAAACATGATTGCTATTGTATTGCTATGTTTCTTTATGTATGTCTATGCAACACGGAAGATGAGAACTTATCGTACTAAGGCCCTTCCCTTATCTCTAACCATTAACTCTTTGAGCCAATGGTCATTATGGATAGCGCTATTCGGAATTGACAACTCCTCACTCGCCCGAATCGCTGGAGTGCATGATACCATATTCATCTATGGAACGAGAAGCATAGATCTCGATAGGGCTTCAATCATAGGTTTCGTTGAGACTCATTGTTTGCTCATATACATACAAACTCGTTTCTCGTTATATCAATAAACTTGTATTCATTAATAGCAATCAACTTTGTTTATCATTAAAGCTATGCACTTGTAATTACGAAAAGCCTTATTTCAAGCTCGATTTTATAAACTTGTGAACTCACCAACTATTTTCATAGTTGGCGCTCGTTTTACATGCTTTTTCAGGAAATAATTAGTAAGTGAATGTAAAGATTCATCATCATAGAGCATGCTGCATCGTGTTGAAGCTATTATGAAGTTATATTTTGAACAATGTTGTTTTGGAAAAACTTGTACTTTGTTTCTTTTAAGCTATGGGTTGTAAACTTTTAAATACTGATATGGTGATGTATCTTTATCTTTTGCAACGAAACCGTTATCGCTGTCATATCTTGTGTTTCCGCTTTAGCGGGGTGTGACAGAAGTGGTATCAGATCTAAAGTTATAGAGAACATCGGTTTTTCTTTAAGAAAACACAACCTATAACTAAAACTTACAAAGAAATTCTTTTTACATCAAAGATATTACTAGTATAATTAGGTCAGGAGTTGTACCATTGGACCTCGATTAAACATAGCCTGATCACCTATGTTTAATTAAGGAAAGATTTATACAAAGCCTGAGCTAATTATAATGGGAATATGTTCAACAAAAATATTTGAGAAAACTTTATTTCAAAAATTCAAAAGGTTAATTTTAGTGTGTGTAATCATTGCATATTATAGGCATACATTGTCATATATTTCATCTCTCATTGAAACTATGTCACAGTCCATTATGTAAATATCATCATCTTCCCCCGCTACCGCCTCAGCCGATGA
The DNA here is from genome assembly GCF_052625555.1 of Lactuca saligna. Taxonomy (NCBI): domain Eukaryota; kingdom Viridiplantae; phylum Streptophyta; class Magnoliopsida; order Asterales; family Asteraceae; genus Lactuca; species Lactuca saligna. The sequence goes on from NC_136425.1 coordinate 107,971,870, forward strand.
GTCCGGCTACGTCACTATTATCCCTCGACGTAATCCCCCCGCCTCGGTAGAAGAAGACCCATCAGAGGATACGGAAGATACAGGGAACTCGGTGGAGATCAGTAATGACAACGCCCTGAGTCAACGATGCGAGGCATCGCCTTCATCGATGTTGCCACTGCCACTGCTTTATGGACTTCACATTCGGAGGACGGCGAGGAAGAGTGTTCCCATTCCAGGAAGGATACCCACCAGCACAGCAGGACTTAGCACGACAGGACCTAGCGAGGTAGGACCCAGCGTTGCAGGACCGAGAGCACCACCACCACAGCGAGTCATAGGGATACCTGTCAGGCAGCCAGGTATGACCCCGAAGGTGTCCCGGAGGATGCATTCGATGGCAGCGGATCTGCGCCATAGCCTCGCTGTAATAGTCGGGCAATAGGAGGTATTGAACGAAGTGATGACAGGGATGGAAATCTTGTATCAGCATTCGATGGAGACTGCTAACACTGCTAGTGCTACTAGACGAGAGGCAGGTCATGCGATGACAGCATATTATGTGTTTGGTAGGCTGTTCCTGATTGTGGTGTTGATGCTTCTTGTTGGGATAACGATTGGCTTTTGGTTCTGATTTCAGTATTTTATTTTATTTTGTTATGAAATGAAAACCCATGTTGGGTGTCTTTTGGGAAAAACATTTAAAACTTTATTTTGGGATTGATGTATTGGTTTGGTTTTAAGATTATCTCAAATGGTAATGAAGAATTTTATTTTATGTTTGAAAACTTTTACTATGAGGTCAAACCCTAAAATTTATTTGGTAAATGCTTGAATAAAAGAAAATTTTCTTTTCTTTTCTTTCAAAAATCTATATGCCTAGTATTAATGCAAACCAATGATTTGACAACATTTACGGTTTTCAAAATAGTAGTGAACTACAAATTATACATTATTTTATGTATTTATACGTATTTCTTCTCCTGCGTAATAGAACCATGTCAGGAAGGCCTAGTCGCGGGGGCCCACAGAACGAAACACCCGATGTTGCTCAAGTTGTAGCACAACAGCTCATGGAAGAAATCCCAAACATTGTTACTCAACTAACTGCATGACTTAATGCTAACCAAGGAAGTAGTGGAGGAAACCGGGGAAATAATGAAAGAGAATGCAACTACAAGTCCTTTTTGGCCTATAAACCTAAGGAGTTCCATGGAAAGGAAGGTGCCGTCGGGTTGCTGAAATGGATTGACAGCATGGAGTCGGTCCTTCACATTAGCAAATGCCTCGAGCGCAACAAAGTTGAGTATGCAACTTGCTTACTCCAAGATAGGGCATTGACCTGGTGGAATACCCTAGTGCAAACCCGAGGCCGTACAGCGGCATATGAACTAACTTGGGAAGACCTAAAGAAGCTGCTGATAGAGGAGTATTGTCCTAAGGATGAACTTCAGAAGCTTCAATCTGAATTCTTGAACCACTCTATGGTTGGAACACAAATAGAGAAGTATACAGTCCGATTTCATGAACTAGCAAAGCTGGTACCTCACATGGTTAGTCCTGAGGAGAAACGGATAGATCGTTACATCTGGGGTCTGGCACCAGAGATTCGGGGAATGGTTACCTCAGCAAACCCAACTACTATTCAAAGTGCAGTAAGTCTAGCAAATCGACTAACCAATGATGTGATAAGGATGGGAGCATCGACAAAGGAAAGCTCTAGTAGCAAGAGGAAGCCAGCAGATCAGGGAGAGAAGAAGTATGGAGGCAAGTCAGGGAAGAAGCAGAATGTCTCAAGAAACTTTATGGTAAGAGCCCAGGAGAAAGAACCAATGAAAACTCAACAACGGGAAGTGCAAGAGAGAAAGCAGTACTCAGGGCCGCTTCCGAAGTGCAATAAGTGTAACTTCCATCACAAGGGAGCTTGCCCAGTGTGCCAAAACTGTAAGCAAACAGGCCATTACTCAAAGTATTGTAAGGTGAATAAGGAGGAAAAAAGGGCATGTTACGAGTGTGGGAGTACTGATCATCTCCGTAGAGCATGTCCCAAACTGAACAATGGACCTGGTAACAATGGACAAGGCCAAGCCAGGCAAAACTTTCAAGGAAATCAAGTTAGACGGCCAAGAGGTGGTGTAGCTTTTGTGATTGGTGCAGAAGAAGCTCGTCAGAACCCTGAAGTGATAACAGGTACATTTCTCCTGAACAACCATTTTGCATCAGTAATATTCGATGCGGGAGCAGATAGGAGTTTTGTTTCTTTAGCATTTAGACTGTTAATTGGCTTGAAATCGGTAAAGATGAGGAATGCTTATGCTATTGAACTTGCTGATGGGTATGAAATTAGGGCTAGTGATATAATTCCTGGTTGTACTTTGAATTTAGCTGATAAACTCTTTAGCATTGACCTAATTCCCATAGAGCTAGGTAGTTTTGATGTGATAGTAGGAATGTATTGGTTATCCAAAAATAGAGCGGACATTGGTTGTTACAAGAAAGTCATTAGAGTACCTCTCCCTAATGGAGAAACCCTTATCATACATGGTAAGAAGTCAGGAAGAAGTTTAAACATAGTATCAAGCATGAAGATTCACAAATACTTGAAGAAGAATTGTATTGCATTCATGGCTCATGTGCTAGAGAGAGAACCTGAAGTTAAGCAACTCAAGGAGATTCCAGTGGTTCAAAACTATCCCGAAGTGTTTCCGGAGGAATTTCCCGGTCTACCCCCTCACAGACAAGTCGAATTTCGGATAGACTTAATTCCCGGAGCGGCACCAGTAGCAAAAGCACCATATCGCCTTGCACCGTCCGAGATGCAAGAACTATCCGGACAACTTCAAGAACTTCTAGTCAAAGGGTTTATTCGACCAAGTTCTTCACCTTGGGGAGCCCCAGTGTTCTTCGTCAAAAAGAAAGATGGTTCATTCCGAATGTGCATTGATTACAGAGAACTGAACAAGTTGACAACCAAGAATCGATATCCCCTCCCTCGAATAGATGACTTGTTCGATCAGTTGCAGGGGGCTTCCTACTTCTCAAAGATCGACCTTCGGTCAGGGTATCATCAATTAAGAATTCACGAAGAGGACATTCACAAAACAGCATTTAGAACCCGTTATGGACATTATGAGTTCTTAGTCATGCCTTTTGGACTAACGAACGCACCCGCTGTTTTCATAGATTTGATGAATAGGGTCTGTAGACCATACCTAGACAAGTTTGTAATTGTATTTATCGATGACATACTTGTTTACTTGCGGACCAAAGAAGATCACAATAGACATCTGAAGCTAGTGTTGGAGCTGTTGAAGGGGCAGAAATTGTATGCCAAGTTCACTAAGTGTGAATTTTGGATTCGGGAAGTACATTTTCTTGGTCATGTGATCGGCGAAAGAGGAATTCATGTAGATCCAGCTAAGATCGAGGCAATCAAGAAATGGGAGGCCCCCAAAACCCCGACAGAAGTACGACAGTTCTTAGGATTAGCTGGGTACTACAGATGCTTCATTGAGAATTTCTCTAGGATTGCTCAACCATTAACATCTTTGACCCAAAAGGATAGAAAATTTCTCTGGGAAGAGAAACACGAAGAGGCGTTTCAAATTCTGAAAAACAAGTTGTGCAATGCACCAATTCTGGCTTTACCAGAAGGATCAGAGAACTTTGTGGTGTATTGTGATGCATCTCATCAAGGATTAGGATGTGTGCTAATGCAAAAAGATAAAGTCATTGCGTATGCTTCCAGACAACTCAAACCGCACGAGAAGAATTATACCACCCATGATCTTGAACTAGGAGCAATAGTTTTCGCTCTTAAGATATGGAGGCATTATTTGTACGGAACCAAGTCCACCATTTATACCGATCACAAAAGCCTTGAGCATATCCTGGATCAGAAAATGTTAAACATGCGGCAGAGAAGATGGGTAGAGTTGTTTAGTGATTATGATTGTGAGATACAATATCACCCAGGAAAGGCTAACGTAGTAGCCGACGCTCTTAGTAGGAAAGAAATAGTGAAACCTTCCCGTGTGAGAGCTCCGGGAATGGTAATTCAGACAAGCTTGAAATCTCAAATCATTGATGCCCAGGAGAAAGCGTTATTCAAGGAAAATCTTCCAGGCGAGACCATACATGGTTTGGAAGAGAGATTTGAAACCAAACCTGATGGAGTTCATTATTTTAAGGACAGGGTATGGATTCCAAGGGTTAACAATCTGAGAGACATGGTACTAGAGGAGTCTCATCGATCTAAATACTCAATCCACCCTGGAGCGGATAAGATGTACAAGGATCTTAAAGAGTACTATTGGTGGCATGGAATGAAAAAGGATATTGCCTTGTATGTTGGGAAGTGTTTGACATGCTCAATAGTCAAAGCTGAACATCAAAAACCATCTGCCTTGTTGCAACAGCCTGAAATTCCCCAATGGAAATGGGAGCAATTATCTGTGGACTTTGTTACCAAACTTCCTAGAACTGCTAAAGGTCACGACTCAATTTGGTTCATAGTGGATCGAATGACAAAATCAGCTCATTTTCTCCCCATTCGGGAAGATTTCAAGATGGAAAAATTGGCCCAAATCTACATCGACAAAATTGTTTCTCTGCATGGTGTACCCCTATCTATCATTTCTGACAGAGATAGTCGTTTTACATCTCGATTTTGGTGGATGTTAAAGAGGGCACTAGGAACCAAGATAGATTTGAGCACAGCTTACCACCCTCAGACATATGGGCAGACAGAGAGAATAATACAAACATTGGAAGACATGCTACGAGCGTGTGTCATTGAGTTCAAAGGAAATTGGGATACTCATTTGCCTCTAACTGAGTTTTCCTACAATAATAGCTACCACACGAGTATCCAATGTGCTCCATATGAAGCATTGTATGGATGCAAGTGTCGTTCGCCCTTATGCTGGATAGAAATCGGAGACAGACAGTTGACTAGACTCGAACTTATCTAGGAAACCTCTGACAAGATTGCTATCATCAAGGATAGGCTTAAAGCTCCTAGAGATCGTCAGAAAAGTTATGCAGATAATCGTCGTAAACCATTAGAATTCCAAGTAGGAGACAAGGTACTTTTAAAAGTGTCGCCTTGGAAAGGGCTTGTACGTTTTGGTAAGAAAGGAAAACAAAGCCCGAGATATGTTGGACCCTTTCAAGTCATTGAAAGGATTGGTCCGGTAGCTTATAAACTCCAGTTGCCCCAAGAGTTAAGCGCCATTCACGACACATTCCACGTCTCCAACCTTAAGAAATGTCTAGCCGACAAAGCAATAATAGTACCCCTGGTGGAAATTAAGATCAATGGTAAGCTAAACTTCGTTGACGATCCGTAGAAATCCTTGGCAGGGAGGTAAAACAACTTAAGCGGAGTAAGATCCCGATTGTGAAAGTTCGTTGGAACTCAAAACACGGGCCGGAGTACACCTGGGAGCGCGAGGACTTCATAAAGGAAAAGTATCCACAACTTTTCCCTTGCAACGACAAACGATGACATAGAATGAATTTCGGGACGAAATTCTTTTTAAGTGGGGGATACTGTGACAACTGTCAATTTAGTTCATTCTCGGACTCATGCATCTTTATAAAAACCATTCATGCATAACATGCCATGGCCTAGTAGTATAGATTAGGTCAAAATCTTGCATAAACTAGGATCCAACTAAGATCTAGGACTAATATACTTGACACTTACGATTCTAGTAAGTTGCTTAACTACAATAGGAAATGTCAATGCTATAATTAGAATGAAACTTCAAACTTTGTTACAATTAAAAAAAGGGTATAAAACCCTAAAAATAAATTAAAGTATTCTAATTATGCTTCAATGTGATGGTGAACATCAAACAATATTCCAAAAACCCTAAAGAGCTAAAAATCCAAATTTATAAACCTTAAAGCTTAAAAACTTTATAAAATTTGGCTTTAAACTTCCTAATTTCAAATTTTTATTAATCAAATTATGGATTATACCAATGAAATAGAAATATAAATTATCATGCATTAATCATAATTTATTAGTTAAAAACAAGATTTTTAAATAAATCAAAAATTGCTTAAAGAATCACTTTTATAAAAATTAGATTTTTATAAAAAATGAAGAGGGAAATTATTAATTTGAATTTTTAGAGAGAGAGGGCTCCTAATCCACTCACAAATCTGGCCATCTTTCCTTTCCCTATGCTCCCTCTTCCCAAAAACTTCAATCATTAACTCATTTCCTACACTCTACTTCTTCTTTCTTCACTCTCTCACACTCCACCCTCCTAACCCACAAACTCTCTTCCTCTCTCTCTCTAACTCACGAAATGATCCCCATTCCTCTGCCAAATTTCGAGATTTAGACTACCTTGAAGTGTTCTTACTTCCCTCAAGATCATAACCAAGGTAAACAACATCATCTTCTTCCATAGTTTCATGATTCTACTTCCTTTTCTTCTTAGTTTTCTCTTCTTTTCGGATTCTATGCCTTTCCATGGCTAGAAATCTTTATTTTTCCCTTATGGTTTGTAGATTCTCACCATAACACAATGCATGTGTTTGAAATGGTGAGAATCCGGGATCAAACCCATGCAAAGAGTGAAAATGATGCACATATGTTCATGTGACTTCAAAAACAAGTATTACATCTTCTTCTCCATTTCTTTTGTGTTATTGCATGATAAAAAGCATTTAAACCATTTCTAGTACATCTTGGATGCTCCTTCACTCCATGCATGTGCTAGAAATCGGACCTTATCAAAGGCATGCATGATGTTCTTGTCAAAATGTCTTAAGGATGCACTCAAAGCAAACATGCAATCTGCCAGATTACTTTATTCAGCTTTGAACCACCATATCTCGGTCATTTCTTAACCAAATCATAATATTCTTTTTGTATTGGATAATTCCATTAGTTAACTTTCAAACCCAACTGGTCTCACTGTAAAATATTAAATATCTGATTTTTTGAAATTTTTACAAAATGCTTGCGCAAACAGCTCTTTTTCTATGATCACCATTTTTGCCTTGCATGATCAATGGCCATAAACCCAACCATAAATCTGGGGAAAAATACTTTAGAAACTTAACATATCCGGTGAATGATGGTTGAAATTTCGTGGCTTAAAACCCTACTCAATAGGCTACATAAATTCATGAACTTTAGCCACATTTATATCTCATGCACAATTGCATGCAACATTTCCTAATTTGTTTGGGTTCAATACCCCTATTTCCCTCCTGAATAAATTTTGAACATTTTTCCTTTTGAAAGCCCTCACATGCATGTGATAATCTGTAAAATACCAAAAGCTTTTATTATTTCTTTGATTTATTAAAATTATTGTTAGAAACCAAGGGCATAAATCACATAAAATACTTCCAGAGGTCAATAAATCCGGAATAAATTCATGGATGACCCTTATGGTGAATAATGACCCCTCACTAAATTTCATCAATTTTTGTTGTTGTTTGGTATGTTTTGCGATTTTCTTTTGTTAGGATATAATAACTCACAAAACCACTTTAGAGAGTGTGAAAACTGTATCTAACAATTTTCACATACCTTACCTGTGGTGGGTAACTCTGAAAAATAATTTCAGAATTTTTCATCATGCCTTACTATTATTCCCGATTTTTGGTAATTATAATGACCTAAAAATAGAGAAAATAGTTCTGATTTATCCAAAATTCATGAAAATTTACCAGAATATCATGTTTTACAATAGAAGGTTACATAAAAATTGTGGTGATTTTTATCTATTGTAAACTATTTTTCTCTTATTTTCTAAAGTTAAATACACTTAAATACACCTAAATACACATAAATACCCAAAACCAGATTATACAATATGAAAACCACTTTTGATATTTTTCCCAGATTAATTACACTGTAAATGATGTTACAAAAGTTTTTGGTAATTTATTTTAACTGTTTAATATTTATTCTTCAATTAATGATTATTTAAAGAAATAAAACAAGGAAAAATAGAAATACCCACTGAAAAATATATTTTATATTTTTCCCAGCCTAGTTATGTATAATAACATTTAAATAAAAAGTTTGGGTAATTTTGGAAACTGTTCTCTATTTATTTCAATTTTTATTGGAATAAATGCTCAAAACTCATAAAATATAATTAAACAGCTTGGAAATCCATTTTTATATTTTTCCCAGCTTAGTATTGTGTAATTACAGTAAAATAAAAAGTTTGAGAATTTTTATCCTTTGAATGCTATTTTTCGTGAATTTATGTTGTTAAGAAGACTTAAAAATTTGAAAAACAGTTAACCATATTAAAAATTCAAGGAAAATTTTCTGGAGAACCTCTATTGTATTTACAATGAAAATACAAGGTTTGACATTTTTTGGAAACGGTTTGATAATATTTTACATTTTTAGGAATATAAAACACTTTTAAATGTGTAGAAATACCTTTAATTTATATTTCTAAATCTGGAAAATTAATATTTCAAAGTTGTAATTAATCGCACGACTTGTAGAATTTCATTATTTCAGAAAAATTGTAACCAATTAATATCAAATCCATTACTAAAACATAAATTGGCATTTCACTATATGTAGAGTTTAGAATATTAGCATTAGATTTCGATATAGAAATTCACTAGTGTGTTTGATGTCGTAGGATCCCGGTAGTAAGACGTTGGTGCATTCCGAGACACTACTTGTATCTACTCGAAACATTGTGAGTATTCACGCAGTCCCCTTTTTTCAGTTTTTATGTTTTGGGGTGGAAAAGCATGTCTAGAAAAACTAATGTTTGCATGTTGTATTTAAATTGAATTGTATCAAACATGATTGCTATTGTATTGCTATGTTTCTTTATGTATGTCTATGCAACACGGAAAATGAGAACTTATCGTACTAAGGCCCTTCATTTATTTCTAACAATTAACTCTTTGAGCCAATGGTCATTATGGATAGCGCTATTAGGAATTGACAACTCCTCACTCGCCCGAATCGCTGGAGTGCATGATACCATATTCATCTATGGAACGATAAGCATAGATCTCGATAGGGCTTCAGTCATAGGTTTGGTTGAGACTCATTGTTTGCTCATATACATACAAACTCGTTTCTCATTATAGCAATAAACTTGTATTCATTAATAGCAATCAACTTTGTTTATCATTAAAGCTATGCACTTCTAATTACGAAAAGCCTTATTTCAAGCTCGATTTTATAAACATGTGAACTCACCAACTATTTTCATAGTTGACGCTCGTTTTACATGCTTTTTCAGGAAATAATTAGTAAGTGGATGTAAAGATTTATCATCATAGAGCATGTTGCATCATGTTGAAGCTATTATGAAGTTATATTTTGAACAATGTTGTTTTGGAAAAACTTGTACTTTGTTTCTTTTAAGCTATGGGTTGTAAACTTTTAAATACTGCTATGGTGATGTATCTTTATCTTTTGCAATGAAACCGTTATCGCTGTCATATCTTGCGTTTCCGCTTTAGCGGGGTGTGACAGGCGATATCGGAACCTTTCATCTTCAGGTTCCAGAGTTCATGCTCCAACTTCTATATTTCGCCCCGAGGACAACACTCTGCTCACATAGGTTCCTTCATGACTTCCAAACCCATAGAATTGGCTACAAGTAGGTTTACAAATTTAACTCGGCCATTCCACCAAGTCAGAGCTTTATCGGTGAACGTGCAGGCGGCAAATTTCACCTTGTCAGATTCTGAACAGGCACAGATCTCGAAGATAGATTCTATTTTCTCTAACCACCTAGTTAGGGCAATGACACCTCCTGTGCACATAAAAGAATGTGGTTTTCGCGTTCATAAAGTCCTTATAGGAACACTCCTTCCGGTGTCCCTGGCTACCTTCCTGGTTTTGGGTTTGGATACCAGCCCCTGAACCACCGGGGTTTATGTGAGACATGGCGGCTATCACTGCGGCATCAACAGCTGCCTGGAACACGACAGGTTCAAATTGAGGAGGAGGTGGTGGCGGAGGGTTGTTGTTATTCTTTGAACTGGGTCTCTTTCTCGGAGGCATCTTGATCTAAAAAGATCAGGAAAGAGAGGATGGTAAGTCCTATGAATTGAATCAAGAGATATGATACAAGGGATATCTCATTATGACAGATATAGAATTCTATTAAGCGATAAAGTAGGAAAGAGTTATCAAAGCAGATAAACTATCGCTAAAGGAATGATTGAGGAGCAACGCTTGAATGAGGATTTCTATAAAGGATTTGGCTCGAGAAATACTCCCGTAGTATTTCATGATTCGCTACAACGAGGGCTCGTTGTTTGGGTATTAGGTAAGTTGTAGGCATGCCGCACACAACAGTCACTCCTAAGAACATGTTGGTTGTGTCTCGAATGAATATAGTTGGTCAGGCTATATTGATCCTAGACACGACTACATAAATACTTAGGTTTAACCACAGCGTACAACACCCATTTACTTATGTTTCGTTCTACTTGTAGTTACGAATTTCGATGGTTAGGTATACTTTGTATACTATTGAAAATACTTATATTTTGAGGTATACTTCTAGTTCAGAGCAATTAGGCTCTTAGTGTTTATAGTCTTATACCATGTAAGGTTTGGTATACTAGTTCACTATAAACAAGGGCTCTGATACCAATCTGTCACACCCCGAAACCGAAGGCGGAAACGTTCCGGGGCGGTGGACGTCATCAATATTGCAACCAATGTACATAGTAATCATAGTAAACACCAAACATTACATTACATTTGAATAATTACATTTGTTTGAAAGCAAAGTGTTACAAAGGTTATACATATATCATATGAACAAAAGTTAAGACGAGTCTTCTGTACGCTCCATCTTCTCCAAAAGATCGCGGGTACCTATCTAATATGGACCTGAGAATACAAGCAGTTTGAAAATCAGCATAAAGCTGGTGAGTTCATAAGAGGTTTGTTTTCTGAAAATGTACAAGTTTCCTTTGGTCTTCCAAAAAAGTTTGTTATCCAAGAAAATCCCATATTTTCTTAAAAGTAATGTATAGTTAACTGTTTTGTTACACGATTCTGGTTATGTACAGTTTGTTGTCCCAGGAAAAATCATAATTTTCCTAAAAGTAAAGTTTAGTTATTGAATCCAAATGTAATGTACAATTATCTATCATACTTGTTATATTAGCTAGGTATTATGATATCCTAGTTATTCTACACTCGAATGTATTTTCGAATTCGTATTACTATTCCTATTCATATTCGTATTCGTATTCGTATTTATATTTGTATTCGTATTCCTATTCCTATTCATATTCCTATTTGTATTTGTATTCGTATTCGTATTCGTATTCATATTCGTATTCGTATTCCTATTCCTTTTCCTATTCTTATTTGTATTCGTATTCGTATTCGTATTCGTATTCGTATTCGCATTCATATTATTCCTAACTGAACTTTCGTATTCTCTTTGTTCCTAACTGTACTTTCGTATTTGCTCTGTTCCTAGTTGTACTTTCGTATTCGCTCTGTTCCTAGTTATACTTTCGTATTCGCTTTGTTCCTAGTTGTACTTTCGTATTCGCTCTGTTCCTAATTATACTTTTGTATTCGCTCTGTTCCTAGTTATACTTTCGTATTCGCTCTGTTCCTAGATGTACTTTCGTATTCGCTCTGTTTCCTAGATATACTTTCGTATTCGTATTCGTATTAATCCTAATTGATGATTTGTATGAATTATTCGTAAATTATTAAATATAACATAGATTATAACACTTTATAAAGAAATCTACATTTAGTCTGAAAGTTTACTCTGCAATTTAAACCATTGGTTAATATGATTTTTGATAATAAAAGCATACAATTTATGAAACATTTGAACTGAAAGTAATAAGTTTAAGTACAATATTTTCTTGTACTTTTGCTTGTATCCCCCCGCCCCCCTGAAAACATTTGAAAACCACGGAAAAAGGGTAGGGGTATGAAATCACCGGTCGAGAAGTGTGTCGGTTTGGGTGCTAAACGTCAGTTCGAGGCTTCAATGAATGTGAGGTTCCTATGCAATATGAAATGATATACAAATGTATCTTATTAGACTTTAAATCACTAATTAGATATGATTATACATTCCAAGACGCGAAAACACTTTAAATCAAGTGTTTGGAGTGACCCGGGTGACATTTACGGACGTATATGGCTTGGATAATGTGTTTACTCTTCAAGAGTAAACCCCTTATGGAGTTTTTGGCCCTAAGACAAACTCCACATGAGTTCACGGCCGTGAACTCATGGATGAGGGGTTTTATGGTGCTAAATAGTCAAATATCACTTGGGGAAAGCTGCTAGGATTTAATCTAAGGCATAGGAAGGAGTTAAACCACCAAAGGAATCATCAAAGGGATTTTACGGCCCTAAACTAAGACGGCCGTAAGATCCTATACCTTCCTTCTATTAATGATTTGGTGGTCCTAGGTCATTTACAAGTGTTTATAGCTAAATCTACAAGCCATAGAATGAATTTAAGGCACCATTTGACTAAGTTATAGGAGTTTACGACCCAGGAACCCATCCTTTGGGGGTTTATGGCCGTAATCTCCTATGGGGTGGTTTTCATTAAGTTTAAGGCCTCTAACTCATTTGTAGTTGCTTCTAGACTTTAATCCAAGGCTTCGGAGGTGTGTAAGTGGCAATTAAACACCTTAGAAGGAGTTTACTACCCATGAATGGGTGTTTACGGACCAAGCATGTTCTTGGGTTGTAAACGCATGTTTACTCCCCTAAAAATGAGTTTAAGGTGTTCTAAGTCCATTCCAATAAGTCCTTAAGCCATATCTAAGCTCCAAAGGTGGTTTGGAAGGGTTTTTGGGCTCCAAAACCCATTTTATGTGAGTTCACGGCCTAGGACTGTTCTAGGGCCGTAAACTCATGATAATGGTCCTATTTCAAATATTAACCACGAATTTGAAGGCTAAAGATGTTATACTAGGATCTAGGATAGTTACCTTGATGATTTGGAGCCTTAATTTGATGATTTTGGACTTAGAGTTTGGATTTGAGGAGAGAGGTTAGAGAGAGAGTGAAAAAGCTTCAAATGAGGCTTAATCAACTTTATATATGGTTCAGGTTTAGGACACGGTGGAATTCTACCCGATACCAACGTTAAACGGGGCTTTTGGTCGCACCCGATTAAGTTTTCATAATCCCGGCGGGACCAATTCTAAAAAATTTCAAATTAATAATTTGGGTCGTTTACATGAGTTTCTAGGGAGTTTGGAAACTCATAAGATTATAATAAACATATAAATTTAAATAACTTAGCCCAAAAACGAAATCGGAACAAATTACTAAAGACGGGTTTTACGGGCGGAACGGGTTACGACGATGGAACAGCTTCGGGTTGTCACATTCTCCTCCTCCAAATTGTGTAACCACCATACTGAACGACAATATCATAAAATATATTGATCATTATATCAATAGAGGGGATCCTCTCACACCGGTCCTCCCTAGAGTTTCCAAGTCTATCATTACTTCGGGTACAGATCCTGTGCTTTAAGTGGTACGGGCCCAATACTACCTTCTACACTTACCTGTACCTTTTCCAAGGAAATATTTGATAACCCTAATTCATCCCCAAAACATACCATATCTCATAGGCTACTGTATACCACAAATCCTAGGTTGTCCTAAGATTTCCTCTATCCATATCAATCATAATTGGTTTCCTTATGCATGCAGATTATACACATAAAAGGATCGTATAGACTTTCAAATAATAGATTCTAGCGTAGGACCACAACCAAACGAGGAACAGGAAATAAGGGCAAATCAATCATTCTTAGGCTATAAGCTCCTAACTGCGTACAATTTTAAAGGCATACACATAGCAAGTTTCATATGGTTAACATAGCTCAAATATCATTATAACATGGCTAACATATTGGAGAAACAGTTACTTGGCTCGGCTGATCAAAGGCATTGCACTCTCCTCTTTTCCATACTTTAAAAGTTATAACTTTTATTTATTATCTTGAATTTTTTTTACCATTTCCTCAGTTAGAGTCCTGACACACCCGAGGGTGTGCCCGAATCCCTCAAACCAAGGATCTGATACCAACTTGTAACGACCCAAATTTTCAAAAGAAAATTTTCAGTTTTGATTAATTAAAATTCACTTCCATAAACCACGAAATCCAAATACAGTTGTTTTCAAAGCTCATATAAATTATAATTTTTATTTCAAAATATCATAGTGTCCCATAATAAAATGCCTAACAGAGTGCACACTGCACCATCAAGCCTTGCCCTTGCCTTTGGGCTCAAATGTACCTGAAACAAATCCACAAACAGCAAGTGTAATGTCCGTAGATCCGGGCTAGTCAATTTAAAGACGATAAGCATCAAAAATGACTTTTTTGTGGAACATTATTTACAATGAGTAATCCTAACTATGTTGTAGTATACGTTACAAGGATTCCGTACGTATAAAGAATATCGAAATCCGAGTTATAACGAAGAAGTTATGACTAGTTGAAGTTTCTTCATAGAACCGACACAACACAGCGCGACGTAAATAGTGAATTTACGTAAGAACGATATTTTTCCTTATCAATCTAAACGAAATTCGTAGAATACGTTAAACTGAAAGAGTGCATAAAAAGAACATCCAAGTGTGACTTTGTATGAGGAAGTTATGATTTTTCTAAGTTTCTGCTTAGCAGTATGCAGCCCGAAGTTCGACTTTCAGATCGAGCGGTGTTTAGCCGAAACAATCTGTGACATCCCCAAAATTCACGGCCAGAAAATATTGATTTGTTTATGCTTTGTTTTATAAAATCAGAGTAATCCTTTGATTAAAAGAGTTGCGGAATTTGTTCCAAAAATAAAATATGATAAAATAAAATTTATCAAAACATTTCTTAAAGAAATGTATTTTCATTTAATAACAAAATTTCGGGATGTCATGTTCCGATACAGACCAAAAGCATAAACAATATAAAATAGACCTTACAACAGTTATTTATAACTACTGATCTATAATCCAAAATCTCTCGTCAAGTCCGCCAAATTATACCCTTGTGTCATTACCTGTAATGCAAAGAAAACTGAGTGGGCCAGGATTGGGAGCCAGGTGAGCATATTGGGTTTTCAACCCATAATAATTTAGTTATTATATTTAATCATCAAACAATCAACGCAATTACCCATCCCCATTATCTTCATTTACTCTTCCCTAAAGATATTATCCTAAGGGTCATCTCTAATATCATATTTACCTTTCATCTCTTTAAATCTGATTTCCTTATATGTTTGTTCCTAAGAACTTTTCCTAAGGATCATCACCTACATCGCATAGACAATACTAATTCGGGGATCACTCCCTCAATATGTGTCTAGTAAGGGTTAGGGTATCATCGCATGATTATGCAGCCACAACATCGCCTGGACTTGTAAATCATAAAAAGGGTTAGACTACCATCGCATGAATACGCAACCACAATATCGCCTAGACTCATAATTCATAACAACGGTTAGACAATCATCGCATTACTACGCAGCCACAACATCGCTTGGACTCGTAATTCATAATAAGGGTTAGACTATCATCGCATGAATATGCAACCACAACATCGCCTGACTCGTAATTGATTACCTATGTATCATCACCTAATTATCATCACCATTATATCCTCACCTATCTCTTATCACATTATTTCATCACACACTAACTATTTCATCTACCCATGTTCTACCGAACATATTTGTAGATATAAATTACATATACAGATTAAAACTACTTAAAAACCTATCTAAAACATTCATTCAACATCCATCTCAACTAAACAACAATATATAAACACATAAAACGTATTCCATAGCAAATACTTCATATCTATGTGTTAGAAGAAAGTAACTACACACTCACTTGGTTAGACGACGCTCGGACAACACTACAGCTCTAATAGTAGTATCTTCGGTGAAACCGGTATATTTTCACACACCGGGCTTGTTGTGTAACACCGTAAATTTCAAGACAAAATTTTCATTTAAAATAACCATTTTATTCTTAGAAACACTTGTTTAAAATCTCATTCATAGTCGATTTACAAAACATGACTCCATTTTCACTTGCATAGAAAACCAGGATCCTCCAAAATATGACTCTTTCTCTGGTGTGTACAATCAAGCCGGTGCCGTCCCGTGATACTGAAAGAAACCTGAAAAAAACATCACACAAAACACTGTAAGCACGAAGCTTAGTGAGTTCCTCAAAATACCACACATAACACATATTAGCCACTCGAGGCTATAACTCTATGGGTCCATGCACCCAAACTCTGTGAACGAGGCTCTAACTCTGGGAACCTTCCGGTTCCAACTCTATAAACATGCACAACATAAATCACATAGAAATAATGCAGTACAACACATCACGTACATATAGCATACAAATACTCTGAACACATAACTCTGGTTACCTACTCAAGGTAAAGTATAGTGAGAAGACTCACCTGGCAAGCAGAAAGCAGATATCCCCACACTGGAATCCCAAACTCGCCACCGCCTAACACGTAAAGCAAATATTCTCATGAATATAACTCTCGAGACTAGAATAAATCCTCTCATAACACCCTCTCATGGGTAAAAGACTAGTTTATCTCTCTCTTGGCCCAAAGGCCACATCGCTGACCAAACCCTAAAAGTCAACGACCAACCCTTGGTCGAAATCAAAGTCCTCAGTCTAAGTCAACCCCTGACTGGCCCTACTCGTCGAGTCAACTCTGTGACTCGTCGAGTTCCCATAATCAGAACTTCATTCAATCTGCGACCTAACTCGCCGAGTCACCCCAAGACTCGCCGAGTCCAACAACTCTGAGTCCACTCACACTCGACTCACCGAGTCATCCCTCAACTCACCGATTCTCGACTCTACCAGAGAATATTTGGGACTCTTCGACAAGACTCGCCGAGTCCAAGGCTATCCTCAACCTACTCGCCGAGTTGTTCTTCCAACTCGTCGAGTTCCAGGCCATCTGCAAGCAACTCGTCGAGTCTACCCATGTGACTCGCCGAGTACCACCGTTCTGAATCCATTCAGAAGCACTCCAGGCCATGCAATTGATCCAAAACATAGATCTAGCCTCCTACAACCCATCCATCACGTAAAGTGGCAAACTTTACGTGAATCCAAAGAGATCTAAGCCGTTTGCACATTGGGCTAGGATTTGGGACAAGATGACTACATCAACCACTCACAAACAGGGACTTTCATGCACTCTAGACCTTCTCCCTTCCAGATCTGAGGTAGCAACCTCAGATCTAACCTCTAAACTCCAATACATCCAAAGATATGATCTCCAACATCCCTAAAATGATGCATCTAAGAAATAGCAGCTCAAAAAACGAGATATTACCTCAAAGGAATGCCCTAATTGAAATGATACTCAAATTCAAACAAAGCCCCTTGCTCCAAGCCTTCAATCTCCCAAAATTCCTTCACAAATACATTCTCCAAGCTCCACTCCATCCAACAATGGTGCTTCTTCGTGATTTAGGGGTTTCTGGGGCTCAAGGGGTGATAAAGAGGCTGGGAGGGAAACATAATGATCTTTATATAAGGCTCAACCCCGAGAATTAGGGTTTTCTCCACTCAGCGCCTACTCGCCGAGTCCATTACCCTGACTCGCCAAGTCGGCCACTTAACATGCGACCAAGTCGCGACTCTACTCGCCGAGTCCGCACATGGACTCACCGAGTCACTCTTTCCTAATTTACTCTTTTAGCCCTTCAACTCTACTCTTGATATTTCGGGATGTTACAATTCTCCCCCACTTAAATTAGGCTTCGCCCTCGAAGCCTACAGCAACTCAACTCCAGAAATACTCCCACAACGTGCCACCTGGCCTTAATCGGACCGGATCTCACAAGACATACCCATCGAAACTCGAACACACTTTCCCGTTCCTTACGGTGTCCTGACCACTGTCTCGAACCGGGCACCGGATGTACCCTCTGATAACCACACTCAACGATCCGAGAATTACCCATGAAGCATCACTGACCCAAATCTCAACAATCACTTGACCCATAAGGGTTAGAAGCCATGAACCATCGGATCCCCGATCCGAATCTTATCCTATCCAATCCGTGACGACAGAAAGGCCCACTCTTCAATCCCAGAGCAACTCTCATGAGTCCTCTTCTTGCAATCAAGCACTCAAGCCGCACCAACCTTTGCATTCTTGGGTTAGGAGAACCCGTCGCACTGATGACATCTCTAACATCCCCAGGAGACACCACCACTACACACACGACCCTTGATCAGAATCAAGCTGGGAGTCCCAGACTCCATCCCTACATCCATCCTGAGACTCTTGGCTCTACACCCGCAGAATCCCTTCCGCATCCTCAGCAGACACCCCATCATAATGTCATTCCATACCACTGCCACAGACACAATGTTCAACCATCATACTCCAAATCATCCATTCTCACTACAACTTCCACTTCCGCGAATCGACACTCTCCTCAGCAAATGAGGGTCCAACACTTCCTCCCATACAACAACACAAAGGGTGGCATACCGATGCACTAATGATGGTTGTTGAAATAGGATAACTCAACCAAGGATAAATACGTGCCGCAACACCCTCCAAAATCTAATACACATGCCCGAAGCATGTCTTTGAGCGTCTGAATCGTTCATTCCCTCTGAGGTGTCCTCAGACATCATCATGATAGGCTCTAGCTCATCTCATATCCCTCTTCGAGACTGGTCACCAGGTCAGCTTTTGACTCCACAACTGAGCCTCCAAAGGTCACCCAAATCATGATCCAAATATCCCACTAACTTCCTCCCCGTGACCACTATCCCGGCCTCATGACACGCAAGTCACGAAATTCTCTTTTCCTTATGCAAGAAAGTACAATCCAACCGAGGATCGTCTCCACTCTGATCTCTGGTTTTAGCTGCGCATATCCCTTGCGCATCTCACCACATTCCCCGATAGAGACGGGGACCCCAGTCTCGCCCCCGGTCTAACATCCAGGCTCCAAAAACTCAATACTAGGGCTACTCAAGCCCAAAACTCTTCCACATCATACACTGATCGGAGAACATTCCATCATCACACTCTCTTGCCATCTAGTGAGCACTATGGCTCCCCGCGGTATCACAGCACCCTCTGACTAGTGAGTACTACGGCTCCCCGCAGTATCACAACACCCTCTGACTAGTGAGTACTACGGCTCCCCGCAGTATCACAACACTCTCTGACTAGTGAGTACTACGGCTCCCCGCAGTATCACAACACCCTCTGACTCCACTAGTTCGTGCTCCATAGACTATCATAGGCGGCTACCCATACTCGTCTCGAATATTCATCACAGACTCTGGAGGCAATCGTCATAACAGATGTCCACCCTTACGAAGATCCACTCTCCCAAGTAATCTCCCTAGATGCCCATACTCGAAGGCTCTCACTAGATCCATAGATACCTGATATACCACAAGTCGTCTCAACTCAAGATTCACGAATAACTTCAAAATAAAGATATCAATACCCGGATACCTCGGAACACCCCCTCCGAACATCACAAGATCCCGCCACAACCACAGATCTCCTGCCCCAAGCACCATATAGATGCAATAATACATTCCCTCTGAACCCCATAACTAGATCTTCATTTTTCTCAAGTTGCAACTTCGGTGTATTCAATTTCTCAATTGCAATACGAAGAAACGCTAACACTACGAAATACGCTGATAATTCTCCGAAACCCTTTTTCCCGCCGCTCAAAATCCAAACAAGGATACGCATACTGACCCGGGAGTTGGCTGCCCAATCATTCTTTATCTACTTGCCCCAACACTGACCAATACCAGATTCTTGACTAAAAAACACCTGTCATGGAGACATTCATCCTTCTCAAACAAGTACTTCCCGCATTAACTCACTCTGACCCCTTTCCTCGATCACCGACATCTCTGGTCTCATGATTTCTTACCGCATATCTCTATACTCCACTTATAACTGCTCTTGACAAATCTCTGCTTTCTTACATACGGCACCCGGTTCTCCCCCACTTAGGGTTCGAACCATCACCAAATAGCACGCAACTAACCCATAACTATATTCTCCAGCAAAATCACACCGGCCCCCGGAAGGTGCTACACAACGCCCGATAATCCCCCCCTTAAGGAATGAATCGACCTCATATACTATGAACCTCTAGTGAACTCCTCAAGAACTTCTCGTCACGTCTGCCTCTAGTCGTTCCAAATCTCGTACCAATTTAGTACCAAACAGCTCAACTGCTCGATAACATTCCTGGCTCATAGACTGAACCATAAAATCATCGTACCCCTCACCTCAACTCATCAACCAACACTCCAACACCGTGTTCATCCCAAGAACAGGTACTCACTCCCAGATTCAACACCCCATGGATAGAAAACTCTCTGCACCGCTGAACTCGACTGAACTCCCCACTGATACCACTACAATACCTCCTACTATGCTCAAATAGGTGTAGTGTGGTCCTCACACATCTTAGTCCCAACTGACTATCTGCTCATGATAAATCACTGCCTCGCGGCACACCTGCTACCTGATACTCTGGTGGGAAATCATCATCAATGACGACCTGCAGGGTTTACCCCTAAACCCAAAACCAAAACATCATGCTTCTCATATTTCACACGAGCATAATCAGTACCTCCCAGATCATAGGAGGTGACATCTCCTTTATCGACTGATTGCCCAACACAGATCGAAATTCTCCCTTCTCACTGACTCCTTAGTAAAATACTCTGAGGGACTCTCGATCTCCCTCTCACGGGACGCCTCAACGAACTTACTCATGACCGAATAACCGGAGAACCACAAACATACTTCACTACGACCCATGGTACTCATTTCATGACATCTCTTCTCAATATGCCCCGGTGTATGGTACCCTAACCATAACATCACTCCCCAATCCGCTCCGATGTATGGTACCCGGACCATAACATCACTCCTTAATTCGTTCCGATGTATGGTACTCGGACCATAACATCACTCCTCCATCCGCTCCGATGTATGGAACCCGGACCATAACATCACTCCTCAATCTGCTCTGATGTATGGTACCTGAACCATAACATCACTTCCTCAATCTGCTCTGATGTATGGTACCCGAACCATAACATCACTCCTCGATCGGCCCTGATGTATGGTACTCGAACCATAACATCACTTCCTCAATCTACTCTGATGTATGGTACCCGAACCATAACATCACTCCTCAATCCGCTCCTTAGAACCTTCAGAATGCTCCCTGTATCAAGTATGAGTCCTCTGCTTTCAGTAGTACGGGCCCATACTACCTGCCACATCTACCCATACTTTGCACACGGACCATCCCAGAGCTTTTAAATAGCTGCTCGACCTGCTCTTTCACCAATCCCATCGCGCGTGCTCGCTCCCCAACGAAATTCTCTATTCTACAAGCGCACTCACCTGGATCGGGTTACTCCCTAAGCTCTTTAATTGTCCTCCCACTTCTTTGCTATCAGCTGCTGAAGAGCTCCTAATGATGCCAGCCATCTACCTCCTGAATATCGTCATATTCACTTGGTAGCTGACTCCCATCATCGAGAGTTACACAAAGCACAAAGCAAGCAGCATTCGAGCATCGAAGAATACATAGGATTCCCTCTCTGTGATAACTCCACCTTCTCGGCTCATCCTCGAAAGTACCACCAAACTCTGTAACTCTACCCCTCATGGGTTCTAACTGGATACTCTCACTCATCACATACTCAAAAGCATAACACATATAACAACGAGTCCTAGACTAAGGCATCACAAATCAGGCCACTCTAGTCCTAACATATGAAATACCTAGACTGTCTCTAGCATGCAATATTATCTCATAAGGTGCATCATAAATATCTCATAACACAAAAAAAAATAAGGGTATTTTGGGAAATCACCGTTCGGGATCAGGCTGATTGTACACACTGCTCTTTCTTGCTTCCTCTTTGAACCCTTATTCATTTTTAGAAAATTATTTCCTTAAAACTTTTCTTACTTCCTCAGTTTGAGTCCAGATTTACCCGAAGGCGCATCCGAATCCCTCAAACCAAGGCTCTGATACCAACTTGTAACACCGTAAATTTCAAGACAAAATTTTCATTTAAAATAACCATTTTATTCTTAGAAACACTTGTTTAAAATCTCATTCATAGTCGATTTACAAAACATGACTCCATTTTCACTTGCATAGAAAACCAGGATCCTCCAAAATATGACTCTTTCTCTGGTGTGTACAATCAAGCCGGTGCCGTCCCGTGATACTGAAAGAAACCTGAAAAAAACATCACACAAAACACTGTAAGCACGAAGCTTAGTGAGTTCCCCAAAATACCACACATAACACATATTAGCCACTCGAGGCTATAACTCTATGGGTCCATGCACCCAAACTCTGTGAACCCTCAGGCTCTAACTCTGGGAACCTTCCGGTTCCAACTCTATAAACATGCACAACATAAATCACATAGAAATAATGCAGTACAACACATCACGTACATATAGCATACAAATACTCTGAACACATAACTCTGGTTACCTACTCAAGGTAAAGTATAGTGAGAAGACTCACCTGGCAAGCAGAAAGCAGATATCCCCACACTGGAATCTCAAACTCGCCACCGCCTAACACGTAAAGCAAATATTCTCATGAATATAACTCTCGAGACTAGAATAAATCCTCTCATAACACCCTCTCATGGGTAAAAGACTAGTTTATCTCTCTCTTGGCCCAAAGGCCACATCGCTGACCAAACCCTAAAAGTCAACGACCAACCCTTGGTCGAAATCAAAGTCCTCAGTCTAAGTCAACCCCTGACTGACCCTACTCGTCGAGTCAACTCTGTGACTCGTCGAGTTCCCATAATCAGAACTTCATTCAATCTGCGACCTAACTCGCCGAGTCACCCCAAGACTCGCCGAGTCCAACAACTCTGAGTCCACTCGCACTCGACTCACCGAGTCATCCCTCAACTCACCGATTCTCGACTCTACCAGAGAATATTTGGGACTCTTCGACAAGACTCGCCGAGTCCAAATGGACTCGTCGAGTCCAAGGCTATCTTCAACCTACTCGCCGAGTTGTTCTTCCAACTCGTCGAGTTCCAGGCCATCTGCAAGCAACTCGTCGAGTCTACCCATGTGACTCGCCGAGTACCACCGTTCTGAATCCATTCAGAAGCACTCCAGGCCATGCAATTGATCTAAAACATAGATCTAGCCTCCTACAACCCATCCATCACGTAAAGTGGCAAACTTTACGTGAATCCAAAGAGATCTAAGCCATTTGCACATTGGGCTAGGATTTGGGACAAGATGACTCCATCAACCACTCACAAACAAGGACTTTCATGCACTCTAGACCTTCTCCCTTCCAGATCTGAGGTAGCAACCTCAGATCTAACCTCTAAACTCCAATACATCCAAAGATATGATCTCCAACATCCCCAAAATGATGCATCTAAGAAATAGCAGCTCAAAAAACGAGATATTACCTCAAAGGAATGCCCTAATTGAAATGAGACTCGAATTCAAACAAAGCCCCTTGCTCCAAGCCTTCAATCTCCCAAAATTCCTTCACAAATACATTCTCCAAGCTCCACTCCATCCAACAATGGTGCTTCTTCGTGATTTAGGGGTTTCTGGGGCTCAAGGGGTGATAAAGAGGCTGGGAGGGAAACATAATGATCTTTATATAAGGCTCAACCCCGAGAATTAGGGTTTTCTCCACTCAGCGCCTACTCGCCGAGTCCATTACCCTGACTCGCCGAGTCGGCCACTTAACACGCGACCAAGTCGCGACTCTACTCGCCGAGTCCGCACATGGACTCACCGAGTCACTCTTTCCCAATTTACTCTTTTAGCCCTTCAACTCTACTCTTGATATTTCGGGATGTTACATGTTGCAGGTAGAGCTTCGGATCAGAAACTATTTTCTTCTCGGGATCTTCGGGCTTCGGGACTAGCTTCGGGTCTCGGGATGATATCGTGGCTTCGGGGGTACTTCTTTGCATGTACATCGAGGTAGTATGGGTGAGAGAAGGGTGAATTAGCAACCTTGGCCGACTGCCTCTTCAAATCTATTTATAGGCCAAATTTCTCATTTTCTAAGTCGTGGGCACTTTTTCCACGTCGTGGGATTGGTCGTCACTGCATGCTTCATTGCAAGTTAGGTCTGGCAGAATCCAGGATGCGTCAGAAAACATGCGACGTCGTGGGCACTGTTTCCAGGTCGTGGCCACTGACACAGCTTTGGGGTTCGCGCCCCGAACATCAGAAAGTCATAACTTTTCATACGACGTTCTTTATATCGACACGTAGGTGAGAATATGCTCTACAACTCTCGTTTAGAATCCGTTGGCTAATTTTGAATTTATTTTTTATATATTATAAACATATTACATTTATATTATTTTTAGTAGGTCGGGACAGGAAACTCCATTAAAAATTCATAATTTCTTCATCCGACGTTCGTTTTCGTCTATCTTTTTACCGCTGGACAACTATCGACGAGATCTTCGATTCTCATTTAGATTATTTCGGGTAAAAATCACTCGATCTCATATTCAAGTATTCGGGCTACATACTACTAAGTCGAAACTTCGGAAAATTATAACTTCCTCATACGTAGTTAGATTTAGGCGTTCTTTTAATGCACGCTCTCGGTTTAACTTATTCTACGACTTTCATTTAGATCACTAAGGCTAAATATCGCTCTATCTTAAATTCATATTTTACGTCATTCATCGTCGTGCCGGTTCTGTCGCGAAACTTCGACAGGTCATAACTTCTTAGTTATAACTCGGATTTCGGCGTTCTTTATATGTTCGGAAACCTCATGACATATACTACAAATTAGTTAAGATTAATATTTCTAAATAATCTTCCATCAAAAAGTCATTTTTGATGCTCATTATCGTTAAATTGACTAGCCCTGATCTACGGGCGTTACAATTATCTCCCCCTTAATATGATTACATCACGAAATCATCAACGAAACATGGCTCGTATATTAAATCCATATGTTACCACTCCATCCTAAGTAATAACCTTGATGCTCAATCATGTACCTACTCTTCGTACTATGTTGAATTTTCAATCGTAACTTTTGAGTTACAAATAAACTCCTTATTGAGGACTCCTTCTTCTTAGGAAAAATACTTTCCTTTATCTATTGTAACAGACCGATGGGTCACATTCTAGTGACCCTTCATTATATAATACAATGCGTAGACTCAAGTCTCTTAGAGTCAAATTCCGAAATGGAATGTACCTTCCTTCATATTCTAATGTGATATAATCACATCTTAACTTGTAGCATTTCTAGCTACAAACCTATTTAACAACGAGCGCGATGCTATCAGTCGCATTGATTTCAATCTTCTGACCTTAGTCAGATGCCACTTTGAACTTGGTTCTCGGAACCACGTAACAACTCATCGTAGTCGGACTGAATTTGATATGACCACTAGGGTTGAAATAACAACCATCTTACTATTCATTACCGAAACAATGGTAGTGAATTACTTGAATAAACGAGACCAATCACTAGCTTCTTGGTAACCTTGCAACTTTCCCTGAATCACAAAGCAACTTAACACATACGAATGTGTCCAGATAATCATAAAAATTTTCCTAGACTCTAGTAGGAATTCTTCCATGCGTATCTCCAGTCATCAATCCTACTTCACCTTGGTTGGTGGTGGAAACACCAAACGATAGGACAGCTTCATGGATTTCACCCATCGTTCCATCATCCTGCCAATCGAAGGTGTACTTCACACGTACCGTACTCCTCTAAACGTACTGTTATTTTATAAGATATATTATAAAGGCAAGATACCACTCTTACGATATCTTCCGGTAGGTGTCATTCACTATCATAAGACTTTTTATTTCCTCCATTTACATAACTCTCTACAAGTCTTCACCATGACCTTTTGTACACCCAAGCAGATGTTTAGTGCACTAGGCAAGAATTCAAGATAGGAAAGCTTCATTTACGATAAATGTATAAATCTCCATAACACTCCGTAACATTTACATGCTAGTTCTAATACCGTATTCGTACACTTACAATAATAAACACATAAGGTTCCAGATCCGGTCAGCATAATACCATAGATCCGAACAAATAATATCATATATGGCAAACATATAACATTTAGCACATAAAAGCATTTTAGGCAACTTTCCTAAAATATACTAGTGCTCATGTCTTAAAATATGGTAGAAACTCATCTCACAATCATCGCTTAGCATTCTAAGTTTATGTCTAGAAATCCTATAGATTTCCTAGTTCGCTTAAACTAATGCTCTGATACCAACTGTGACATCCCCAATTTCACGGCCAGAAAAGACTGATTTGTTTATGCTTTGTTTATAAAATCAGAGTAATCCTTTGATTAAAAGAGTTGCAGAATTTGTTCCCAAAATAAAATATGATAAAATAAAATTTATCAAAGCATTTCTTAAAGAAATTTATTTTCACTAAATAACAAAATCTCGGGATGTCATGTTCCGATACAGACCAAAAGCATAAACAATATAAAATAGACCTTACAATAGTTATTTATAACTACTGATCTATAATCCAAAATTTCTCGTGAAGTCCACCAACTTATACCCTTGTGCCATTACCTGTAATGCAAAGAAAACTGAGTCGGTCAGGCTTGGGAGTCTGGTGATCATATAGGGTATTCACCCCACAATAATATAGTTACTATACTTAATCATCAAACAATCAACCCAATTACTCATCCCCATTATCTTCGTTTAATCTTCCCTAAACATATTATCCTAAGGGTCATCTCCTATATCATATTTACCTCTTATCTCCTTACATGTTATTTCCTTATATGTTTGTTCCTAAGGATCATCGCCTACATCGCACAGACAATACTAATTCGGGGATCACTCCCTCAATATGTGTCTAGTAAGGGTTAGGGTATCATCACATGATTACGCAGCCAGAACATCGTCTGGACTCGTAAATCATAATAAGGGTTAGACTATCATCCCATGAATACGCAGCCACAACATCACCTGGACTCGTAATTCATAATATGGGTTAGACAATCATCGCATGAATACACAGCCACAACATTGCTTGGACTCGTAATTCACAATAAGGGTTAGACTATAATTGTATGAATACGCAACCACAACGTCGCCTGACTCGTAATTCATTACCTATCTATCATCACTTAATTATCATCACCATTATATCCTCACCTATCTCTTATCACATTATTTCATCACGCACTAACTATTTCATCTACCCATGTTCTACCCAACATATTTGTAGATATAAGTTACATATACAGTTTAAAACTATTTAAAAAGTTGTCTAAAAAATTCATTCAACATCCATCTCAAGTAAACAACAATATATAAACACATAACACGTATTCCATAGAAAATACTTCATATCTATGTGTTAGAAGAAAGTAACTACACACTCACTTGGTTAGATGATGCTCAGACAACACTACAACTCTAATAGTAGTATTCTTCGGTGAAACCGGTATATCTTCACACATGGGGCTTCTTGCAGGCAGAGCTTCGGCTCGGAAACTCTTTTCTTCTCGGGATCTTTGGACTTCGGGACTTGCTTCGGGTATCGGGATGATAGTGGGGCTTTGGGGGTACTTCTTTTCATGTAAATCGAGGTAATATGGGTAAGAGAAGGGTGAATTAGCAACCTTGGCCGACTGCCCCTTCAAATCTATATATATGGCAAATTTCTCATTTTCCACATCGTGGGAACTTTTTCCATGTCGTGGGCTTGGTCGTCACTACATGCGTCATCGCAAGTTGGGTTTGGCAGACTCTAGGAGGCGTCAGAAAACATGCCACGTCATGGGCACTATTTCCACATTGTGGCCACTGACACAGCTTTGGGGTTCGCGCCCCGAACTTCACAAAGTCATAACTTTTTCATACGAACTCCGTTTTCGACGTTCTTTATATCAACGCGTAGGTGAGAATCATCTCTACAACTCTTGTTTAGAGTCCGTTGGCTAATTTTTAATTTATTTATAATATATTATAAATATATTACTTTTATAGTATTTTTAGTTGGCTGGGACATGAAAACTCCATTAGAAATTCATAACTTCTTCATCCGATGTCCGTTTTCATCTGTCGTTTAACATTTGGACTACTATCGACGAGATCTTCGATTCTTGTTTAGATTTTTTCGGCTAAAAATCACTCGATCTCATATTCGAGTATTCGGGCTACATAACGTTAAGTCGAAACTTTGGAAAATCATAACTATCTCATACAAAGTCAGATTTGGGCGTTCTTTTTAACATTTTCTATGAATTTTGTTTAGACCACTAAGGCTAGATATCGATCTATCTTAAATTCATATTTTACATCATTCAGCGTCGTGTCGGTTCTGTCACGAAACTTCGACAGGTCATAACTTCTTCGTTATAACTCGGATTTTGGCGTTCTTTATATATTCGGAAACCTCATGACATATACTACAAATTAGTTAAGATTAATCTTTCTAAATAATATTCCATCAAAAATTCATTTTTGATGCTTATTATCTTTAAATTGACTAGCCCTGATCTACGGGCGTTACACAATCTAAACGAGAATCAAAGGTCTCGTCAATGGTAGTGCAACCGTAAAAAGACAGACAAAAACGGACGTCGGATGAAGAAGTTATGAATTTTAAACAGAGTTTTCCTATCTCGGCCTACTAAAAATAATATATTTATAATATATTAAAAATAAATTCAAAATTAGCCAACGGAGTCTAAACGAGAGTTGTAGAGCATAATCTCACCTACGTGTGGATATAAAGAACGTTGAAAATGGAGCTCGTATGCGAATGTTATGAATTTATGAAGTTCGGGGCGTGAACCCTAAGGTTGTGTCAGAGCTCACGAGGTGAGCAAATGTTGCTCACGAGGTGAGCATTAGTGGCTCACGAGGTGAACGGATGATGGACATCTTTCGGGGCAATTGGCCATGACGAATGCAATGACGTATCGAGCTCACAAGGTGAGCATATGTGGCTCACGATGTGAACCCAGAAAAATGTCCCTATAAATAAAAATCGAGGTTCAGCCGAATTTGGTTGCTCATCTCTTACTCTCCCACTCCCGATACCCTCTCTAAGCCCTATTTTAACCCCCGAAGCCCTGGTATCATTCCCGAAACCCGAAGCAAGTCTCGAAGTCCAAAGATCCCAAGAAGAAAAGAGTTTCCAAGCCGAAGCTCCGTCCGCGAGAAATCCGGTGTGTGAAGATATTTCGGTTTCACCAAAGAATACTACTTCCACAAGCCGTAGTGCTGTCTGATCATCTTCTAATCAGGTGAGTGTATAGTCCCTTTCATAAACACGACTTTAATACAAGTATTGTTTGAATGTATTAAGTATATGTTTTGGGTGAGTGTGTAGTCACCCTCTTCTAACCCATAAATATGAAGTATTTGCCTAAAATACGTGCTATGTCTTTATATATTGTTGTTTATTTAAGACGAGTGCGGAATGGATGTTTTATATAGTTTTGAATGAGTTAAACTGTAGATTTATTTTATATCTACAAATATGTTGGGTAGAACATGGGTAGATGAGATAGTTGGTGTGTGATAAAATATGAGTTGGATAATGAGATCAAGTGGTTAGATTTAGATCCGGGAGTATGGATCAGGTAAAGAGATAAAACTTGGTATTAGTCCGGGAGTATGGATTAAGACTAAGTTAATTGTCCCTAGTCCGGGAGTATGGATTAGGTACATTTATTGATCCGGGAGTATGGATCAGATCAGGATTAAGGTATAGTTAATTGTCCCTATTCCAGGAGTATGAATTGGGTACAATTATTGATCCAGGAGTATGGATTAGATCAGGAGGTTAGTTTTAGATCTGTGAGTAGGAACAGGTAGTTTTAGATCTGTGAGTATGGATCAGGTAGTTTTAGATCCGTGAGTATGGATCAAGGGAAAAAGTTAGCTTTAGATCCGTAAGTATGGATTAGGTGAAAAAGTTAGTTTTAGATCCGTGAGTATAGATCGAGTGAAGAGGGTAGTTTTAGATCCATGAGTAGGGATCAGGTAAAGAGGAAAATTTTAGATACGAGAGTTTAGATCGTGTCGTTTTGAGGATCGATGGGGTGGGATAAGAGTTGCCTTTATATGGTGAAATTGTACAAGTTTGAATGTTCTATATATATAAATATATGATATAATATTGTAGGATGAAAACCCTATATGCTCACTAGGCTCCCAAGCATGATCTACTCATTTTTCTTTGTATCACAGGTATCAATACGAAGATATATTTCACTGAGAGATTAAAGGAGATGTAAATCAATAGTGTAAATAAATGTATGTTCTGTTTATGCTTATGTGTCTGTATCGAAACATGACATCCCGAGATTTTGTTAAATAATGGAAATACATTTCTTTAAGAAATGGTTTGATAAATTCTTATCGTATTTTGTTTTGGGAATAAATTCCGCAACCGTTTTCTTTGAAAAATTACTCTGATTTTTAAAAACAAAGCATAAACAAATCGGTCTTTTCTAGGTCATGAAATTGGGGATGTCACAGTAAGCTAACGCTTAGTGAGTTCCCCCGATCATACTGCACATACAATCCACATAACATATATCATATTAGCCATAAAAGCTACCCATATCACATAATTCATGCATACCAACATATAAGGAAGCCCTGGAAACCCTCCATATAAGGAAGCTCTGGAAACCCTCCAGGGTCTTACTACGGGTGCCATAGGAACCCACACATGGTCTTAGCCCAATGCATCAGGAACCCCTTGATGTCTTGACCTAGGATGCCAGGGAAACCCTCCAAGGTCTCACACCTAAGTGCCTCGGGAACCCCCCGAGGTTTTTTCCAAGGATGTCGTGTACCCGACTGATTCCGTCTTTGAAAACTTTATGAACAAGCACCGAAGTAACAATAAGAAATCTGCATAAAAATATATGATCTGCTTAAAAATGCTGATGTACCCAAAACCGAGGTCCCAAAAATCCAGAAGTGGTCTTCAATAAATAAATCCCATTTGCTCAAGACACATGTTTCGTCAACCGAAGATCAAGAGCGATAAGTCATAAAAAGTCTTCGTAGAGCGAAGGTTGTGAAGCAGATTTGTTGATCAGACACAACCGTGGTGCCAAATTCATAAAGAGGAATATGATGTCGGACATTGTCACACCCCAAACTGAGAACGGCGGAAACGTTCTGGGGCAGAGGACGTCATGTAATGTATCACAACAATGTAAAGTAGTAAACAAGCAACAACATCATCCATTGCATTAATAGTATAATTTTAAATACATGTGTGTTTTTTCATATCATAAACAACATAATAATTGTTCAAAATAAAAGACGAGTCTTAACTGCTTCGTCTTCACAAAAACCTGGTCGTCGTACCTGTCTATTTGTGACCTGAGAATACAAGTTATTTTGAAAGTGAGTATCAGCAATAAAGCTGGTGAATTCATAAGTATTTATGTGTCTTTGATTTGTAAAAAAAAACTGTAAGGAAATACTTGTAAATGTTTGAAAACCCTAGAAAATCTCATATTTACTACTAATATAAAAGTAGTCTTCTACCAAGACTCGACTGTTTTGAAAGTAAGCATCACTGTAAATGTGACGGTTATTCCCTGTTAACTATTATTATAAAAGTTATAGTCTACCTCACCGTTTATGTGTATGAGTCACAGTATAAAGGTAATAAGGAAAAATAGTTTATCTATATCAAATATAACCTACCTCATCGTTCATGTGAATGTGTCACAAAGTAAAGGAAGGAAAATAATATAATAACTAAAAATGTATCCTTTTGCACTAGGATATTCACGGCGTGGAAACTCGCTGAAAAGGTACAACCGTAGACACCCGTCAATGATCATTTTCCCTACTGTAGCTAACAACCTTGGGAGTGGAATGGTAAGTCCCGAACATTTGTAACAGATCCTATGTAATAGTATCTATTAAACGTATTAATGTGAACGTGTTCATGTAAGCGTATCTATGTAAACGTATTCTTGTAAGCGTGTTCATGTAAGCGTATCTATGTAAGCGTATTCATGTAAGCGTATTCAAGTAAGCCTATCTATGTAAACAAATTCATGTAACATGTAATGTATTAGTATAGAATCATGAATGAACTAACTCTTGTGTGATTCCTTGTACATGGAATGATAAGTAATATCTCCTAACTATACCTATTACTGTTACTAGTAATGTACGTGTATAATCGAATGTATGCCTTTGCTACCCAAAAGTACTGAACTGACTAATGGAAACTTTATACCTATATATGTATACATGATATATAATTAATATTTAGACGACATTCGGACAAGCAACCGATGCCCAAAGACCACATCCCAACGAGGAAAAGGAAATAAAGCGAGCTGACCGTCCTAAGTCCTTTAAACATTATTTATATAACTATACATATTAAGGTATGAATTTTACAATATAAAAGCATAAAATAAGTTTTATAAAAATCTTTGAAAAGTGTAATAGTAAGAAACGATGACTTGATGTCAGTTTATAAAACGATTTGAAATAATGATGTTTGATAAGATAGTTTAAGTATAAGGAAAACCTTTGTTTGAAAACACATTTGTAACAGAGTTTGAAAGGAAACTTACAGTATGTAATATAGTTTGACAAAGATTTTTAAACATGTAAAAATGTTTAAGAAAGTCATTTGAAGAAATCTGTTTGGTAAAACAGTTAACGTATAGTAAATCCATTTGCATGCAAGTTATTAATCACATGTGATTGATATAGTAACTAAACACAATTAACCTTGTATTCTCCCCCCCCCCCCCCATAAAGCATTTATAAACATTTAAAAACATTTAAAAGGGTTAATTAAGGGGTATGAACTCACCTGCAGTGAGCGGATCGGATGGAAGTGTCGGATAAGTGCTTGGTGTCAAGTGAAGACTTAGACACACACAATGATCCTAATAACATATGAAGACATATGTATATATAATCAGTGATTATAACACTAATTAAACATGTATAAACATCTTAAAGTGATGAAAACACTTTGGTCAAAGTGTTAGAAGGCTATTGGGTTGCATCTAAGGAGAGTATGGCCTCACTTTGGAATTTACTCTTCAAATGGTAGTACCTAGGGGTGTTTACGGTTTTTGAACCATATCTCCCATGAGTTTATGGCCGTAAACTCATGGGAATGGTGTATTTGTGTGCTTTAAGGCTTCATGCTTCACAAAGAAAGGTTCTAGGGCTTATTCAAGGGATTAGGAAGTGGTTAGGGCTTGAAATGGTACTATTTTTGGAGTTTACAATTTTTGAACATTTCATGGGAATTTACTACCATAAACTCATGAGTTTAAGGCAGTATACTCATGGTTACTCCATCCATTTCGTGATTTTGGGTCCTTAAATCATTCTTGCAAGTCCCTAGTACATAAGTCATGCTAGAAAGGGAGTTTGGGGCATCAAAACACCCTTTAAGGGTGTTTACGGTTTTGGGAGATCCCCAAACCATAAACAAATACTCTTGCATGATTTTGTTGTTTTTCAAGTGCTACACTCATCAAGGAAAGGTTCTATGCTAAGTCCTAAGCATAAGGAAGGAGCTACGACACACTTTGGCACCCTTTTTAGGGTTTACGGCCTAAGAAGATCTTGGGCCGTAAACACCTTGTTCTTGTGATTCTTGTGTGATTTCCTTGATATATGGACATGTAATAAGTTTTAATACACTCTAGGGTAGAATTAATTACAATTTGGGATGAAAGCTTGAAGATCCTTGGGAGAGAAATCGGGTTTTCTCTAGTTGAAATGGAAGAAATGAAGTAAAAATGGCTAAGTGCCATATATATATATATATATATATATATATATATATATATATATATATATATAGTCCATGTAGTTTACGGTCCAAGAACATCAATTGGGCCTTAAACTCCAAACTCTTGGAGTTTTTAGACTTCTAATATGCACAAGATGCCCTGGAGTATACGTCCTACATTTACCTCTTGAAGGATTAAAGCTCAGAATGCTCAAACGGACACCAAATGCGCTAAAAGGTAGCAGAAATGAGTTTGACTTTTAATGAAGTGTTTGACTAAACTGGATGGAAAATTTCGGGTTGTCACATCATCCCCCTGGTAGAGGGAATTTCGTACCGAAATTAGAATTTAGGTAAGGATACTTCCTAATCGATTGGTTCTCGCGCTCATAAGTGAATTCGGGTCCTCGGTTGGTATCCCAATGAACCTTCACTAACGGGAGGCGGTTTTGCCTTATTCATCTGACTTCTCGGTCCTATGGTTACTACGATTCTTCCACGAAGGCGAGGCTCTCATTGATCTTGATCTCATCGAGTGGGATTACGAGAGTCTTGACGGAAAGGTACGTTTTTAAGTTTTGAGATGTAAATGGCGAAATGTATGCTACTGAGTTCGCGATGTAGGTTAGGTTTATGAGTTACGGGGCTGACTCTTGCAAGAATCACGGAGGCCCTAACTATCTTGGATTTAGCTTTCCACGCTTTCTGAAGCGTATCAAGCCTTCCCAGAGTGAGACTTCCAAAAGAATTTGGTCTCTCACTGTGAATTCCAAGGTTTCTTCTTCTTGCTTCTCTTCCCAGTCAAGGGCCACTCCCTTCTGAGTTAAAGTCGTAAGAGGTTCTGTAATTCACGAGGAGTTCTGAATAACTTACGACGGTAGGTCAGCGAGACCTAGAATTTGGCGAATTCCATAAGCATCTGCAGTGCTGACAAATTCTCGACGGTTTTGATCTTTGGAAGGGTCCTCAAGAATTGCCACATCATTAATAGTGTGTCTTAGGAATTTCACTCTTCAATTCTAAAACTCGTATTTAAAGAACTTCGCGTAAAGCTTCTCTGATCATAATGTTTCCATGGTTCGTTGTAGATGTTCTTTATGATTTCCTTCTTACTACGAGAGTAGATAAGTAAGTCATTTACAAGGACAATGACAAACTTATCCAAGTAAGAATGGCATACCCTATTCATTAACTTCATGAATACCACGAGCATATTGGTCCTATCCGAGGGGTATCACTACGGACTCGTAGTGTCTGTATCGAGTTTAAAAGATTTTCCTCAGGACATCCTTCACTAACACTTGCAACTGGTGATATTCAGATTTTGGGTCCAATTCTGAAATGCACTTCATTCCTTGCGGTTGATCAACCAACTCATCTATGTGAAGCAGAAGGTAATGATTTCGAATGGAAGTCCTCTTGAGGTCTGCGCTACAAGGACTTCCCAAGGTGTTACCCATTATAGTACTTCTCTTGCCTAAGCACATTTAACTGCGGAGTTCTGAAGGGATCCGGTGCATTAGCTTTGGTATGATCGCATCCACTGAAGGCTGTCTTCTTGAAGAATAAGATCGGAGCCCTCAAAGGTGAGGAGATTGGTCTTCTTATTCTATTTCTGAGTAGTTCGCTAGGTTGGACCTGATAGTTCCTGCAGCACGCGTAGGGGGGGTTGTTAGATCGTAGGGCGATCTAGTTACTAGAGTCGTACTGGGTTCTAAGTTTGTTCGCATGATGATGCGATTTCTCGTAGTCTTGAGTAGTCTCTGTCTGTACGAGTGGTACTTCGGGGAGGTTTGCTGAGGTTTCTTCAAAAAGGCTATGAAACATGAGGTACTCTATGCATGAGTACTTCGAAGTTTTGGAATGACGACTTCTCTAGGAAGGTGATTTCGGAGAAAGAGATGTGCGCACGAACTGGTATTGCGAGGATCGAATGGACTCAAGTCGTATGATAATATTGGACATACTTGAACATAAAGATACTAGATTTGAACATAAAGGCATTACATATTAAACACAACCGTGCAACCTTTAACAGACTTACAATACTTGAGATTTACTTCAAGACCATTGCTGCGAACAAGGTATACTACAAAAGACAAGTATATGCAGCACGAGGGTCCCCTGACAGATGGGATCCCGCAAAAGATGAGACTCTAGTTGCACTAGTTTTTAAAACAGTATAAAAGCATACTTAACACTGATGATTGGAAGTGAACCTATACTATAGTAGGGTCCTTTGTTGCCTCTTTCCATTCTGAGGTCAAACTCCACCTGTTCCATCGTCATTCTTCTCTGTTGGGCAATCCCTATTGAAGTGTCCCATTACACCACATAGATGGCATATCCAAGAGATTTCGACATTGGTAGTTGAAGTAATGTGTTGGACCCGTGTCCTGCATTGGCTGGTAGTATGTCAGTTCTTGTTGCAGTTAAAGCAATGTAATTGACGACAATTACCTAGATGATAGAAACTGCACTTATTGCATTTTGATAGGTTTCCGGCATACTGTCTGGCTGGGTTAGGGGCAATTGAGATATCAGAAGGAATGGTAGTAGGAGGTACCGATGTCGTGGCTAGGAAGGTTATCACCGGTGGTTGTTTCTTGTTCGCCCCTCGGAGTGATTTTCCCTTAGATTTATCCCAGAACTTCCGATTGTTACTCTTTGTCTTGGAATTCAGGGTGTCGTGGTAGCTTGTTGCTCGTGGAGGTACTTGATTGTTACTTGAATTGGAATTATTGTTAATAATCCCACTAACATTCGCATTGTTAGCGTTAAGGTGGGTGAGAACAGTTGTTACGGAAGCTGAGACTGCAGCTTGAAAGGTAGTTGCATCAATCTGAAGGGTTGATGTTTGGTTGATGGGTTGATCGTTTTTCTTCGGTGACATGATTCTGTTACACAGAAAGAAAATGAATTTGTGAGCGAGTATGATTGAACCTGTATCACTTTGATTCTGGCTAAGAGAGGAGTTATTATACATGAAAACTTAGCTTATACATGTTATGATATAATGAAGACGAGGCGGATAATAAAATGTGTGATTCTACTCTATTCCCACATCCCAACGAGGAAAAGAAACCAAATTAGAAATCTCACATTCTATTGTCTACGAGGAATGTATTAACGAGGAAGGTCATGTTAATAATCTTCTTACAAATCTTTTTCGATGAACTAAGATTCCTAGTAAAGGCTACTATTGACCCTAGATGTACTTCGATCGTTCAATTGAAGAGTAAGAGTATGTTCTCGAAGGTTTGACCTACATCCCTATGATGTAGTCCTAGTATGGAATAGAAGTATATTCACGAAGGTCCGACCTACATCCCTTTGATGCAATCCTTAGTAAGAAGTAGAAGTAAGTTCGTAGAATGGTCTCAAGACGTTTTGTTGTTCAACCCGAGGTGTTATTGGTTGGTGGATAATATGATCCAACCTTTGAAAGAGGCTTGAAAATGATCCCAGAGTTAAATTACTATAGTCCAAAGACTTGACTAAAGCAAGTTTCAGATATTATCCAATGAAGGTATGATGAAATTATTTGTACATAGAATGACTCAGAAGTTAGTCGACTGTCAATATCATCGATGTTTAAGATGTAACAAGTTCGGGAAAATTGACCTTGTAGTAGGTCTTACATCACATCTGGAGTAGAAAAGTCTTTGACAGCATAAAGACCTAACTAAAGTCCTTATAGTACAAGGTAGTCACATAGATAAGTGCTACACAGAACCTAGATAGGAACATAGTTCCATTAAAACAAGGAAGGAAAGTAAAGCATCTCCTACTAGCGACGGTCACCCCTATGGTGAACCCTTAGTTCAGCTAGTTGACATTCCATATCCAGCAGGTGTCTTT
This sequence comes from Lactuca saligna, assembly GCF_052625555.1. Taxonomy (NCBI): domain Eukaryota; kingdom Viridiplantae; phylum Streptophyta; class Magnoliopsida; order Asterales; family Asteraceae; genus Lactuca; species Lactuca saligna. The sequence goes on from NC_136425.1 coordinate 108,009,590, forward strand.
TATATACCCTCTGACGTACTCGGAGCTCTATGACTTCGGCTCAGGTTTTAGCTAGTGATTGCAGCAGGGTTTCATGGTCTCTCTCAGATCTCTCGCGAGCATGCTCAAGGTGATTGGTGTGAAGGATATGCATTCCTCCATTGGTGTCAACTTCTGTGATATGATGTAGAGCTGTCCTGCCCTGAATTTCGTTTCGAGCAACTCTACGAATCAGGCCAGGTAGAACTCTGTTTGCTGTGCTCCCTTCATTTACATTGTAGAAGCTTCAGTCTCCATTAAACGGCATAGTTTGATCTTGATCTTCGCTCCATGCTTCCAAATATTCGACCCAACGAGGCGTCGGGCCATGAAAAGCTAGACGAGGGTTTGGATTTGGAATGGGAGCTACCGGAGGTAGGTTCTCAACCTCAGGTTCGGAGTTATCAACATCAGAAAGATCATCAACATGGTGATCATTCAAAGGGATTGGATAATCATTCTCAGTTTCATCTCCAAACCATCCAGCATTGCCTTAATTCAGAAGGTACGGGTTGTCGTGGGGATGGAGTCCAGCCATGTTATCTACGCGACAATTAGGGTAAGGAAATAACTATTAGACGAACTATCTAGATAATTATTATAAAATCTTCATTAGTTACATCACTATTTGTAAAGTGCATACCAGTTATATGTAATCAAAATAGGATAGGCCTTCGAATAAGTGACCTTAACTCCAAATTCACAAGGAACCGGGGTAAAGCAAAAATTTCACAGATTATAAGTCTATGACATCCTAGTTACATATATCCTTAGTGTATCCACTTAGCAACTATCAACTTAGTAATGAAGATCCTTTTTAGTTCTCACGTAAGTAATTATAGTAACACAAAACACCCCTATGGTATTTTAGACCTAGGTTTTGTTATAATGTTCTCATTGTAGTAGTTATGGTAAGTTTTTAGACTTGTTGACACATCACAACCATTCTTGGGCATGTGCTAATCACTCCTCGGAATAGCATAGTTGATTATAACACCAATTAAACATGTGTAAACATCCTAATGTGAGGAAAACACTTTGGTCAAAGTGTTAGAAGGCTATTGGGTTGCATCTAAGGAGAGTATTGCCTCACTTTGGAGTTTACTCTTCAAATGGTAGTACCTAGGGGTGTTTATGGTTTTTGAACCATATCTCTCATGAGTTTATGGCTGTAAACTCTTGGGAATGGTGTATTTGTGTGCTTTAAGGCTTCATGCTTCACAAAGAAAGGTTCTAGGGCTGATTCAAGGGCTTAGGAAGTGGTTAGGGCTCGAAATGGTACTATTTTTAGAGTTTACGGTTTTTGAACATTTCTTTGGAGTTTACTACCGTAAACTCATGAGCTTACGGCAGTAAAATCATGGTTACTCCACCCATTTCGTGATTTGGGGTCCTTAGATCATTCTTGCAAGTCCCTAGTCCATAAGTCATGCTAGAAAGGGAGTTTGGGGCATCACAACACCCTTTAGGGGTGTTTACGGTTTTGGGAGATCCCCAAACCATAAACACTTGCTCTTGGATGATTTTGGTGTTTTTCAAGTGCTACACTCATCAAGGAAAGGTTCTATGCTAAGTCCTAAGCATAAGGAAGGAGCTAGGGCACACTTTGGCACGCTTTTTCGGGTTTACGGCCTAAGAAGATCTTGGGCCATAAACACCTTGTTCTTGTGATTCTTGGGTGATTTCCTTGATATATGGACATGTAATAAGCTTTAGTACACTCTAGGGTAGAAGTAATTACAATTTGGGATGAAAGCTTGAAGATCCTTGGGAGAGAAATCGGGTTTTCTCTAGTTGAAATGGAGGAAATGAAGTAAAAATGGCTACGTGCCATATATATACTCCATGGAGTTTACTATCCAAGAACATCATTTGGGCCGTAAACTCCAAAATCTTGGAGTTTTGAGACTTCTAAGATGCACAAGATGCCCTGGAGTATACGTCCTATGTTTACCTCCTGAAGGGTTAAAGCTCAGAATGCTCAAACGGACACCAAACGCGCTAAAACGTAGCAGAAATGAGTTTGACTTTTAATGAAGTGTTTGACTGAACTGGATGGAAAATTTCGGGTTGTCACAGACAGCGGTATGGAGGATAAGTGGTCCTAAGACATTAATCCAAGGAATGTTGGTCGACGGAACTTGATTAAGGGGAAATCCTCATGGAAAGAATAATAAAATTCTTCCAATATAATCAGGAAGAAGTAATCCATCGTGATGATTGATGAAAGACCCTAACTTTCGTATTTATGAAAGACCCAAACTTTCATACTTGAAAATATAGTTACCCCAAAACATGCTTCTTGCATATTCATAAAAACAATATTTTACATTGATAAAGAGGTTACAAACTACTAGATACAAACTGACTATTTTAAAGTGTTATATATTACATTACTTCCCAGGATTCTATATTTTTATACATATGGGAATAGTTTCAAACTATTCATAAGCTTCTATTGATACAATAGTTTCAAACTACTCAAAAATCTTCTACCAGTATATAACTATACTGGATGTTTATCACCTGCAATTTGTTAAACATTGAGAGGGTAAGCGGTGACGCTTAGTGAGTTCAATAATAGATACAATATAACGTTATGCCATATATATACTTTAATATGGAAGAAGCAAAGAGGACCAAGGAACAACAAGGGCATATGTGAATCATGTGCCAAACATTCCATATCAACCTTTGATTTGATTTAAAGATATACAATCAATGAGACATAACAATTTCCATGCTTGATATACATCAATAAAACTTTGGCCCAAACGACACATAAGACATACAACTTCGGATTAACATTTTGGGAGATTTCAGGCTTATAGCCCTGTCTAACCTTCTGCTAGTACCATAGAATAGAAATCATTCTCTTACGGAGACATGTTCTACATGGTCAGAGGCTACATACGAGTACCAACGTGAATCTAAGTCATTTCACTGATCACATGGTCAAAGGTATTTCTTTGCTATTAAAAATAGCGAATAAAATTAACCCGGGAAAATGACCCGGAATAATAACACTGAAAATCACATAGCGCATATAAAACATAACATACAATTGTTCCTATATATTAAACTCACCGTGAAATAACCGAGGGCTAAAATATTAATTTGGGCAGTACTTCGGCTCAAAATATGACATTCATCGTTGAAAACCGGGCTCTGCGAACGTAGAGCTTCAAAACTGAAAAGATAAATTTTTCGGGCTTCTCAGGGGTCTCGGGGCGTGTTTCGGGCTTTGGAATCAATACCGGGGCTTTGGGGGAAGTCGGAATAGAAGAAATATAAGTTTAGAGGTAAAAGTGGCAATTTTCCAAAATTACCCGAGAGGTCTCGCAGGTCCTCTATTTATAGGGAAATCCGAGGGTCGACCGAGAGGAGGAGTCAGTAGCGAGGGGACACACGGCTGTTTAAGCAAAGGCCACGGAGCGAGAGGAGGGAAAGAGCTGGCACGCATGCGAGGCGGTGCGGAGGAGGGGCGAGGTTCGGACACGAGGCGAGGCGCGTCGGAAGATCATTGGACCACGGTTCGGTCCACTCGGATGGCAACACGAGGCGGAGTCAGCTGCGAGGAGCGCGTCAGACGCATATTGGACCGATGCTCTAGGCAAACCGAACTGCGACGCATGTCGGACACGAGGCGCGATCTTGTGAGGCTGGCACTATTCATGCGAATTTTCTCGGAAATTGAACCAAAATCTTCCGAAATTCATAACTTTCGTATAGGAGCTCCGTTTTTGATGTTCTTTATATGCACGCGTAACTAAAATTATGCTCTACAACTTTCGTTTAGATTTCGTCGGCTAATTTTGAATTTAATTTTAATATTTTTATTTTTAACAGACCAAGACAAGAAAATCCGTTAAAAATTCATAACTTCTTCTTCCGACATCCGTTTTTGTCAGACTTTTTACCATTGTACTACTAATGAAGAGACCTTCAGTTCTCGTTTAGGTTGTGTTCGCTAAAAATCACTCGATCTAAAATTCGAGTTTTTAGTTGTCTACTGCTAAGCTGAAACTTCGGAAAATCATAACTTCCTCATACAAAGTCATATTTTGGTGTTCTTTTTATCGAACTTCTCGGTTTAATGAATACTACGACTTTAATTTAGATTACTAAGGCTAAAAAGTAGTTTATCAAAAACTCACTTTTTACGTCATTCGGCGCCGTGCAGGTTTTGTCGCGAATCTTCGATTGATCATAACTTCTTCGTTATAGCTCAGATTTCGATGAGGTGTTCGCCTAAATGTTTCTAACGAGATTATCTACAACTTTCAATAATAAAATTTTACTTATTTCAAATTTTATATTTTCGTTATATTTCATTATTTGGCTTTTAATTGGAATCTCATAAGACTTCCAATATTTTATGAGTGATTCTAAACATAGTTTTACTTAATATCTTGTAAAAACTATCTGTTAGAACTTAACTTTCAAATTCACATAATATTTCATAATATTATTTACTTAAAACACGATTTCAAAACATGTATGTTACAATCGAAGCTTGAATAAATCCTAGAATAATCACTTTTGTGAAGACAATAAATCGAGTCATGTAAAAATTATTCTTCACAAAAGTGCTTCAGATTATGGGTTGCAGTGGTAAAAATTGGTGTTAGTAAAAATAATTTGTTTTAAAAAATCATGAAAAAAATATTTGTTGTGGTTAGGTTTTTAGCGAAAGAAAAAAAGGCTAACAAAAAATATTAAAAATAATTGGTGATAAAAAAAAAAGATAAATGAGTGTTAAATAAAATAAATGGACTTAAAAGAGAAAATTTAAAAATTTTGGCTCAAAAAAAAAGAACAAGGGTTGCGGTGTAATAAGGAGGGGCTGAACGAGGTTTAAAAGGGTTAAGGATGTGTTGAGTTGATAAGAGAAGGGAGGATAGTTAAGTATCGAGGACTTTAGGTCTCTGATGAGAGGCGAAGATCTACAGTGGAGGCATGTGAAGAGTGAATGTTTACCAAAGACCGAAGTATCTGTTGTGTTGCGCGGGTCTGCGGTGATTTTTGGATAGCCAGGCGCAAGGTGATGTTCGAGTAGGTTTCAAAGAGTAGGTAGATACGGTATGCGAAGTGCGGTGGAGGGAAATTCCGAGAAGTAGAGAAGGTCATGACTTAGTATTTGGTACATAGAAGTAGCCAATTGCAATGTAAGTCTTCGGTGTTGTGCATAGAGAAGTATCGCACAGGCTACACATACGTGATCTTCCAGCAGACTTCGGTGTGGCTTTTAGCACCTCAGAATAGGAAGTTTTGGATCAGATTTTGGTCTTCGGTGCTAGGCACCGAGGATAAGCATGCTTATGACAAAAAAAAAGCTATTTTTTCATGAAATTTGATACCGAAAGGCTATAACTTTGTGTTAATCCATGGAAATGATTTCTAAAGCCTGTGGGGATAAGGTGGAGTGTTGGGAAGGTTAAAAGTAGGAAAGAGAAAAGGAAAATGTATGGGATAAAAGGTGGGTTAATGGGTAAAGTCACAAGGATTGTGTCAAGAAGAATGAGTAAATTAATAAATGGTGGAGTACACTTTCATAAAGAGTAAAGGACGTATGCAGTTTATAATACTCTTGAATCTAAGGCTTGTACATTCAAGAATAATACGTGTATTCTCCATGATTTTGATAAATAAATACTAGCTGTAATATGAATGCAGGAGTATCATACCTTCATGAGATTTTCAAGTTGTAACGTATGAAGTCTAAATATTTTAGCTAGCATCATCTTCAAAGATCAAGTCTTCTCGACTCTCCATATCGTGCAAGATATTTTGTCAGCATACCAATTTGTATTCGTCATGTGGGAAGTAGCTCCTGTGTCAGCATACCAATTTGTGTCTGGTGGGTGGAGCGACATCGTGTGGAAAGCCTGATCCAAATCAGTTGGCATGTAGTTGGAGTCGGAGGTAGCATAACCCTGCTAGGGTCAGCTTCCAAGAAGACCAGGTCCATTAGAAAGAGGTCTGGTGTTGCCAAGTTGTTGTGTAGGACAAGGACATGGGGGATAGGCCTATTGTGAGTAGTTTTGGAATGCCCAAGGAGGTGGTGTAGACCATGGTTGATAGGAGCATGTACTAGAACTAGAAGTATGTTGAGGTTGATGTGAACCGTTTTTAAAGCCTCATCCTCTATTGTTGCTCGATCTACCCCGACCACGACCTCCTCTACTACGACCTCGTCCACAAAAAGAGGTAAACTCAGGTTGTTGTTGTTGTTGTTGATCGAATCTGGGGTTCACAGGTGTTGTGGATGTTGTTAAACCGGTTGCGGTGGCGCTAATGTTAGGTGAAGTTGCGGTTGTGGTAGCTTGATGAGCTTTGCAAGATTCCTCCATGATTAGTTTTGGTCAGACTTCATAGAAATCAGGAAGAGGAGTGGTTTGTTGTATGAGTATAGCGATGCCATCATAACTTTCATTAAGACTAGAAATTAATTGTAAAATGAGCCATTGATTTGACACCGGGTTTCCCATGTTGGCCAACTGATCAGCCAACATCTTCATAGCTTGGCAGTACGAGGACATGTTGGGATGATGATCAAGACGGGTGGAGACGAACTTGCTGTCAAGATAGACAGCCCTTGAACTTTGATTATCTTGAAAAATATTTTCGAGAGCTTGCCAAGCCTGTAAGGCAGTAGTGTTAGGTTTCAGGATGGTGTGAAGAAGATCGTTGGAGATGGTACTATAGATCCACTGAAGAACAATAGCATCTAGACGAGACCATATTGTAGATTTAGAGGTTGATGTGGCCTTTTCGGCCTTGGTGGTAGTTGAGGAAGAGGGGGCGGATGGCGGTGGATTTACTTGAGGGTCAATGTGATTTTCAACCTGGAAAGCACGACAGTGTATTTTGAACAACTCAATCCATGAAGTGTATTGACTGTGTTCCATTTCAAGAGTGAATGGAATGAAGTTTCTTATGTTTGTAACAGTGATGGCTGGGTGATTCTTGGGATCCATGGAGGAAGAAGATCAGATAAAAGAAAGAAAGAAGAAGAAGATCGACGGCTGAGAAGGGTTTTCAGAGGATTACGTTCTCTGATACCATGCTAATAATTATCTTGAATAAGTGTGTATTTCACTAATAATACAAGTATATATACAAGTTGTGATACATTAATTATGTACGATATCTTCACTAACTAATATCCCAGAATACTAGGAAACATAATCTTGCTGTGATAATAATATAATCTCGGCTAATAAATAATTATCTTGAATACGTGTGTATTTCACTAATAATACAAGTATATATACAAGTTGTGATACATTGGATATGTACGGTATCTTCACTAACTGATATCCCAAAATACTAGGAAACATAATCTTGCTGTGATAATAATATAATCTCGGCTAATAATTCCGATGGACGTGGATGTGAAAGCTACTTGGAACCGAGACATACTTGGATGCAAAAGTTATCCAATTCTGATGGACTACTAAGTTCCAATGGGATATTTAAATGCGATGAGTTGCTTGGTTGCGACTTGATTTGTGATGCGATTCCAGTACAAAAATGAATGAGAAGGGTCGACAGGAGATGAAGATGCGACTGAAGGCTAAATGGATGTGAAGGGTGCTTGTTGGATGCGAAGATACTTTACACAGGAGTTTGTCAAGACGGCCTTGGAGGTTGAAAAGCTGCCTTTTCCACTTCCCAATACTTTTTTCCTAAGATGTCACTTTTCCAGATTTTAATAAATCATTTCTTTATTATTTTAAATAAGCATTTAGTTATCATAGTAACTAGAGTGTCTTTTGAGTTTTCATAACCATTAGATTGTAAGGCTATATAAAGTCATTGTCTATCATTTGTAAAAAGTGTTATGTTGAAGTTTATGAAAATTTGAACTGTCGTTGATTCGAGTTGTTGCGTACAATTCAAATTGATCTTTATTGGGATGCGTATCCTAATTCTGGTTTCGAACTCAAGTTAGTAGGTCTTAACTTGTTTTCACTGAACTACAATCAATAGGTTTTGGTTTGTTTCACCGAAGTTTTAAAAAATAGGTGCAGTTTGATCTTCATACTATCCGGATACTTTGTTCTTTGTTGTTTTATTCTTGTCTTTGTTGTTATTCCACTGTGTATTCATACCATTCGGGTATTATTTAAGGTTTCAAGCTCCATATTCTTATCAGTTGTGGTGTTAGAAGTCTGATTCATGTTGGTGGATTTTTGGAGTGGTCCAAACACACATCATCATGGTAATAAATTGGGTTGATAACTTGATCTTAACCCCAATAATTGTAGCCGCAGTTATTCTGGATCTCGTAAAACTTTTAGAATCTCAACACACACATACACAAGCATGCACACACACACACGAGCCACAAAATTTTTTACCATTATTTGCGTTTAAAACTTACATTTTCAAGAGTAGGATCAATCAACCAGAACATTAGGCATAGGCTTGATAGTTGCTTGTATTATTGGCTTCATCTTTAGGTTTGTCATTCATTAATTTAGGTGCATCAAAAGTAAGCTTCATTCTTAATCAAATGTGAATACTTCCAATAGGTGTTGTGATGACATGATGCATGTTATCTGAGATTTTGGGTTCATGAAATAAGCTAGAAAAAGGGGAAAACTTGATTTTTTTTTTATGAGATTTGTTGGTTTTTAATGGGTTTTAATCATATTAAATAGATTTTATAATACCAACTTGTGACTAGGTGTCATGAAATTCAACATCACTATTTTTCTTAATCTTATGGCTCTTTTTGATTATTAATATACTTCTGATTGTTACAATTTCGTTTTCCTTTCATTTTGTCATCTGGAACAGAATTATATACATAAATGTGCTAATTATTGTTTAAAGCTTCAATATCTTTTAATAATGTATCACTTTAATATGAAAGATACATTGTCATTTGTTAACTTGAGGAATAAAATATGTTCTTTTTTTTTTAAATCTTTTTCAAATTAGCTCGAGGACTTAACCAATCTGTAAATCACCCACGTCAATTACCAACCTAAGCAATGTAGAAGAATAAAAAATTCGACCTGATGCAAAGCACGAACATATTTATTAGTTTTATTTAAATTAAAAATGGTGTAATGTATTAAAGATCAACCATTATTTGAATAAAATAAAACAATGGATTAGGAGGTTGCTTTATTAGTTTTTTAAGGTTAGGTTTAGTTTATTTGTGTCTTTGGATTGCTAGATTTATTCATGGTTTGGTAATTTTGTTTTATGTTTTTTATTTATTTTGTCTTTTTTGTCTTTATTTATTATTATTATTATTATTATTATTATTATTATTATTTTGTATTTAATTATTATTATTGTCATCGTCTTCATCATCATCTTCATCATCATCATCAGAGGAAATCACATGACATGAATGGTCTATGTGGCTTGTAGTTGTCTATGTGATTGATCTCTATTTTATTTTATTTTTAACTAAGATTGTCTCTAATTAAAGATTATGTTATAGTATTTTAGCCATAAATCCCACCTCATATCCCTTATTGATTTCTTGGTGGAGAACTGACTAATATGTCATCTACATCTAATAGCGTTGTTTATATTTTTCATGTTTAGCTACAAAACCCCTATTGAATATTGGTGACAATTCTAAGCAATAAACACAAATAAAAAAAAGCAATCATCTACCTAAATTGAACATGATCATGAATTTTACAATTACATGCAACAAAAATAATAATCCTATATGGAAAAACGATTTACCTCTTGAAGACTTAGAGAAGTATATATCCATCAACCCTCACCCTTGGATTAAGTTTGATTAAGAAAAAAAAACTATTGAAAACATCACTCGTCAGAAAACCAATGTCTTCTTAGAAATAGCTACATAACGACAACCATAAACAAGGGTGATAGAATAGTCATATGATATGAGATGTCTTACTGACCAAAATATACCGAAAAACATGTCAATTAACCTTGTCTACTTATAAAAATAACAATAACTTCATTTGTGTTTACAATCAGAAAAACAACTTTTGTCATAATAAATCAATATCTTAAAAGAGTTCATAAGTCTTACCACATTTTACAATAATAATAATAATAATAATAATAATAATAATAATAATAATAATAATTTTTCTATAATTATATGTAATGTTCACAATTTCGGGATACACGTTTAGAGTATAATACTAATAATTATATATTTTATCGAACAATTAAAATCATTAATTAAAATAATTATTCTTCATATGTTACGAGCTAATAAATAATTATCATGTACACGTTAAATTGACAAATATTATAAGTATAATATTTCGTAAAAGCAATAGATAACACGCAAATACGTGTTAAGAAAAGGTTTGTCCTAAAAAAAGAGGACACGTTTTAGAAAAATTACTCTATATTAAAATATTTCTCTCTCTCTCTCTCTCTCTCTCTCTCTATATATATATATATATATATATATATATATATATATATATATATATATATATATATATATATATATATATATATATATATATTAAGGTTCATTTAAGACCATGTTAATTTTGTGAGACATGAGACCAAATCTAAAAATCATTTTAAAATGCAAAATAAAAGGAAAAATCCAAAAAAAAATTATTATTATTTTCGGAACTTTATTTAACTAAAAAAAATAAAAACTAATAATAATAATAATAATAATAATAATAAATAAATAAATAAATACCGTTTTTTTAATACATCAAATATTTTAATAGAATATTACACTTTACATATTGTAATATAATTTTTTGAATGTTTAGAATATTCTACTAGATTTGACAGATATGTAGAATATTCTAAATATTCTACTAAAATATATTAAAAAAATGTATTATTTTGTATTTATTTTTTATTTTTTTTTTTGAAAAATATATATTCCAAAAATAATATTGAAAATTTTTTTTTCGAAAATTTTCAATTATTTTGCATTTTAAAAATGTTTTTGTTTTATCTAATAAATAAATAGTTACGATTGCGTTTCACGATCTCACAAAATTAGGCCGTCTCATATATATATATATATATATATATATATATATATATATATATATATATATATATATATATATATATATATATATATATATAGGGCTAGATTATTTTGTTTCTAACATTTATTGTGTTAATAAAATGCACCAATAGGAATTTAATAAATTAAATAATTATTTAATTAAATAAATATATATATTAAATGATTTCCATAATTACATGTATATTAATTGATATCCATAATTATAATTATCTTTTTATGAAAACTAATTAAATCCGTCATTAATGTCAGCAATAACATTCTTTCAGAATGAATCATATAGGTTTTATATCTGAGTTCGTATTTTGTTTCATGACTCAATCACTTAAAATACAATAAAATTGCATGAACTATAAAGAAGGAGAGTATATTCTACCATAATACACTCTCAATTTTTAGATATGAATTTATTCTGAAACAATATTATTGTTGATATTAATGACGAATTTAATTAGTTTCCAAAAAAATAAGTTATAAGTATGAATAACATTTAATATAAATATAATTAATACTAAATTCCTATTGGTGCATTCTATCACACAATAGATGTGAGAAACATTTGAATATATATATATATATATATATATATATATATATATATATATATATATATATATATATATATATATATATATATATATATATATATATATATATATATATATATATATATATATACACTAAATTACAATTATGTGGGTGCACAACGTCTTTGAAAGGGCCAACGCTCCAACCAATGACCCTGCAAACCCACATGGGTTTAATCCAACGTCCTATTTATGAAAGGGGTTGAAGTCACATCTCAACTTTTTGTTTTTTAACTACTACCATTCTGTCAAAGTACCACAACGGGAATCTACGTACCATCGATATTCTTTTGGTTGATTTAGAATTTATTAATCTAATTATAAGATTTGTTACATTAGTTATGCAAATGGTTTTGTCTTATTCATGTCTCCGGACACTTCAATTAAAGATCTATATATAATTCATGATGAAAGAAAAGAGATTAAAAAAAAGTCTAAAATGTTGCGGAGTTGTACATATAATACGAAAAGACCCCTCTTCCCAAAGTCTTGATTTCAAAGTGGCATAAGCTTACAATAAACAACCGGAAAACGATATTAAAAATCATATGAAAAGAAAGCTTATTATCATTTTATATCAATCAACTATTTCAAATGTTTCATTTATTCTCACATATTTTTTTAATCTAAAGTATCTCACATAAGGTTTTAAGTGTGGCCTTTTGATCAACATCAAGGTAGTGTTTGTTTTTCATCTGCAGATCTGCGTGATCTATTTTGTCTGCACCGCGCAGATCACGCGCAGACATTAGCATTCGCAGACTGTTTGTTTTTTTGAAGACTGCAGACCTAAAAATGTTTGCACGCTCTCTTCTTGGCGCAGATGTGGACCAGAGTCTTCTAACATCTTCTGACATCTTCTAGCATATATATATATATATATATATATATATATATATATATATATATATATATATATATATATATACATATATATTTCAAGTTTTTTTGAATTTATATTTTTTCCAACTTTATTAATGATAAACAATGTGAAAAAATTATTTAATACAGTATCGTCAATTTCATACAAACATGATATTTTTTTTGCCAAACATGATATTTTTGATAAATTTATAAATAAAAATTTATTACAATAATAGTCGTTGAAGTTGTTTATATAAATATGAAAAAAAATCATAATATATTCTTATATTTTTTTGTCAAATTTTGTAAAGCATTATTTAATACAATATCGTCAATTTCTCGAGAAAATATTTATGATACGTTTTTAATGAATTTAATTGAAAAAAATGAAGTTTATTTCCATCTATTTATGTATCAAAATTCTTTGATCACTAATTATAATGTTTAGTTATAACTTTGCAACAACGTTGTTGGTTTTTATCAAATATATACGTTAATTCATATCATTTTTATTTTTATTTTTTTTATAATAATACATAAAAGTTGATCTAGATTCGTTAATTATTTATAACAAAGTCATACAAATATTAAAAAATATTAAAAAATCAATTTGAAGTTTAAAAAAACCAGTTTATTTAGATTTCAGTTTATTTTGGTAGTTTACAAATGTTAAAAAAACAAACAGCCTTATTTTTTCAGACTGTAGATGTTTGATCCACCTCTTCTACTGTAGATGTCTACAGATGTGGTCTGCAGACTGCAGGCAATTTGCCTAAAAAAAACAAACAGCACCCAAGTGCTTATCGGACCTACTGTTTAACATGGTTTGGTGTTGGTGTTTATTATTGCGATATTAGGTTCATTAATCTGCGATCGACAGTCTTTATTTTAAACGTAGGTTGTAAGAAGATAAGTCGGTGCTCCTATAACGTTATATATAACAGATTGTTCTTGGGCCCCACTTATTACAAGTGGCAAACATTTAGGAAGGGGCTACTTATCTTAACTTATCTGCGCAATAGATAAGCTGATGAAAGTCACCTCGGTCTCCAATAGGGGCTTTTGCATCCCTTTTTAGTTCCTAAAAGCAAAATTAACTTCAAAGATTGAGTGCAGGTAATACCAATGTATTTTTAGGGTGAAAGACGTAAAGGTAATATATTTTTTGAATCATATATATTTAATAATTGAGTTTCTCTTTTTGGTCTATATCTGCCTATTCAACTTGTTTAACTGTACACATTCAATCCCTATAACCGACTATTTCAAATAAGACGGAAAAAATAACTTAATAGGGTAATATATTTTTCATTTTTTATAAATTTAATCATTAATATTTTTATGCATATTAAGTCCTTAATATTTTTTTGTAAAATAACTATAAGTTTTTTCACGACATTTTATATGAGATAAACTTTAATGAGGTGTTCGGGGTTAATAAAGTTTATGGTCACCGTGACCTCAATTGATTGGTGCTTAGGTCTTGTCTTCTAAACGTCGTAACTTTTTCATACATTCGCAAACTTTAATAATCTTTATATCCACATGTTCATATTTCAGTCTATTACAATCAATTTAGATTATTCTCGTTAGTTAATAAGTAATATATTTTTACTTGCGATCTTTATATATATATATATATATATATATATATATATATATATATATATATATATATGTGTGTGTTCGTTATGAATATACATATGAATATTTTTTATAAAATCATAAGTATAAATATATTATTTTTTAAAGGGAATAATCTCAGTTGCTTGGTTGTTTAGGTGTTGTGATTTGACTTATGTTTTATGTTCTAAACATTGTAACTTCTTCATACGATTCATATTTTAATGATCTTTATATCAATATGTTCGTATTTGAGTCTACTGCAACTTTCGTTTAGATTATTTCCGTTAAAAAGTAATATATTTTTACTTATGATCTTTATCTACATACATTTTTTATGAATGTATGTATGAACTTTTTTTTAACAAAATCGCAAATAAAAGTATATTAATTTTTAAGTAATTTAAACAAAAATTATAATAGACTGAAATACGAATGTGTGGATATAAAGTTCGTTAAAATCTAAGATCGTATGAATTTATTTATGACGTTCAGATGATAAGACCTAAGCACCAAACAATCGAGGTTGTGGTGGTCATAAACATAAATAATCCCAAACAGATTGTTACTAAATGTATACAAAACAACAATGACTTATTTTGCAATAAAAAATAATTAATGACTAAATGTGCACAAAAATATTAATGATTAAATGTGTACAAAGTGAAAAATATATTATCCTATTAAGTCATTTTTTTCGGTTTACTTGGAGTAGCCGGTCATAAGGACTGAATGTGTACAGTTAAACAAGTTGAAGGAGCAAATATAGACGAAAAAAAACTTAATGACCAATTGTGTACAAATTAAAAAGTATATTACAATTTTAAATCATTATCCCGTATTTTTATCGATTTAATTGTTGTTGTATTTCACTTTTATTTATTCATATACACTAGTTGTGTTAGTTTTCTTAAATAGATCCTAAAAAATGAGATTGAAAGTATATTGTTAGAATCAGATAGATTTACAAAATATATCGACTTAATAATAGAAAAATATTATGTCCAGTATACCAATTATTTATCGAGTAAAATATATGGGGTGACTTCACGTTTTATTCTTCTTTTGAGAACCACCTTGAAACTTTAACATAGTTTTTGGTGGAGAACTAAATGTACATTCAATATGCCTAAAAAAAACTTATGATGTCTAGCTAATTTATTTATTCTAATAAAAAATTACCTTTTTTGGACACGTATTATTATTCTGGAGCTTCTCAACATATTTTCACGTCCATTCCTATTATATAAAAAAACAAAATTGTAAGAATGGTCCTATTGTCACACGGAAATTGCCATTTTGGACCAAAAAAGGTTTGCGCTAGCACTGATGGTCCAAATGTTTACATTTTGTTGCCACTTTGATCCGAAACCTTAACTGCCGTCACTTTTCTCCGGTTAGCATCCATTTGACTTGTCAAAGGGAGGGTATTTTCGTCATTTAATTAATAAAATCCTTTTACGTATCTCCCCCTTACCGCCATACGGATAAAAGTGTCGATCATACTCACATTTATAGTCCTAATTACATAGTTAGTCGTTTCCACTTCGATTTTCATTAACTAAGGATCCAGAACCCTAGTCTCATTTTCAGCTTGTGGGCTTCGATCAAGTGAGTTGATCAGTTAATGCAAATACCAATGTGGAATGTAAGGTTGTATGAGAAACCATTCAACGCAAGGGTGGTTTATGGTACATATTTTTTATTTTGCTCACCAAGTTGCATTTTTATGTGAAATCCTCTCATTTGAAACTTCTTTTTTGTTCTTGTTTTGAAGATGGACACCCTACTCTGTTTACCATCAAGCTACATCATGGGGGTGTGTTCACAAAGTTTCCAGATGTGAACTACATTGATGGAACTGTGACATACAATGACATGGTGGATATATAACAGTTTTCTATTTATGAAATGGATGCCATCATGAAAGGGTTAGGATACTTAGTTCCTCCAGTTATCTATTATCATTTTCGGTTGCCCAAAGGAGACATGCATTTTGGACTACGTGCCCTAGGAAACGATGATGATGTTCGTAATCTTGCCCAATATGTGAAAAAGCATAAAGTCATAAAGGTGTACACTGGATATGGTATTACAAAATTGCTTACTTACTTTATGGCTCCTAAACCTGTTAAAAAGGTTATTATTGAGTAATTAGATGAAATTGAGGAACATGAAACCACCACAACTGATAACCAAGCTAGTGATAGGAAAAGGAGTTGGACCAATGACAAATCTTTGTGATTATCCTCTGTTGTACATAATGAAGGTGCTTTGTCATTATCCTCTGTTTTACATAATGAAGGTGCTTTCTCATTATCCACTGAGTATAATAGGAAAATGAGTTTGATCAAGGACAAAGTTTTGTTATCATGCAGAAGGACTATTAAGTAGGTTTCTCAATACATTAGATTTTCAAGGCTAAATCTAATGCAAAGAAAAAAAAAAGAAAAAAAAAATGCAAGGGGATTATAGAAAACAATATGAGGTTTTCTAAGATTGGGATATCTTCAGAAAAATCCCGATATTTTTGGCAAATTTTTAATAAAGTTCTAAATTTTATTTTTTGAATAAAAAAGTTCTGACTTTTTTACCTTTTGAATAGAAAAGCCCAAGAAACCGGCTAATTTATTCACTTTAATCATTTTTGACCTGTTCAGTAGCTAGTATGACCAAATTGTTAATTTTTCGAAAATAAAATGATTTTTTTGCAGATTTCGTCAAAAATTTTATATAATGTATAAACATATTTTTTACATATCTATATCTATTTTTAAGTATTTTTGTATTTTTTATATTTTTATAAGTATATATTTATGTATTTTTATGTATTTTAAATGTATAAACGTATTTTTTTACTTATTTATATGTATTTTTAACCATTTTACATATTTTTTTTTATGTATTTTTATGTGTTATTTTTTTATATATTATGTATTTATATGTATTTTTATATATTTTTACGTGTTTATTTATTTTTAAATCTTTTTATACAGATGTTTATGTATTTTAAGTGTATAAATGTATCTTTTACGTATTTATATCTATTTTAAGTAGTTTACATATCTTTTATGTATTATGTATTTATATATATTTTTAAAGTTTTTTATATATATATTTTTGTATATTTATCTATTTTAAATGTATAAACGTATTGTTTTACGTATTTATATGTATTTTTTTAAGTACTTTAAATATTTTTTTGTGTGTTTTATGTGTTTTTTATGTATTATGTATTTATATATATATATATATATATATATATATATATATATATATATATATATATATATATATATATATATATATATATAATATATATATATTTTTGTGTATTTATGTATTTTTTTAGTTTTCTTATATAGATGTTTATTTATTTTTATGTACATTAAATGTTAAAGTGTATTATTTTTACGTAAAAAATATATAAACACGTAAAAATAATACAATTAAACATTTAATATACATAAAAATACATAAACATCTATATAAGAAAACTAAAAGAATACATAAATAAGCAAAAATACATATAAAAACATAATACATAAAAAAACACAAAAAATATGTAAAATAGTTTAAAAGAATACATATAAATACGTAAAACAATACGTCTATACATTTAAAATACATAAATATACAAAAACATCTATATAAAACACTTAAAAGAATACAAAAATCCGTAATACATAAAAAAAATATGTAAAATACATAAAAATAGATGTAAATACGTAAAAAATACGTTTATACTTTTAAAATACATAAAAATCTAAATAAAAAGCTTAAAAAATACATAAATATGTAAAAATATATAATACATATAAATACATAATACATAAAAAATTACACATAAAATACATAAAAAAAATGTAAAATGGTTTAAAATACATATAAATAAGTATAAAATACGTTTATACATTTAAAATACATAAAATTACGTAAATATATACATATAAAAACATAAAAAATATACAAATATGTAAAAATTGATATAGATATGTAAAAAATATGTTTATACATTATATAAAATTTTTGACGAAATCTGCAAAAAAGTCCCTTTATTTTCGAAAAATTAACAATTTGGTCCCATGACCTACTGAACAGGTCAAAAAGGGCTAAAGTGAATAAATTAGCCGGTTTCTTGGGCTTTTCTATTCAAAAGGTGAAAAAGTCAGGACATTTTTATTCAAAAAATAAAATTTAGGACTTTATTAAACAAATAGCCAAAATATCGGGACTTTTCTGGAGATATCCCTTCAAAGATTACATCTTAGAGTTACAGTCTAACAATCTAGATACAACTGTGAAGTTAGAATTTGAGTCTAAACCCAACTCCAATGCTACCTCAAGAAGGTTTAAAAGAATTTATGTGTGTTTGGGTGGAATGAAGAAGGAGTTTAGAGCTTGCCTGAGGGATTTTCTAGGTTTTGATGGGGCATTTATAAATGGCCCTTTCCCAGAACAGATTTTGACTGCAGTTGGGGTAGACTCCAATGGAATATACCCCCTGTCTTATGCCATTGTTGAGTCTGAGAACACTCAAAGCTGGAAATGGTTTCTTGAGACTTTAGGAGATGACTTGGACCTATATGCAAACTCAAACTTCACATTTATAAGTGTCACACCCCGAAACCGATGGCGGAAACGTTCCGAGGCGGAGGACGTCATGTAAAGTATCACAACCAATGTACATAGTAAGCATAGTAAACACAACCATTACATTACATAGAAGTATTTACATTTGTTTGAAAGTAAAGTTATACATGATTATAGATATATATACATCCAAAATGAACAAAAGTAAAGACGAGACTGCTAAAACACTCCGTCTTCTCCAGAAGATCGCAGGGTACCTGTTTAATGTGGACCTGAGAATACAAGCAGTTTTAAAAATATCAGCATAAAGCTGGTGAGTTCATAAGCGGTTTGTTTCTGAAAATGAACAAGTTTCCTTTAGTTTTCTGAAAAAGTTGTTATCCAAGAAAATCCCATATTTTCTTATAAGTAAAGTTTAGTTATCTGTTTGTTATACAGTCTGGTTATGAACAGTTCAGTTATCCCAGGAAAAACCTTATTTTCCTTAAAAGTTGTGATTGGTTATCGATTCGAAATGCAGTGTACAAGTATCTACCATACTTAAAGTGTTTGTGTGAAGTTTCCTGAAAGCCTGGTTATCCTCGAAAAGTATATTAGTTTTAACACGTATATAAAACTAATAAGTAAATAGAAAAGTTTTCATAATCTAAATTGCGAGTTCCATAACCATACAATAGACTAGATAAGGCTCGGAACGGGGCCAGTATCGTGTTATGACTTTTGTCACCCTTGGACCTTTTGGTCCGACTGTAGCTAGCAGGCAGGTGCGAGGTAGTCAATCCCGTATAGATCTATACACTCAAGTCACGTTCTCCCTCCAATAGATTCTGGTTACGAGGTTAGTCCTACACTCTCGTAACTAGGGGGAGTGTTACAAGGACGTGTCTCCAATCTTAAGATTAATGAATTAAAAGATCATAAAATGGGAAATTATGTTTTATTAGTCCTTTACTCTCGTATCTAGGGGGACTGTTATCAAGGACGGGTTTAAAGTTCTAAGTTTTAATGTTTTTAGTCCTTCTCTCTCGTATCTAGGGGGAGTGTTATCAAGGACGGGTCTAAAATTCTAAGTTTAATGTTATTAGTCCTTCACTCTCGTATCTAGGGGGAGTGTTATCAAGGATGTTTTTAAAGTTCTAAGGTTCATGCTTTTAAAAATAATGACATGGAAAATTGATTGTGAAATATATAAAATATAGCATTTTATAATGAGTTTCACAAATGGTTTGACAATTTACTCTGCAAGTTAAACGGTTGGTTAATACGGTTTCTAATGTTAAAAGCATACGAAATATGAAACATTTCAAATGAAATAATAAGTTTGAGTATGAGATTTCCTTGTACTTTTGCTTGTATCCCCCCCTGAAAACATTGAAAAACACGGAAACAGGTGTAGGGGTATGAACTCACAGACGAGAAATGTGTCGGTTGGATGCTAAGTGTTTGTTCGGGGCTTGAATACACGCGAGGTTCCTATGCAATATGAAAAGATACATAATTGTATCTAATTATACTTTGAACTACTAATTAGATAAGAATATACACTCCGAGGTGCGAAAACACTTCATTTCAAGTGTTAGGAGTGATCCGGGTAGCATCTAAAGAGGTGCATGGCCTAGATATGGAGTTTGCTCTTCAAGAGTAAACTCCTAAGGGAGTTTTTAGCCCATAGACCATATCCCATGAGTTTACAGTCATACACTCATGGGTGGTGTGTTCTTGGTTGCTTAATGGTCTTACAACACTTGTGGGATGATGTTAGGTTCAGTTCTAAGGCATTGGAAGGAATAAAACAATCAAAGGGACCATTGCAAGGAGTTTACGGCTGTAAACTAGGAGTTTACGGTCGTAAACTCTCATATACCCTTTCCATATGTGTTTTGGTGTCCCTAGGTTAAGCACAAGTGGTTCTAGTTCAAAGTACAAGTCATGGAAGGAAGTTAGGGCACCATTTGACCACTTTATAGGAGTTTACAGCCCAAGAACTATTCCTTGGGGGTTTACGTCTGAAATCTCCTAAGGGAGTGGTTTCTTTCATGTTTAAGGTCTCTAACACAATGGTGGTTGATTCTAGACATTATTCCAGGGCTTAGGAGGTGTTTAAGGGGGCATCTTAACACCTTAAAAGGTATTTACGGCCTTAGAAGGGTTGTTTACGGTCCAATCATGTTCTTGGGCCATAAACTCATGTTTACTCCCCAAATGTTAAGATTTCGGGGTTCTAAGTCCATTCATGTAAGCCCCTAAGTCATATCTAAGCTCCAGAAGTGGTTTGGAAGGGTTTTGGGGCTCCAAAACCCCATTTAAGGGTGTTTACGGTTTGGGAATGTTCCTGGGCCATAAACACAAGTTTTTGGTCCTTTTTCATGATTTAAACACGAATTTGAAAGCTAAACATGCTACACTATCAGCTAGGATGGATTACATACCGATTTGGAGCTTGAATTGGGTAGTTTTGGATCAAACTTTGGATTTGTAGAGAGAGAGTAGTGAGAGAGAGAGTGAAAAGGCTTCAAATGAGGTCCTTTCAACTTTAAATATGGTTTGAGTTTGAGACCCGGTGGAAATCTACCCGATACTGACGTTAAACGAGGCTTTTGGTCGTACTCGATTTAGTTGTTGTAACCCGACGTGGTCGAAACTAAAAATTTTCCAAATAATAATTTGGGTGTTTTCATGTGTTTCTAACGGGCTTGGACACTCACGAGATTATAATAAAGGTCTCAATTTAATTAAATTAACCTAAAAGTTAACGGAAAAATCGGAAATACAAACGGTTTTATTAACAGGGACGGGTTACAGCGGCGGAATAATTTACGGGTTGTCACATTATCCCCCCGTTAGAGGGAATTTCGTACCGAAATTTAGAATTAAATACAAATCATGGAATTGAAAAGAGATATGGATATTTCTGTTTCATCGAGTCTTCGCACTCCCAAGTGAATTCGGGTCCCCTCTTGGCATTCCAACGAACCTTCACTATCGGGATGCGACTTTGTTTCTTACGTTTGATCTCTCGATCCATGATTTCGATCGGTTCTTCTACAAAGTTCAGGTTTTCGTTGATATCGATCTCGTCAAGAGGGATCACGAGGGTTTCATTGGATAGACACTTTTTAAGATTTGAGACGTGGAAGACAGGATGGATGTTGCTAAGTTCTTGAGGTAGTCGGAGTTTATAGTTTACAGGACCGATCCTAGCGAGGATCTAGAAAGGTCCTATGTATCTCGGGTTAAGTTTCCCACGCTTTCCAAAGCGTATCATGCCCTTCCAGGGTGAGACCTTCAACAGGACACGATCTCCTACCTGGAATTCTAATGGTTTTCATCGTTTATCAGCGTAACTCTTTTATCTGTCTCGTGAAGCTTTCAGTCGCTCTCGGATTTGGATGATCTTCTTGGTGGTTTCGTGGATGATTTCAGGACCAGTGAGAGCACTACCGGGGACTCGACTCTTGGCTTGCTGTGTGTCCCCTATCTCGGCCCAGCACAGAGGGGATCTGCACTTACGACCGTAAAGGGCTTCGAACGGGTAACCTTGATACTGGTGTGGTACTGTTGTTATATGAGAGCTCGATCAAAAGTAAATGGATGTCCCACGACTTTCCGAAATTGATAACACATGCTCTCAACATGTCTTCCAGGGTCTGGATAGTTCTCTCACTCTGTCCGTCTGTCTGAGGATGATAAGCTGTACTCATATCCAGCTTAGTTCCAAGAGCTTTCTAATGGGACTGCCAGAACCTTGAGGTAAACCTGCTATCTCGATCGGAGATAATGGACAGAGGCACACCATGCAGTCGGACTATCTCTTGGATGTAGGTTCGCATAAGTCTTTCCATCTTGAACGATTCTTTAATCAGAAGGAAGTGAGCGGATTTTTTCAGATGATCGACAATTACCCAAATGGTATCGTACCCACTCGGAGATCTGGGTAACTTGGTGATGAAATCCATGGTAATCATCTCCCATTTCCATTCAGGTATCTCGGGCTGCTGGAGCAGACCCGAGGGCTTCTGATACTCGACCTTTACCTTGGCAAAAGTCAAACACTTGCCTACGAAGATAGCGATTTTGGCTTTCATGTTTGTCCACCAGTATTGTTTCTTGAGATCTAGGTACATTTTGTCCGAACCCGGGTGAACAAAGTATCTGGTCTTGTGAGCTTCGTTCATAACAGCTTCTCTGAAACCTCCAAACTTTGGGGTCCAGATTCGATCCATGAAACAATAGACTCCGTCACCTTTGATCTCAAGTTTCTTATCCATTCCCCTAAAGGCTTCATTCAACATGTTCTCTGGTTTTAGGGCTTCCAACTGGGCTTCTCGGATCTGTACGGATAGGTGGGAATGAATGGTCATCGACAATGTCTTTGCCTTGCAGCTTGAACTCTCCTTTCGGCTAAGGGCATCTGCTACTACATTGGCCTTGCCGGGATGGTAGCGTATTTCGCACTCGTAGTCACTGAGTAGCTCTACCCATCGCCGTTGCATCATGTTTAAGTCTTTCTGATTGAAGATGTGTTGCAGGCTTTTATGGTCAATGAAGATTGTGGACTTAGTTCCGTAAAGATAATGTCTCCAAATCTTCAGTGCGAAGACCACTACTCCTAACTCCAGGTCATGAGTCGTATAGTTAACTTCGTGTGCCTTCAGCTGTCTCGAGGCATAAGTGATAACTTTTCCTCTCTGCATAAGCACACAGCCTAAACCCTGATTGGACGCATCGCAATAAACAACAAAATCCTCTGTTCCTTCGGGTTGGGACAGAATAGGTGCACTGCACAGGGCTCACTTCAATGTTTGGAATGCGGTGTTTTGTTTTTCACTCCAATAAAAGGGTACACCTTTCTGCGTCAGAGTGGTTAAGGGTTTGGCGATTCTGTAAAAATTCTGGATGAACTTGTGATAGTAGCCAGCGAGACCCAAGAATTAACGGATTTCTGTGGGTGTCTTCGGTGCCGAACAATTCTCTATTGCCTTTATTTTGGACAGGTCCATGTGTATACCCTCCTCGCTTAGCACGTGACCAAGGAAAGCTACCTTCCGAATCCAGAATTCGCATTTGGAGAATTTCGCGTACAACTTCTCCATTCTAAGAGTTTCCAACACTAGCCTCAAGTGTTGTTTGTGATCTTCTTTGCTTCGGGAATAGAAAAGTATGTCGTCAATGAACATGATGACGAACTTGTCCAAAAAGGGGAGACACACCTGGTTTATCAGGTCCATGAACACAGCCGGTGCATTGGTTAGACCGAAGGGCATCACTACGAACTCGTAGTGACCATATCGAGTCCTAAATGTTGTCTTGGATACATCATTCTCGTGAACTCGAAGCTGATGGTACCCTGATCTGAGGTCTATCTTCGAGAAGTAACTGGCTCCCTGAAGTTGATCGAAAAGGTCGTCTATTCAAGGAAGAGGATAACGGTTTTTGACGGTCAATTTGTTCAACTCGCGGTAGTCTGTACACATCTGAAAGGATCCATCTTTCTTCTTCACAAATAATATCGGGGCTCCCCCGGGTGAGGAACTCGTTCTGATGAACCCTTTCTCGAGTGGCTCATTAAGCTGACTGGATAAATCCTGCATTTCTACTGGAGCTAAGCGATATGGAGATTTGGCTACAGGATTGGCTCCAAGAATTAAATCGATACGAAACTTGACTTGACGTTCGGGAAGAATTCCCGGGAGCTCTTTGGGAAAGACATCAGGAAAGTTGCAGACTTTGGGGATGCTCTCGAGGTCTTTAACTTCCTGTTTCTCGTTGATTATATGAGTTAGGAATTCATAACACTCCTTTCGCAGAAGCTTTTGAGCTTTGATGCAAGAAATGATACGAAGATTGGAACTAAGTTTATCGTCGTAGATCATGAGAGTCTGGCCAGAGGGAAGATTGAGATGAATGGCTTTTCGTAACAAAGGATATATGCATGATTGGGACTCAACCAATCCATGCTAATTATAACGTCAAATCTCTTTATGGTAACTGGCATTAGGTCAATGGGGAAAGAATGATCGTTCAGAGTAAGGGTACAGCCTAAGAATATATCTTTAGCGTTCTCTTTCTCACCGTTAGCCATCTCGACAGTAAATGTTTCGGTTAATGGTTGCGGATTATGATTAAGGAGATGTTTGAATGAATGGCTAACAAAACGTCTTTCAGCACCATAATCGAAAAGGATACTAGCATAAGAGTTTTCGAGAAGGAATGTACCTGAGACAACGGTGGGATCGGCGACAGCCTCTTCTCATCCCATAGCTTGGACTCTCCCGGTGTTACCAGTTGTAACTGCCTTGGGCAGTTCCTCTTGAAATGCCTGACTTCATCATATCTGTAGCAAGTCTATCGGACACCCGCTCCAGAAGATTGATTTGTTGATTGGGTTGGTGTCTTGCTGTTTTTCGCAGTGTGGCTCTTTATGCCACAGTTGTTGCAAAGCACCTCCGACATGGGCTAGAAGTGAGGTGATGATAGTTGCACTTGATGCCCATAGGGATGGTACTATCATACGTACTGGTAGGTGTTTGAGTTGTGGATCCGACGGCAGAAACAACAACAGGGATAGTAGCAGCGTGGACTGCCACAGTTGGTGCTTCTTCGAGGACTCCTGCGAAGACTTACTCTTGTTCTTTTACCGAAATTTCCTTTTCTCACCTCTCCTCTTTGTCCGCTCAGGAGTGGTGGCCGCTTCCTCAAGGTCATCACTATGATCAATCAAAGTCTGCGCTAGGCATTTGGCGCTATCGTAGGTGTCTGGCTTCGCAGCTAAAATGTTACCCTTAGTTGATTGGGTCACCCCCCAGATAAATCTCTCAATCTTTTTACTCTCCGGGGTAACCATTCCTGGGCAGAGAAGCGCCAAGTCATCAAATCTTGAAGTGTAGGCGGCGATATCAAAACCCTTCATCTTTAGGTTCCAGAGTTCGTGCTCCAGCTTTTGCATTTCGCCCCGAGGGCAGTACTCCGCAAGCAGAAGCTCATTCATGACCTCCCAACCCATAGCATTGGCTACAGGTAGAGTTAAGGATTTGAATCGGCCGTTCCACCAAGTTAGGGCTTTGTCGGTAAAAGTGCAGGCAGCGAAGTTCACCTGGTCGGATTCTGAACAGGCACAAATTTCGAAGATAGATTCGATTTTCTCGAACCATCGAGTTAGGGTAATGACACCTCCAGTGCCATTGCAAGGTGTGACAACCCGAAAAATCCATTCGGTGAAACCCTAAAAGTAAACCACTTCGTATCATAAGTTAATGTAATTATTTCTTATTTTTAAGAAATATAAAGTTTGTTTGATTATTTTAATATTATTTTTAAACGAACGAGTGAAAGAAAGTGTCGTCTCGGGTTTTGAAATTTAAAAACCGCAAACACTTCGCGTATTAGAAACACCCGACCAAACTTTTATGTTTTGGGTTGAAAAATCACCCAAAACCGTGAACTCATACCTATGTATGAGTTTACTCCCCAAAAGCTAGTCATTTGTGTTTACTCCCTAAGTTCACAAGAGTAAACTCCAAAAACTCTCTCAAGTATCATCCTAGATTTAATTCCAAATCTTCAAAGTTGTAAGTGTTCTAACCATTTCAAGTTAGTAAAACACTTAATCTAGTGTTTGTACATCTATTCATCCATTCATATTTGTATTTTTACTAGATTTCCAAAACACCAAGAACACCAAGAACACACACTGAGTGTTCTTGGCCTTTTAGCTCAAATCAAGCCTTCTAATAGTAAGTGCTTCCATCCTTGAGTGATTTGTAAGCTAGTATTTCATTTGAACATCAAGAAAATGGGTCAAGAACACATGGTTAAAGGTGTTCACGGTCCAAGAATGTTCTTGGGACGTAAACACCATAAATGGCACCAAAGTGTGCCTAAGTCCCTTGTTTAGCCCTAGTTTGATGTTTAAGCCTTCCATGAATTGATTAAACCTTCCTTTGATGTATCTAAACCTTGAAAAACACCAAAATCCAACATTTATAGGTGTTTACAGTTTGGGGATCTCCCAAAACCGTAAACACCCTAAAGTGTGTCTAAATGGGTTATTTTCCTTCCTTAGGCTTAGAAACTAGCACATACACTTACCTAATTGTGTTAGGGACTTGAAAAAATGGCTATACACTCCTCCATATGGGTTTACAGTTTTAAACCCAAAGGAAAATGCCATGAGGCCGTAAACTCCTCAAAGGAGGTGTTTTATTGCCCTAGTCCATTCCAAAGGCCAAACCACTTAGTAGAAATGCTTCAAAGGACATGTTAAACCACAAAAAAACACTTGGTCATTGGGACTAGAGTTTACTGCCGTAAACTCCTTGATTTATGACCATCAAAACCGTAAACTCCAAGGGAGTTTACCCTTGAACTCCAAACACCCTAGCCTTACCCTACCAACACTTGGATGCAATCCTTGTGATCTATAACACTTGAAACAAAGTGTTTTCATGTTCTAGGGTGTCCCAACCTAATTTATTATTTATAAATTGGCTACTTAGTTATATATATGTTCATTATATGATAACTAGGCTCGTGTGTGTGTGTACAAGTCTTCATTTGTCACATAGCACCGTACCCGACACTTGAATCCAATCCACTCACCACAAGTGAGTTCATACCCCTTTAATTAACCTTTGAAATACTTTTAAATGTTTTAAATGCTTTTATGGGGGGGGGGGGGGGGAATACAATTTGAATACTTATGGTTATTACATCAATCACATGTGATTAATAACTACAAAACCAATGATTTTACTACTATTCAAACTGGTTATCACAGTTGTTTTACTTCAACTGTTTTACGAACTATTTTACTTATCAAATACTTTTACTTAAAATTTGTTATACTTATTATAAATTGCATGCCTGTATATATATAGTTATATAAGAAATGTTTAAAAGGCTTAGGAAGGCTGCACGCCCTATTTCCTTTTCCTCGATTTGGATGTGGTCTGGTGGGATATCGGGTAGCCGTCCGAAGGTCGTTTCAATATTAATTATATATCATGTGTACATATATAGTCATAAAAGTTCTTCCATGTTCATACATACTAGTTACATAATTTGTAAGTTACCATCGGGGTAACACAGGATCATACTTATACTATTGTTAGATCAATGAGTCAGTTCATTCATGAGTCAATACTTATTACTATGAGAACATATACAACTATACTAGAAAGAGAACATATACAACTATACTAGAAAGAGAACATATACAACTATACTAGAAGGAGAACATATACAACTATACTAGAAGGAGAACATATATACCTATACTAGAAAGAGAATATATACAACTATACTAGAAGGAGAACATATACAACTATACTAGAAAGAGAACATATACAACGATACTAGTACGAGTAACATTACATTACATATACATGAATACATTAACCATTGTGATCCGTATCGGAGCATGACTTCAATGTCATGGCCCGTGTTGTAGCCAGAGTCTCTTGAAAGGAGAGCGTGAGTTTGCGTATAGATCTATACTGGATTGACTATCCTACACCTTGCTGCTAGCTACAGCCGGACCTGCAGGTCTGTGGGTGCCAAACGTCATTTCATTTTATGACCTACATTTTTTTTGTTTATCCGGTCGATAGTATGGTACAATTAATCACATGATACCTTAATATAAACCCGGTTTAAGGTAGTTAGTACAACAGTAGTTCCTATAATACAACACTACAATACTACATTAATTTACCCTTTACATATTTAGTGATCTTTTCACTTAAACATTAATGTAAAAACTATATTTTGAGAATGATAGTTACACTTGGGAAAATTACACACTTTTACACTAAACGAACATACAAAACAGTTACGCCTTGGTAGAAGGCTACGTTTATTAGAAAATATAGGTTTTTCTAGGAGATTCAAACATTTACAAACACTTACAAACGTTTACAAACTCATACTTATAACTACGTTCAAACATTTTGATACAACCACTGACACTAAAATACTTATGAACTCACCAGCTTAATGCTGATAAACTTTTTCAAAATAACTTGTATTCTCAGGTCATCAGTAGACAGGTACCGAGGCCAGCTTTTGAGAAGATGGAGCGCATTCAAGACTCATCTTATTATTTTGATTTACATTTTTGGTGTCTATAACTGTACGGAACACGCTTGTATTAAAATTATATATTTAATGCAATGGATGATGTTGTTTGCTTGTTTACTGTTATACTGTGTTGTGATACATTACATGACGTCGTCCACCCCAGAATGTTTCCTCCATTCTTGGTTTTGGGGTGTGATAAAAGGTGGGGTTTCTCATTCATAAAGTCTTTGTCGGAACACTCCTTTCGGTGTCCCTGGCTACCTTCTATGTTTTGAGGCTGAGTTCCACCTCCTGGCCCGCCTGAACCACCGGGGTTCATTTGTGATATGGCAGCAGCCACAGCAGCAGTAACAACTGCTTGGAACATGGCAGGATCAAATGGAGGGGGAGGTGGTGATGGAGGAGGATTGTTGTTCTTTGTGCTAGGTCTTTTCTTTGGAGGCATCTTGATCTAAAATAGTCAGGAAAGAGAGGATCATAAGTCCTCATAATTGAATCAAGAGATATCTCATTATGACAGATATAGAGTTCTATTAAGCGATAAAACAGGAAATAGTTATCAAAGAAGATAAACTATCTCTAAGGAAGGAACGCATAGCAACACTCGGAATGAATTTCTACAACGTACTCGGCTTTGGCTAAAATACTCCCATAGTATTTTATGTTTCACTGCAAAGATGAATCATTGTTTGGATATTAGGTAAGTTTTAGGCATGCTGTACACTACAGTCACTCCCAAGCACATGTCGGTCGTGTCTCGGATAAATATAGTTGATCAGGCTATATTGACCCTAGACACGACTACATAACTGCCCAGGTTTAACTGCAGTGTACAACACCTAATTACTTATGTTTTGTTCTACTCGAGGTTACTGTCTCTGACGTTTAGGTATTCTTGTATACTTTTGAAAAATACTTATATTTTAAAGTATACTTTTAGTTCAGAACAATTCGGCCCCTTAGTGTTTATAGTCTTATACCATGTAAGGTTCGGTATAGTTAGTTCACTATAAACAAGGGCTCTGATACCAATCTGTCACACCCCGAAATTGATGGCAGAAACGTTCCAGGGCGGAGGACGTCATGTAAAGTATCACAACCAATGTACAAAGTAAGCACAGTAAACACAACCATTACATTACATAGAAGTATTTACATTTGTTTGAAAGTAAAGTTATACATGATTATAGATATATACATCCAAAATGAACAAAAGTAAAGACGAGACTGCTAAAACACTCCGTCTTCTCCAGAAGATCGCAGGGTACCTGTCTAATGTGGACCTGAGAATACAAGCAGTTTTAAAAATATCAGCATAAAGCTGGTGAGTTCATAAGCGGTTTGTTTCTGAAAATGAACAAGTTTCCTTTAGTTTTCTGAAAAAGTTGTTATCCAAGAAAATCCCATATTTTCTTATAAGTAAAGTTTAGTTATCTGTTTGTTATACAGTCTGGTTATGAACAGTTCAGTTATCCCAGGAAAAACCTTATTTTCCTTAAAAGTTGTGATTGGTTATCGATTCAGAATACAGTGTACAAGTATCTACCATACTTAAAGTGTTTCCAATTGACAAACACCAACTCTACTTCTTTATTACGTAGATTAGTTGTTCTTTCATTCACGATCTCTTCCGGCTCTTCTACATATCTTAACTTAGTATCCAATTTCACCCCGGATAATGGAACTGTCTCATCATTGATGCTCAAGCATTTGCACAGATAGCTCACATGAAACACATCATGAATACCTGCCAAATCTTCATGCAATTCTAAGCGGTATGCATGCTTTCCAATTCTATGGATTATTTTGAAAGGACCAACAAATCTAGGGCTTAGTTTTCCTTTCTTCCCAAATCGCATAATGCCTTTCCACGGGGATACTTTTAGCATTACAAAATCACCCATCTGGAATTCTATGGGTCATCTCCTCTTTTCTGTATAGGACTTCTGTCAATCGTGGGCCGCTTTCATT
This sequence comes from Lactuca saligna, assembly GCF_052625555.1. Lineage (NCBI taxonomy): Eukaryota > Viridiplantae > Streptophyta > Magnoliopsida > Asterales > Asteraceae > Lactuca > Lactuca saligna. The sequence continues at coordinate 108,040,346 of NC_136425.1, forward strand.
CTTTCTCGTACAATTTGAATCTTGTCGGTGGTGTCTTGAATCATTTCAGGGCCTCCAAGGATCTTCTGTCCTATGTCTAACCAACATAATGGAGTACGACACTTGCAACCATATAATGCTTCATATGGTGGCATTTTGATTGAAGCGTGGTAACTATTATTATATGGGAATTCGACAAGAGGTAAATATCTATCCCAGTTACCACCGAACTCCAAGACACATGCACGAAGCATATCTTGTACTGTTTGGATTGTTCTCTTCGTCTGACCATCTTTTTGGGGATGATAAGCTGTGCTAAGAGCAACTCTAGATCCTAATTCACGTTGCATACTCTCCCAAAAGTGAGAAGTGAAGCGAGTATCACGATCGGAAATGATATTTAGTGGCACACCGTGTCTTGCAACAATTTCATCCAAGTATACTTGTGCGTATTTCTCCATTGGAGCTGTTTCACGTATGGCAAGAAAATGAGCTCTTTTAGTCAGGCGGTTGATGATTACCCAAATGCTATCATGCTGTCTAGCAGTCTTTGGCAATTTGGTAATGAAATCCATGGAAAATTCTTCCTATTTCCATACAGGAACACTAAGACTTTCTGGGGTTCCATAGGGCTTTTGGTGCTCTGCTTTGACTTGTAAGCATACTAAGCATTCCTGTATATATCTTCCAATGTCTCTCTTTAATCTAGGCCACCAATAATCAGCTCTTACATCATAGTACATTTTACCTATACCAGGATAGATTGTCAGTTTAGATTTATGGGCTTCATCTAAAATCTTCTGTCTCAATCCACCAATCTTTGGAATCCACAGCCGACTCTTGAATACTTTTAATCCTCGCGGATCATCAAGTAAAGCATCATCATAATGTATCATCCCTTATTTCTTCATATTTTCTGGCTTTAGGGCCTCTTCTTGCCATTTCTCTAATTGATCTAAAATAGTGAATTTTACTGTAGTATGAGTAATAGCATAACACATACTATTGCGATAAACCTTTCTGCTAAGTGCATCAGCAACTACATTGGCTTTTCCAGGATGATATAGGATTTCACAATCATAATCTTTTATCAGCTCCATGGCTCGTTGTTGTCTCATATTTAAAGTTTGCTGACTGAATATGTACTTGAAACTTTTATGGTCGGTAAATAATTGGCATTTTGTACCAAAAAGATAATGCCTCCAAAGTTTTAGGGCAAATGCCACTGCAACGAGTTCGAGATCATGAGTGGGATAATTCTTTTCATAATGTTTCATTTGTCTTGAGGCATAGGCTATCACTTTGCCACGTTGCATCAACACGCAACCGACTCCCAATCCTGAAGCATCGCTATATACGGTGAAATCATCATCACCTTCAGGGAGTGAGAAGATTGGAGCATGAGTCAAAAGATCTTTTAGAGTTGAGAAAGCTTTTTCTTAGGTTTCACCCCATTCGAACTTCACTTCCTTCCGTGTAAGACTCGTGAGACGTACTGCTATACGAGAAAAGTCTTTAATGAATCTCCGGTAATATCCCGCGAGACCCAAGAAACTGCGAATTTCGGAAGCATTACGGGGCACTTCCCAATTTTGAATAGCTTTGATTTTAATAGGATCTACGGATACACCATCACTAGAAATAACATGGCCGAGAAATTGAACTTAGTGAAGCCAAAATTCACATTTCGAGATTTAGCATATAGTTTCTCCTTTCGAAGAAATTCTAATACCGCACGAAGATGAATGACATGATTAGCTTCAGACTTGGAATGGATTAGAATATCGTCAATGAATACGATGACTAATTTATCGAGCAGTGGACAGCATACCTGATTCATCATATCCATGAATATAGTAGGAGCATTTGTTAAACCAAACGGCATAACAAGGAATTCATAATGCCCATATCAAGTACGAAAAGCAGTCTTTAGTACATCCTGCTCGTGAACTTTCAACTGATGATAGCCAGATCTTAGATCAATCTTTGAGAAATAGCTAACACCTTGAAGTGGATCGAACAAATCGTCGATGCGAGGTAGTGGGTACTTGTTCTTGATAGTCACCTTATTCAGCTAACAATAATCAAAGCACATTCGCATCGATCCATCTTTCTTCTTGACAAACAGTACCGGAGCACCCCAGGGAGAGGTACTCGGTCGAATGAAACCCTTGTCAAGTAGTTCCTGCAGTTGGATCATAATTTCTTTCATCTCAGCTGGCACAAGACGATAAGCAGTCTTTGCAATCGGAGCAGCACCAGGCACAAGGTCAATTCGGAATTCTACTTGCCTATCCGGAGGAAGGCCAGGCAAGTCATCAGGGAAAACATCAGGATATTTGTTAAGAACGAGAACTCATTTACAATTTTATTCTCCTCTTTTGAGACATCAACTGTGTATGCCAGATAGATAGAACATCCTTTCGATATGCATTTATGAGCTTTAAGGAAAGAGATTATTTTGAAGAGTCTTTGTTCACCGTAGACATAGATAGGATTATCCCTTTGAATAGGAATGCGTACTATCTTTTCATAGAACAATAGTTCTGCATGATTCTTTGATAACCAATCCATATCGAGAATAATATCAAAGTTGGGCAAGGAGATAGGGACCAACTTAGCAAGAAAAGTATAGCCTTCAATTTCTATAACACAATCCCTATAGACTTTATCAGCAAGTAATGGTATACTTCCTGTAGTATCTACGTGAAATGGTTGCGCGAGTACAAAGCAAGCAATTTGAAAGGAATGCGTAAATTCATAAGACACAAAAGAATCTGAGGCATCAGAATCAAATAAGATGTGAGCAGGTCTAGAGTTGAAAAGAAATGTACCCATCACAACATTCGGGTCCTCGTGTGCCTCCTCTGAGGTAATCTGGAATGCAAGACCCTTAGCTTTTGGCACCTCCTCCTTTTTAGTTGGAGTACCCTTTGATTGTTGAACAGGGACTTGACTTCTCGATGGTTGTTGAACAGAAGCTTGACGTCCCATCATCTGACTGGTAAGAGTAGGGCAAAAACGCTTCTTGTGGCCAGTAATACAAAATGCATAGCAAGTAACATCCTTTCTTGTGCAAGCTGGCGTTATATGACCCTTTTCTTAATATCCATAACAGACAATGGATTCCTTGTCTATTTTGCATTGGCCCGGATGATTCCTTCCACAAATACAACATGAAGGTGATTGAATAGAAAAAGATTGTGATCTACCACGTCCACGAGAGGCATTTTAAGTTTGAACTTCATTACCAGGTTTAGTTCGAATGGATTGAGCTGGTAGAAAAGTAGGAACATGAACAGTTCTTTCAGTACATGGATGCTTCAGAGCAGTAAAAGTGGCACCACATATTTCTAAGTCATGCTTACGTCTTCGAGCATATTCAACGGCTTTATCGAATGACAAAACTTCTTGATTGGCAACGAAATCATGGATTTCGTGTCGTAGTCCCTCCATGAATAACTGAATTTTTTCGTCTTCAGTTGGAATATACTTTGTAGTAAACCTTGCTCTTTGATTAAACTGAGTTTCATACTCATTCACAGTCATTCCTCCTTGTTTAAGCTTGAGGAATTCCTTCTCCAATCTCCTCCTCATGTCTAGAGGACAATACTTCTCTAGCAAATGATTTTTAAACATTTCCCAAGCTAAATTTTCCTGTTCAAACCCGTTGAGAGCTTCATATGTTGCTTCCCACAAGACCAAGGCTTCTTCGATGAGCATTGCAGAAGCATAATTAGCCTTATCTTCATTATCCACATGAGAAATACGAAACACTTTCTCTGTGTTCTGGATCCAAGTAAGAACAATAATTGGATTGAGAACACCGGAAAACTCTGTAGCACCACTACTCTTGAAATATTTGAACGAGGGACGCTTCACCTCTCCTTTTGAAGATTCTCTAGTGGCTTTCTCTTTTCCCTTATCACCATTCTTTTTGTGTTCTTCTAGAGTCTGTCGAATAACATTGGTAACTTTACCCAAGAGTCGCTCCTCAGGAGGATATACTGGAGTATTCACTCCTCGGGTTGAGGACCTCCACCAACCTCAGGGGTATGGCTAGTAACCTGTTCAACCATTGCTCTACAATGCGGAGTAACATTGTATTTTAGAATATTAAGGTTTATTATTACCTAATACTTTTACTTATATATATATTTCCTATGGTTTGTATCCCTATACTTACAATGATTAAGTTCATATATTGAACTTCCAATAGTTTAAGTCTAAATAGCAATCCGTGGAATTTAGTTCACTCAAACTACTACTTTGACACCATGATTGAAAGACCCTCACTTTCATATTTATGAAGACCCAAACTTTCATACTTGACAATATAGTTACTCCAAAACATGCTACTTACATATTTATAAAAACAATATTTTACATTGATAAAGAGGTTACAAACTACTGGATACAAACCGACTATTTTAAAGTGTTATATATTACACAACTTCCCAGGATTCTATAGTTTTATACATATGGGAGTGCAAAATACAATAGTTTCAAAATATTCATAAGCTTCCATGGATACAATAGTTTCAAACTATTCAAAAATCTTTTACCAGTATACAACTATACTGGATGTTTATCTCCTGCAATTTGTTAAACATTGAGAGGGTAAGAGGTGACACTTAGTAAGTTCAATAATAGATACAATATAACGTTATGCCATATATATATACTTCAATATGGCAGAAGCAAAGAGGACCAAGGAACAACAAGGGCATATGTGAGTCATGTGACAAACTTTCCATATCAATCATTGATTTGATTTAAAGATATACAATCAATGAGACATAACAATTTCCATACTTGATATACATCAATAAAGCTTTGCCCAAATGGCATAGAAGACATACAACATCGGATTAACATTTTGGTAGATTTCAGGCTTATAGCCTTGTCTAACCTTCTGCCAATACCATAGAATAGAAATCATTATATTACGGAGACATGTTTAACATGGACAGAGGCTACATACCAATACCAACGTGAACCTAAGTCCTTTCACTGATCACATGGTCAAAGGTATTTCTTTGCTATTAAAAATAGCGAATAAAAATATCCCGGGAAAATAACCCGGAATAATAACACTGAAAAGCACATAACAGATATAACACATAATATACAATTGCTCCTATATATTAAACTCACAGTGAAATAACCGGGGGCTAAAATATTAATTTGGACAGCACTTCGGCTCTAAATATCACTTTCTTCGTTGAAAACCGGGATTTTCTTGATAACCGGACTCTGCGAAGGTAGAGCTTCAAAACTGAAAAGATAAACTTTTCAGGCTTCTCGGGAGTCTTGGGGCGTGTTTCGGGTGCTAAAAATGATATCAGGGCTTCAGGGGATGTCGAGATAGTAAAAATATCAAAAAGGGGGTGTAAATTGGCAATTTCCCAAAATTACCGAGAAGGCTCGCAAGCCTTGTATTTATAGGGCGAGAATGCGAGGGTTCGGCCGAGAAGGAGGAGTCAGCGAGGTAGGTGGCAGTCGTGGAGCTAGGCCAGGTGGAGGTGCGAGGCTCGGACATGCGAAGAGGGGGGTGGGGGGAGCTGGCGCTTCGGACTCTAGACCAATCACGCGTCGGACGCTCGGACGCATAGCAGCGAGGCGCGTCGGAAGTTCATTGGACCGCTCCCTCGGTCGAATCAGCATGCGACACGCAAGTCGGGCACGAGGTAAGCATGCGAGAATCAGGTGACCAGCTCCAATCCATGCGAATTTCATCGAAAAATGGGCCCAAATCTTCTAAAATCCATAACTTTCGCATACGAGCTCCGTTTTTGACGATCTTTATATGAACGCGTAGCTAAAATTATGCTATACAACTTTCGTTTAGACTTGGTCGGCTAATTTTGACTTGAATTTTAATATTATTATTTTTAACAGACCGGGACAGGAAAATCCGTTAAAAATTAATAACTTCTTCATCTTACATCCGTTTTTGTCAGACTTTTTACCGTTGTATTACTATTGATGAGGCCTTCAATTCTCGTTTAGGTTGTATTGGCTAAATATCGCTCGATCTTTATTTCGAGTTTTTAGCTGTCTACTGCTATTCCGAAACTTAGAAAAATTATAACTTTCTCATACTAAGTCAGATTTAAAAGTTTTTTATATAAAAGTTTATTAATTTCATGAATTCTACAACTTTCATTTAGATCAATAAGGCTAAAAAGTAGTTTATCAAAAACTCAGTTTTTACGTGACATAGTGTTTGCTGGTTTTATCGCGGATCTTCGATTGGTCATCATTTCTTCATTATAACTCGGATTTCGCCTACAAGTTTCTAACAAAATTATCTACAAATTTAAATAATAAATTTTTTTACTTATTTTAAAATTTTATATTTTCGCTAAATTTCATTATTTGACTTTTAACTTGAATCTCATAGGACTCCCAATATTTTATGAATGATTCTAAACATAGTTTTTCTTCAATTCTACTAAAAACTATCCGTTAGAACTCAACATTCAAATTCACGTAATATTTCATATTATTATTTACTTAAAACACGATTTCAAAACGTGTATGTTACAGCATCCCCAGAAACGTCGACCTGGGTTTTTGTCGGTCCATGAAGTGCAAATAATAACCATTTTACCACAGAAACACTGCACCATTGTTAATTTCTTCAGAAGGAAAACGTGAATAGTGCATGTGTTAGGGAGTGTGAAGAAGATGGGAACGAGGGGATAAAAGCTTAAGCATAGTAGTACCATCGATTTTATAGGAGGATTTTATTAATTAAATAAAGGGAGTAAAATAGAAAATGACGAAAATACCCTCACTTTGACATGTCAAATGGATGATAACGGGGAAAAATGATGACAGTTAAGGTTTTGGACCAAAGTGACAACAAATTGCAAATCTTTGGACTATCAGTACTAATCCAAATCTTTTTGGCCCAAAGTAACAATTTTCACCTAACCATAAGGACCATTCTTGCAATTTTGTCCATAAAAAAAAAAAATGAAATTTACACTTTTTCTTCTTATTTGAATTCAAAAATGTTACTTCAAATTTATTAATTTAGGCATTAAATTAGCATATCACATAAACTAAAAAAAATATTACATACATATCCCCAAAATACCATTTTTTCCCTTATTTATTCATTCGTCATTATCGTTATAATCACAGATCTCGTTATATCAACACATAATTAATTCTATTCGTTAACTATATTACCATGATATGTAAATTTTGGGATAAATCTTCATCAAATTTTCCATAAATTTCATCGTCTTAGTTATTATAAAACCCTAAGCCGAAAAAGTTTCTTAGCGATGGATTGTTATCATTTAATTTCCATCTTTTTAAAACATCGACAATTTCTATTTAATTTTCTAAAAAAAAAAAAAACTATTTATGTTTATTATTGAAAAAATCAACTATTAATGTACTTTCTTTCATTTTTCTGTAATAAACAGAATCATCTAGTCATTTATAAAATAAGGGACAATGTATGAGTTTTATAGTGTTTTGCATATAATTCACAATCTTTTCATTTTTTGGACAAAACATATCTATATATTATTATTTTTTGGTCATTTATAGCATTAAGAGTAATGAAAGTTGGTTGAAAATAGCAATGCAAATTTAGTTAGTTAGCTTTTTTAAAAAAAAAATTATTTTAACAATAAAAAATGCATCCAAGATTCATTATTCTTGTTTCAAGTAGCTGATAATACCATCGTTAGGTTTCAACATCCATAAAATCCCTCAATTTTGAAAATCATATAGCATGTTACAAAAAACAAATGTTGTGGAAAAATAGATATTTATAAAATTATGATTAATGATTAGGTTTTTTTATATTATTGAAATTTATTAATCATGCAGTACACATGTTAGTAAATTACACGAATGGTCCCTACGGTTTATGGTAATTTGCGTGTTTGGTTCTTAACTTATTTTTTTAACTCGGAAGGTTCCTACAGTTTGTTTTTGTTACGCGCTTGGTCCCTGTCTTACCTAAAAAAACTATTTTGCTATTGATTTTTTAATTTATTTAAATAAACACACCCCGCCTCCACCCCCTCACCTTACCTTACATACCCAACCATTTTTCCCTATCTAAATAAAAGTATTTTTAGGTAAGATAATGATCAAACGCGTAATAAAAACAAACAGTAGGGACCAATCGCGTAACAAAAACAAATAGTAGAGATTTTCCGAATTAAAAAAATAAGTTAGTGACCAAGCTCGCAAATTATCCCAAACCATAGGGATTATTTATGTAATTTACTCTATAGCCTAGTTAACATAAAACAAGAAAAATGAATTTTCAACAAAAGATTAATGTAACAGTTAATAATATGTATGGAAAACCATATTGCCAAATATTCATAGCCAATCTTAAAGTTGTCACTCTACCGAAGTAGATATATACCAAAATAGGTATGTAGCATACTAAGTATATACCAGACCAGCCGAACCATATGCATGTCGAACTATATACAACTACCGAAAATAACACCTAAGATACGAATTGACGTCACAACAATGTTATAGTACATTGGGATTTTAAGAAAACAACGTGTATTGTGATGCGTGACTGATAGATCCTTTGATCAACAAGAAACAACTATCAAACGACTAAAAATTACATAAGTGCACCTTTGGGCATACGACCATTAATGCGACAATATAACAAACTTGCATACTCTTAGAGTTTATTTATTTATTTTATTTTTTATTATTTTTTTTTTAACTATCATCGAAAATCACTTTACAAGAAGAGGTCATAGCCTCCCAAATATTGATTATAAATAAGTGACGAAAATCACTTTACAAGGTACGTAAATACATACATTGTTTTATTAACCTTTACTCGACCCTCGGAATACTCTTAGAGTTTTTATTTTTATTTTTTTTTATCATCGAAGCGTTGGTCCGGGACCCTTTCCCGTCCAATCAGCTTACGAGTTGTTTGTTGTCTCCGGCTTAACTTAACAGTGAAGAAGTGGATAATTCTCACAAACAATGAAATGTGAACAGGGATGCGCATCAAGTGGCACCGTCTGTGGGACTTTACAACAAATATCCAACGAAGAAAACCCGATGCGAGTCCTATCAAAAGAATACAAAACCTCGAAGGAAATACCACAAATTGCAACACAAATAAAAAAACAAGAACATGACACTAAAAGTCCTAAGATAAGAAAAAAAAAAAAAGGAGAAATTAGTCAAAAGAACTAAGAGGCAGGAGAGAAGGAAATGGGGGAGTTCGAAGCCTTCAAGAATTTTAGAGTTATGAGGAAGCGACAAATAGAAAAAAGAAGTGTTGCAGAAATCCGCCTAATCGGTCGATTAATCGCTAATCGGACCTCCACCGATGAGATTTATTACTAATCGGTCACAGTAATCGGGTTTGGTTAATACAGGTCAAAGTCGGAATTAATTGGACCTAATCGGGCCTAATCGAACCTAATCAGACTTAATCGAACCTAATCGGGTTTGGTCAACGCAAGTCAAAGTCGGGCCTAATCGGCCTAGTCGCCGATTAATCGCTTTTTTTGTAGGATTAAAATTGGATTTATAAATTTTTGAATAAATTTCTTGATAATTAATGGTCCCCGATTAATTTCCCAATTAATCCCCACCAAGCCGATTAATCCCTAATTGTTAGTCCACCGATTGGCGGCCGATTAGCGATTTCTGTAACCATGGAAAAAAGTGAGTGAAGGGATCAAAAGGAGAAGGAATGGGATTTGGTTTCTAATATTGCTATATTTATACATATATTTACGCATTAGTCAATAGATTTTAAGCTATATTTTCATTATTTGCTAAGATATTTTGTACTTATGACAAATTACATTTTTCAGCAAAATAGGACATTCTTGAAGAAAAAGGACCAAAACCAGCAAAACCTGGAACCTGGAAAGACTGGAGCTAAAGTTGGGATCTTAACGTAACTTAAAAGGAAGAAAAACCAAAAAAATACAAGTCCTACGACCTGGCTTCAGAATCCCATGATGTGGTGATTAGAAAATTCTAGACGGTATACATAATACTAAGTTCACAACATGAACCTTATAATTTCACGTTATGATCGAGGAGGGACCCTTCCAAAAGATAACTACGCGAAATGTAGTTTCCTTGCCAGATACGATTGGCACTGATCTAACGACGTGAGACCCTAATTCTCATGACGTGAGACACGAATTTAGGAAATATAAATATCCCTTCACATATTCGATTTTAGAAGGTTGGATATGATATTCTAGAGAGAAGAACAAATTCAGAAGCCAGAGAAGAGTGAAAAGCAACCCATTAGAAGAGAGAACGTTTAAACATTGAAGATTACACATTACATTCGATTTGCATTTGATTAAACAAGTCTAAATCTTATGTTTTTGTGTGCTTATTTTCTATTATGAGTGACTAATCATTAGGCTTTCGTTAATTGTAGATGAACCCTAATACTATATGTTAGTTTCTAGCTTATATTTGGATTTTATGAAGTTGGTTAGTGCATGTGTTTGATTATCTTTACCTAGCATGTTAAAGTTTTAATATTTGTTGCTATAGTTGAAGTTTAGTGTAGTTTAATGAACATTTGAATTGCATGAACTTGTTTACCTAGTAGTTTATGATCATTAAATTGCTAGAACTAGGATTAATCACATCTTAGATTAAGTAATAAAGGTAACAACTTTAGCTGTGTTAGAGAACATAATTTGATCATAATTGTGTTTAATTAATTGTTTTGATCATTAAATTGCTAGAGCTAGGATTAATCACATGTTAGATTAACTAATAAATGTAACAACTTTAGCTGTGTTAAAGAACATAGCTTGATCATAATTGTGGTTAATTAATTGTCTTGATCATAGATAATTAACTTAGATATATCTTATGTAGCCTAATTATCATTAATAATCAATTTTGTGTTTGCTTGTGAATGATCATAATATAGTATTGCATGAATTGGTAAATATATTAGGAGACCGGATCAAGATTGCTAATTATATTTAAATTGGTAACCAACTGAATAAATTCATATTTAGAAACTACACATAGGAAAAGGGAATTTGAAGTTAAAATGAAGTGTCTTCTTAATTTTGTTTACAATCGTTTTTATTTTAGTGTTTAGTTATAAGTTAATTTGAACTTGCAAAATCATATAAAACCCCTTCTTTATTTCTTGTTTTTAGATTAATTTTTAGTGATTATATTATTAGCTAAATTTGTTTCCTTTATTCGACACCCGACTTACCTAAGCTATTCTATAAATTTAACTAGGTACACTCTCTAAGTGCAATTAGTTAGTTAAGTAGGTTATGATTATAAATTCAAGCTAGATAGTATATAAATTACACGCATCACGTTTTTGGCATCGTTGCTAGGGAATGGCTATTTCACTTGTTAATTTAATTGCTTTAGGTTAATCGATCATTTTTGGGGGGTAAAACCGCAAAAAGTTAACATTTTGCCAAAAAATATATGTTTGTTTAGTTCTCATGACGTGAGGGATATACCTCATGATGTCAGTTCAATGTTTTCTAGTTTCTCGTTTATTTTCTTTCTAGTTTGTTTTTTATGCGTTTTTTTTTTTCAGTTTTATTTCAGTGATTTATGACCCGAGGATCCAAAACTTCAATAGTTCCTCCACTTGAAAATCTAGAATAAGCTTTCCACAAGAAGAAAGACAAGAAGGTCGACAAGTCAAGTAGCACTTTCCAATCTAACAAATTCGAGATTTTTGAGAAGACTCCAAGCAATAAGGAAGTACGATACGAGCCGGAAACATCTACTAAGGAGAATTCACAAGAAGAAATAAGAAGCGATGTTGAAGAAATGGCGGATAGCATGACCATGCCAATGGGGGAGTACAAGAAAAAGTATGCATAATTACAACGGTCCAGGTCTTGTGCCACCCGAGATTCCAGCTGACAGAGGTTTTAAGCTCAAGGGGCATATTCTATCAATGCTTAAGGATGTACCTTTTTCCAAGAAAGATTATGAAGATGCTTTTAAGTACATCAATGAAGTTTTGGACACTGCTAATTATTTCAATGTTCCAAATGTTTCAAGAGATGAAATATTAATGAGAATTCTTATGGTGACATTTACTGGAGATGAAAATATACGGTTGAATTTGTTAGCTCCTGTAACAATAAGGACGTGGTTCAACCTTCATGAAGCATTTATGGAGCAATTTAGTCCTCCCTCCAAGATATCTAAACTCAAGGAAAAGATTGCTACTTTTCAACAAGAAGATGGAAAATTCTTATATTAAGCTTAGGAGAGATATAAAGGCCTTTTGAGAAATTGTACATGACTTGAACGCGCAACAAAAAGTATCTACTTTCTATACAACAAGGAAACTCCTTGACTCTCAAGGACCAATGACAAAGAAAGAAACGACCACCATTAAGGAATTAATAGAAGAATTTGCAAAGCATCCAAGAGAATATCATAATCCACGAGAAGATGTTGTAAGAGGAAATGTCAATGGAAGGAACGTTAACATGGCAGTGATATTGGCAAAATTAGAGAACATGGATCGAAGAATGACAAAATTGGATCAATTTATGCATGCTATAAGAGTTGGTTGGGAAAAGTGTAATGGGCTATACTTAACTAAAGATTGTGATTTGGATGAATAAGGAAATAGAAAGGCGTAAGTGTTTTATTTTAATGGTGATATATATGATGAAGCTTAAGAAATAGTGGTTGCCATATGAGGAATACAAGAAACAAAAAGAAGAAAAACATAGGCAAACCGGACGAGGCTACTACCAAAAAGATCAACGACCACCTGAGAAGAAGATGGATATCGAGTCAATTCTTAATAGGTTTATGGAAGTCTTTAAAAAAAGAGACGATGCTACTGATGCTACTATGAAAAATCATCAAGCTTCCATAAAAAATATCGAGACTCAACTTGGGCAATTGAATACACTTGTGAATGAAAGGTTACCACAAAAACATTCTGATTCAAAATTACAACCACATGTCATGGCTATATCCATAGAAGAAGACCTTCATTTAAAGACTATAGAGATCCATAATGAAACCTCAAAGAAACTCGATCCATAGACAAATAGAATGAAGTTTGAAGAAATATATAGGGCTAATGTGTCGTTCTCACGACGTGAGGATTAAATGCTCACGTTGTGGGCTCAGTCTGAACAAAAAAGATCCATCTAGTGTTAAACCATATCAACCTCTGCTACCTTTTCCTTCTTGAGCAAGGGAACATGCATTAGATAAAGAGCATAAAAGATTTATCAAACAGGTCAAGGGTATTCCAGTTTACCTCATTCATTGGATCATTAGTGAAAATTCCTTAATATGCAAAGTTTCTTCAAGACCTTCTTGAAACTCGCAAACAATTAGAGAAGACTTCCAAGGTGTTTTTTAATGAACAATGTTCCATGGTAATCATGGAAGACATACCAAAAAAGATGGAAGAAGAGGATGATCAAGAATGCAAGGAGGCAAAGCTTAATGGAATGAAGATAGACAATAAGGGACTATCTGAAAACAAGGATAAAGATAAAATGTTGAAAAATCTCAAGGAGTGAAAAGAAAACTTGAAACTTGCAACCATCAAATGAAAAAGGAATATTCAAAGAAAGCATACATAAGGAGAGTTCAAGCGTACAAGAGGGGGTGGAAGGAGCAAAAGGAGAAGAGGGAGATTCTGCTCCCAACTGACACAATGTAGAGCAGGAAGGAGCTTGGCTCAATACTCCTAAAAAGGAAGCGCTTCTCGAGAGGCAACCCAATCTCGGTTTGCACTTTCTTTTATTTTTCCTTTTATATTTAGTTAATTTTTCATTTTCATTTAATTTTTTGGATAAGTCATCTTACTCATCTCAAATTTTTAAAATCAAGTGTGGGATTTTAATTGGAGAGTGGTGGAAATTTTAAAAGAAAAGATTAACAAAATGATTTTTGCACTTTATCAGTTCTCACGATATGGGATATGCACCACGACATGGGGAAACTTTAAATACCTAATGTTCCTTCAATTCAAAACTCATGACGTGAGCTCCAGGTCTCACGGCATGAGCTTATAATGGGGGGGGGGGGGGGGGGCAACAGTTATTTGGTTAAGGGAAATTTTACTTTTATTTTCTTAAAAAACCACTTATGAATGAGAACTCAGGTTTTCTGGTCCCCACTTCGATTTTCTGCAAAACTTCATCCGATTTTCTTATTTTCGTGTTTCCATTACGACTAAGGGATGATTACTGTACTTTAAACTTATTAATTTTCCTGATATCAAACATTTATAGTTAGGTTTTGTTCTTAGGATGAATATAACAACATTGGTCCGATTTCTTGTGAAATTGCTACTTCATGTTGAATATTTGGACTTAGATCGACTATCAAAGCAAACCCTTAGCATTATTTGAGTTCAATTTGACTGAATTTATGTTTGATTCTTGTTACTGCTATCATAACTCACGACGTGAGCTTGAAAGCCCACGACATGAGAATTGGACAACCAGTTCACTGGTTTCTCTGTTAATGCTAATTATGTGGTTTTTTTGTTTGGGTTTGGTTGATTTTCTAGTTTTGCAGGTATTACAGGTGCAATCCTGAACTTTAAAGCCCACGAGGAAGAGTAGAGCGGGGTCAACCTCACCTACAATTTAAGGATGTTTACACTAGAGGTATACCCACTGACTCATTTTAAGGTCGGGTTGGTTCTTATTTAGACAATCTTCGAGGGGGTGTAAATTATCACAACCAATCCATGGACGTATTATTTTCCCACTTCCATATAGAGCATCCAACCACCATCCCACCTAACTATCCTTTCATACCGACTTGAGAAGAGCTTTGGTCATTGGGACAAAAATTCAGGACCAGGTCTAGTAGAGTACATGGAGACAATGATGATGATGCATGATGGCTTATTTATCCTTTTATTTAGTTTGAGTTTTTATTTTTATTCTTGCTTTATTTTTGATGTGTTTTATTTTTTTATTTTGGTTTGTTTTAAGTGATGTAAATGAATGATGAATGTTGTTTTCTTTTTGCAACCTAGAGTTTGTTTTGTTTTCAGAATTTATAATTTATCGAGAAAAAGAATATGAAAGAGAGAGAAGTTGAGAGTGTTAGAGTTTTAAAACAGTAGACCACACTTTTTGATAAGTGTGGGGTGACCATCGTGTGCAATTTTAGAGAAGAAAGGAAAGAGTTACAGAAAATATGGCCTTAAAATATTTTGTAACAACTTAATATGGCAATAGAGTTTGCACAACATGATGACTTTAAAGAAGATACATATTATGCCATGCTCCAGTGCTCACGATGTGAGACTTATACCTCACTTCATGAGCATCATATTTTCACGTTTCCTACGCTAGTTAATTCAGTCTCACATCGTGGCTCTCTACATTCAAGACATGAGATATAAAAATCATGTTTATGCTCTTTCTTTTGACCATAAAATGTGGTGTATGCTTTACCGTGTTTTGGCTAAAGTACAAGTCTTACTTTGAAGATTTTACACACTTTTTGAAAATGCGAGTTTTTGGTTCACACTTTTATTCGGCCAATTTATAAGTAGCTGCCCAAGTCTAGTTCCAGTACATATTTCAAGCTTTGCAAGCTTTCCATACACTTTCAAGAATTCGATCTTGTCACTACTGTCCCAGGGGAGTGTGTTCCAATTTCACCTTTTTTACTTTTATGTTCTTTAATTTTTTAAATATGCAATCGGGACATTGCATCAAATTTGTGTGGGGGTAGGGGGCTGAATTTAGGAATGCAAGCTTACTGATAACAATTGAAAGAAAATGACTAGGATTTAAAAAACATTATTAGAAATATTTGAAATAATAATCTAAATTGAATCTAGTTAAAAATTAATATATTATCATGTTGAGATCTATCTTGCCAGTATTGTTTGGGAGGATCTGATGCGAGTTTCAATGGTTATTTGAGCCAGTATATGTTCTAGTGTATTTGTGGCTTTCCTGTCCTAATAAATTCATTGAACAAGAACACAACCTTGCTTATGTAGTCATTTCACCTTAGACTAATACCTATAACCAATAAGGGTTGAATTTAAGTCCCCTTGTTTAAGCATATGTTTTCCTAGGATTTTTAGTTTTGAGTGAAAAAAGGTGAAAAAAGAAAAAAAAAAAAGACAAGAAAAAACTTACAAAGTTTGAGTGTATAGGAGTCTACAAAGCTATGAAGATCAAGAAATATTATGAAAAAACGTTCAGAAAGTTCAAATTATCGAACACTCAAGTTTAAGAATATGGCAAATTGCCAACTTCTTATTTATTGTAATTTTTATTTCTAGGTTATTTTACCATATGTATATGCTTGGGAGCGTAACAAAAACTACTTTGAGGTTAAGAAAGTTTTCTGGGGAGGGATTCAGAGGGATGCATAAAATGAATGTTGTTCAAAAGAAATGGGGAAGTGTTTATAAAGATCGTAAGTATTTAGGATTCAGGAGGTTCTTAGAAAAAATTAGACAAAAATATATACATTATGGTCTTGATGTAATGGAGAAGCTCAAAATGGATTGTCTTATGCGATATTGGTAGATAAGGTTTTAATGTGATAGTATGATAATAAAATCAATTTTGCTTGAGGGAAAGCAAAAGGAAAGTGTAGGGTATTTATCATTTTGTTTTGTTTTTGCATGCATATTTTATTCCTTGTTCTTTTTAATTTTTCTGTTGATCTTGCTAGTTAGTTTTCCCTTTTCTAGTTGTTAGTCTTTTTAGGTTGTTCCCTTTCTACCCTTAGCCTTAATTCCATTTCCAATGTTTATCCTTTCCTTACTCGAGGACAAGTAAGGTCTAAGCTTGGGGAGATTTGTTACATGCATTTTACATGCATCTTTTAGCATAAATTTCTCGGTATTTTATTATAAAAAGCTAACTAGCTCCTGATTTTTCTTATGTATTGTGTGTTTCGTGATTATTTTGTAGAATGCTTGTACTGTTTATGTTTTTTTTATGATTTTGAGGGTAATTTGGAGCTCATGGATGATTACATGAGTTAGGGATGCATTATTGGATGTTTTGGAGCTCAACTTGAGTCTAAACTAAGGAAGGATGTTGAGGAATGATCAAGAGTAGCTCAGAAGGAAGAATGACGATCAAAAAGGCACAAAATTGAAGACATGCAATCACATGTCTTGTCCATGCGATCACAACTTTGTCTATGCGATCGCATGTTTGGCTTATAACTTGACTTCAGAGATATTTTGTGCCAAAAGTTTAGATGGATGAAAAAAAATAATGCTTATGTGATCACAACTTCCCTCTATGCAATCGCAACTTGGCCAAAATGTCTCAAAACAACAACGTACTTCATTTAATTGACCTGAGATGCATTTTCTTCAATACATGCGATTACAACCTTGATACATGCGATCACATGCACGTCGTTTTTGCTTCTGGACATATAAATAGACCCATATAACCTTCCAGTAACCCTAATTGGCGATTCCTGACAATTGGGAGGCGATTTTCAAAGGTTTTCAAGCGCCAAACACAGATCCGAAGGACACGATTCAATTTCTTTTCACTGTTTAGTAAGATTTATCGTTTAGATTCTATTTCTACTACTTGTAATTCGTTTTTAGCCATGACAGGCTAAAAAATTAGATTTTTAGTTTCATAAGACGCAACATTTTCATGTGATTAATCATTAGTCATGATGTTTGACTGTGATTAGTATTTAGTTTGATCAATTCCATGCTTAGTTGAACGTTTGATTTTGATTTCAATTCTATTGGCCACTTTAATTGTTTGTAAATCATTCTTGTTAGCTAATTGACTGGATTCGTAACTGTCTAGGTTAGTTAGTAAAAAGTAACACGTATTGGATTAATTATGTGTTTAGGATTAACTCTAATATGAATTGGTCAAACAAGTTTTTACGCCTCCGAGCATATGAGTGGTATTGTACTTTACTGGGAAATTACACTGTGTCTAATGCTGCTTTTCTTTGTTAATCAAGATCTTGTTTTGTTAACTTAGTAAAAAGCTAGGTTTAATTCAAAGAGCTTATTTTGATTAAATGATTTTTGTAATAGAGGTCATTATAGCTTGTTAATGAAATTTAAAACCTAGTTTAATCTAGTGCACAATTCAATTATCGTGTTGAAAGTTAATTGCATGATTTGGAGAATCACTACGGAATTGAAATTGCTTTCTCTTTATTGAATTTTCCTAGTCTTAAAATTATATTATTCTTATATGATTTTCGACTTTTATTAGTTTAAATTTTCAGAAATAACCCCCCTCCACCCCATTATGTTTTATACACCTGTCAATAATTAGTACGTGCCTTACGCAAAGAGGCATAGACTTTAGGAAGTGTCCCTGAGGAATCGACCATGCTTAGTTGTACTACTTGTTAGTGCAATAGAGCAGTCTTCCATTTATTTTTTATTTTTTTAAATCGTGTGCAACAACGGTTTGAATAGGTAACAACTATAACTATGTTAGAGAACACAATTTGATCATAGTTGTATTTAATTAATTTTGTTGATCATTAATAATTATCTTTGATATATTTATTAGTAATAATCAATTATTTGTATGATCATTACATAGTATTACATGA
Source organism: Lactuca saligna (assembly GCF_052625555.1). NCBI lineage: Eukaryota > Viridiplantae > Streptophyta > Magnoliopsida > Asterales > Asteraceae > Lactuca > Lactuca saligna. The sequence goes on from NC_136425.1 coordinate 108,058,907, forward strand.
ATTGGTAAAATATTAAGATATCGGATCAAGAATGCTAATTATATTTAAATTGATAACCAATTGAATAAATCCATATTTAGAAACTACGCATAGGAAAAATGGGAATTCTAAGCTAAATGTAAATATATTCTTAATTTTGTTTACAATCGTTTTTAGTTGAATGTTCAGTTATAAGTTAATCTCAACTTACAAAATCAAATACACTCATTCTTTATTTATTGTTTTTAGATTAGTTTTTAGTGATTATATTATTAGATAAATCCATTCCCTATGTTTGACACACGACTTACCTAAACTATTCTATAAATTTGACTAGGTACACTGCCTAAGTGTAATTAGTTAGTTAACTAGGTTAGGGTTATAAATTAAAGCTAGATAGTATATAAATTACACGCATCAATTTCAATGCATACCAGTCAAATGAGGGACTTAGACAAAATACAAGTGAAAGGCAAAGGAAATGAAGGAGGGCCGAGCAGAAAAGAAAAAAAAGAAGTTCAAGACCTTCATATCCTAAAAAAGCAAAGAAATGCTCTCAAAAAGATCAAGAAGTATCACTAGAGGTAGTAGAAGCAAAGCAATACCATCGGGGCTTTAAGAACTTAAAATTTTAGTTGCCCTTTACGGACAACATTAACAAAATGCCCATTCCAAAGTGGCTAAAAGGACCCAAACTACCGATATATGATGGAACAGAAGATCTAGACGGCCATGTCTCAAATTTCTAGTAGGCCATCAAAATGATTCCAATGGATCTGAAGTTGTGGATGTTATACTTCACAATAACTATAGATACCTCCCGTAGATATTGGTTGGCAAGTTTTCCCCCTAAGAGTATAGGATGTTTTGTAGAGCTATGTCAAAAGTTCTACAACAGTTTTATCCAATAAAGAGTATTCCAACAGTAGGCACACACAATAGATTCATGTCGGCAACGAGAAGGAGAATCCAATAAAGTCTACTTCAAGTGGTTCAGCAAAATAAGTCGAAAGATGTCAATAAGAGATGGCCCTATGATCATAGTGGCCTTTACTTACGTGATCTTGGAAGGAGATTTATTTCACAAGTTAGTAGGCAGAGAGTGAGCGAACGTTGATGAAATGATACACAAGGTGAATCGCTTCCTAAGACAAAAACCAAAAAGTGCAGAAAAAGCAAGAATGGAGGGAAAAGCAGTCACAAAAGGTAGGAAACGAGTAGAGCAAACCAAAAAACACCCTACACCATTTGTTAATAACAACCCTCGATTCAGTCGAAATCAAGGATTTGTATGAAGAGGAAGAATCAGGCATTATGACCAATACCAACCATACCTATAGGGGATGTATGAAGCAATACATTCCAATAAATATGAACAAAGAAGGAAATACTGACTAAAGACACAAATATATTTGAGACCCAAACAAGTATTGTGATTTCCACAAAAAAAACTAGGTAATGCAATGGAAGATTGTGAAAGTATGAAGAGAGAAAAAGGGAAGAACCAAACACCTACATAGGAAGCACAATGCTCTCCAAAAAAAGAAGATGCACAAGTATATGAAGTCGATATTGCTATGATATGAGGAGGAGAAGCTAGCAATCACTTGATCAAGAAAACAGAGAGTGGTCAACATTGAGTTCAGCCATCACAATTCGATACCTTTTTTATCACCAAGGTATTAAACATTTAATAACTATAAGAGCGGTGGGGAGAACATTAATTAGAAGGATTTACATGGATAACAGAAGCTCAATCCACATCATGTATAAGCATTTCCTGAAATACCTCTTGAGGGACATTCAAAATTATGTTCGACTTGCCATGTCGGCGGTGGTAGGTTTTCTGGTCAATCAGTATGACCATTCGGGAGGATATCATTTCCATTCATATTGGAGGATTACAGAGGGAGCATGTAAAAAACCATCCTAACATAATTCCTTAAAATAAGGCTGTCATCGCCTTATAACATGTTGTTAGGAAGAATAAGTATGTGGAAGTTACAGGTGGTTCCATCTACGGTGCATGGCTTACTCATATTTCTCTTTGAGGAAGGAATCATGATAATCCAAAGAAAAAATTTGAGTCCTCTAGAACACAATCATGCCATACAACCTGATATGATCGAGTCTATTATAGAAAAAGGAAGTGCATCCGTAAGCACCGAGGAAGTCGTTATCAATGAAAAACACAAGGACCAGAAGATAAAGATAGGTTTGGAGTTTCCTAAAGTCTCACGAGCAGGGTTGATAATCGTGTTGAAAAAGAATCCAGATACATTCGTACGAAAGCCCAAGGACATGTTTGGGATCCCCATGTCATTGATAGAACATCAGCTTAATATCAATCCTATTCATAGTCCAATCGTGAAAAAAACGCATAATGGAGAAGGAAAGAAATGAGATAATAAACAAGGAAGTGAAAGACCTAGTAGGGACAGGGGTTATGAGAGCTATGAAATTTCGAAAAAGGTTAGTAAACCTATTGTATAAAAAGATGGGACTATGCGAATATACGTTAACTTTACTGACCTTAACAAGGCATGCCCGAAAGTCAACTATCCTCTTCCATAGATAAAATAGAAGATTGATTCGTTGGGAGGATTCGAATGGATACCCTTTCTAGACGCTTACAAAGGGTACCATCAAGTGAAAATGGCAATACCTGATGAAGATAAAGCAATTATCCATTGACATGAAGGAACATTCTATTACACAAAGATGTTATTTAGGATGAGGAATGCATGAGCTACATACCAATGGTTGGTAGACTAGGTATACGAGCAACAAATTAGAAGAAATACAGAGGTATATGTTGATGACATGGTGATCAAAATTAAGGACAATAGTACTTTCTTGAAAGACATAGAAGAAACCTTGAAGTGATTGAGACGAACCAACATAAAACTTAATCCCTAAAAGTGTATATTTGGGGCACAAAGAGGAAAGTTCATCGGTCATGTTATAACAATGATGGGAATAAAATAAAATTCAAAGAAGGTGGAGGCATTGATAAAAGTAGAAATACCCAATAGAATAAAAAAAACATCCAAATCTTGAACGAAAAACTAGCAACGCTAGAAATATTCTTGGCAAAGTCAGCAAGGCATACCTTGCCCTTCTTCCAAGCATCAAAGACACACATAGGGAAAAACAACATCACATGGTCAAGAAAAGCCAAATAAGCTTTCCAAAAGGTAAAGGAACAACTTTGATGTCCTCCAACACTAGCAAGCCCAGTCACAAGCAAGTTGCTAACGATGTATCTCTCAGCAAGTCAAGAAGCGATTAGTACAATATTCATAGCCTAAAGAGATAAGAAGCAGATGCTAGTGTATTTTTTCAGTAGATTACTACAAGGAGCTGAACGAAATTATTCAACTTTCAAAAAATTAGTTCTAACTTTCGTGTACGTAGCAAGGTGACTACGTCCATATTTCCAGGCTTACCCCATTCTAGTATTGAAGAACCAACAAATCTAAGAAATTTCGACAAAACCGGAGAGGTCAGGGCGAATAGCTAAATGTGAAATTGAATTGGTGGAGCATGATATCAATTACTAACCAAGGTTCAACATCAAAGGCCAAGCCTTGGAAGATTTCCTAACAGAAATTGTCTGATGACCAGGTTTGGTAGACGGTACATACTGAGGAAACTTCCTCTAAGATATCAATACCGACCCTTAATAGTGATGAGTCGGAACTACATACCGATGGAGCCTCTAGAAAAGACGGTTCAGGAGCTAGGATCATTATTGTCAGTCCACAGGGAGATAGGTCAACTTACTCATTGAGATTTGAATACTCATGTTCAAATAATGAGGTAGAATATGGTGCTTTACTCACCAGTCTATGACTAGCACAAAGCATGAACAAATCAAAGGTAAAAGTATTTTGTGACTCCTTGTTAGTTTTCAACCAAATTAAAGGAGATTATAAAGAAAATGAGGCACAATGTAACACCATGCTTCGAGAAGTTTCTTATTTAAGGATTATGGGAAATAAATGGATCCAGTAAATGCCTTGGGCTTTAAGAGAATAGGATATAGTCCCTATTGGATGTTGATAATATCAGTTATATGATCTAAGCCCTTGGTTTGTGCTTTGGAGCCAAAGGGTAAAATGGGAAAAGTTATATGTTAGACTTCTTGCATGTATTATGGTTTTTAGTTTGACATGTTTTAATTCAAAATTAACTAGATAGAAGTATGGGGCTCATCAATACCTTTCTGTGGATATAAAGATTGTCGAAAACAAAGTTGAAAAGAAGTTATGGATGCTTAAAGTTGAGATGGATTTGGGTGAAAATCATGGCCACGGCGTGGGCACCAGATGTCTCACCCCACTAAAGCGGAAACACGAGGCGTGGCAGTATAAAGGGTTTCATAGCAAAAGTTTAAAGACAACACCAACCATAGTATTAAAAACCATTACAAATTTACAACGGGTTTGAACAACTTTTAAAAGAAATTGCAATGAAAATAGAAATACAACACATGCGAATGCTCCTAAAATTGAGGTGTCCCTAAGTGCCACTTACTCGATGATTCCTGAAAAAGCATGTAAAACGAGCGTCAACTATAAAAATAGTTGGTGAGTACTCACAAGTTTAACAAAATAATATTGGTTCCTGAGTTGAAATCCAAGTTTGATAAAAGTTTCCAATAATAAAAGTATATTGCTAGGAGTAAATAAGTTTGTAAACACAGTTCGTTGTTATCATGAGAAATAAAGTATATTGCCCGAATAAGATGCAACATTCATATTTTCATGGAAGATAAAGTTCGTTACTCAAACGAGTAAACAAGTTTCATTGCTAAAATGAGCTGTCAATTTCGTTGCTACAAGGAGCAAACAATTTCATTGCTAAAACATGTATATAAGTTTCCAGTAGTAAAAGTTCGTTGTTGTAATGAGAAATAGAGTCCATTGCTATAATGAGAAGCAAAGATCATTGCTATAATGAGAAACAAAGTTTATTGCTATAATGAGAAACAAGTTTCGTTGCTAAAATAAATATTCAAGTTTCATTGCTAAAATAAGTATACAAGTGTCGTTGCTTACATGGGAATACAAGTTTCGTATGTGTATAAAGAATAGTACCTGCATCAAGTTTCCATTCATGAGTTCACAATCCAAGCCTAATGACCGAATCGTGCCCTATTGACTACTATGTGTATCGCAAACATAGTGTATAAAATGGTAAAATGCACTCAAGCGAATCGTGCGAGTGAGGAGTTGTCTACCTCCTGATAGCGCTATCCATAATAACCATAGGCTCAAAAGAGTTAATGAGTTGTGTCTAGAGATTCCAGGGACTTAACCACGATACAGTCCTCATGAATTAAAGTAACATACACAAACATACGAAATATAGCAACCAAGTTTCATACAAGTCAAAATAAATACAACGAACATAAAAAGTTTAGGACATGCTTTTCCACCCCAAAACATAAAAACTAAAAATAGGGGAGTACGTGAATACTCACAATGTGCATTGAGATGATGCAAATGGTGCCTTGACTATGCTCCACTCGTATCACTATCGATTCCTACAATAATGGTATTCGCTAGTAAGTCTGTAATCGAAATCTAACACTAGTATACATGGTACTACAATAGAATTATGCCAATATTGTGTCAAAATTTAATATCGATAAGTTACAAACATTTTTCTGTGGAAATTAAGTTTCAAAGAATCAATTGTTATATAACAATTTAAGTGGAAAATTTCCATTTTTGAAATGTTAATATTTAACATTTTAGAGGTGTTCCAATGATTAAACATTCAAAACTAAATCAATTTAATTCTAAAATATCCCAAACTTTGCATTTCAGTTTTAATTGAAGTCAAAGACCTCAAGATAAATTTTCTTGAATTTTTGATTTGTCTAACTATTTTTCACCATTTTAGTTTCTTGAATAAGCATAAATTCATGAAAAATAGCAATGAGTTAAAAAAATTCCCCAAACTTTTTATATTACTGTTATTAAACATTACTAAGCTGGGAAAAATATAAAAATGGATTTCCATGCTGTTTAATTATATTTTATGATTTTTGAGCATTTATTCCAATAAAAATTGAAATAAATAGAAACTAGTTTCCAAAATTACCCAAAATTTTTATTTAACTGTTATTATATATAAATAGGCTGGAAAAAATATAAAAGATATTTTTCAGTGGATATTTCTATTTTTCCTTGTTTTATTCTTTTAATTAATCATTAATTGAAGAAATAATATTAAACAGTTAAAATAAATTACCAAAAATTTTTATAACATCATTTACAGTATAGATAACCTGGGAAAAATATCAAAAGTGGTTTTCATAATGTATAATCTGGTTTTGGGTATTTATGTGTATTTAAGTGTATTTAAGTGTAATTAACTTTAGAAAATAAGAGAAAAATAGTTTACAGTGGAGAATATTCCTCAAATTTTTATGTAACCTCCTACTGTACAATATGATGTTCTGGTAAATTTTCATGAATTTTGGATAATCAGAACTATTTTTCCTATTTTTAGATCATTATAATTACCAAAAATTGGGAAAAATAGTAAGACATGATGAAAAATCTTGAAATTATTTTCTTGAGTCAACCATCACAGGTAAGGTATGCGAAAATTGTTAGATACAATTTTCACACTCTCTAAAGTGCTTTTGTGATTTATTATACCCTAACAAAAGAAAAATCGGAAATCATATCAATCAACAAGAAAAATTGATGAAATTTGGTGAGGGGTCATTATTCACCATAAGGATCATCCATGAATGCATTCCGGATTTATTGACCTCTGGAAGTATTTTATGTGATTTATGCCCATGGTTTTAGCAATAATTTTAATAAATCAAAGAAATAATAAAAGCTCTTGAAATTTTCCAGATTATCACATGCATGTGAGGGATTTCAAAAGTAAAAATGTTCAAAATTTATTTAGAAGGGAAATGGGGGTAATGAATCCAAACAAGTTAAGAAATGTTGCATGCAATGGTGCATGAGATGTAAATGTGGCTGAAGTTCATGAATTTGTGTAGCCCATTCAGTGAGGTTTTAAGCCACGAAATTTCAGCCATCATTCACTAGATATGTTAAGTTTCTAAATTATTTTTCCTCAGATTTATGGTTGGGTTTAAGGCCATTGATCATGCAAGGCAAAAATGGTGATCATAGAAAAAGAGCTGTTTGCGCAACCATTTTGTAAAAATTTCCAAAAATCGGATATTTAATACTTTATAGTGAGACCAGTTGTGTTTGAGAGTTAACTCAAAATATGATATTTCAGAAAAATAATCATGAAAGTTTGTTAAGAAATGAGTGAGATATGGCAGTTTAAAGTCAAGTAAAGAAATCTGGCAGATTGCATGCATGATGATTGGTTAGAAAAGTGAGTTTTCATCATTTCCTTGAGTAAATCTTTTGAAATATTTTAAAAGATATCATGATAAACTTATATTATAGTTATGTTTCCAGAGATCAAAATATTAAAACTTATCAAAATTTATACATTCATTTATGAACAAAAATTTGTTTCTCAAAAACTTTTAACTTGAGTTTGATGTTTTAATCCTTAAAATTGATTTTTGCACTAAGATCATGAACACGCAACCTTGTTTATCATACATGCATGGTGTTAAAACACATCCATGATGTTCTAAAAAACCATTTTAACACAAAGAAAACGAGTTTGAAGAAGATGAAGAAGGAGAAAGTGTAAGAAAAAGAGCAAAATTTGAAGGAAAAGTGAAGTAGAAATCGATTTTACCTTCAAGAATACCACAAGATGATGAAGATTTCGAGTTTGAGGAGTGTTCTTGGGTTTGTTTTCTGGAAAATTTCTTGGTTCTTAGAGGGAGGAAGAGAGAATGGAGTGGTGTTTGGAGAGAAAAAGTAGAGAGAAGGTAGAGAGAGTTTTCTAGAGAGAGAAAGGAGAGAGAGATGTGTGTGTGTTGGAGAATGAGAGTGTGAGAGAGAGATATGGGGAGGGGGAATCCGATTTTAAGGGAGGAGAGGATCCCTCTCTCTTGTTTCTTTTATAAAAATTCAAATCTTTTATAAAAATATCCAACTTTTTATAAAATGTGCACCTTAACCTAGTTTTTATGCATAAAACTCTTGATTTTTGACTTATAAATCAAGGGTAAATGAAAATAAATAAATCTTCATTTTTCATTGAATTGTATTTCATAATAATTATTATGATAAGATAATATTATAAGGTTCATAATTGTTTTTATAGGACTTTTAAGGTTAAAGTTTATAAATATGAGTTTTTAGGGCTTTTAGGGTTTTGGAGTTTAATAAACTTTGAATATCAAAATAAATTGAATATTTGAGACTTCAAATTATCTTATGGTATTATAACTCTTTTATCGTTATAAATAATGTTTATAATTTATTTTTATCGGTTTATTGGCATTCTATGTAGTGATTTTCAAACGAAATTGAGGAATCAAGTATACTAGTCCTAGTCTTCAACTTTGACTTAAGTTTCTATGAGACTTTGAACTCACTTCTACTTCTAGGTCAAGTGCATGATGTGTGTATATGATTCATGAAATGTTGTTCGAGTCAAAGAGTAACCCGAATATGGATAATCACTACAGTTAAGTAGTCATAGAATTCACATACCAATGTGAAATCCAAGCACATTATCCATTGTCTCTATCTGTTTCCAAGATTCCACTAGGTTATAACTTAGCTTCTAGTTACTAAGTCTAATATGTGTAGTGCCTATATGTGTAACTAAGTTTATTCAAATCTAGAACTAACTCGAATTTTGACGGTTGTCACACCAGAGTCCATGGTGACGGGATTAGTCAGGCCCAAGCCCATGACCTTTTTAGGGTTTTCAATGTATTTAAGCTTAATGTTGCACATTTAGGGCATTTTATCAGCCTCCATCATCTCTAGAACCTATTGGGAGAAACCCTAGCCTCCACCTTCAAGATTTGATATTCTCCCTTCTCTTCTATCCTCTCTTGGATGCTTTTTATGTTATTTTTGATGAAATAAGAACATCAAGAAGGTTATCTTAGCTGCAAGGAAGATGCTTCAAGTTTGGATCCATCAAAGGCACTACATTTCTGGACCATTGTGAGTATAAAGTTCCAATCTTGCTATCTGGTTCATTAGATCTTTTCATTTGGGGTTTTTGGTAGTTTTAGTCCATTTTATGGGTGATCTTGGAGTTAAGTGGACTCCAACATCTTTTGGTGTGTTCAAAAATTTTCTTGGACTTCATGGACTAGAAAAGTTGTGATCTTTTGCTCCCCCTTTTAGCCATGCAAGCTATCTTTGTCATTTAGGTCATTTTGGTGTATTAAAGTTTAGATCTTGGATGATTATGGCATTATTATGGATAAAGCTTGAAACTTTATCCATCTAGACATCTTGTTGATTCAGATCTAGAAGTTGGAGACATGGACTTAATGTATTAAGTTGAGAAAGATGCATTTTGGGCCCCTTTCAGACTGAACGTCTAGATCTTGGTGGTTTGGACCTTCCTAATGGATAAAGTTGGAAGCTTTATCCATTAAGACTTTGGAATTTTGTGCCCACGACATGGCCAAGGAAGGCCACGACATGGAAGGTTACTAATTGAAAATTTTGACTTTGACTTTGACCATTGACTTTTTGACTAGTTTGACTTTTGGTAAAAGTTGAGTAGAATTAAGTAGTTGGCTATGAATTGGTTTCGATTTGGATTTAGGAAGCTTGGGTTCGATGTTCTATTGCTAAGGTAGCTATTGGGATTCTATTGAAGAATTCAGGTGAGTCTCTTCACTTTATGTATGTAGGATGCTAGTTGTCTTTGTGACATTTGCTGATATGCCTGTATGTGCTCTTTGTCTTTGTGACTCTTGTTGGTATGTAATTGTATGCTTAGTTGTAGGGGTGAAATAGACTTAATAGCGGTTGAAAGAGACCGAAGGGGGGAAATAGACCCAATTTCGGTTGAAAGAGACTGAAGAGGTGAAATAGATCCAGTACCGGTTGAAAGATGTCGAAGGGGGTGAAATAGATCCAATACCAGTTGAAAGAGACCGAAGTGGTGAAATAGACCTAGTACAAGTTGAAAGATACCGAAGCGGGTGCAATAGACCGAATACCAGTTGAAAGAGACTAAAATGGGTGAAATAGACTGTGACATCCCCGAATTCACGGCTAGAAAAGACCGATTTGTTAATGCTTTAATTGAAAATCAGAGTATATTTTTACAGAAATATAATGCGGAATTTGTTCACAAAAAATATAAAAAAAGAATTTATCAAAGCATTTCTGTAGAAATGTATTATGTTAAAAACCTTGGGATAGCATTGTTAATACAGATCAAATGCATAAACATAAACAACATAAGCATTATAATATCTATTTATTCTAGTAGCCTATAATCCATTGATCTGTCATCAGATCATCACTCTTGTGCTCTCTTTCCACTACCTGTATATAAGAAAACTAAGTGAGTCAGGCTTGGGAGCCTGGTGAGCACACATGCTTTTCAACCTGCAATAAATAATTTTATTAATTTGATCAACCAATAATAACCCGATTGCCCATTCCCGTTATCCTCACTTTACTTCCCTAAAACACCTATTGTAAGGGATCTAGCCTAAGGATTATCATCGAGATCGACACTACTGCTAAGGGGGTTCCTTAGCAATAAATGTCCTAAAGGCAACCATGTGGGGGATCGAGTACACCAGTGAACACATCGTTCTCAAACACCTACAAGTTGTGGGCCTGCTAGCGTTCCACTTGACTGTCTAGAATAGTCCATGGTTGTCATCTATACTCTGCTAGATGACTGGATCAACAACAACATCGAGGCCTATCATCATTTTATTTCATCACACACCAACTATTTCATCTACCCATGTTTTACCCCAACATATTTGTAGATATAAAATACATATATAGTTTAAATCATTTAAAACATGTATAACACTGTTAGTCTAAGATAGATAACAAGTATACTGACAGTAGGCACAGATAGCATGTAATTTATATAAAATACTTCATATCTATGTGTAAGATGAAAATAAATATGCACTCACTTTAGTAGCGGGAGTAGATAGAATCTAAAAAAGGTCAACGGCTCGTGATCGTCGGACTCAGGACGCGGAACGACTTCAAAAAACGAGAGAGAGAAGGAAGATTTGGTGTAAGAAGTGAATGGGTCAATCTTGCAATTTATAGTAAGTTTTTATGACACTCACGTCATGAGTCTCATACGACTCACGTCGTGAATCTCATGATTCACTCCGTAGACTTGCCATTTGTGTCCCTAGCTTTGGATGGTGGCCATGACACCTCACGTCGTGAATTAGCTAGTTTAGGGTTTTTAAAAGCTAAATCTTCGGAATGCCATAAATTTTTCATATGAACTCCATTTTTGACATTCTTTATATCCATACATAGGTGGAGGCGTACTCTACAACTTTCATTTAGACTCCTAAGGACAAAAAGTAATTTATCATAAACTAAAATTTACGTTTCAAGTGTCGAGCTGGTTTTGATGCAAAAACTTCGATAGGTCATATCTTCTTCGTTATAAATCGGATTTCGGCGTTCTTTATATCTACGGAATCCTTGTCCCGACCACTAAAACTTTCTTCATAGATATCGGACCTATTTATTATTTTAATTTTGACGCTTATTTTTATTCTCAACTTAATATATCTTATAATTAAGTATAAGGCACATAAAATCACATAATATTCAAATAATTCCTATTTATTATTTCAAAGTAGGTTATAAGTGTTGACCGTAACTATTACACAATTAAATTAATGTTTAGCCTAGAAACACGGGTTTTACAATTCTCTCCTCCTTAGGATGATTCTGTCTCCGAATCATGCATTAGCAAACAGATGTGGGTAGTGACTTATCATGTCACTCTCTGTGGCAGGTGAGGTTTGGCCGATTCGTATGTTTCCAGCGCACAAGCACTAAGTCAACCATCTTGCGGTGCAACTTCTTAGTCTTACGGTCAACAATCGCCTCAGGCTCTTCAATTAGCCTCTTATTTTCATCCATCCTTAACTCTAAAATTGGAATTATATCGGGAATTTCTCCCGTAAACTTCCTCAAGTAACACACATGGAAAGTTTTATGAATACCATCTAGTTCTTCTGGTAACTCTAGCTTGTAAGCTTGGTTCCCAATCATCTGAAGATCTTTAAATGGTCCTATAAACCTTGGACTCAAATTTCCTCTCTTTCTAAATCATATAAGTCCCTTCCATGGTGAGACTTTGAGCAAAACCGAATCTCCAACTTCAAATGTCAACGATCGTCTTTTCTTGTTAGCATAACTCTTTTGACGATCCTGAGCTGCTAACATCCTTTCCTTGATCACTTTTAGCTTTTCAGTAGTCTGATGGACTATCTCAAGGCCCATAAACTACTTTTCTCCAGCTTCAAGCCAACGAGATGGCGTACGACACTTCTGTCCATACAACGCATCATAAGGTGCCATCCTAATGCTTGAATGATAACTGTTGTTGTAGGAAAACTATACCAGAGGTAAGTGCTCATCCCAGTTACCTTGGAATTCTAGGATACATGCTCTCAACATATCTTCCAGTGTTTGAATCGTTCTTTCGCTTTAACCATCAGTCTGTGGATGGTAAGCTATACTTAAACACAACTTCGTACCCATTTCTTCCTATAGACTTTTCCAAAACCTTGGTGTGAAACGACTATCACGATCTGATACAATCGTTAATGGTATACCGTGAAGTCTTACCACTTCCTTCACGTAAGCATTTGCAAGCTTATCCATAGACCATTTCTCATTGGCTGCTATGAAGTATGCACTCTTTGTGAAATGATCCACGATTACCCAAATCATGTCGTGAGCGTTCTTCGTTCTGGGCAGTTTAGTCACAAAATCCATGGTGATATCTTCCCATTTACCCATGGGTATAGGTAAAGGTTCTAAACTCCGATACGGTTTCTGATGTTGTGCCTTAACCCTTGCACATGTTACACATTCAACCACATACTTTGCAATATCGAGCTTCATCGTCGGCCACCAGTAGTAGGGTTTAAAATCCCTATACATTTTAGTGCTACCTGGATGAATCAAGTACATGGTTTTGTGAGCTTATTCCATCAAAAGATCCCTTATTCCTCCCATCTTAGGTACCCAAATTCTATCTTGGAATACTTTCAATCCTTGTTTATTTGTACCGAATACCAATGTTTTGCCTAAACGTTCTTCCTTTCGGTCATTTTTCTCCAAAGATTCTTCTTGAGTTTTCTTGATACTTTCCATAATCGTCGAGACAACTTCAATTCGTAACGATGTTGGCCTTTTTCTTTAAAGTTTACTTTCCAACTTAGAGCGTCAGCTACAACATTTGCTTTACCAGGGTGGTAAAGTATCTCACAGTCAAAATCTTTAAGTAGCTCTAGCCAATGTCATTGTCTCATGTTCAATTCCTTCTGATTAAAGAGATACTGGAGACTCTTATGATCAGTGAAAAGTTTGCACTTCGTGCCAAAGAGGTAATGCCTCCATATCTTTAGGGCAAAAACTACCGCTGCCAACTCCAGATCATGAGTGGGGTAGTTCTTTTCATGCTCCTTTAATTGTTGAGATACAAATGTTATCACCTTTTCTCTTTGAGTTAGAACATATCCTAACCCGACTCCCGATGCATCGCTATACACTGCGAAATCTTCAACTCCATCGGGTAGAGAAAGAATTGGTGCTTCACACAATTTCTTCTTTATCTTCTCGAATGCCTCATCGTGTTTCTCACTCCATGCATATGTGACTCCTTTATGGGTCAAAGCTGTCAATGGAGAAGCTATCGAAGAAAAGCCTTGGATAAATCTTCGGTAATATCTAGCTAATTCCAGAAAGCTTCGAATCTCCGTGGGACTTTTTGGTCGTTCCCACTTCATTACAGCTTCTATCTTTTATGGGTCAACCATTATTACCTCTTGGTTAACCACATGACCCAAAAATTGGACTTCTCGAATCCAAAATTCACGTTTGGAGAACTTAGCATACAACTTCTCCTTCTTCAAAACTTCTAATACTTCTCTCAGGTACTTTCCATGCTCTTGCTGACTCTTTGAGTATATTATAATGTCATTTAAGAACACTATTACAGATTTATCGAGGAATGGTTTACAAACCCTATTCATCAAATCCATAAATACTTCTGGAGCATTGGTCAGTCCAAATGACATAACTAAGAACTCGTAGTGTCCATATCTCGTTCTAAATGCAGTCTTTTTGATATCCTTCTCTCTTACCTTCAACTGATGATATCGTGACCTAAGATCGATGTTTGAAAAGTGGCTCGAACCTTGCAGCTGATCGAATAGGTCATCAATCCTTGGCAATGTATACTTGTTCTTCACCTTTTCCTTGTTTAGCTCTTGGTAGTCTATACACATCCTCATGCTTCCATCCTTCTTCTTTACAAATAGCACCAGAGCTCCCCAGGGTGATGAACTAGGTCTAATAAAAACTTTGTTAAATAACTCCTAAAGTTGTGTCATAAGCTCCTTCATCTCTGTCGGTGCTAGTCGGTATGGTGCTTTCACTATTGGTGTTGATCTTGGAAACAAGTCTATTTGAAACTCGACTTGTCTATCAGGGGGCAATCTAGGAAGATCTTCGGGAAAGACTTCCGGATAGTCACACACCATGGGTATACTTTGTATTTCCTTCTTCTCCTTCTTAGTATCAATCACAAATGCCAAGTATGATGTCCATCCTTTGGACAAACATTTTCTTGCTTTCATCAAGGAAACGATTCCAGAATTTACTCTCTGTTTGTCCCCGTACACCATAAATGATTGTTTTCCAGATGGATTTACTCTTACCATCTTCTTCTTGCATAGTATCTCAGCATCGTACGTACTAAGCCAATCCATTCCTAGCACAATGTCGAAACCATTCTACTCAATGGGAAATAATTCCTCATGGAATTTATTCTTGTTCAAGTCGATGATGATATTTTTAATGCAATTACTAACAAGTATGAACTTGCCACTAGCAACTTCTACAACTATAGTATTATTAAGTTTATCTATAGGCAGTGCTAGTCTTCTACCAAAATTATGTGATATAAATTTGTAGTTAGCTCCTGAATCAAATAATATATTGGCAGGCAATCCATTTAGGAGAAAGGTACCTGAAGCGACATCTGCTTCATCTCTTGCTGCTTCCAGTGTCATTTGGAAAGCTCTGGCTTTCGGTTTCGGTGGGACATTGGGCCTTGCTGCCTCCTTCTTCTTCAGACAGTCTTTCAAGATGTGCCCTTCTTCATTACACCCATAACAAACTTTCTTATCGAGGGTGCATTCATTGGCATAGTGCCCAGGCTTTCCACACTTAAAACAAGTGACTCCTCCATCACGTTTCCCTAAGTGTTTCTTCTTGCACTTCTCACACCATTTTGCTTCACCTCCTCTTCCTCCAAACTTCTTCGAATCAGACTTCAAAAAATTACTTTTCTTATTGGACCCTAAAGATCCATCCAACTTCCTTTTATCACCAACTTCAACCTTGTTGGCGGCTCTTCCCTTAACCATCTCCTCAATAGACTTAGCAGCCCAGATAGTTGCCTCCAGAGTAGGTGCCTTGCTGGCGGCTCTTCCCTTTAATCATCTCCTCAACAGACCTAGCAGCCCAGATAGCTGCCTCTAGAGTAGGTGCCTGATGTACTGGCACATGGAAGTCCCTTTGCGTACTTGTCGACTTTTGTCAATTCATCTGGGACGATGCACAAAGTAGACTCCATTTTTCCGGTGAAGGCATTGGTGTATTCATCAATGGACATGTTGTCCTTCTTTAATGTTAGGAATTGGTTTTCCAGCTCTATCAGATTTTGGGCCGAGCAGAACTTGCATTTGAAGTATACTAAGAACTCTTCCCATGTAAGTTGTAGTGGCTCGTTGGGGCTTATGGTCTTCCCCAGAGTGTTCCACCAGCGAACAACGCCACCTCTAAACTGAAGTTCTGCATATGTGGTTTCTAGTTTGCCCTTGCAATCACATGTTATGAAATCCAAATCCATCTCCGAGATCCAATCCATAACTCCAATTGGATCTTCTTTCCTAGTGAATGTCGATGGCTTGCAAGTTGTGAAGTCCTTATAATTGCATTCATTCCTCTCGACTCTTTTATCTTGGTTGTTCTTCCTAACCACTGGCGGTTCAGGTTAACTAACAGTCCTACTGTAATTCCCTTCTTCTGACTGTTCGTCATTCAGCTCAGGCTGTTCAACAAGTATCGTAGGTTCATCCCTATTCTGTTGAACTAAACGCCTTGTCTCCTCCATCTGGCGATCCAACATCTTCTAGATTATAGCTTGTACCCTCGCCATCGTCAATGGCTCAGATGTAGCTGCTACAACTAGTACTTGTTCAATCACTTGGGGTTGAGGCTATTGATTGTCATTTACATTGGCATTTTTGACTCCACTTCGGGTTCTTGCCATGATGGTCACCAAATCAGACATTCAGTATGTAGTGAGGAGAATTAAGATAGGAAAACTTTATCTATGATAGACGTATTAAATCCTCCTTACTACTCGAAAATGTTTACATGCTAGTTCTAATATCGTAGTAAAACGTTTAGAATCCTAAACACATAAAGTTTCTAGATTCGGTCGGCAACAGACCATAGATTCGAACAAATAATAGCATATAAGGCATCTTTATAGTTATAACTATAACACAAAGCATTTAGCACATAAAAACATTTTAGTAGGTACTCATCTCACAATCCATTGATCTCTCATCAGATCATCACTCCTGTGCTCTCTTTCCACTACCTGTATATGAAAAAACTAAATGGGTCAGGCTTGGGAGCCTAGTGAACACATAGGGTTTTCAACCCGCAATAAATAAGTTTATTAATTTCATCAACCAACAATAACCTGATTACCCATTCCTATTATCCTCACTTTACATCCCAAAAACACCTATTGTAAGGGATCTAGCCTAAGGATTATCATCGGGATCGACACTACTGCTAAGGGGGTTCCTTAGTAATAAATGTCCTAAAGGCAACCATGTGAACATATCGTTCACAAACACCTACAGGTTGCGGGCCTGCTAGGGTTCCACTTGACTGTCTAGAATAGTCCGTGGTTGTCATCTATACTCTGCTAGATGACTGGATCAACAACGACATCGAGGCCTCTCATCATTTTATTTCATCACACACCAACTATTTCATCTACCCATGTTTTACCCCAACATATTTGTAGATATAAAATACATATACAGTTTAAATCATTTAAAACATGTATAATAGTGTTCGTCTAACATAGATAACAAGTATACAGACAATATGCACACATAGCATGTAATTTATATAAAATACTTCATATATATATGCGTAAGATGAAAATAAATATGCACTCACTTTAGTAGCGGGAGTAGATAGAATCTAAAAACGGTCAACGGCTCGTGATCGTCAGACTCGGGATGCGGAACGGCTTCAGAAAACGAGAGAGAGAAGGAAGATTTGGTGTAAGAAGTGAATAGGTCGATCTTGCTACTTATACTAAGTTTTTATGACACTCACGTCGTGAGTGTCATAAGACTCACGTCGTGAATCTCATGATTCACTCCGTAGACTTGCCATATGCGTCCCTAGCTTCGGATGGTGGCCATGACACCTCAAGTTGTAAGTGTCATAAAACTCACGCCGTGAGTTGGATCTTATCCTCTCACAACTTCTATATTCCGAATTATGACAGAATGTCGTGAGCGTCATAAAACTCACGTCGTAATTAGCTAGTTAGGGTTTTTAAAAGCTAAATCTTCGGAATGCAATAACTTTTGCATACGAACTCGATTTTTGACGTTCTTTATATCCACACGTAGGTGGAGGCGTACTCTACAACTTCCATTTAGAATCCTAAGGATAATAAGTAGTTTATCATAAACTAAGTTTTACGTTTCCATGTGTCGTGTCGGTTTTGACGCGAAACTTCGATAAGTCATATCTTCTTCGTTATAAGTTGTATTTTGGCGCTTTTTATATCTCCAAAATCCTTGTCCTGACCATTACAACTTTCTTCATAGATATTGGACCTATTTATTATTTTAATTTTGACACTTATTTTTTTTCTTAACTTATTATATCTTATAATTAAGTATAAGGCACATAAAATCACATAATATTCAAATAATTCATATTTATTATTTCAATGTATGTTATAAGTGTTGACTGTAACTATTACACCATTAAATTAATACTAAGCCTACAAACACGGGCATTACATAGACCCAATACCGGTTGAAAGATACTAAAGAGCGGGGGGGGGGGGGGGGGGTGAAATAAACCTAGTTTAGTTTTGAAGTATTATGCATGTATGGTATGGGGTATTTTGGGGAACTCATTAAGAATTGCGCCTACAATTTTATGTTGATGCTTTCAGGTACTTCTGTTTTGAAATGAAGGGTCCATCTTGATCACATTGCATCCCCCTGAGATCTATTCCACACCAAATGTTTATGAATTACTCTGAAGACTTAAGAATACTTTGACACTGATCATATTTTGGAACAATGAATGAATGGTCATAACTTATTTAATAATTAAACTTTTACTTGGAAATTTTTGGACGTTACATGCTAGTATCAGAGCCTTGGTTTGAGGGATTTTCACATACTCTCGAGTGTGTTTGAACTCAAAATGAGGATCTATAAACTCTTTTAAAAGCAAATAAGTTTCAAAAAAGATTTTCTAGGAAAAAGGGGTGTGATATGTTTAATCATTCGAGGTCAAGTAAGTTTTCCAAAATACCCATACATGTTATATACTTATTCTTTTTGTATTAGTATGTGGGAATTTCTTGCTAGATTAGGGCTAAGGATCTACTTAGGATTTGAATGATATAATGCATTGAGAGATGCTTTATACACGTTGATTGAGATTTTGGAACTGCATGCTAGTATGAATATCATATTTTTTG
This sequence comes from Lactuca saligna, assembly GCF_052625555.1. Lineage (NCBI taxonomy): Eukaryota > Viridiplantae > Streptophyta > Magnoliopsida > Asterales > Asteraceae > Lactuca > Lactuca saligna. The sequence continues at coordinate 108,077,843 of NC_136425.1, forward strand.
ATAGAAAATATATTGATTTAAGTGAGGCACTGTTTAGATTACTTGATGTTCAAATGTTGTTTGGTTTTTGCATTTAGGGGACTCCAATAATATCGATTAACTATTAAGAGAATATGTTAGGTTACATGTTGTGGGGATTAGATAATTTTAGAAGGATGGGTTTAACTCTATTGCACAACTCTTGTTTGAGTCCAACCGTTGCCATGTGATACCCTACAGTTGAAGAATTATCTAGTGCCTGTGGCATGTAATTGTATTCATGAGTTAGTTAAAAGGTATTAGATGGAGTCTCTTCTGCAGCTGATGGCAGAGAGTGGTGTGAAGAGGACCTAACGAAGTCCTATGAAGAATGTTAGAATGTGCTTATGTGAAAATTTTCAAAAGAGGGATTCTAGAAAGAGAATTTAGGATGATTAGCAATTTTGGTAGAAGTTTATAGCATCGCAGAATCAAGTTCGTTGGAGGATGCCTTTTTACGTTTTGTTGCCTATAGAATGTTAGTACCAGAATGTTTCCTACTTTATGCTTTGTGGAACCCATATGGATGTGGGCTAACTATTAAATGAATAAGTTAAGTTACATACTACAAAGGTTGAATAATTCAAGAATGATTTATTTAGCCCTATTTCGCAACTATCTTTAGTCTAACAATTGTAGGGCTTGGTTTTTTATTTGAAATATTATTTAAGTTTTGTTGCATGTAATTTTATTCATGAAGTAGTTAGCTGATATTAGTATGGACTCTTCAGAAGTTGATGGTAGGGTGTGGTAGGAATCCTAGGAGAGTCTAGGAAGCGCCTTAAAGGAATTGGTGTGCTGTTTAGAAATCTGAACACATGAAGTTTCCAGATCCGGTCAGAAACAGACTGTAGATACAATAAAATAATGGCATCATAAAGCAACACAAATCATTTAGCATATAATTTTTTTTGGCATCTTCCCTAATTAAGCTAGTGCTTGTGTCTATTCAGGTGTACTCCTAAAATATATTAGACACACTTCTCATGATCATCGCTTACCATTCTAAGTTGAAGTCTAGAAAAAAACTACTTATCCTAGTTCGCTTAAACTAATGCTCTGATACCAACTGTGACATGTCATTTTAAAAGTTTTATTTTTGCTTATTTGAAAATCAGAGTATTCATTTTAAAGAATAATATTGAGGAATTTGTTCCCAGAAAACATGATAAATATATTATCAAAGTATTTCCGAAGAAATGTATTTTTTTCATATTAAAACTTTGGGATGTCATCCGTTGGATTATGTTTCTAAGCCCATAACTATAATTGGTATATACTTGAATTGATAAAATCACAAGTCCTTATGTGTTGCCTTTACTCTTCCAACTTGACAGGATGACTGCTAGAGAGAAGTTGAATTTATTGTTTGGAATAATAAATTCATTTAAATGATTTATTAATATGTTATGAAAATAATATATTAATTGGAAATCAAATTGTTTAATTAATATTTAATCAGAAATTATTTTGCAATTAATTTTGGGATTAAATGAATTAATAAATATACGAGGGTTGTTTTGCAAATCATTGATAGTTGTGAGACTGGGCTCTTCGACCCCTTGGATAGGAGTGGAAAAAATTTATAGGGTGGCCCTATAAATTTTCATCTAAGGCCTTCTAGAAGAGGAGTCCATGAGCTGCTTAGGCATTAAGCAGGGGATTAGGGTTTCCACCTGCAAACCCTAGTTTTGGGACTAAGCTACCTCAAGTATAAAAGGGATCTATCCCCTTGGATTTTTGTCCCTATGATTCTAACCCTAGAAGATCCAAATTTCTAAGAGTAATCCCTCCTCTCTCTTTCTCGTCCTCTTGCAAAGAGTGTTTGTAAGACATTAGAGGTGTCACATTTGAGGCACTTGCTTTCAAGAGTTCAAGAATCAACAAGGATCAACTGTTATTACTACGTAACATCCGAGGTATATATCTAAACCCTATATTTAGTTTAATTTCATTTTTCATATGTATATATTAGGGTTTCTTTTGATATTCAAGTTTGCATGTTCAACTAATAAAAACCTAGATCCTTAATTTAAGGTTGCATGAACACATAGGATTTATGGTTATGCTCAAAACCCAACAGTGGTATCAAGCCAATGATGTTTTTCAGTTGCACTTGAAGCTATTGTGAATCGTTCAAAGGAGAAGGGAGCAGAATCGTCATTCTGTTGATAGAACTCGACGAGTTCATGTTTGTAACTCGACGAGTTGGCCCAACTCGACGAGTGCATTGCATAGACTCGACAAGTTGGCTTGTTAGCTCCATGATTTTTCAGTTTTGATAATCTTGGCTTGATTAGGATTATTACCTTAATTCGTTTTTTTACCTAAAATTGAATTTTGATTAAAGGTAATGGTATATCCTTATCAAATTTTATGATTTGGTTTAATGTTTGGTAAAGATAAAATTAATAGTTAATTTAATTATTAAAAGTTTAACCTAGTATTTTTGAAAAGTTTTAAAAATACGCATTGGTTTCGGAATTTATAATTTGATTAAATAGTATAATTTTGAAATCTTAAATTCTAGATCGCTAGTATTTTAAAAGGTTTAAAGTAGATCCTTATGGATGTTATTAATAATTTAATTAAGTGTTTAATTAAAAGATAATTAATAAATCTATAAAGGGTTTAAATTTAATCAAATTAAAAGTTTACTTAATTAAAAGATTAAACCCCTAGTGATTTAACAATTTGAAATACACCCTTATATTATATGTAATATTAAATCTTTAATATTACTATATATAAGGATAGTCAATTGAACCGCTAGTACGCCTCATTCATAAATCCATACTATAAGGGGAGTTTAAGGAAGCGACCTGTAAAATGACCGCCATTGGGTATCCATTCTTACCGACCGCTCTCTTGTATGGTGGAGGGTGTTTAGCCAAACGGATTCGATAGGATGATTAATCCTCATTAAAAGTATAATGGTAAAGTAACTAAACTATTTTCTAAAAATTCCATTCTTAGTTATGCTAGGAAAAATGTGAATTTCATGCTAACCCATGAAATTACACATTGCACCTTATTGGTCGTTAGTGGAGCATGTATGGTTAACTGACACACTAATATGGACTAATATTGTTGGCAATGCGTGTTTCATAAATTATCATTGATCGATGGAGCGTGCGTGGTTAACCGACACATTGGTAGGGTGATAAATGACATCGAGAGTGCTAAGCTAATTTTCATGGTTATTCACATCTCATTTGTGATCCTCGGAATCCTAGTCACAAAGTGAGAGCATAATTGACTTCTAACATGCCATTAAATAGTTCAATGAATATCAAAGATCTAGGAGTTTCATTAGATTGAACCTGGTAAATGCTTACGTACCTAAAATGGATTTGAATTTGATTTTGACATCCCTCTTCAAAATTCTAATAAAAAATTTGGATCCTAGCCTTACTTTAATCTTTTGGGTTAATGATTAAGGATTAAAATCGACTAACTTGAATTCTCTTTTCTCCCTTCATAGATGTCGAGTTCAGACATCAATGGTCTTCCTCATCCTTCTGGAAATGGTTTTCCTTCTCATTCTGAATATGATCTTCCACAAGTTGATCAAGGTGAAAGAATGTTCCCTTCTTCAAATGGTGGAACTGGAAATCATGCTTCTCCAACTCAACCTCCACTTCCTCTAGTGATTCTCCCCGACCTTTGTTTTCTTCAACTTGAAAAGTTCAAGGTTACTCAAGCCCTGTTGGCATGCAAACACCTAGATGGAAATTCTGTGTGTATACATGTTCTAAACATGAAGTGACAGATTGGAAATGTTGGCAGTCGTTTTCCTAAAGAAGCTGACTGTTGACTTGGTTCTTCACTCGCTTCCTGAATCATATAGTCAATTTATTAAGGACTACTATATGAATGGAAACGATGTAACCCTAATTGATATGACATATTTGCTAATTGTTGCTGAAGCAGAAATGCTTAAGAGCACAAATCAAACAAATGTGTTTGAAGGATCTGTCTCCCAAGTATCCATGGATGTTGGCAATGGCTACATTGGAAGTCTAGAAAATGGTCTGTCGCACCCCCAAACCGAATTGGCGGAAACATTCGAGGGGTGGAGGACGTCATGTACAATATCATAATAATGCATAATAGTAAAAGCAAGAAACAACATCCATTGCATTAATAGAATAGTTAAATACATGTGTGTTCTTTTGTAAGGTTTAAATGGAATAAAAAATGTACAGTCAAAATAAAGACGAGTCTTGGATCCACTCCATCCTTCAAAAGCTGCATGGGTGTACCTGACTTATCAGTTCTTTGAGAATACAAGTCATTTTGAAAGAGAGTATCAACATAAAATGTTGGTGAGTTCATAAGTATTGAGTGTCATTTAGTAGTTAATAACCTCGGAATGTTTGTATTAAAACCTTGAAAAGTTTGTAAAGTTTTCCAAGAAAATCCTATATTTCCTACTTATAAATAAAGTAGCCTTCTACCCGAGGCCCGACTGTTTTACATGTTTGTTTTTGTATAAAAATATAATGTTTACATATGTACTTGTAATAGTAGGAAAATATAGTAGTACTTTGTTACAGTGTAAAAAGTATGTTTTCTCCCAATTATCATTATCATCTATCAGGAAAATAGAACGTCTTATTTCAGCAGTGACACTACTGACTATGAAGTGATAAAATAAAGACTGAAGGTTGTATTAAATGTACAATACTCCTTGGGAAGTATTATTGCCTTTAATTACTATTTGGTTAATTAAAGGTTTAGATGTGAGTTAGTTTGTGACCATGCTGATTGACGGCTGAATACATGACGACCTTTCGGTGTCATAAAATAGTGAGGTGACATTTTGTCACCCCCTAGCCTTACCGGCTGGGACTGTAGCTAGCAATCGGGGTGTGGGAGTATCTGTCCCGTATAGATCTATAAACACGATGCCTGCTCTCCCTCAAGGAGACTCTAGTTACAATGTGATACAACAATGTATTGTTGTATCATGATGTAGTATTTCACATTCTAGTTATTGTATTCTAGTGTTTGTATAGTATATTCTCTTGTATAGTATAGTGTATGATCTCTTAGTTTCTAATCATAGTATGTTCTTTCTGATTCTCATAATAGTAATTTTGTATTATCTCATAAAAGAACTAACTCTTGTATGTTTCAATGTACTAGTAATAGTGAGCAGTAATATCTTAAACTATACCTATTATAGTTTATTAGTAATGTTGTTTGGATGACTGCGTATGTATTGAGCTGAAATAAAAGTTTTTATATCTATATACATATACATGATATATAACTAAGGTTCAAACGACGCTCGGATAAACAACCAAATACTCTAAGTCCACAACCAAACAAGGAACATGAAATAAAGCGAGTTATTAGTCCTATGTCCTTTCAACCTCATTTATATAACTATATCTATATAGACATGATATTGAAAATATATATGTTTAAAACAATTTAATAAAGATTTTAGCATAAAAGAGTTTGATAAAATGTTTTGAAGTTGATATTTGTTAACACAGTTTTGAAGTATAAGAAATCTAATTGTTTATTCTAGTTATTAATCACATGTGATTAATATAATAACTATAATGTTTTAACTTATATTCCCCCCCCCCCCCACCCATAAAAGCATTTAAAATCATTTAAAAGGTAGATTAAGGGGTATGAACTCACCTACAGTGAGTAGTTCGGATGAAAGAGTGGTATAGAATGCTAAGTGTCAAGTGAAGACTTGAGCACACACAGATCCTATTTAGCATATAATGACACATATATGTATATAATTAGTGTTTATACAACTAATCAGGTAAGGAAAACAGCTTAAGGACTAGGATACAGTTGAATGGAAAGGAAAAATCACAAATGATTGTGTATAAGGTGAGTTTACGGACACACTTGGTGTTTGCAGCCAAGTGTTCACGGCCCTAGAGTTTACGGCCAAAGAGTTCACGACCTCATGAGTTTACGACCAATGTGTTCATGGACACATGGGTTTACGGCCATAAACTCATGATGATTTGTGCCAATTGGTGTTTTAAGGTCTTACAAACAATCAAGAAGGGTTTTAGACTCAAGTCCAAGCCTTAGGAGGAGTTTAAGGCTCAACTCCAACTCTCACTAGGGTTTATGGCCAAAGGAGATGTCTTGGCTGTAAATACCTCTTGTTCTTGGGAAATGGACGATTTGAAGGCCCTAATCAGGTGTTTAAACTAGATAACTAGTATAGGAAAGTAATAAATACGATATACAAGCTAAAAAGGTTGAAGATGTAGTAACCAAAACACTAGTGGGTGTTCTTGGTGTTTCTTGAAGATTTAACCTAAAAGATGGATTTATGGATGGAATCAATGGATGATGCTAGTTAAGAAGATGTAGTAAGTAAATCAAGGGATAAGACACTTATATTTTTGGAATAAAAGTGAAATCCTTGATGATAGTTGAGAGTAAAACCCGATTTCTTGGCTTGGAAATGGTAAAAGTGTCGGACAAATGGGAGTTCACGACCAGCCACGAGTTTACGGCTGTAAACTCGAATCCTTGGAGTTTTCCGGCTTTTATGCAGTGTACTGAACTCTAGAATATACTTCTTAACATTCCTTATGGAGGGTGCTAGGCTTAGAATGCTCAAACAGAATCTAAATAGTGGTAAAAGTTAGCAAAAACAAGTCTGACTTTGACTGAATTGAATGTTTGTACAAGATGGAAATTTCGGGTTGTCACATCATCCCCCCCCCCCCCCATTAGAGGGAATTTTGTCCCAAAATTATAGTTTAAGAAATTAAGTACTTATAAATAACTAAGCGAAAAGTTTAGGATATTTCAATTTCATTTGATCCTCGCGCTCCCATGTGAATTCAGGTCCTCGTTTGGCATTCCAATGAACCTTCACTATCGGGATACGACCTTGCTTCATTCGCTTGACCTCACAGCCCATGATCTATATTGGTTCTTCCACAACGTTGAGGTTCTTGTTGAACTCGATCTCGTCGAGTGGAATTACAAGAGTCTCTTTGGTTAGGCACTTTTTCTAGTTCGAGACGTGGAAAGTAGAATGTACGTTACTAAGTTCACGGGGTAGGTTGAGTTTGTAAGCTAGAGGGCCGATTCTAGCGAGAATCTCGAAAGGCCCTACGTATCTTGGATTTAGCTTCCCACGCTTACCGAAGCATATCAAGCTCTTCCAGTGTGAGACTATCAAAAGGACGCAGTCTCTTATGGAATTCCCAAGGTTTCCTTACATTGTCTGCACAACTTTTCTTTTGTTCTCTAGAGGGTTTCAATCGTTCAGGAATCTGAACGATCTTCTCTGTCGTTTCCCGAATGATCTCCGGACCTATGAGAGAGCTGTCAGGAATCCGTCCTTTAGGTAACTATGTGTCACCCACCTCAACCCAACACAGAGGGGATCTGCACTTTCGGCCATATAAGGCTTTGAATGGAGCAACCTTTATGCTCGTGTGATAACTATTGTTGTATGAAAACTCTACAAGGGGTAAATGAGTATCCCATGCCTTCCAAAAGTCGATCACACAGGCTTGCGACATATCTTCCAAGGTTTGGATAGTTCTCTCACTTTGTCTGTTGGTCTGTGGATGATAGGTTATACTCATGTCCTACCTCATTCCTAGGGAACTTTGTAGCGACTGCCAGAACCTTGAAGTGAGTGAGTCTACTATCTCTATCAGAGATAATGGATATAGGAGCACCATTTAGTCATTCAATTTCCTTAATGTATGTTTGGGTTAGTTTCTCCATCTTGTCAGTTTCTTTGATGGGCAGGAAGTGTGCGGACTTCGTTAGCCTATCTACGATCACCCAAAAGGTATCGAGGCCACTTATTGTCTTGGGCAACTTGGTTATGAAGTCCATGTTGATTCGCTCCCACTTCCTTTTCCGTATCTCTGGTTGCTGTAGTAAACCTGAGGGTTTCTAGTATTCGACCTTGACCTTGGCGTAAGTAAGACATTTACTCACGAAGGTAGCAATCTTTAGGTCACTAGTATAACTTTTTAAGATCCAGATACATCTTATATGAACCTGGGTGGATGGAATATCGAGTGTTGTGTACTTCATTCATGACCAAGTCTCTGAAACCACCATGTTTCGGTGTCTAGATTTGGTCCATGAGATATAAGGTTCCGTCACCCTTGACTTCCAAGTTTTTATCCATCCCTCTCAGAGATTCACCCGCCACATTATCAGGTTTCAAAACTTCAAGCTGAGCCTCCTTAATTTGTGTGGAAAAGTGTGAATGGATAGTCATGGTCAACGATTTGACTCTACGACCAAAGTATTCTTTCCGACTTAGGGCGTCAACTACTACGTTGGCTTTACCAGGATGGTAACAAATTTCACATTTGTAGTCATTGAGTAGCTTGACCCGCCGTTGTTGTTTTATATTGAGCTACTTTTGATTGAATATATGTTGAAGGCTTTTGCGGTTTGTAAAGATAGTGCTTTTTGTACTATTCAGGTAGTGTCTTTAGATCTTTAGGGCGAATACGACTGCTCCTAACTCAAGATCATAAGTGGTGTAGTTGACCTCGTGTGTCTTCAGCTGTCTTGAGGCATAAGCGATGACCTTACCTCGTTGCATCAGGACACAGCCGAGCCCCTGGTTGGATGCATCGCAATAAACCATGAAGTCTTCTATCCCTTCTGGGAGGGATAGTATCGGTGCAGTGCATATGGCTCGTTTCAGTGTTTGGAACATTTTCTCTTGTTTCTCTTCCCAGTTAAAGGCCACGCCCTTCTAGGTCAATGTTGTAAGGGGTTTCGCAATTCGTGAGAAGTTCTCAATAAATCTACGATAGTAGCCTATGAGGCCTAGAAATTGATGAATTTTCGTAGGCGTCTTCAGTGCTGACCAGTTCTCAATGGCTTTGATTATGGAAGGGTCCACGTAGATTCCCTATTCACTAACCACGTATCCTAAGAATTCGACTCGGATCCAAAATTCGCACTTTGAAAACTCCGCATAAAGTTTCTCTGATCATAGTGTTTCTAAGATCAGCTGCAGATGTTTACTATGCTCTTCCTTACAACGAGAGTAGATAAGTATGCCATAAATGAACACAATGATGAACTGATCGAAGTATGGATGGCACACCCTATTCATTAAATCCATGAATACTACGGGTGCATTAGTTAATCCAAATGGCATCGCAACAAACTCGTAGTGCCCATAACGAGTTCGGAAGGCTGTCTTCGGAACATTCTCCTCTAACATTCATAATTAGTGATACCTGAATCTCAAATCAATCTTTGAGATATAGCTCACCCATTGCAGTTGGTCGAATAAGTCATTTATACGTGGTAGTGGATAATGATTTTTGACGGTCAGCTTATTCAGTTCTCTGTAATCGATACACATTCAGAAAGAGCTGTCTTTCTTTTTCACGAACAAGATCGGCGCTCCCCAAGGCAAGAAGGTTGATCTTATAAAGCCCTTGCTGAGCAGTTTGTTAAGTTGACCAGATAGTTCCTGCATCTTAGTTTGTGCTAGACGATAGGGTGATTTGGCTATGGGGGTAGCCCCTGGAACTAAGTCGATCCTGAATTTGACTTGATGTTGGGGGTGATAATCCTGGTAGTTCTTCCGAAAAGACGTCGGGGAAGTCGCGCACTATTGGGAGGTCCTTTAGGTATTTTTTTCTTAATTCACATCGACTATATGAGCAAGGAATGCATGATATTCCTTTCATAGGCACCTTTGGGCTTGCATGCACGAGATGGTACGAAGATTCGTATTGGGTTTGTCGCTGTAGATCAATAAGGTTTCGTTACTCTGTAGATTTAGACGGACTGCTTTCTCGAAACACAGAACATCGACACGATGGAGACTCAAACAGTCAATGCCCACAATGATGTTGAAACTCTTGATACACATAGGTACGAGGTCGATTGGAAATGAATAGTTATCTGGCATAAGGGTACAACCTATGTAAATCTCGTTGGAACTCTCTGTCTTTCCATTAGCCATTTCTACGACGAAGGTTTCTTTTAGTGCTTGCGGTGCTTGATTAAGTAAGTGTTTAACGTTTTGGTTCATGAAGCTCATCTTTGCTCCACTATCGAATAGGATACATGCATATGAGTTATTGATGAGGAACATACCTGTGACCACCGTGGGGTCTGCCACGGCTTCATTTTGGCCAATAGCAAGTAGTCTGCCTGCTCCTCATGCATTCCCAGCTTTAGCACAGTTTCTTTTGAAGTGTCCTGTCTCACCACACCCCTAGCAGGCCTGGATTAGTCATGTACCAGGGACCTAAGTGATGGGTCTGGGTGGTGCTTTCCAAAATCGAATAGTATGGTCCTTCTGGTTGCAGTTGGTGTACTGAATTTCCCGGCAGGGCCCGTTGTGATGGAAATTTCACTTGGTGCACTTGGGTAGACTCCCTGCAAATGGCTTTGCTGGTACATGGGCAACAGGAGCTGTGACAGAACAGACAACCACAACCTGTTGGTTCTTGGAAGAAGGTTGAGTTGATTTGCCCTTCCTTCGGTCCCAATGCTTTCTCTTGTTATCAAACACTTTGGTTAGCGCTGAGACAATAGTTGTAGTTGTTGTTGGTGGAGGAACCTCGTGATCGATAAGCCTTTGGGCCAATTGCTTGGCACTATAAAAGGTTGCAGGGTTCGATGCTAGAACGTTCCCTTGCTCCGGGGGTACAAAACCCCAAATGTATCTCTCGATCTTCCTGCTTTTGGTGGGGACCATGTTTAGATATAGAGTCACCAAATCGCTGAATATGGCTGTATAGGCTACTATGTCCGAACGCTTCATCTTCAGGCTCCACAGTTCCTCTTCAAGTTTCTGAACCTAGCCCCTCGGGAAGTACTCCTTTGTCATTAGATCCTTCAGCGTCTCCCAGCCCATAGTGTTAGCCACTACCAGTGTGATTGATTTGACATGGCCATTCCACTATGTCAGGGTCCTTTCGGAGAAGGTGCAGGCAACAAATTTTACCTTGCTTCCATCGGCACAGGAGCAAATCTCAAATTTCGCTTTTGTTCTCTTGATCCATTGAGACAGTGCAATGATTCCTCTGGTACCGTTGAAGAACATTGGTTTGCAGCTGATGAAGTATTTATAGGTACACTCCCGTATACGTGATTGGCTTTCAACATGGTTAGAGTTGGTGCCTGTTCCAGCTCCAATGGAACCACCAAAATTTACTTGAGTCATGGCTACGGTCACAACAACCTGGAACATCACCGCATCAAACTATGAAGGGGGTGGTGGTGGTGGAGTTTGATTTACAGGCATGCCTCTGTTCGGATGCTTGCGAGGTGACATCTTTTATCTATAAAAGATAGAATGGAAATAAGACTTCATTTAAGGTTATTAAGAGAAATACAGTGTCAGAATAGAATTTTAAAGCGAAAAATACATGTCATTATAATTGGTATGGAGTTACATTGAGTTCAGAAAATTCAACCTTGGAGTAAGTCTCACATCATACCAACAAAGGGAAAATTTTGACAGCATAAGAGTTCTATTTACAGTACTGGAAAGACAGGAATATTTTACAAAAGAGAAGACGAGTAGAGCATTCCTTAAACCATAGATACGAAGGCTATTACTTAAACCAAAAGAGAAGACGAGTAGAGCATCTTCTACCGGTGATGGGTACCCCTCGGGTGAACCCTCAAGCTTGCCAGTTTATGCTCATTGTCAAGAAAGTAACGTTCATAAACCCTTTGGTGAACCCGGAGTTCTATGTCTTCAGCCTGAGTCGCGGCAAGCTCTTGCTGCAGGGACTTGTGTTCTCTCCTAGATATCTCACGAGCATCTTCAAGATGAATGGTGTGGATGGTATGCATTCTCGCATTGGCATCAACTTCAGTGATGCGATGGAGAGCTGTCATGCCCTGTATTTCGTTTCAGGCAACTCTGCAGACCAGGATTGGCAAGACCCTGTCTGTTGAGCCTACTTCACTCCGGTCGTAAAAGCTTCTGTCTCCATTGAATGGCATGGGTTGATCCTTCTCTTGACTCCATGTTTCCAAGCTTTCCACCCATGGAGGCGCCGGGCCTTGAAAAGCCGGATGAGGGTTAGGATTTGGAACAGTAGCCACCGGGGGTAGGTTATTGACTTCAGGCTCGGAGTTAGAGCCCTCCGAAAAGCCCTCTGCGAGGTGATCATCTAAAGGGATTGGATGGTTCTCTTCTGGCTCATCATCGGGCTACCCACCAATGCCTTGGTTGGGGAAGTACGAATCGTTGGGGAGATGAAGGCTAGCCATGTTATCTACGCAAGAATAGGGGAAAAGAAAAGTTAATAGACGCACCACTTAAGATAATTATAGGATGATCTTTACCTGTTACTTCAATACTTGCGCAGTGCATACCAGTTGTATGTGACTAGAAATAGAATAGACATTCGATTAAGTGACCCTAACTCCAAGTCCACAACCAAACAAGGAACACGAAATAAAGAAAATATCATATATTCTAAGTCTATGACACTTTATTCACCTATAAACTTAGCGTATTCACTCTGCAACTATTGACCTACTGGTAAAGACCTTTTTAGTTCTGAAATTATGGTAACACAAATTACTCCTACAATATTTTAGGATTTATGTTATATTCTAGGATTCTCATTGTAGTAGAGTTGGTAGGTTTTTAGACTTATTTCAACATCACAACCATTATTGGACGTATGCTAATCACTTCTCGAACTGATAGAGTTGATCAGGCTACGCCATTCCTAGAACTAACCATACATCCCCAAGCATACCTGTGCTGTCCAACAATCGTAATACTTTTGTTCTGTTTTAGTATGATACTGACCTTAGTATGAATGCATGTATGTATACTTAGTTAAATATTTTACTATTTAAAAGTATAAAATATTGTCCAAAGTATTTTAAATCCCATTGTGTTTATAGTTTGTATATCTTTTATGGGTTGATATACTCGATTCACTATAAACAATGCTCTGATACCAATCTGTCACACCCCCAAACCGAATTGGCATACATATTCGGGGGTGGAGGACGTCATATACAATATTATAACAATGCATAATAGTAAAAGCAAGCAACAACATCCATTGCATTAATAGAATAGTTAAATACATGTGTGTTCTTTTGTAAGGTTTAAATTACACCAAAAATATACAATTAAAATAAAGACGAGTCTTGGATCCACTCCGTCCTTCAAAAGCTGCATGGGTGTCCTTGACTTACTGGTTCTCTGAGAATACATGTTATTTTGAAAGAGAGTATCAACATAAAATGCTGGTGAGTTCATAAGTATTTAGTGTCATTTAGTAGTTAAAAACCTTGAAAAGTTTGTAAGGTTTTCAAAAAAAATCCTATATTTCTTGCTTATAAATAAAGTAGCCTTCTACCCGAGGCCCGACTGTTTTACATGTTTGTTTTTGTATAAAAATGTAATGTTTGCATATGTACTCATAATAGTAGGAAAATATAGTAGTACATTGTTACTGTGTAAAAAATATGTTTTCTCCCATTTATCACTATCATCTATCAGGAAAATAGAACATCTTATCTCAGCAGTGACACTACTGACTATGAAGTGATAAAATAAAGACTCAAGATCGTATTAAATGTACTATACTCCCTGGGGAGTCTTATTGCCTTTAATTCCTATTTGGTTAATTAAAGGTTTAGATGTGAGTTAGTTTGTAACCATGCTGATTGACGACTGAATACCTGACGACCATTCGGTGTCATAAAATAGTGAGGTGACATTTTGTCACCCCCTGGCCTTACCAGTTGGGACTGTAGCTAGCAGTCGGGGTGTGGGAGTATCTGTCCTGTATAGATCTATACACCCGATGCCTGCTCTCCCTCCAGGAGACTCTAGTTACAATGTGATACAACAATGTATTGTTCTATCATGAAGTAGTATTTCACATTCTAATTATCGTATTCTAGTGTTGGTATAGTATATTCTCTTGGATAGTATAGTGTATGATCTCTTAGTTTCTAATCATAGTATGTTCTTTCTGATTCTCATAATAGTAAGTTTGTATTGTCTCATAAAAGAACTAACTCTTGTATGTTTCAATGTACTAGTAATAGTGAGCAGTAATATCTTAAACTATACCTATTATAGTTTATTAGTAATGTTGTTTGGATGACTGCGTATGTATTGAGCTGAAATAAAAGTTTTTATATCTATATACATATACATGATATATAACTAAGGTTCAAACGACGCTCGGATAAACAACCAAATACTCTAAGTCCACAACCAAACAAGGAACAGGAAATAAAGCGAGTTATTAGTCCTATGTCCTTTCAACCTCATTTATATAACTATATCTATATAGACATGATATTGACAATATATATGTTTAAAACAATTTAATAAATATTTTAGCATAAAAGAGTTTGATAAAATGTTTTGAAGTTGATATTTGTTAACACAGTTTTGAAGTATAAGAAATCTAATTCTTTATTCTAGTTATTAGTCACATGTGATTAATATAATAACTATAATGTTTTAACTTATATTCCCCCCCACCCCCCATAAAAGCATTTAAAATCATTTAAAAGGTAGATTAAGGGGTATGAACTCACCTGCAGTGAGTAGTTCAGATGAAAGAGTGGTATATAATGCTAAGTGTCAAGTGAAGACTTGAGCACACACGGATCCTATTTAGCATATAATGACACATATATGTATATAATTAGTGTTTATACAACTAATCAGGTAAGTAAAACACGTTAGGGAGTAGGATACACTTGAATGGAAAGGAAAAATCACAAATGATTGTGTATAAGGTGAGTTTACAGCCACACTTGGTGTTTGCGGCCAAGTGTTCACGACCCTAGAGTTTACAGCCAAAGAGTTCATGGCCTCATGAGTTTACGGCCAATCTGTTCATGGCCACATGTGTTTACGGCCGTAAACTCATGATGATTTGTGCCAATTGGTGTTTTAAGGTCTTACAAACAATCAAGAAGGGTTTTAGACTCAAGTCCAAGCCTTAGAAAGAGTTTAAGGCTCAATTGCACCTCTAACTACAGTTTACGGCCAAGGTAGATGTTCTTGGCCGTAAAAACCTCTTGTTCTTGGGAAATGGATGATTTCGAGGCCCTAATCAGGTGTTTCAACTAGATAACAAGTATAGGGAAGTAATACTTACGATATAGAAGCTAAAAAGGTTGATTTTGGACCAAAACACTAGTGAGTGTTCTTCGTGTTTCTTGAAGATCTAACCCAAAAGATGAATTTATGGATGGATTCAATTGGTGATTCTAGTTAAGAAGACGTAGTAACTAAATCAATGGATAAAACACTTACATTTTTGGAATATAAGTGAAGATCCTTGATGATAGTTGAGAGCAAAACCTGATTTCTTGGCTTGGAAATGGTAAAAGTGTTTGAAAAATGGCTAAGTATCATATATATAGTGGGAGTTCATGGCCAAATATTAGTTTACGGCCGTAAACTCTATTTTACATCTGTAAACTCCAATCCTTGGAGTTTTACGGCTTTTATGTAGTGTATTGAACTCTAGAATATACTTCTTAACATTCCTTATGGAGGGTACTACTCTTAGAATGCTCAAACATATTCTAAATAGTGCTAAAAGTTAGTAGAAACAAGTGTGACTTTGATTGAATTGAATGGTTGTATAAGATGGAAATTTTGGATTGTTACAAGGTCTCTCATCCCAATGGAGAGGGATCGGCCAAGGTCAAATTGTTTGACCATATAGTAAAGAGATAGGCTAGTTCTGAGATAGTCCCATGTGCAATTCCTGGAGAGTCCATTTATCTATATTGCTAATTATAAGGACATTGGATGCGAAGCTACCCAGACCACATTCAAGATCTTAGAGATAGTAAAGTTAAGTTGTATGAGTCTACTTCTGGTATATCTACTATCTAACTCTATTTTATTATGTTCCTATTCATAGATTCTTATTACATGATGTGATAGTCACGTTTTGATGTTTTTCAGAATCTAAGAGAAAGAAGGAAGCTTAAAAAGAGCAAGTTGAATTTGATCATGAGAGATGGATTTCGATCATATGGTTCAAGGATCAGATTTTAAGGTGATGCTTAGGAGTTATGATAGATTAATAGATTGCTTAGGAAATGTCTAGAAACATAGTTTTTATATTTGCGTTGTAAGGATTTTTTTTATGTATTTTATCAATAAAGTGAGTTTTTGTTACTTTATATTTCCTTACAATGGCATTTATGAAAATTGGTGATGATATTTCTATTATTAAAATGTTAAATGTTTATTTGATTCTTAATTGTGTAGTTTGTGGTAAATGTCATGATCAACCAAGTGAAAAGGAATTCTCATCACCTAAGTTTCACTTGGATAGAAACTTGGAGTCATATAATATGATCGTGTGATGTATGAGACTCTTGATATTTGGAAGATTAAGACTAATTCATTGATCACATGTTTATCTGAGTCAAAGTGAAGGACATAAGTTTATTCTTCATGATTTACCGATGGTTCAGTAAATATGGTTATACTTATAAGATTAACTATAATACTGATTCTTTGGAATGTTTCAAAGAAAGGCAGAATGAATATGAAGAAACTATTAGGAAGAAAGATAAAGGTTTCTCCAATTTAAAAGTAAAGTATATCACTTTAGTATCATGTTTTATGATGATCTTCATGATTGTGTAACCATGTCACAATTGATCCACTATGGATATCTTAGTGCAATTATTTTGACTAAGAAGAGGAAACTGATATTGTTGAAATGGTTTACTCAAGAGATGAGTTATACTTCGTTTTCAAATCAAGTTTTAGAGTCATTCTCTCGTAACTACAAATCGTACCTTGAAGCTTATTTCAAACCAAGTAGGTTTATAACACCTCATTAATTGTGAAGTAGAAATGTTTTCTTAATCTAGCACATTTGAAATTGGTTGTTGTGTTTTTTTGGTTAAAACAAAGATAAACCAATACCAAGTAAATGAAGTGTTGTCTTGATAAGAACCCACACTAACTTTTGAATATTTATTTTTGCTTGTCAAGGAATGTTCATAGAAGAAAGAAACTTATCTGTCAAGAAGATAGTGGGAGTCTTATTGATCTTGAAGAGTTTCAAAAGTCAATCAAGGACAAACCTTTTAGTTATCACTAGCACATGACCTGAGGTTGATAACCTATCGTGTTAAGTTGACTCATTCTTGTTTCTGTGCATCATCCAGTTAAGTTGACTATGCATGTGAGTTCTTTAGTTCTCATTTGGTTGTAGAAGGCAGAGCATATTGGTCAGTAACAATACATTAATAAATATGGATGAGCTGCTTCGCAACTTGGAAGCATTGGTAGGCCGTTGTGCTACCATATGGCAAGAAATTAAGAATAAGCAAAGTTCAGTCCATGAAAGGAAACAAAAAATTTGATTTTGGTTTTGTCCTCAACTTTATCTTATAATTGTAGGTTGGAAATGACAAATTCAGATGGATATAAACGCATACACCATAAAATGTAGGTGGCAAAAGGTTTCGTTCCAGTTCATGAAAATGATTATAAGGAAACACTTTCGCTAGTAGATTTTAAATCTTATTGATATCATTATGGTTAGCAGTTGTGATAATTGCATTCTCAAATTTATATATGATTACGACATCCCTTTTCATAGTTCAAATTGTGAGAAATGTCAAGGAACTATTTAAATGTTCATGAATCGTAGTTCTAAAAGGGTTTAAACACACACATATGCTATCTAATGAAGGTGTATGAGCTTGAGAAGTTCGGTGAGTTATCGAAGCATCACGTATCAAAAATCTGAACTTTAGTAAGAAAGTCAATAATATTGATTTCTAGAAGTCCAACTGATTTCTGGGTACATGTCAAAGCTAGCAGGAGCATAATTGTTATGCATATAGAAACATAATTATTATGCTAATCGGAGCATAGTTTTTATGCTAAGTGTTGCAAGTTGGCAATACTAATTGTAGGAAAAAAGATTTCAAATTTGCAAAGTTTTGGAATTGTTTCGCCACAAAAGGATTTTGGGGAGAAGGAAATTATACTGCGTTTCGAATGTAAAAGTTTAGATTGAAGGTTTGAAAGAACTTAGTCATAAACATATATGAATATCATGTTGATCAAGAGATTGATCAAGTATCATGTCCTTATGTAAGACACTATGCATTGAGTCCTATATGCTTCAGATATAGGATTGATTACATATGCTATAATATTTAATTGTTTTGATTTTTTCCAAAAGCCTAGGGCATTAAAAGGGAAATGGATAAGAAAAAGATATGACTAAAGTTGTTAAATAATTGTCAAGAACAATTTGAGGTTCGCTGAACATTGGTTGCTTATGGACAATTGGAAGTACACTAATATTTGGATGGACCATATTGACATGTTTATGATCGGGATAATTCTTGTTCAGAATTGATAGTCATACACAAATATGAAATTTTTTCCATAATGGGAGTTGGTTATTGAAATCTACATCTGAGTTAGAAACCTTAATGCAAGGAAGGTGTTCAAGAATTTTATCTTGAATTTTAAACTTCGTAACCATGAAATTGTTTTGAGTAACAAGGTTTCAACGGAGCATTTTATGACATTGTCGGCAAAGTCTATGTGACTTTCAAGCCATGTCATCACAAAAGGATTTTGCATGCAAGGTTAGATTCTAACGCATTTGGTGGTGACGAGAATTTGAAATTCTTACACTTATAATAAGAATTTAGAATTATGAAATGAGCATCATTGGAATTATATCCAATTGATCTGTTCACAAAGGAAGGACCACAGAGAGACATAGTATGCATGTTTGGAACATGGCATGAGTGATGCTTAAATTCAAGAGTTTAGTTGATTAATCGAAACATTATATAATATATAAAGTCTAATTAATATGGTGATTAAATAAAAGGATTTTTAGTTATATTCAATAGTTTTGAGACCATAGTTAATTAGTTTATTATTTTGTTTCACTTTGCATGTTTTACTTCCCGAATAATTGGATTATTCAAAACATCCACAATTGATCATAATTTTGTGAGTAAGTAGTGAATTAAGACTATAATGAATTAGACTATAGATTGTCTAAGGGGTTAGACATAACAATGGTTTGTTGCCATATTCATGAGTACTTTTGAAATGGATATTTAAGTATTGGATTAACCCATGCTTAGAGAACTACCTCATGGATTTTGTCACAAGTAATTTTGAGACGATAATATCTTATATTCTTGAAACGGAGATATATTAGTTGTTGTTTACGAGTTAGTTGTGCATTGATAATACGTAAATGCATAAGTAACTTGAGGTTATAAAACATATTGTTGTACGTGATTTGATAAGTGAATAGTGCAAGCATATGAGTCGAAGTTTATGCATTCCTTTTTTCCTAAATGGTAAAAAGCAATATTGTGGGCCCCTTGATGATTTGATGATGACATCTAACGCGCTTGGCCAAGCCTGGACTGAATTGATGTATTCAATTAGTAGTATGTTACCAATCGTCATAAATCGGAAATTAGGAAACAAATCTGGGACAAAGAGAATAATTACAACCCATGTCTCATGTCCATACGATATCTTGAAAGCTACAATGTGCTGGTCAATTTTTGAAGTTGTACTTTCAAATATAGTTATTAGACTTATCAAAGTAGGAGACTATTGAATTAGGTGTTTAAACCCATAACTATAATTGGTATATACTTGAATTGATAGAAGCACAAGTCCTTTTGGATTGCCTTCACTCTTGCAACTTGACAGGATGACTTTTGGAGAGAAGTTGAATTTATTGTTTAAAATAATAAATTATTTAATATGTTATGAAAATAATATATTCATTAGAAATCATATTGGTTAATTAATATTTAATCATAAATTAATTTGGAATTAATTTTGGGATTAATGGAATTAATTAAATATACGACGCAGTTTAGCAAATCATTGATAGTTTTGAAATTAGGCTCTTGGACCCCATGGATAGGAGTGGACGAAAATTATAGGGTGACCCTATACGTTTTCGTGAAAGACCTTCTAGAAGAGGAGTCCATAAGCTGCTTAGGCCTTAAGCAAGGAATTAGGGTTTCTACCTGCAAACCCTAGCTTTGGGACTAAGCCACCTCAAGTATAAAAGGGATCTAACCCCTTGGATTTTGGCGTAATGTTTCTAACCCTAGAAAAGCCAAATTTATAAGATTAATCCCTCCTCTATCCTTCTCATCCTCTTGCAAAGAGTTTTGTAAGCCATTATGTGACAACCCAAGTTGTCCCGTTACATTTTCCCCGTTACCATTAACGAAATATTCCACTGTATAAAAGTTCCATTAATTAGAGGGCGTCAATCTAATAAACATTCCATTGGTTCACATTAATATGCTGTTAAGTCGTGATAAAAGGAAATAAAATCACATAACACACATTTCCATTTAAATGGAAAATGTTAAGTTTTATTGTTACGACCACTAAATCGGGTGAGACCAAAAGCCCTGTTTAACGGCAGTATCGGGTAAAATCCCACTGAGCCCCGACTCGGAACCCTATATAAGGATGAGTGGAGTCCATTGGAGACTTTTTACACACTCTCTCTAGACCCGTTTTCGCCCCGAATCCGCAACCAAACGCTTCCAAAACGTAAGTCCGCTTACCCTAGCTTATTCTAAACATTATGATTTGTGTTTATAGCCTAAAAATCGTCCAAGAAGGCATGGAATAAGGAGTTTACGGCCCAGGAACACTCTAGGGCTGTAAACCCCTAATATGGTGCCAAACATGCCTTAAAAGTCATCCTTAAGCTTAGAAACTATTAGGGGATTTAGCCTAGGAGTGTTTAATCATTTAAAACAATAAATTTAAGGGGTAAAAGAGAGTTTACGGCCCAAGCACAAGCTTAGGCCGTAAACACCTCAAAATCTTGTTAAAAGTCCCCAAAAACACTCCCAAACCACCCTTAGGCTTCACACATAATTTAAGGACTTAGTATTTTGGGTTTAGACCATTTAAACACAAGGAAATATGGGGTGACTTGGAGTTTATGGCCCAAGCAAGTTCCTAGGCCGTAAACTCCCCAAAACACACCCAAATCATGGTTTTAATCCCCCAAAATGGCATCACACTCCATTAGAAATTGCTAGAAAGGTAATAGGGGCTTAAAACTTCACTTAACTCAAAGAATGAGAGTTTACGACCGTAAACTCCCATAGGAGTCTCCCTAGGCCGTAAACTCCTATAAGGTGCCCTTAGAGGCCTTAAACCCACTCATGCCTTTTATGAAAAGTAATTAGAATAATTCCATGAACAAGATAGAAGCCTCAAACACCCTAAACTCATGGTGAATAGTCCCTGGGCCATAAACATCATATTAAGGGCTTAATCTTGGAGTGTAAGCTCCATTCCTTAGCCATACACACCTTTAGACGCTACCCGGGACACCCAAACACTTAACCAAAGTGTTTCCCACTCCTGTGAGCGCGTATATTTGTTTAATTAGTATTAAATATACTAATTGTGTATGAACATATGTTATCATATGTTAAATAGATCATTGTGTGTGTTCAAGTCTTTGCGTGACACCGAACGCCCAAACGGCACCTTCGTCGGACCTACTTACACCGGGTGAGTTCATAACCCTGAATGAATGTTTTAAATGTTTTTACATGTTTTATAGGGGGGGAATACAAGTTAAACATGCCAGTTATCATGTCAATCACATGTGATTGATAACCCGCATGCACAAGATTTTACCACACTGTATACTGTTTTACCGAGTCGGACACTATAATGACTTTCAAAAAGGTTTTCAAATTGTTTCAAACTCTTACTTATACTGTTTTATTCAAAATCATTTCAAACTGATTTATAAAGTTTCCAAATATTTCTAAAGGTTTTCACACTTATTTTATCAAAGAATACAAAATGCGATTTTCCTAAATATAAAGGTTTTCCAAGGTTTTCACCAAATTCTCTTCCACGTAGAATACATTTACTTGCTAGTTACTGCTGCTTCGCTTATACTTATTTTATACTCCTACTCTGTAACGCTTTCACTTATACTTGAATTCACTTATACCTGATGGACGTTTATATTTATTCAAACTCTTACTTAGTGATACGATTCTACTTCGCTTATACTTGATATCGACTCTACTACACTTATACTTGATACGCTCTTGCTTCACTTATTGTCGTCTCTACTTCGTGATACGCTTATACTTGTTCGACACTTCTACTTCACTTGCGACCACTTCTACTTCACTTGTTAGACACTCCTACTTCACAAAGATCACTTCTACTTGATACACACTCAGTCGTAGTTAGATGTATGTCTGTGCTTATATAGGTACATATAAGTAATGATTGAAAGACTTAGGAAGGCTCGTCTGCCCTATTTCCTTTTATTTGTTGAGATGTGGTCTGGTGGGATCGGATGGCCGTCCGAAGGTCATTTGATTCATTAGTTATATATTATGTATATGAGTATGGACATATAGCAATTCTCTAGTCAGTTCAGTTAAGAGTCTCTACCTCTAGTCTATACTTACATTAGAAACCCACTATTGGGAAGTCTCTACCTCTAGTTCAACACTTACACACTACCCAATATTTGGAAGTCTCCACCCACTATTTGGGATGCATCTTCAGGACACGGCCTTCTCCGTCGTCTAGTTGGTAACCAGAATCTCCTGTAAGGAGAGAGGACATTGTGTGCATAGATCTATATGAGGTTGACACCCCCGCACCCTGACTACTAGCTACAGTCCACGACTCACCAAGCCAAGGGGTGACAAATGTCACATTATATAGACGCTTGTAGGGCGTCTGGTACTCTAGTGTCGGTTAGTATGGTTACGAGTATCCCGAGTTACCTTATAATTTTTTGGCCTTAAGGTAACGGTATTTCACCGGCAATTTACATTGTATGCTGGTATCTCACTTTTCAGAATCACATTGTTTAGACCTTGCAAGATGTATCTTTCATTTTCCATTGTCTACGGTCTGTATTCTCTGTTTTAGACCTTACGAGATGCATCATTCATTTGATACTGTCTAGGGTCTGTACACACTGTATTCGCTGTATCCACTTTATTCATTGTATCCACCGTATTCACTGTATCCACTGTATTCATTGTATCCGCTGTTATCACTGTATTCACAGTTTTGACCTTACAAGACGTATCTTTCATCTGATGCTGTGTGGGGTCTGTCTTAACTGTTTTCGACCTTACAAGATGTATCTTTCATTTAATATTGTCTAGGGTCTGAGTCTCTATTTGTTAGACTGAACCAGGTGTGTCGTTCTGTAACAACCCGAAATTTCCGTACCATCTCTTGTAACTCTTTCGTAGTACCATTCACGCAACCAATCGTCGTTTCCAAATTGGATTTCCGATCTTCTGTTTAATTAAGTCATTACCTTATACCTATCTAAAATGACTTAATGGGTGTCTTAATACATTTAGAAATCATTTTAACGACCCATATTAGCGATCGGAATATTTCTAGAATTTACCGTATCGGGTTACGGCAACTCAATCGGGTACGACCAAAAGCCTCGCCTAACACCGGTATCGGGTAGAATTCCACCGTGTCCAAAACTTAAACACTATATAATGTGTTTTAAGCCTCCATTTGAAGCCTTTGGCCATTTTCTCATATACACTTCCAACCTCTCTCCTCATCCATAATCAAAGGTCCAAAAACAAAGATTTAAGGCTCCAAATCAAAGAGGTAACATCCCTAACTTGTTATCTAACCTCTTTAGCCTTCAAATTGATGTTTAAATTAAGTTTGGGGACCAAGAACATGAGTTTACGGCCAAGGATCAAGCTTGGGCCGTAAACTCCTCAAAATGGGGTTTTTAAGCAAAATTTACCCTTCCAAATCATAGTTGGGACATAGATATGACCTTGAGACTTGCAAATCTGGACTTGGAACACATTAAACATGAATTATGCAGCGCGCCTGTTCTGTCCCTGCCCGAAGGGACAGAGGACTTCGTCGTCAACTGCGATGCATCTAATCAAGGTTTAGGTTGTGTGCTTATGCAAAGAGGAAAAGTGATTGCTTATGCCTCAAGACAGTTGAAAGCACATGAGGTCAACTATACCACACATAACTTGGAACTAGGAGCCGTAGTCTTTGCATTGTAGATTTGGAGACATTATCTCTATGGAACCAAGTGCACGATCTTCACTGATCACAAGATCCTGCAGCACATCCTTGATCAGAAAGACTTGAACATGAGGCAACGATGATGGGTAGAACTACTCAGTGATTATGAGTGTGAAATCCGTTACCACCCCAGTAAGGCCAATGTGGTAGCAGATGCCCTTAGCCGAAAGGAAACTGCATTCCAAGCATTGAAGAGAGCTTTATGCAGCGCGCCTGTTCTGTCCCTGCCCGAAGGGACAGAGGACTTCGTCGTCAACTGCGATGCATCTAATCAAGGTTTAGGTTGTGTGCTTATGCAAAGAGGAAAAGTGATTGCTTATGCCTCAAGACAGTTGAAAGCACATGAGGTCAACTATACCGCACATGACTTGGAACTAGGAGCCGTAGTCTTTGCATTGAAGATTTGGAGACATTATCTCTACGGAACCAAGTGCACGATCTTCACTGATCACAAGAGCCTGCAGCACATCCTTGATCAGAAAGACTTGAACATGAGGCAACGGCGATGGGTAGAACTACTCAGTGATTATGAGTGTGAAATCCGTTACCACCCTGGTAAGGCCAATGTGGTAGCAGATGCCCTTAGCCGAAAGGAAAGTGCAGGCCACAAAGTGAAGAACCAGGCGATGACTATCCATTCCAACTTACCCATGCAAATCCGAGAAGCCCAGTTAGAAGCCCTCAAACCCAAGAACATGTCAAATGAACCCTTGAGAGGAATGGAAAAAGAAACTTGAGATCAGAGGTGACGAAGTTCACTGTTTCATGGATCGAATCTAGATTCCCAAGTCCGGAGGATTCAGGGAAATAGTCATGGAGGAAGCACACAGAACCAAATAATCTGTTCACCCAGGTTCTGACAAGATGTACCTAGATCTCAAGAAGCAATACTGGTGGCCCAACATGAAAGCTGAGATAGCTACATTCATGGGCAAGTGTCTGACTTGCGCCAAAGTCCAAGTTGAACACCAGAAACCCTCGGGTCTGCTCCAACAGCCCGAGATCCCCGAATGTAAATGGGAGATGATTACCATGGACTTCATCACCAAACTGCCCAAGTGTTCTAGTGGGTACGATACCATTTGAGTATTTGTCGATCGTTTGACAAAATCCGCTCACTTCATTCCAATCAAAGAGTCATACAAGATGGAAAGACTCGCGCGAATCTACATCTAGGAGGTAGTACGTCTACACGGTGTACCTGTATCCATTATCTATGATCGAGATAGCAGGTTTACCTCCAGATTCTAGCAATCCCTTCAGAAAGCCCTTAAAACCAATCTAGATATGAGCACAACGTATCATCCTCAGACCGATGGACAGAGGGAGAGAACAATCCAAACCCTGGAGGACATGCTTAGAGCATGTGTCATTGACTTTGGAAAATCGTGGGACACACATCTAGCCTTGATCAAATTCTCATACAACAACAGTTACCACACCAGCATTAGGGCTGCTCCATTTGAAGCCCTATACGGTCGTAAGTGCAGATCCCCTCACTGGTCCTGAAATCATCCGCGAAACCACCAAAAAGATCATTCAAATCCGTAACCGACTGAAACCCTCACGAGATCGCCAAAAGAGTTACGCTGATAATCGTCGGAAACCACTAGAATTCCAGATTGGAGACCGTGTCCTGTTGAAGGTCTCGCCTTGGAAAGGCACTGTACGCTTTGGTAAGCGTGGGAAACTTAATCCAAGGTACCTTGGACCCTTCGAGATCCTCTCCAGGATCGGTCCAGTTGCCTATAAACTTCGCTTACCTCATGAACTCAGTAATATTCATCTTGTCTTCCATGTTTCAAATCTCAAAAAGTGCCTATCTGATGAAACCCTAGCAATTCCCATAGATGAGATCGAAATCAACGAAAACCTCAACTTTGTGGAGGAATCGATCGAAATCATGGATCGAGAAGTCAAACGTACAAAGCAAAGTCGCATCCCGTTAGTGAAGGTTCAATGGAATGCCAAGCGGGGACCGGAATTCACTTGGGAGCGGGAAGATTCAATGAAACTGAAGTATCCACAACTGTTTCCAGATCCATGATTTGTATCTTGTCTTGTGTTTTAAACTTTGAATTTCGGGATGAAATTCCCTTTAACGGGGGGATAATGTAACAACCCGAAATTTCCGTACCGTCTCTTGTAACTCTTTTGTAGTACAATTCACGCAACCAATTGTCATTTCCAAATTCGATTTCCGATATTCTGTTTAATTAAGTCATTAACGTATATCTATCTAAAATGGCTTAATGGGTGTCTTAGTACATTTAGAAATCATTTTAACGACCCATATTAGCGATCGGAATATTTCTAGAATTTACCGTATCGGGTTACGCCAACTCAATCGGGTACGACCAAAAGCCTCGCCTAACGCCGGTATCGGGTAGAATTCCAAAACGTAAACACTATATAATGTGTTTTAAGCCTCCATTTGAAGCCTTTGGCCTTTCTCATATACACTTCCTACCTCTCTCCTCATCCATAATCAAAGGTCCAAAAACAAAGATTTAAGGCTCCAAATCAAAGAGGTAACATCCGTAACTTGTTATCTAACCTCTTTAGCCTTCAAATTGATGTTTAAATTAAGTTTTGGGACCAAGAACATGAGTTTACGGCCAAGGATCAAGCTTGGGCCGTAAACTCCTCAAAATGGGGTTTTTAAGCCAAATTTACCCTTCCAAATCATAGTTGGGACTTAGATATGACCTTGAGACTTGCAAATCTGGACTTGGAACACATTAAATATGAATTTTGGGGGACAAAAAAGAGTTTACGTCCAAGACTCCTTCTTGGATCGTAAACTACTCTAAAATGGGGATTAAGTGTCTTAAAACATGTCCAAATGCCTTGAAACTCAACCAATGACCTTGTGGTAAATCCTAGAATCATCTAAAAATGGTTTGGAGACCTTAAACACATCAAATACCTTACATATTGGAGTTTACGGCCTAAGCACATAGCCTTTGGCCGTAAACTCATAAAGACATGCCAAAAATGCCCTTAAACCACCCCAAAGGCTTGGATAAATTCCTAGAATCACATGTGATTGTTTTAAGCATCAAAAACTAAATTTTCTTAATCATATTAGAGTTTACGGCTAGAGGGTATGCATCTGGGCCGTAAAATCATACAAAGGTGTTAATTGAAGCCAAAAATTGATACCAAGCCTTAGAAAATTAGTTAGAATCACATGTGATTGCTTCTTGTGCCTTAAACCAATTTTTCTTGACCATGGGTGAGTTTACGGCCGTAAACTCCAAGTGTGTGGCCGTAAACTCCCTTCTAAGTGGTATAAATTCATTAATCAATTCCAAGGCATTTTAGAAATCCATTCCAACAATCCCCAAGTCCAATCAAGCCATTAAACCCTCCAAATGTCACCAACATGAGTTTACGGCCATAAACGCATGTATGTGTGTGTTTTATGGCTGTAAACTCCTTAAAATATTTACTCTTGGGGAGTAAACTCAAGTCCCAAGTCCCTAGTTCCACTACACGTCCGTAGATGTCACCTGGGTCACTCCAAACGCATGTTTTGAGGTATTTAACCTCGTTGGAGTGTAATGTTCCATACAACTAGTGAATGTATCCCTAATTGAATATATATGGACATTATTTCATTTTACATAGGGACATCGTGAGTAATCAAACCCCAAACCCACGTTTAGTGTCCGAAAGCTTCGCATTCCCGAGTCTGGTGAGTTCATACCCCTACCCTTTTTCACTGTTTTCATTGTTTTTAGGGGGGGGGGGGGGAACACAAGCAAAGTACAAGGGAATTCTTGTACTCAAAACATGTTTTCAAATGTGTGTTTCACATTTCATATTCTTTTAATACTGATTACTACAACTGATAACCATTTGAACATGCAGATCACGTAACATATATTTGTGAAATGGGTCTTTAAACTGTTATGTTTTACATATATTTCACAGATGGCTTTCCATATTTTATCAGTTAAAAGCATGACATTAGACATTTGAATATAATACCTGTACACTGTTTTGTCCTTGGTAACACTCACATATATACGCGAGTGGAGGACTATCATATTATTACTAGTAAATTTGTTAATCCTATATGATTGGAGACACGTCCTCGGCGAACACTCCACAGAGATACGCGAGTGGAGGAGTACACCCGTAACCAGAATCTCTGGTATTTAGAGAGCATGACTTGAGTGTATAGATCTATACGGGGATGACTACCCCACGCCTGGCTGCTAGCTACAGCCGAACCGAAATGCTTCAAGGGTGACGAAAGTCATAAGTGTGTGGAATACTTATTGCCACAAGTTTAGTCCATCGTATGGTTATGGAACTCGCAATTAGGATAACAGAGATTTACTTATAGTAATAATGAACCACTTTATACATCTTCTACATCTTTTACATCTTTCACGTACAGTAACCAACATTCAGTAAAGTATGTGGCTTTTCTGGGGAAAACATGGAATCTAACCACGTTTACATCTTTTACATCTTTTACATCGTTCACATTGAAAACCAACAAGCAGGAAAGCATGGGCATTTCCTGGGTAACTCCTACATAAATAGAAAGAGTAACAAACTGGATAACATTATATCTTTTACAATTGGTAATATACAATAAGGAAAGTATGGGACTTTCCTGGGAATACATGATGGGTAAATAGAACAGTTTAACAAGCCAGATAACTGAAATATACATTTTCACATGAGTAGACATGATTTCAGTATACAAACATTCTATACTTTACATTTGTGAAACAACAACCGACTTTTAAGAAAATATGGGATTTTCTTGGTGTGCGTAACATTTCAGAAATAGAAAGGAAACTTGAACATTTTCACAAACAAAAACCGCTTATGAACTCACCAGCGTTATGCTGATTTTCAAACCGCTTGTGTTCTCAGGTCAGCATTAGAACAGGTACCCGAAGATCCTTTTTGCTTGAAGACGGAGTACATGAAGACTCGTTTCTTTTTGTTCATATATATACTATGTATCACAACTGTACAAACTTTACTTTTGAAACAATTGTAAAACTTTTCTTATGTAATGTAATGGTTGTTTTACTTTACTTACTATGTGCATTGGATTTGATACTCAACGTGGAGTCAACCCCGGAAATGTTTCCGCCTTCAGTTTTCGGGGTGTGACAGATTGGTAACAGGGCCATTGTTTATAGTGAATGAAGTATACCAAAACTTACATGGTATAAAACTATAAACACTAAAGGGCCTAAGTGCTCTGAATTAAAAGTATCTTCAAACTACAAGTATTTTCAAAAAGTATACAAGTATACCGAACCGTTATCATCCGTAACCACAAGTAGAACAGAACATAAGTAATTGGGTGTTGTATACAATGGCTAAACCTGGGCAGTTATGTAGTCGTGTCTAGGGTCAATATATCCTGGCCAACTATATTCATTCAAGACATGGCCAACATGTGCTTGGGAGTGACTATGGTATGCGGCATGCCTAAAACTTACCCTAATATCCCAAACATCGAACCATTGTCATAATCAATTCATGAAATACTATGGGAGTATTTCTCGATCCCAATCCTCTATAGAAATCCTTATTCGAGTGGCTATCTTTGATTATTCTTAGCGATAAATTATCTGTTTCAATAACTCTTTCCTGCTTTATCGCTTATTCAGATCATATAACTACCATATCTATCGGTTCAATGTAGAGGACTTACCATCCTCTCTTTCTTGATGTTATTAGATCAAGATGCCTCCCCGAAAGAGACCTAGCTCAAAGAACAACAACAATCCTTCTTCGCCGCCACCTCCTCCCCAATTTGACCTAGCATCACTCCAGACGGTGTTGACTGCTGCAATGGTGGCAGCCATGTCACAAATGAACCCTGGTGGTTCAGGAGTTGATCCCTAATCCCAGAACCCCGAAGTTAGCCAGGGACACCAAAAAGGGGGTTCCTATAAAGATTTCATGAACGCGAAACCAACATCCTTCAATGGCGCTGGAGGTGTCATTTCCTTATCCCGATGGTTCAAGAAAATCGAATCCATTTTTGAAATATGTGCTTGCGCGGA
This sequence comes from Lactuca saligna, assembly GCF_052625555.1. Taxonomy (NCBI): domain Eukaryota; kingdom Viridiplantae; phylum Streptophyta; class Magnoliopsida; order Asterales; family Asteraceae; genus Lactuca; species Lactuca saligna. Next base: position 108,108,020 of record NC_136425.1, read on the forward strand.
ATCCGATAAGGTCAAGTTCACGGCCTGTACCTTTGTTGATAAAGCCTTGAGTTGGTGGAATAGCCGAGTCAAATCTCTGACCTTACCCGTAGCCAATGCCATGGGCTGGGAAGCCATGAAAGAACTCCTCATTGCTGAGTACTGCCCCCGTGGTGAAATGCAGAAGCTAGAGCACGAGCTCTGGAACCTGAAGATGAAAGGTTCCGACATTGCTACATACATTTCCCGATTCGATGATCTCGCACTTCTCTGCCCGGGATTAGTCACTCCTGAGAACAAGAAGATCGAAAGGTTCATTTGGGGGTTATCCCAACCGACAAAGAGTCATGTTTTGGCTGCCCGTCCGGATACCTATGATAGTGCCAAGACTTTAGCTCAAACTCTAATTGATCACAGCGATGACGTTAAGGAAATCACTACCACTTCTGAGCCGACTCAAAGGAGTGGTGAAAAGAGAAAATTCTGGAAGAAGAAGAAGGGTCAATCATCTCAAGGATCTTCCAAGAAACAAGAGACTGTAGCAGTCCATGCTGCTACTACCCCTGTTGCTGCTGCTTCTGTTGTGGGATCCACAGCTCCAACTCCTACCAGTAGATATGCTGGTAATCTCCCTCTATGTGACAAGTGCAAATACCATCACAATCCTGGTCCCTGCCGAGAACTATCCTGTACCAACTATGGTAAGAAAGGGCACACAGTTCGATTCTGCAAAACTCCTACCCAATCAGCCAACCAATCATCTATAGCAAGTGTTAGTCAAGCCTGCTACAACTGTTGAGAAATTGGGCACTTTAAAAGGAACTGTCCCAAGAAGTCAACTGCTGATAACACCGGAAGGGATTCTAACCATGGGACGGGAGGAAGCAGTCGCTGATCCCACTGTTGTTTCGGGTACGTTCCTTCTCGACAACTCATATGCTAATATTCTTTTCGATTCGGGTGCTGAAAGGAGTTTTGTTAGTCATGCATTCAAACATAATCTAAAACATAATCCTCAACCACTAACTGAAACGTTTACCGTCGAGATGGCTAATGGTGATAAAGAAAGTGCTAGCAACGTATTCATAGGTTGTACACTTACCTTAAATGATCACTCATTTCTTATAGATCTCATGCCCGTTTCCATTAAGAGCTTTGATGTTATCATTGGCATGGATTGGTTGAGTCCCAATCATGCTGATATCCTTTGTTACGAAAAAGCCATCCGTTTCAATCTTCCTTCGAATCAAACTCTCGTAATCTATGGCGATAAACCCAGTTCCAGTTTTCGTATCATTTCCTGCATCAAAGCTCGAAAGCTCCTACGAAAAGAGTGCATTGCATTCTTAACCCATGTGATCAACGAGAAACAACAAGTTATAAACCTCGCAAGCATCCCCGAAGTCTGTAACTTTCCAGATGTATTTCCCGAAGAGCTTCCAGGAATTCCTCCCGAGCGTCAGGTCGAGTTTCGTATTGACCTAATTCCTGGAGCTACCCTCGTAGCAAAGTCTCTGTATCGCTTAGCCCCAGGAAAAATACAGGAGTTATCCAGTCAACTCAACGAGTTGCTCAGTAAAGGATTCATTAGACCGAGTTCCTCACCCTGGGGAGGTCCAGTATTGTTTGTCAAGAAGGAAGACGGATCCTTTCGGATGTGTATCGACTACCGTGAGCTGAACAAGTTAACCGTCAAGAACCGATACCCTCTTCCACGAATAGACGACCTCTTCGATCAACTCCAGGGAGCCAGCTATTTCTCAAAGATAGACCTACGTTCAGGGTACCATCAGTTACGAGTTCAGGAGAATGATGTTACCAAAACATCTTTTAGGACTCGGTATGGACACTACGAGTTCGTAGTGATGCCCTTCGGTCTAACCAATGCACCGGCTGTATTCATGGATCTGATGAACTGGGTGTTCCGTCCCTTCTTAGACAAGTTCGTCATCGTGTTCATTGATGACATCCTCGTCTACTCCCGAAGTGAACAGTACTTTCTGCTGAGGCATATGTTATTTTCCGTAATGTGGTTACTAGTGATATTCTCCTACTTTCTTTAAAGTCAAATACCATATTTTGGGTAATGATAGTATTTCAGGGAAAATTCTCTTTAAAACATAACATTGTCGAGTCTTGGTAGAAGATTGCTTTTAATTAGAAAATATAGGGTTTTATGGAAAGGACGCTAATACACCGTAGATTCTAAACTGCTACTTTTTATAAAGTTATTGTGAATAAAATGCTTACTTACACAAATGACACTAAATACTTATGACTGACCAGCATTTATAAAAATGCTGATACTCGCTTTCAAAATAACTTGTATTCTCAGGTCAGCAATAGACAGGTACATTCTGGGAGCTTTTGTGGAGACAACCTAGTATCAAGTTGCACCTATATTATTACTTGTATTACTTTGATGTTGCTATGAAATGTAACTTATATAAAACTATTACTATTAATGCAATGGTTGTTGTACCTTGATTACTATACTACATATGTTGTGATACTTGACATGACGTCATCCACCCCAGAACGTTTCCGCCGTTCCGGTTTTGGGGTGTGACAGATTGGTATCAATTCATAAAAGATATACAACCTATAAATACAAAAGGGATAAAACACTCTAACAAAGAATTATACTTTAAAATATAAGCATATTTTACCAAAGTATAATAACATCCAGAATCTAAACACTTGAACAAAAGTATCACAAGAAGAACAATAATAAAAGTCTTAGGATGTTGAGCACTACAGTCAAACCTGGGCAGTTATGTAATCGTAAGCTGGAATAAATGTAACCTGATCAACTACATTTATTTGAGATGCAATGAACGTGTGCTCAGGAGTGATAGTGGTGTGCAACAGGTCTGAAACTTACCAACTAGGATTGTTAGAGCCAAACATAAATTAAAATACTATAGGAGTATTTTATAATGTTAAAAGATTCAGACTAAACCCAGAATCATAATCCAAAGATAAGAACCAAACAAGAATTAAAATACCACAGGGGTATTTTAGAATGCATGAACAACCTTGCGTGAATAACTAAAAGATCCTTATTGACATACCTACAACTACAGAGGGTGTACTTCCAAGGTTATATATAATAAGGATCCCATAGGCTAAGAATGTGTGATTTCGCTCTATTTCCTTTTCCTCGTTGGGATGTGGTTCTAGAGTAGTATCACATATTCGAAGGCCTATCGGATCTAAGCAATATATGATTTGTATACCATGTGTAATCGTATCAGGACTTGATATGTATTATCCAGTGAAATGTTAATAACCTCTTAAGATTCTTTAGACATTTCCATTGTCGCACGAACCCTGTAGAAAACCCTACCCAGTTCAGTGCATAACAGAAGAGTTGAATTCGACCCCGAAGAGGTTCATTGAGAACATTTCCTGTTCGAAAATAAATGAACTGGGTCGAGACTATTGAATACACCAAGTGCCCATGTTCTTTTAGGGATAGCGGTGACAAATTCGCCTAAACATCAGAGATTCCCAGTCATCCATCATGAAGTGATGACACCCAGAGTTGGAATCATAAGGAAGGCGGAGTAGAAATTCAATATGTCCATACGAGAAGAGAACCCTAGGAAACTACCCGAAGGAAACCAACGCCGATTCCAGCCAAAGATACGAGGCAGATAGAGGGAGCCAGTACATGGAACCCGGGAAGTGTCTTTTCCTCGTGTTCGTCAGACTAATAAACCCATAAAATAATACAATTTAGTGAGTTAGTAGTTACACTACTCACGCTATGTGTTAGGTAAAATCGTCATTTCCCGTTGCCAGATACACGATTAGGGCAGATCCCCGCATCTCCATTGAGAGAATCTAGTCATTTGCCCTTGTGAGCCCTTCTTTCCGCAGTTTCGTTCCGAACCGTTCTCAAATCTCTCCAGGCCGGAGAGTGAAACTTTTCCCATATAAAGGTAACTTAGTAGGAACGTCTCGCATCTTGTGGACTTTTTCTGATACTCATACACCCACTTCGATTACCAGGACTACATCATAGAGATGTAGGTCGACACTCAGACAATCGGTACCCGAGGCACGGGAAAAATTTATGCCTAATACGTTCAGGATAGAAATGTCCAGGGTAACCATCGTCTCTCATTTTCATGCGTTCCTTTCCGTGTAGGAAGACCATGCCTCTGAAGAAGCGTAACCAATCCACAAGCAAGAAACCTACACTCTTATTCGATGAAGCTACGTTCCAAGCTGCAGTCTCAGCAGCCGTAGCAGATGTCACGGCTCACCTGAATGCTAACAACGCCAATGTTAGCAAGGTGCCTATCGGGATTTCTGATCCTAGCAATGGACAACAGTAACCGACACTTCCATACCCAGTCGCCCAAGAACCTCAAATGAATCCACTAAAGAGAAAACTCAAGAATGAGGAGGGAAGTATCTCGGCTCAAGGATCTTCCGAAGGGCAATGAGCTGAGACAGCTACAACTCCTGTCAATCCTTCCCTCCGACCTCAAGAAGACCATACCTAGGAGACCTTCCCCACTGTAGCAAGTGCAGCAACCATCATCATGGTGTCTGCCGGGAACTCTATTGTGCTAGGTGCCACACGTTGGGGCATACTGCTCGCGTCTGCAGAACCCTGGGTGAGTTCATTACATCGACCACTAATGTGGCGGCCCATACAGTTTGCCACCTATGTGGTGAAATGGGAAACTTCAAGAAGGACTGCCCAACTGAAGGAAACAACAAAGACATAGGAGGAGCCTAACTCTACTGCTTAGGAAGAAGCATCAAGACACTCGGTAGATTTTTGGTACGTCTCTCGATCTCAAATAACTAAACTAAGCACATTAAAAGATTAATTCCTAATGTAAATATTTCCCCATTAAGGTGGAAGTCGCAGCACTGTTATAAAATTTCAAATTCATTAGGTAAAACTATAATGGCTAAACATATACGTTACAGCCATGTATAGTTAATATGGATAGACCTAGAGTGAGTGAATGCCGCCTCATTTTCTGTTCCTCGTTGGGTTGTGGATTTAGGGCGGGGTCGCTCAGTCAATAGTCCTCCCCACCATAAATATACATGACTAGTATATGTGAGGCGAATATAGAAATGCCTCGTGAGAATCCATTCATGAAAAGGTACTCTATTCGGAAACACTTAGAACTCTCTATAGTTCTGCGTCAACTCTATCAGTCCAGGTATCTGCGGTAGTGATACATAGGACGAAACCCGAGACGCCTAGAACTGGTGTGCCGGTTCGGCACATGACTCTATCGACCTTCATTATACATCATGTCGGAGTGTGCCAACTTCGACGATTCTATTGATCATGATTCGACTTAGTGCAACCATGTGTACATTCTTATTGCTGTGTAAAAAGAACTTTCCCCATAGCCATGTCGGCAAATAAAGGTTCTCCCGAACCTAAACCTAACACAAATAATCAAATCTAATGCGATCCGTCAATCGTCTCTCTTATCTCAAACCTTCTGAAGTACCCAAGAGAGGGTACCGCACGCTGTTAACCAACCCTCCTCAGACAGATAAGAACCGAAGCGAAAGGCACTGCATGCATTCCAGAAGACGATAACCACTCGAAGCATACCTAGTAGATTCCCTAGAAAGACCCTTCATCCTATCCCATGGAACGGGAGCTAGAGTCAAGAGAACCCTACGGATTGACCCACTATAATGACCACATATCCGAAGTTGTTGTCGTTCCGCTTAAGCCAACCTAGTAGATAACACCCTCGGTTGATAAAGAAACCTGAGTCGTAAGAGTCAAGGAAATTGACTATGACCATCCATTCACGCTTGATTCCCCGAATTAAGCATTGCGGCGAATATCCCGGAAATCCGAGAGCTGTGATAAAGTAAACTCTAAGAAGAGTGGATGAAAAGATTAAAGTTCCAAGTGATGAGGACCTATACTCACCAGATTTGACCTAGACCGAGAAAACTCAGAACCTTTGGAAGAGTAGTTGCAGTAGATGTTTGCACTACTCAGGCACCTCGTCCACCCAGTTATAGACAAGTGGTGCTTATCATCCTCCACCCTCTCGCAAGGAGGAAATCGTCATCGCCTCATAGACGATAAAATACATTCTCTGAAGTGAACACTAGAAAACCGAGAACCACAAGATGACCTCCGCGGCTAAGAATCCCTGATCAAAGTGCAATAGTAGTTGCGCTGAACCTTGTGACCCAGATCCCGAAGAGATTATAGACTTGACACCAGCCCTGGTGTTAGTCGAAGGGTTATGCAGGAACATACACTTTCCACGCTAGAAGAAACCACAGTCTTAGAGATTCCTTGGACTATTAGGTGTTCCACGAATACTATCTCACGCAGAGATAGTAGAACCACCTCTCGAGATAGTCCAACACTCGTCTGGTGAAACTCTATCTCCCCGACCCTTAGAGTTTCCGCATCTTAAGAGCCTTCAGTGTAGGTTCAATTGCACAGGCTTGAGATAGACACTCTATAGCAAACAGATAACCATAGTCACGCAACCCACTCGACGATCTAGAAAGTCTCTATCAGCCAGTTGACATGAAACTTTAGACCAAAGACCACTCGAGCTTTCTAAGAACCAACCTGAAGAACTACACACACAACACGAGTAAGAACATTAGCAACTTCGGAATGGCGATCACGCCAGCGATGATCTTGCCATAGAAGTACACTATGTCCTAAGTGCTGAAAAGCTCTGCCCTTCCGAGAGCTTAGGACCATATGAGGATTCTCATGGAGACTTGGTCCAACCCTTTTTAGGCCGCTACTACCTTCGGATGTATCACAAGATTCACACCCGATCAATCCACTTCTTAGACATGATATGTGATTTCCCGAAATCACTCTTCATCCCCCACTCATCTTGATAGAATCCATTGAGAACCCTAATCTCGTAGATACACCAGTTGGAACCCACTAGCTACACTAGACGGAACCTGCATCCCGTATGTGAAGGTCTGTTGGAATGACAAACACAAACTAGAGTTCACTTGGGTATGCGAGGACAACCGTATAGGAAGTACTCTCTTAGCTCTATTTGGCCATTCATACCTACTTCCTTGCCTAGACCTGAATTTCAGGATGAAATTCCCTCTAACGGGGGGATGATGTGACAACCCAAGTTGTCCCGTTACATTTTTCCCGTTACCATTAACGGAATATTCCACTGTATAAAAGTTTCGTTAATTAGAGTGCGTCAATCTAATAAGCATTCCATTGGTTCACATTAATATGTCGTTAAGTCATGATAAAAGGAAATAAAATCACATAACACACATTTCCATTTAAATGGAAAATGTTAAGTTTTATTGTTATGACCACTAAATCGGGTTAGACCAAAAGCCCTGTTTAACGGCAGTATCGGGTAAAATCCCACTGAGCCCCGACTCGGAACCCTATATAAGGATGAGTGGAGTCCATTGGAGACTTTTTACACACTCTCTCTAGACCCGTTTTCGCCCCGAATCCGCAACCAAACGCTTCTAAAACGTAAGTCTGCTTACCCTAGCTTATTCTAAACATTATGATTTGTGTTTATAGCCCAAAAATCATCCAAGAAGGCATGGAATAAGGAGTTTATGGCCCAGGAACACTCTAGGGTCGTAAACCCCTAATATGGTGCCAAACATGCCTTAAAACTCATCCTTAAGCTTAGAAACTATTAGGGGATTTAGCCTAGCAGTGTTTACTCATCTAAAACAATCAATTTAGGGGGTAAAAGAGAGTTTACGGCCTAAGCACAAGCTTAGGCCGTAAACACCTCAAAATCTTGTTAAAAGTCCCCAAAAACACTCCCAAACCACCCTTAGGCTTCACACATAATTTAAGGACTTAGTATTTTGGGTTTAGACCATTTAAACACAAGGAAATATGGGGTGACTTGGAGTTTATGGCCCAAGCAAGTTCCTAGGCCGTAAACTCCCCAAAATACACCCAAATCATGGTTTTAATCCCCCAAAATGGCATCACACTCCGTTAGAAATTGCTAGAAAGGTAATAGGGGCTTAAAACTTCACTTAACTCAAAGAATGAGAGTTTACGGCCGTAAACTCCCATAGGAGTGTCCCTAGGCCGTAAACTCCTATAAGGTGCCCTTAGAAGCCTTAAACCCACTCATGCGTTTTATGAAAAGTACTTAGAATAATTCCATGAACAAGATAGAAGCCTCAAACACCCTAGAACCCTTAACCATGAGTTTACGGCCGTAAACTCATGGTGAGTAGTTCCTGAGCCGTAAACATCATATTAAGGGCTTAATCTTGGAGGGTAAGCTCCATTCCTTAGCCATACACACCTTTAGACGCTACCCGGGACACCCAAACACTTAACCAAAGTATTTCCCACTCCTGTGAGCGCGTATATTTGTTTAATTAGTATTAAATGTACTAATTGTGTATGAACATATGTTGTCATATGTTAAATAGATCATTGTGTGTGTTCAAGTCCTTGCATGACACCGAACGCCCAAACGACACTTTCGTCGGACCTACTTACACCAGGTGAGTTCATACCCCTGAACGAACCTTTTAAATGTTTTTACATGTTTTATAGGGGGAATACAAGTTAAACATGTCAATTATCATGTCAATCACATGTGATTGATAACCTGCATGCACAAGACTTTACCACACTGTATACTGTTTTACCGAGTAGGACACTATAATGACTTTCAAAAAGGTTTTCAAACTGTTTCAAACTCTTACTTATACTGTTTTATTCAAAAGCATTTCAAACTGATTCATAAGTTTCCAAAGATTTCGAAAGGTTTTCACACTTATTTTATCAAAGATTACAAAATGCAATTTTCCTAAATATAAAGGTTTTCCAAGGTTTTCACCAAATTCTCTTCCACGTAGAATACATTTACTTGCTAGTTACTGCTGCTTCGCTTATACTTATTTTATACTCCTACTTTGTAACACTTTCACTTATACTTGAAGTCACTTGTACCTGATGGACGTTTATATTTATTCACACTCTTACTTAGTGATACGATTCTACTTCGCTTATACTTGATATCGACTCTACTACACTTATACTTGATACGCTCTTGCTTCACTTATTGTCATCTCTACTTCGTGATACGCTTATACTTGTTCGACACTTCTACTTCACTTGCGACCGCTTCTACTTCACTTGTTAAACACTCCTACTTCACAAAGATCACTTCTACTTGATACACACTCAGTCATAGTTAGATGTATGTTTGTGCTTATATAGGTACATATAAGTAATGATTCAAAGACTTAGGAAGGCTCGTCTGCCCTATTTCCATTTCTTCGTCGAGATGTGGTCTGGTGGGATCGGATGGCCGTCCGAAGGTCATTTGATTCATTAGTTATATATTATGTATATGAGTATGGACATATAGGAATTCTCTAGTCAGTTCAGTTAAGAGTCTCTACCTCTAGTCTATACTTACATTAGAAACCCACTATTGGGAAGTCTCTACCTCTAGTTCAACACTTACACACTACCCAATATTTGGAAGTCTCCACCCACTATTTGGGATGCATCTTCGCGACACGGCATTCTCCGTCGTCTAGTTGGTAACCAGAATCTCCTGTAGGGAGAGCGGACATTGTGTGTATAGATCTATACGGGGTTGACACCCCCGCACCCTAACTGCTAGCTACAGTCCACGGCTCACCAAGCCAACGGGTGACAAATGTCACATTATATAGATACTTATAGGGCGTTTGGTACTCTAGTTTCGGTTAGTATGGTTACGAGTATCCCGAGTTACCTTATAATTCTTTGGCCTTAAGGTAACGGTATTTCACCGGCAATTTACACTGTATGCTGGTATCTCACTTTTCAGAATCACACTGTTTAGACCTTGCAAGATGTATCTTTCATTTGACACTGTCTGCGGTTTGTATTCTCTGTTTTAGACCTTAAGAGATGCATCATTCATTTGATACTATCTAGGGTCTATACACACTGTATTCACTGTATCCACTATATTCACTGTATCCACTGTATTCACTATATCCGCTGTTATCATTGTATTCACAGTTTTGACCTTACAAGACGTATCTTTCATCTGATACTGTCTGGGGTCTGTCTTCACTGTTTTCGACCTTACAAAACGTATCTTTCATTTAATATTGTTTGGGGTCTAAGTCTCTATTTGTTAGACTGAACCAGGCGTGTCGTTCATTCGATAGTTTCCTGGAGTCTATGATTCCTTTGCCTTAGTCAGCAGTCCTCACTGCTGAGGCATATGTTATTTTCCCTATCGTCTCTTGCTTTCTTTAATAATCAAATTTAGTATTTTGATAATGATAGAAATTAAGGGAAAACCACTTTTTACCACATACCACTGACCAGTCTTGGTTGAAGACTGCTTTGATTAAAGAAAATATAGGATTTTCGGGAAAGAACTCTAATACACTGTAAACACTTAAACTATTACTTTACGAAGTTACATGAATGAAATGTCACTAAATACTTATGAACTCACCAGAATTTGTAAAAATGTTGATACTCGCTTTTCAAATAACGTGTATTCTCAGGTTAGCATTAGACAGGTACATCTCGGAGCTGTTGGTGAAGATAGCTTAGTACTGCGTTGTATCTATTCGATTATTTGTATTACTTTGATGTATTGATGTAACCATGTAAAACTATTACTATTAATGCAATGTTTTGTTGTACTTTGATTACTATAATTCATGTGTTGTGATACTTGACATGACGTCATCCACCCCAGAATGTTTCCGCCGTTCCGGTTTTGGGGTGTGACACATTAGAGGTGTCACATTTTAGGCACTTGCTTTCAAGAGTTCAAGAATCAAGAAGGATTAATTGGTATTAGTACATAACAATTAAGGTATGTTTCTAAACCCTATATTTTGGTTAATTTCATTTTCCATAGATGCATATTAGGGTTTATTTTGATATTCAAGTTTGCATGATCAACTAGTTGAAACCTAGATCCTTAATTTAGGGTTGCCTGAACACATAGGATTTGTAGTTATGTTGAAAACCCATCATCATCGTCAATATAGAAACATAAGCATAAACAGACCTTACCTTCATTTAACTAGGGATTTACATCTCTTTTAATCTCTTAGCGTAATGTAGCCCTGTATTGACACCTTTGATACAAATAATCTGAGTGGGTCTGGTTGGGAAAACTTGTGAGTACATAGGGTTTTCAACCCATAATAATTAAGTTATTATGTTTCATCATCAAATAATTAATCCAAAGGATATTGTTTTATAAGTGTTTAAACAATAATTTTCAACCACTATGTACAGATAGGGGCCAAACATGAAACATCGGAGGGCATAACCATATTGGCATTTAAGCACTTCTGAAATCCAATAACCCTATGCGACCCTTCAAACCAGATTCCCTGTACCACGAGTAGTTAAAGATATTATAAGAGCACGTTATATAAAAATATATTGTTTCTAGGCTCATAATAACAATATTAAACTTAAACATAAGATATACATAAAGTAGTGTAACCATAACTTACTTACTAGGAGGTTTGGCTAAGAATTGGGCTCTAAGGGGGCAGAACTTCCGAGCCGAAAGCTCTTCTTCTTAGAGCCTTCTGGCACTTCGGGTGTCGCCTCTAGCACTTACGAAGTACTACGGAAGGGGAGGGGTTTAGAAAGATGTTTGAGAGAGAAAGAAAGGTGAAGATGTGAGGAAATGGGAGAAACTTCGCACCTATTTATAGGCTGAGATATTTAGTTACACTAGGCGTACTTCGGAGCTACGATGCATGTACTCAATATACTGCACATACAAGGGTTACGATGTGTGTACGAGGGAGCAGCTATCAGCTCCACATGCAAGGCCGTGGGGAGAAAGCATTGGTCTAGATTAAGCCATGTAACCCTCCTCGCATCAACCTATTCCTAACTTCTAAATTCTGTAAATTTCACATATGAGATTTGTTTTCGACGTTCTTTATATCCACACGTAGGTGGCAACGTAATCTACAAATTTAGTTTAGACTCTGTCGGCTAATTTAGAGTTTATTTGTAAATTTATATTTTAACAAACTTAGATGGTTAAAATCCGTTAAAATTCATAACTTTGTCATCCAAGGTCCATTTTCGTCTGCCTTTATATCGTTGAGCTCCTATTAACAAGATCTTCGATTCTCATTTTTATTGCGTCGGCTAAAAATCGATCGATATAAAATTCAAATTTCGGGTTGTGCACTGTTATGCTAAATTATAGAAAAATAATAACTTCCTCATACGAAGTCACATTTGGACATTATTTTTATGCATGCTCTCGTTTTAACGTATACTACGACATTCGTTTGGACCACTAAGGATAAAAAGTATTTTATTGCAAACTCACTTTTTACGTTACACAACGGCGTGCCGGTTTGTCGCGAAACTTCAACAGGCCATAACTTCTTCATAATAGCTTGGATTTTAGTGTTCTTTATATGTATGGAACCCTTGTGACATAGTTAAAATTATTTATTCTAAATAATCTTCTATGAAAAAGTCATTTTGATGTTTATTGTCTATAAAGAAGCCCAGAAGATCCAGATCAACACAGCATGCTATGCTATGTACGAATATCGGCTTTATCAAAAGGGATATTCCACTCTTTGGTTAAAGTGTATCACAAAAAGCGAGGCAGAGCTTGTTATCATTGAATTACATTCAGGCATATGTGGTGCACATGCATGTTCGGCAGCAATCACTCAAAATTATTCTCTGAACACAGTATTTATGTCCATAAAAGACTAACGACACGAACACTTACATTCAAAAGTTCCTACCCTCCTCCTAAAGAGTTAACAAGCATAACCAGCCCATGCCCTTTCTTTCAATGGGGAAGTGACATCGTGGGACCTTTTTCTGGAACCACCAGGAAGGTTGAAATTTTTAATAGTAGTTGTGGATTATTTCACTAAATAGGTTGAGGCGGAAGCATTAATAGTAATATCAAGAAGAAATATGGGAATGTTCATTTGCAAATAGATAGTCTGTCACTTTGTCCTCCCACACACGATCATTAGTAACAATGGAAAAGAATTCACAAAGAATCCTTTCAAAAAATGGTGTTAGGAGAATGGAATCAAACATAAATTCATTTCGGTAGCACATCCTCAAGTGAATGGGCAAGAAAAGGTTACCAACATAACTCTAGTGAAGGGGATTAAGAAAATATTGTGACAAGGTAAAGTAAATTGGGTCAATGAATTAAAAAGCATACCATGGGCTTACCTAACAACAAAACACATACCAACTAAAGAAACACCATTTAGCTTGACAGATGGGATTAAGTAGTTATATCTTTGGAAGTAACAATGTGTAGCACTATAAATAGGAATCCTAAGGGAGACATGAACAACATAGAACTACAAGAAAACCTAGATCTTGTGGAAGAAAGTTGAAGTAATGCAGTTTAACACATGTAGATTCGGGCTAGTTAAAAATAAGCATTAAAAATGATTTTTTATTATATAGGATAAATAATCTTAACCAAAGTAATAGTTATGGTAAAAAATTGTAACAAATTTCAAGTAATAAAGAAGAATTATGTGAATATTATGCGTTTCATGATTATTATAATATAAATAGGAAAAATCAGCTGAATTGTCCGTAAATCGTAAAAATAAGTGCACTAAAACATATATATATATATATATATATATATATATATATATATATATATATATATATATATATATATATATATATATATATATATATATTGATGGTTCAAATGAGAACCAAAAAAGGTTAAGAACCGTAAGGAGCTCTAACTATAGATGTTTATAAAGTGTTTACGGTAACCCTAAACCCTAACCCCTAACCCCTAACCCCTAAACCATAAACCCTAAACCCTTTATAAACACCCTAAACCGTAAACACTAAACCCTAAACCCTAAACCTTAAACCATTTATAAACATCTAAAGTTAGAGGTTTTTATGGTTCTTAACATTTTTTGGTTCTCATTTGAACCTTCACCTATATATATATATATATATATATATATATATATATATATATATATATATATATATATATATATATAAAGTACACGTCTCCCCGATCCCGGAAATATAAATTTTGTAGAAATCCAACTGTGGATGAATTAGATATGATTTTATAAGATATAAAAGTCAGCCGCACACAAAGAATGTACGACATAAAAAGCTACAACGAGAACGATTGACTTTTAATTAATATCACCGAAACGAAAATCGTAGTACTCTTTAAAATAGGAATGTTGAGAAAAAAATACCAAAAATGGAGTTTGTAGGAGAGAATTACGATTTTAGCAAAATCATTTAATTTTATAAAAATATTGATGAAAAATAAAGTCAAAATTAGCCAATGGAGTTTAAACGAAAGTTGCAGATATCGTCGACAGCTACGCGTGGATAAAAAGAATGTCAAAAACAGAGTTCGTGTGAATGAGTTATAAATTATAGTAGCATATTTATTTATTACAATAAAGTATAAACCATATATATATATATATATATATATATATATATATATATATATATATATATATATATATATATATATCATTAGAAAGGTATCGACGATGCGGTCGTTATAAGATTAGTGTTGAGCACTTTCGACATTAATTTAGTACAAATATCGTTAACTCTATCTAAAATAGTATTATAAAGGGGTGTTTAGTCGTTTATATAATTATAAGGTCATTAAGTAACTACAGAGGGTAGTTTTTGAAAATTCAATTACTATAATTAAGAGCCTGTAGGCTCTCATATTTCTTGTATCATTCTCTTGATTCAAAAATCTTTCTCTTTTTCTCTCTCCTGAGCATTTCAGTCCCTCGTGATTCGACTTCTCTTTCTGTAGTTTTAATATAGTAAGATGAGTGCTGAAGCACTGGAAGAGTCTTTCTTAGAAAGATTCAGCGACGAAGTCCTACTTGTGACAACCCTTTATTTTCTATATTTGAAAAGTCAACAAAAGTCAACCATGTCAAATAAAAGTGAAATTTATTTTTTTCTTAATTTAATAAAGTTAAAATAAAACAATTTGGTATGTATAAGTATTGTGTTAAAGTGTATTAAAGTTTGGAAGTTAAAACACTCAAGAAACTGAGGATTCTCGCCTATACCGAAAATCCTCGAGCTGCCCATCTCCTCGGATAGCAAATCCCTTCGCACCGCAAACCCATATTAGACTGAAAGCTAGTTCTTGATCGAAAACCTGTGAAGCCGACATAGTGTTCACGGCCAAAAACCTCGCATGCTTATCATCGTCGGGAAGAGTTGCTAACCGAAAACTAGCCTTCGTCGGGTATAGTTCCCAACCGAGAACTTATCTCCTTGGTTTGTGTTCTCGGTCGAAAGCTCATATGTATATATATATATATATATATATATATATATATATATATATATATATATATATGTTGTCCAAAAACACTCCTCATTTTTACAAGATTCAGGAGAAAATTCCTCTTTTCTCTCAAGGATCATCAATTGAAGTCTCCCCTCTCCTCTCATGAACATGCGAAACCTCTCACTTCTCATGAATTCCATGCGAAACCTCTCATTTCTCATAAATTCCATGCAAAAATCCTTTGATTCTTCTTGAAGATCTTACAAGTATCATATATTGTGCTTGATTTCACCCAAAAACAGCTTCCAATCTTCTTATTTTGGGCTGAAAACACCAAAATACACAAGTTTTCACGAAGAACATGGAGAACACCCACACAAATTTCTATGAATTATTGTAAGTCTTCTTACAATAATTAAGTGTTGCTTAACACTTTAAACTTTTCTAGATTATCTAATTTATACTTTGTTTTATGTTAATATAAATTAGGATTCGGTTTTTATCATGAGTTCTACCTTGTGGATTTAGCTCTACTACACCGTATCTTCAACCCGAAACTCACAAAAGGTGAGTTCATACCCCTGCGTTATTACTATTTTTCACTGTTTTAGGGGGGGGGGGGAGTATAAGTCTAACACAAGAATATTGTGTTTACAATCAAATGATTTGTAAATGTTTCTAAACCGACTTTCAGTTACTGAAACTCTATTAAATATTGTCGAACTCTTTTAAATGCTTTAGAAACTCTTTTAAACTTATATTTTGCCAAAATCGTGTGTGTATATATATATATATATATATATATATATATATATATATATGATTTTGGCAAAATATAAGTTCAAAAAGAGTTTCTAAATCATATATCTATATATATATATATATATATATATATATATATATATATATATATATATATATATATGAATATAAAAGTAACATCAAGTAGATTCATATCCGCTTTGTAACATGTCGACCAAAGGGGGTACTTTCATGAATATTACATATTGAATAGAAAACACATATAAATTATAATAGGTGTAATTTATGGAACTCTCATACTATTTTCACTACTCACTTATACAAAGTTTAACAGTATACTCTCATACAAATACTTTTCATTCAAGTATACTAGAAAAATATCATACTATCAGTTCATTTTTTTCAGAATGACTTTTCATCATTATTATACACGTAATCATCAATATGGTTTTTGTGAGACAAAGTTCACTCGCTTAATTATTTAAGCACTACTATTAAAAGACCTGTCAATTATAAACCAGAATCTCCCGGCAGAGAGCGAGACAAATGTGTATAGATCTATATGGGATTGACAATCCCGCATTTAGTTTGTTTGCTACAGCTAGGCTGGTATGCCTGTGAGTGACAAATGTCGTTGCAATTCCGGCGCCTATAAAGGGTCGTGTCAGGCTTACTAGTCATATCATGGTTATAATAACTCATAAAAAGATATGAACAATTACGATTTATGTATAAATAATTAAACCAAAGAGTACGAATACAAAGGACTGGTTTTACAATAATACGATTTAGAGTATTACATTACAATTTACAATGACAGCTGATGGAGCTAGGCACACTCACATTTCTAGGGTTTTCAAAGGGTACAACTATAGAACTTGGAAAACATAAAAAATACATAAAACAATCTTCTTATATTTTTATTGTGAACTAAAACTATGTTATACTATTTTATAGTAGAACAACACTTATACATAATAGTTTTATGGTATTAAAACTATTTTTCAATTAAAATAGAAAATATTGGATTTTCTTGAACCGTAAACATACTCACTATTTCAAGGAACAAAAAACAAGCTTTTAAACATAAATACTTATGCACTCACCAAGTTAAATGGTGATACTCTATTTTTAAAAACACTTATATTCACAGGGAACTAGTAGATAGGTACATCCCTAGGATTTTGAGAAGACGGAGCAGTATAGAGTTGCGTCTTTTGTCTTTTGCTATATCTACTTTCGATGTCATATACAAATGACTTGAACACTATGTAAAACTTATACATTAGTAATGCAATGTTTACTTTGATTACTATGATGCGTTTGTTGTGATACTTAACCTGAGGTCCTCCACCCTCGGATGTTTCTGCCGCTCCAGTTAGGGGGTGTGACAAATTGGTATCCGAGCATTGTTTATAGTGAACTCAATATACCAATTCATAAAATATATACAACTTTAAATACATTGGGGCTAAAGAGCTCTGACTACAAGTATACTTTTAAAATACAAATATTTTATAAGATGTATACTAACCCGCATACATACAAGAACAATATCACAATCATAACTACATAAAAATATTTGGATGATGGATGTTGCAGTTAAACCTGGACGGTTAGGTAATCATATCTGGGATAAATATAGCCTGATCAACTATATTTATTTGAGATATGACCAAGATGTGCTTGGAGTGATGGTAGTGTTACGACATGTCTAAATTTTACAAACTTTACTCATACAGAGGAACACTACAACAGAACATAAAGTTAAAATACTATAGGAGTATTTTAGGCACTATAATACTAAGAGCCAACTATGTGAAAACAAAGGACCCTTTCTGGTAGATCTATAAGTACTAAGTGCATACATAATAGTTATATATGATTACGGTTTTATAGACTTAGAGCTTGTGGTTTAGCTTTACTTCCTTTTCCTTGTTCGGATGTGGATATAGAGTAGGATCATTTATTCGAAGGGCTATACGACCTGACTTATATACAATTAGTATACACTATGTGGTTATAGAAAAACCCATTATGAGTCATACCATACGTGAATACATTAATTGTTAACTATAAGTTTCTTATATGGAAACCTGAAATTGTTTACTTGATTTTATTAAATCTATTAGATGTCTCTTATATCTCGCATAGATAATATGGTTGGATTTCATCTACCGAGAGATCCGTACTTTCTCAATCAAGGGAATGGAGGATGGCTCGATGCAGGACCAGAAAATGATCTTTTAGCTCCAATAGAAGAAGACTTCAAAGAAGATTTTCCAAAAGATTATGGCTTAGAATCAGAAGCTTATAACCCAACTCAAGTTGCTTAAAATCATAATCCTCGACTAGATCTCCACGGCCCGACACCTCAGTGGGAAGTGAACTTAGATAGGTCGAGTCATGAGTAGGGTTAGGACTGTCTTTACAATGTTGACCGAAGCTTCTACAACCTTGAGGAAGGAGTCTCAGCAGATAGAGCCCTTCCAGTGTTAGTTGGTCAAGTTGCGTGTAACGATGAGAAAGGAAGAGCTGCCATCGACCGAGTCGTGCAGGTTAATGCTACCACTAGATTCAACACAGTTTGTCTTCGCCAACTGATTGAAAACCATGAGATAACCAGAAATCATACCGAAGCCTTGCAAAGGGAACTGGTGCGATCCGAACCGAAGTTAGAGAGCTTTAAGTACGCTAATCGACACTAGAAAGGCGTATGTTTTCAATAGAATGCGAGTTGGCTAAATCCAAGGCTGAAACTAGTAGGAAGCCGAACAACACTCCTTGCGAGTAGAGCATACTCTATTCACTCTTTTGGATATAGAATAAATCTACCTATATACACTAGTGATGTTTTCATGTTCATCATACAACCTCGAAATTTCATTTTTTGATAGCTCAATATGCTATCAAAGTTTTGCATTAAGTTGGTATATTGTAGACCTACAACAAGGTCAAATTTTCCGAACTCTATGTATCTAATATACCAATGAAATCGACAAACATCTTATTTCCTTTGGAAAATCACTATACAATTTCACATTATCACTTTACAAGTTATTCCTTGTGGTAGACATCTATATAAACTTCTTTCAGAATACATGTTCAATTAATGTAATTAGTTCAAAGACATCCAATTTATTATCACTATTGATGTCTTAGTACTTTTCCATCTTTTATATCTTGAAGCAAAAGATTCCTCCAAGAAAGTACCCAATGCATAGGAATGTCAATGCAACACCTCCACCACCTCCACAGTTTGACGCTGCTATGTTTCAGGAAGTAGTAACTGTAGCTGTGGCAGCCACCATGTCACAAATAAATACAACCGGTGCCAATGGATATGGGGGTGGTGCTCATCCCTCCAAGCATGGTGAAATTCAGGACTTCAGAAATGGAAAATGTAGAACCTTTAATGGAACTGGGGGAGTCATGGCTCTTACTCAATTAATAGAGAAAACTAAAGTAGTCTTTGAGATCTGCTCATGCCATGAAGGGAGCAAAGTGAAAGTTGTTGCCTGCACCTTTTCTGACCGAGCTCCCACATGGTGGAATGGTCATGTAAAGTTACTAACTCTCATAGTGGCTAACTCAATGATATGGGATAATCTAAAGGCAATGATGATGCAAGAGTATTACCCGAGGGGTGAAGTACAAAAGCTCGAACAAGAGCTTTGGGGCCTTACCATGACAGGTACAAACATATCAGCTTACACCAATAAGTTCAGTGATCTGACGATCCTATTTCATGGAATGGTTGCTCTGGAGAGCATGAAAATCAAAAGGTATATCTGGGGACTATCACCTCAGATCCAAGAGAGTGCGTTAGCTTCAAAACCTGTTACATTCGATAGCACCAAACAACTAGAACAGTCACTGGTAGATCATAGAGTGCGTAAAGGCTTCATGATTGCCATTCCAGAACAACCCAAAATAAACAACAACAACACACAAGAAAAAGTCCTGGAACAAAAGGAAGGGTCAACCTTCCTAAGAGTTTCAAAGAAATAGCATATAGTGGCCATTTATGCTGCTATTGCTCCTGTTAACTCTACCCCTAGAAAATCAGTATGCTAGAAAGTTACGAAAGTGCAAAAAATGTAATTTCCATCACACTGAAATTTTCGTGAGATTCATTGTAGGAACTACAACAAAAAAGGGCGCACCAACCAATTCTGTAGGTCACCAGCGCAACCAATCACTCATGTTCCTGGTGTTGGGTAAGTCGGGCATCTTATGAATGTAGTGAAACTTGACACTTTAAAAGGGACTATGAAAAGGTGAGGAATACTAGTGGTGTGGGAAGAATACTGGCTATTGGTGATGAGGAAGCCGTTGCGTACCCTACCATGATCATGGGTACGTTTCTTCTCAACAACTCATACGCATTCATTCTATTTCAAAACGGTGCTGAGAAAAGCTTTGTGAGCCATAAATGCGAACACCTACTTAAATAAAATACCCAACTTCTAAAAGATACATTTACTGTAGAAATGGGCAATGGAAAAACAGAGAGCACTAAAAATATATACATGCGATGTACCCGTACTCTAAATAACTTTTCTTCTCAATCGACCTGATGCAGGTATCGATAAAATGTTTCGACATCATTATTAGGATGGACTGGTGTAATACATGTTCCAGGTATTATTTGATTTTGTTAATTTATGGGTTTGCCCCAACATAAAGGTAATTATCTGCCCTTGTAGCCTCCCCTAGCACCCTACCTCCCTTCAGAAAGCAGTTTGCAGTTGTGAACACTCTTGATTGAGAGTAAAGAGAGTTTGTGTGTTATTTTGAGTGGTTTATGAAGGATTTTCAGAGCTTGACAAAGAAGGAGCAAGCAGTGAAGCGGTAGATCCTACATCTAAATTGTATTGGCCACCATCTTGAGGTATAAATTCATTACCTTTAGCTTTAGTTACTTAGATCCTTCTTCTTGGAAGTAGATGGCAATTTTTGGTGCAAAATGGATTCATACTCGATCTGGACTTTTGGTTCCAGATCTGGACCTCTTTAGGTCCCCAATGGCATAAAGTTGTTTCCTTTAGGCAGTTTAATCCCTTCTCATGTAGTAAGATCTTGTGTGAAGGATAGTTTTGGTGTTATGGCCATGTGAGGCCTTGCATGCACATAAAGTTTTCAACTTTATGTGACATCTACTCTAGGGAATGCTAGATCTGAAGTTTGGGATGCTAGATCCCATTTGAAAAGGCCGTGAACAAGAAGGACTAAAGGAACTCGTTGAGTTCTTTAATCAAATCTACGAGTAGGCCAAGGGGTTTTGATTGAATGGTTTTGCGATCAGGAGTTTTTGGTTGTGTGTTTACGACCGCAAACATTATGGAACTCGACGAGTCACTTAAGTTACTTGGCGAGTTGACGAGTCATGCAGAGAACTCAACAAATGGTTGGTTGTACTCAACGAGTTGAGGTCAACATGGATTGTTGACCTTGACAGTTGACCTTGACCTTGACCTTGTCTAGGGTTGACGCGGAGGGAATTTATGGGATGGTGTTAAATTAATCACTTTTTGATTATAGGCAGTCGATAAGAGGCAACGTGGGACATATCTGAATTTAGTTTACCTTTTCAGTATTTCAAAGGTGAGTCTTCTCACCATACCATTGGGTCTAAGGCACCAAGGCCGGCCCATTTTATGTTGTGTAATACCCTGGCTGAAATTACATTACGTGACATGTTAGTTGATATGAACTAGGAAGTATGTTAGTAGTATATATGGTATGTTTGTATGGAAGACCATGGGAGAGCCCATGACACCTGGATGTAAGAACATATGGAGAGCCCATGGCTTTCCGACCAAAGACCATGGGAGAGACCATGTCACTTAGGTGTAAAACCATGTGGGGAGCCCATGGAATCCGGGATTAAAATCCTAGGGGCGATCCCAAGGAAACCATGTCCATTGTTTGTATGGCTTATGTGATATGTATAGTTGTTTTAGCTAGTATGATATGTTGTATGTGGTTTGTGTGGGTATGCTCTGGGGAACTCACTAAGCTTTCAGCTTACCATTTGTTGATTTGTTTCAGGTACATCTGAGCCCAAGGGCAAGAGAAAAGCATGATGGCATGTCGTGCTCTCTCTCTCTCTCTCTCTCTCTTTCTTTCTTTCTCTTTCTCTCTCTCTCTCTCTCTCTCTCTCTCTCTCTCTCTCTCTTTTTCTCTTTTTCTCTCTCTGTCTCGTTGATATGTCATGCAACACTCTGATGTTTTTAAATAAAGTTTTAATGAGTGTGGATTTGAAAACAATTGGTTTGAGATTTTATGATTTGTGCAAATGTGTTTGATTAATTAAAAATGAAATATTTCTTTAAAATTTGGGTCATTACAATTTGGTATCAGAGCCTTGGTTTGAGGGATTCGGGCACACTCTCGAGTGTGCCAGGAGTCAAACTAAGGAAATGGTAAAAATTGTTTTCAAAAGTAACATTAAAAAATATTTTTTAAAAAGAGATGGAAAGATGAGAGTGCAACACGCGTGATCAGTCGAGCTAAGTAAGTAGTTCCCCAACATGTTAGCCATGTTATGCTGATATTTGAGTTTTGCTGATTGTATGGGACTTGCTATTTGTATGCTTTTAAAATTGTATATCGTTAGGAGTTTATAGCCTCATAATGATTGATTTGGCCTTATTTCATGTTCCTTGTTTGGTTGTGGTCCTAGGGTAGAATATTTTATTCGAAAGCCTATTTGATCCTTTTCTGTCTACAATTTGCATGCATAAAGGCGTATGATGGGTCTGGTTGATATGGATAGAGTAAATCTTAGGACAGCCATAGATTGATGCGTGCGGTAGTTGTGAATTATGGTTTAGTTTTGGGACAAATTGGGGTTATCAGGTAGAGCATTGGGAAAGGTACAGGTAGGTGTAGAAGGTAGTATTAGGCCCGTACTACTGGAAGCACATGACCTGTACCTTAACCGATGGTAGATCTGGCGACTTCAAGGAGGACCGATGTGGGGAAATCTCTTATATGGAAATCCTGATTGGTATAGTTTGTGATATTTCGGTTTAGCATGGTGGTGACACGATTTGGAGCATTGGGATCAGGATCGGGATCTAGGATCGTGACAGGATCAGGCGACACTACCGATGTGATTGATGAGAGGTTGCTTGAGCTTATCGCAACTGAGGTTACTAGGGGCATCCTTGACGCTACCCCAATCATTTTTGGGATGGTCAAGGAGGGTATGATGGAGATTATGGAAGAGAGACTCAGGACATTCAGTGCTAAGATCGTTGCGGGTCATGTTGGGGCCCGAACTCCCTGGTTCTGGGAGTTCATGGCATGCGGAACACCGGAGTTCCTTAGGGTCAAGGACCCCATCATTAACCGATGCTAGGTGGCGGATATTGAGAACACCCAATGCACGAGTTCTTGCCCGGATGTGGCCAAGGTAATTTTTGCTTCGTGTATGCTGAGAAACATAGCTCGATATTAGTGGGGAGAGGTTATCGGCCAGGTGGGAGCGACCAACGTGGCTGAGATGACGTGGGCTGATTTTTTTCGGTGATTCTATGAGGAGTTTGCACCACCTATTGAGGTGCAACAACTTGTGAGGGAGTTTCATGACCTTCAGCAGACCACTGAGACTCTGGCAGAGATCACCACCAAGTTTCGGGAACGAGCTTTGTTGATCCCACAGTACGCTACAAATAAATATTTGAGGATGACGAGATATCATTCCATGTTAACAAATGATATCCAGGAGTTTATGAGCTTTACAAGGTGCAAAACGCTGAATGAGATTGTGGAGAAGGCCCGAGAACGGGAGATGGAGCTAGATTTCCGCACCAAGCGGAAACCGGAGCAGGCACAAGTAGCGGTGGGTCAGGCTAAGAAGCCTAAGACCTCCAAGACCTCCAGCAGGGGCCAGCAGGGTCGAGGCCAGTGTGCCAAGTGCAGTAAAGCACACATCGGGGCTTGTCGGGGGCAGGCTCGGGATGCTACGCTTGCGTCCATTCAGGTCGCCTGATCAGCGATTGCCCCAAGAAGGGCTTGATTTGCTTCCACTACAACCAGACATGCCACAAGTAGGCAATTGTCTGAGGTTGCATGGAGGGGGAGGATCAGTGGCGGCTCCTATGCCTGCCACTTTTAGTATTACCCATGGCCGCCATGTCAAGACAGATGTTTCGGCGGTGAAGAGACGCACATTTCAGTTGACCACCGAGGAGGATCGGGTAGCACTAGACTTTGTGGCAGCTACGTATCTATTACTCCCTACTCCTTATGATTGTATAACTCATGTATATACTATTCTTGTATAGGGGCCTTTTTAGTTAATGGTATGTCGGCTCATGTTTTGTTTTGTATCTCTTGCGCTAAGCAAGAAGTTCCGGGCAGCGCCTGGAACTCTGGATTCCCCACTCGGGGTAGAAATTGCAGACGACCGTACCGTTAGTGCTGCAAGGGTGTATCGGACTACATCCTGAACGTGCTTGGTGAGGGTTTTCGGGTCGATCTAGTCCCGATATCGTTGTGAGGGCTGAAAGTGATTGTCGAGATAGATTTGCTAGGGGCCAATGGATCCATGATCGATTGTGAGCATCATTTGGTGAAGGTTCAAACCCTAAGTGGGGGAAAATTGGTTATTGATTGTGAGAAGGCCTTGTAGGGACCGTCACTCTATTCGGGTGCAAGGGCTATGAGGTTTTTACAGTAGGGTTGCAAGGGGGTTTCTGGCTTATATCTCAAACACAAGGGTAGAGACCATAACGGATGTGGACTATGTGCTGGTGGTACAGGATTTTCGGTATGTCTTCCCTGAAGAATTACCAGGAGTGCTCCGGAGAAAGAGGTGGAGTTCCTTATCAATTTAGTGCCTGGTGCTGCTGCGATAGCAAAGGCGTCATACTAGTTGGCACCACCAGAAATGCAGGAGTTATCTACGCAGCTTTAGGAGCTGCTAGACAAAGGGTTCGTGCATCCGAGAAGTTCCCTATGGGGTGCATCGATCCTTTTCGTGAAGAAGAAGTATGGATCCCATAGGATGTGCATCGATAATAGGGAGCTGAACAAAATAACACTGAAGAACCATTATCCGTTGCCGATGATTGATGATTTGCTTCATCGGCTGCAGGGTGCGTCTTAGTTTTCCAAGATTGATCTTTGGTCAGGGTATCATCAGATGAAGATTCTGCACGAGGATATACCAAAGACGGCTTTTAGGACTTAGTGTGGGCACTATGAGTTTGTGGTGATGTCGTTCGGGCTCACCAATGCCCTAACATCAATCATGGACCTCATGAACATAGTGTGTAGACCGACGATGGATCGGTCGGTGATTATTTTTATTGATGATATTTTTGTCTATTCTAAGACCATGGACCAGTATGAACAGCATTTGAGGGAGGTACTAGAGACGTTGAGGTCAGAGAAACTTTATGCAAAGTTCTCGAAATGTAATTTCTGGTTGCGGGAAGTATAATTTTTAGGGCATGTCATCAATAATGAGGGTATTTCGGTTGATCCAGCAAAGGTTGAGGTTGTGATGATGTGGGAAGTACCGAAGAACACATAAGAGATTTGTAGCTTCTTGGGTTTAGCGGGATATTACCAGAGATTTATTCAAGATTTTTCCAAGATTGTTGTGCCATTGACCCGCTTGACCAAGAAGAATGTGACCTTTCGGTGGGGTACGGATCAACAGATGGCTTTTGAGACCCTGAGATGGAAGTTATGTGAAGCTCCAATTCTAGTACTACCTGAGGGGTTGGATGATCTAGTAGTGTACTGCAACGCATCGATTTTAGGATTGGGTGCAATACTGATGAAGAGGGGGCACGTAATAGCTTACGCCTGAAGGCAGTTGATGCCTCATGATGCGAATTACCCCACTCATGACCTGGAATTGGGGGCAGTGGTTTTTGCCCTCAAGATTTGGAGGCACTACTTGTATGGGGTGCGGTTCACCATCTATACTGATCACAAAAGTTTGAAGTACTTGATGGATCAGCAGAACCCGAACATGCGGTAGAGGAGGTGGTTGGATGTGCTGAAGGATTAAGATTGTGAGATCCTTTACCACCCAAGGAAGGCCAACATGGTGGCAGAACCTGAACATGCGGCAATATAGTTTTTATTGTGTCAAAAATACTCCTGTAGAATTTAAATTTGTAAATTTGATTCTAGTGTTACTTTGGTAACTTTTTGACTTGTTGCTCACTATGACTATTCCCCGACATACGTTGGTCATATCTCGGATAAATATAGTTGATCAGACTATATTCATCCTAGATCTGGTTACATATTCTGAGGCTTAGTTATAGTGTCCAACTTGTCTTAATACTTTAGTAGAGTTCTAACTATGACATTAAACTATTGCATGCATGTGTTTGTACATTTATGAAACTAACATTTTAATTTAATGAAGTATGGTTGGTGTTAAAACATTTTGTCAAAGAGTTTTACTCCTTTTGCGTTTATAGTTTGTATATCTTATGTGGTTCGATATACTTAGTTCACTATAAACAATGCTTTGATAGCAATCTGTCATATACCCTAACCAGAACGGTGGAATCGTTCGAGGGCGGATGACTTCATGTAGTATCATAACAGTTGAGTAAATAGTAAAGAAAGCAAACACAACCATCATAAATATAATTTAAAAAGTTACATTGTTGATTGTATTACATGTTTCAAAAGAAATTACATTATGATGATATAATAAGTTTGAAATTGATGCCTTAGCGTCCCTTCCCCAAAATTTGTTGTTTACCTATAAAAATGAATCCTTGAGAAATACAAGTAGTTGTGAAAAAGTGTCAACAACTAAGTTGGTGAGTTCATAAGCGTTTTTGTATAAGAATTGTATGCCTTTTTGTATAAAGTAACTGAGTTTGTATCTAGAAAATCCAATATTTTCCATAAATAAATAGTATTTTTAAGAGTTCCCAAAAAGCAAACTGCATAAGTATTTTCCATACCTAAAATAGTGTAAGTAGATTTATATATGTATATATAATCACTAAGGCATTTTTTAACCTTGTAAGTCAAATGTTTTAATATTTCATGTGAGTTTTATAACCGTACTATTGACCCAGACTACCTGTCACAACGTTCTTCAGGCGTTTGAATGATATGACGTTTGTCACCCCAAACCTGCCGATCCAACTATAGCTAACAGTTTAGGTGCGGGATTGTCAATCCCGTATAGATCTATACACAAGTATCACGCTCTCCCTATAGGAGATTATGGTTTATAACACAGGACTTGAAATGTGTACTTGAAAGTACGTGAAGTTAATTGTCTCACAAAAGTTTGTATCGAATAGATTTACGTACGAAAAGTTCATTTTTCTTGTAAATGTAAGTATTTCCTGTCCATAGTGTTTATAGAGTTTAAAATATCATGAGTATCTCGTAAACTATACCTATTATAGTTTTTCAAAAGTGTGTTTCATTTGAATGATAAAGCTTAGTGTATTACCAACTTTGCATGTAAAGTATAACGTTTGTAATAACTTTATTTTACTTATTTAACATTTATACACAAAATGTAGATAAAGCATTAGAAACTGTATGTAATGATTTGCATTTTAACATAAGTTTTTCTTGCGTTTCACTTGTATTTTCCTCCCCCTAAAATATAGTAAAAACGTGAAAATATAATGGTATGAACTCACATGGTAAGTGTGACGATTTGAAGAAAACAAGATTTTTCTTGGGCAACACTTGGACCGGAAAGTGGAAAATTTCTTAGGAGTTTGGGACATTCAGACATTTTTCGTAGCTTGAATAGGTAATCGGGGCGTCGGGATAGTTTTCGCAGGCTTGAGAGTGAGAAAATATGGGAGAAATGTTGTTAATTAGCAAAAGAATTCGGAAGCCTCGCACCATTTATATAGGGGCGGAACTGGCCCTCGTACGATCGGCGTACGTCATGCATGACACCATCTTTGGACTCTAGACTTTCGATGGGACAAACTAGAGGGTAGCGGGGGACGTGGTCGATCAAAGGCCCTACATTGAGTACATTGGGCGTACTCTCGTACTCCGGTCGTACTTCCCCTCGGTTTGTGTGTCTCAAACATCTAAAATCCGTAACTCTCGCATACTAGCTGTGTTTTTGACGTTCTTTATATCCCTTAGTAGGTGAGATTATACTCTACAACTTTCGTTTAGACTCCGTCGGCTAGTTTCAAATTTATTTTTATTATTATATTATTAGTAGGCCTGGACAAGAAAATTATGTTTAAAAATCCACAACTTCTTTATGTGACGTCCGTTTTCGTCTGTCTTTTTATCGTTGTAATACTATTGTTGAGGTCTTCGTTTCTCGTTTAGATTGCGTCGGCTAAAAATCACTCGATCACTGTTTCGAGTTTTTAGGTGTCTACTACTATTCCGAAACTTAGAAAAATCATAAGACCTTATACGAAGTCAGATTTTGACGTTCTTTTTATGCACGTTCATGGTTTAACATAATATACGAATTTTGTTTAGATACCTAAGGCTAAAATATATTTGATTAAAACTTCGCATTTTACACTTAACAGTGTCTTACTGGTTTTTTTTTTTTTTTTTTTTTTTTGAGTCTTAGATTGGTCATAACTTCTTCGTTATAACTCGAATTTTTATATTTCTGAAAACCTTGTTATGATATCTATTACTTTATGCAACCCAATTGATACCTTTGAACATTTCATTTTTGACGCTATTTTCATTATATCAAAAGTAGATTACAAATCCTTGACTTTTAGGTCATTACATTGATTTGAAATATCGGTTTGTCACTACATATATATATATATATATATATATATATATATATATATATATATATATATATATATATATATCCCAAAAATACAGGCCAAATATTTCATTTTTAAATACGTCGCTATAAAACTAACAGTGTAATAAAACATTTGTAATATCATGTCATGTCAAAACCAAAGTGGAAATGATCAAACATGTTATCGTGAAACAATATCAGAGTGTAATCCCAAAGATCTCATGTGCGGAAACCATAGTGTCATGCGAGGCGATCAAGCCGGCTCCTTTCCTTTAAACACGAAGTACCTAAAACCAAAACTGAAAACCGTAAGCACGATGCTTAGTGAGTTCCCCCACTGTACCACATACCATAAAATCACATAACATACATATACTTCCGGGCATATTTGGGTGCCCGACCTACCCCTTCGGTCCTTGCGACCGGATACTGTCGGGTATATCTGGGTGCCCGACCTACCCCTTCGGTCCTTGCGACCGGATACTACCAGGCATATCTAGGTGCCGGACCTACCGTTTCGGTCCTTATGACCGAATATTGGGGACTATTTCACCCTTACTACTACCACATAACACATATCACATTGCATCATATCATACTAGCACATAAAGATAACACATGGAGTAGCAACCCTAGATGAATATCACGGAGACCATCATCTATCATACAACTCCTACTGGTGGGACGGCATTGGGGCCGTAGACCCACTGCTACTGGAAGGTAAGTCACCTCACATTGCTGAAGCCCCGAAGACACAATCCCACACTTGCTGAAGTCCCGCAGACTCGACCCCAGCTGCTGGCTGATAGATTCCCGAACTGTCAACACCAAAATAAGACCCAATTAATAATTGAGTCCCAATACATAACCATAAGTATATTCTTTGGGTAATTACTACATTACCCCTAACTTGGCTTATTCAATCCCAAGGCCCAATCCATAGGCCCAAATTTAATTAGAAATCAAAGCCCAACACATGGCCCAATTTTCCAAATAGGGCGTAGGCCTAAACATGGTCTCATTCTAAGGCCCAACACCATATAATCCTTAAGGCCCAAACTATGGCCCATCTATGGCCCAATTTTCCAAATTGGGCCCAAGCCCCTTACATGGGCCTTACCCCAGGACCATTAAATTATTCTAATTCATTGGCTTGACTTTGGATGGCCCATTAATTACCCAACCCTCAAGGCCCAAAAGAAACGCCCAAAAATAAACCCAAGTGAAATTAGGGTTTCACATAAAATGATGATTAGGGTTAAGTTTCCTACTTAACCCATTAAGGACTTAATCCATTAAGGATTTAATCCATTAAATCCAATATTGCTTAGATTAATTTCCACCAATGATTATTATTTAATATTCCAAGTTATTACTAATTTCTCGTGTGTGTCCCGATTAATTCTTAAAGTTAGGGTTTCATTGGCATTAGGGCTTTCCAATCTAAATATTAGCCCATTTGTCAATTTGTTGGTCTTTTATGTCAATTAGGGCTTTATTGGGCCTATTAAGCCCACTAAAATCTTAATAGGCTCATTAGGGTTTTTATTGGGTCCATTAGATTCCATTAAGCTTCATTGAGCCCATTTGAGCTTCTTTGGGGCCATTAGGGTTTCAAGCACCCCAAACGAATCAACACCGCGAGGCAAAGCACACGGCCACCCGACATGACAGCCGGTGGTGGCAGGAGGCGGCAGCCACCACCCTAAGGTGGTGGTTTTCAATTTCTTTCATTATACTTTAGCTAATTACAGTTTACAATGCCTTAACCAAGAATAAACACACACACACTAACTACATCAACACACACCCGTGGCGGCTTATGGTGGCAGCCACCACCTCACAGCAGTGGCAGCGACTTTTCCGGCCAACAAGCTACACACAACACATGATATAGAAAGAACAAACATCGACACTCTTCTCTTGCTTGTAAAAAGTACCAGCCACCCTCCTGGTGGCGGTTGGCGACAGCGGAAGTACAAAACCACGATAGTGGCGGAGGTGATAGCAACATCTTGAAATAACAGCCACCACCTCATGGTGGTGGCAGCGGTTCTTTTGATTTACAGCCGAGAAACACACACATACATAGCTACGTAATGGCAGCCGACGGTAGCGTATGGTGGTAGTAGCGACGACACCGACATCCCTTACTCGGAAACGAACCCAACACCCATCGGTGGTTGGCGGTTATGGCAACAACAACTCATGAAGGCGACACAGTGGTTTGGGATGCAACAGGAGAATGGCATGAAAAATGGCCACCAGAGCGTAGGAAACAATTGCTCTGAACGACAACAACGATGCGACGTCAGAAGGAGATTGGCAGTGCGAAACCCACCAAGCGAAGAAGCAGTAGCAACGGTGGAGAGACTTCGCAATCCTTTCCGGTGATTGGAGTGACGCCAATGCTAGAGGGTGGACAGATCTCATCGATGGCAACGTCTTCAGCTAGGGGCGATGACCATTTTGGCAACCATGGCTAACTGGAAGAAGAACATGGTGGCGGCCGGTGGGAAAGGGGATGACGGCTGCACTTCTTAGGGTTTGGGTTAGACGGGGGTAGTGATGGCTATATACTCCCATTATATTCCAACTTCTGCCATAATGACACTTATGGCCCCTCCTTTGAGCAATACTTAAAAAGCTAACCCCTAATTTTACCCTTTCATATCCCAGCATCAAAACCCATAACAATTTAGGTCTATCATTACCGAACAACCCCCAATATCATAATTATGACATAATCAACCCTTCCACCTCGTTTCCTTTTAAATTAAATCCAAATACTTACCACGGAACCCTTGTCTTCATAATATTTACAACTGAGGCCGGAAGTCACACTTTTAACCCCTGACTTCTAAAATTGTGCCAATTAACTCCTCGAAACCAACACCCAGCATACATAATTATTTGTTTTAGCGATACTAGCCATTTATTTATTTATTTATTTAATAAATAAACGGGGTTTTACAACTCTCCCCCACTTAAATTAGATTTCGTCGTCGAAATCATTCATTACCAATCCTTACATACCAAGCCACTCTAGTAACATTGTCATCATCCTGGGCACGCCCTAGCCTTCCCAGGGTAGCCATGACCAATCCACGTAAAGCTCTAAATTTGCAGGTGTTGAATTCCTTGCAACAAGACCACATGTACTCTGTCCGAAATCTGTTGTCTCTAGATGGTTTGAATCCATGAAAGACCACTCCTACTAAATCATTATCGTTGAATCTAGCATGTTTATCCCTCAACTGACTACTCGACTTCTGATAGCTTAAGGTCCTCGCTATAAAACAGGTGCACAAACCCATTTATCCCGGCAAATCACTTACACTTTGCCAAGGCTCAGCTAATCTCGCTGTGAGTGACTTGTCACTCCCCAAATTCTCTAGCTATTCCGTCGAAACATGCAACCCTAAACACAAATTCTAATATTGCCAATCCTTGAAGTAGTCAAAACACTGAACTGCCTGAAGCGGTATGTTGCCACATGGCTGCTTTCCAGAGTCTAACGAGGCCTGCCTGGTCTCAATTCGTTCACCAACCATCTGAAATACCGGGTTCCGGCCCAGCTGCAGAGCCAAAGGACTCCCACTTAGTCGCCTCACACGACTTCTGAATGAAATCTTTCTCTAGGACTAGTCGCCACTAGTTATCATGTCAATGTGGCTCAAACATCCTTCTGATATAACCGATCGCATCCGTGCATCGAATCCTATCACCATCAAATCCAAGGCTGGAAGTGATTGCTACCTGACCAATGGTAGCCTTATCTCACATGCAATCTTGTACAGTCCATTGCTTCCCCGATCCCGTAACTGTAGTGACGCTCCTACGGTCCTATCACTGGCTCAACCAGATCTAATCCATCTGGGTAATTCCGAAATCCAATACATGGATTTCCTTATGCTCACTGTTGCACCCGAACTGGTGGGTACTATTGTTCCTTCCGCATTCTAACAACATTCTTATGCCATCTATCAACCTAGTGAATGCTACGGCTACACTCGTAGACTTACAACACTCTATCACTATCTAGCTGCTAGTGAATGCCACGGCTACACCCACAGACTTACAAAACTCTAATACTATCTGGCTGCTAGTGAATGCTACAACTACACCCGTAGACTTACAACAATCTAACATTATCTGACTGCCTGGTGAATGCTACAGCTACACCCGCAGACTTAAAACACCCCTCACACTATCTGCTGCTAGTGAATGCTACAGCTACACCCGCAGACTTACAACACTTTCCGTGCTAACTGACCACTAGTGAATGCTACAGCTACCCCCGTAGTCTTACAACACTTTCCATACTATCTAACTACTAGTGAATGCTACGGCTACCCCCTTACTCTTACAACACTTTCCCAACCGGGTCGAACACGCACTCGACCTAACGCTCAACTAAACTCGATTCCTAACCGGTACTCTGACCTGGTTCCCGAAACCTGCTATCACGTGACCCCACTGTATTAGTACCGCACCCATGCCCATGATCAAAGCATCACAGTAAACCACAAAATCATCTACACTCACTGGCAGGGTGAGAATCGGTGCCTCGCACAACCGCTGTCTGAGAGTCTCGAATGCTGCCTACTGCTCAGGCCCCCAATGAAAGGCCACCGACTTCTTGGTCAGTCATGTCAAATGAACCACAATCTCGGAGAAGTCTCGTATAAATCTCCGGTAATAACCCGCTTACCCAGGGAATTCTGAATCTTAGATGGAGACCTCGAAATCTCCCACTACATCACAGTCTCTATCTTGGCCGAATCAAATAGAATACCCTTCTAGTTGACAAGGTGGCCAAGAGATTGCACCTTGCGCAACCAAAAGTAACAGTTGGAGAACTTTATAAAAAGTCTCTCCCCCACTTAGGTTCGACTAAGTTTTCACATTACTTGAGAATTGAAGGATTCCCAATGCTTCTCGCTTTCTAACATCCCACTGATGACAACTTGTGCCTGCCAATGCTAGCGTTTAATCGCCAATTGAACCTTGAGATCTCCCATCCTCGGAAATCTCGATGAGTACTCTTGAAATCTGATCCAGTCTGACACCTCCATCCATCTAACATGATGTCGATTGAAGGCCTTAATCTTCACTCTAGCTGACGAATCCTCGTTCTCATTTCCAATCTTCCAGTACCACTGAACTATGACTGAACACAACACATGCGAAAATACAATTCTCTTGAAAATGCTATGACCAACCACTTTTGCATCTAACACCCATGACTAACATTATCCTTTTCATGTCACTAGCTCTGTCCTAGCAACGGTAGTGTCTTGAACTCCAAAGTTCATCCATAGACAATTACCTGTTGGGTTTTGAGCATTCTAACACTCCTAAGTGTACATGCAACCCTAAGTACCTTGGATCTATGTTTTCTCTATTATACATGCAAATATGAACATCCAAGGTATTATCCTAATCTAGCATACAAAACTATCAATATAACAAGATAGAATACATACCTCTTTGATGTAGAATGTCTTCATGAAGCTTGAGTGCCTAGTGCCCCAAGTGTGACACCTCAAATGGTTCACACAACACCAAATACACTTGGAATAACTTGAGAGAATTCTACACTTCATAAAATCGGCTAGCCCTCTCTAGAATAATACTAGTGGCCGATTTTCCTCAAGAATAAGATGCTTATATAGTTATACAATTAGGGTAAACCCTAATTGTCATGACTTTCCATTTCCTTGGATCCATGGGTTCAAATACACCATGGAGCATCATATGGGTTTTGGCCCAACTAGATAATCCATGGAGTATTAGCCCACTATACAAGTATGGATGATTTACACAATCAACCCACATATTTAATTAGTCTTCTTTTGATCACTCAATTAATGCTAGATTAATTCTTGATCAATACTAATTAAATAATCTCATTATTCTTATTATTAATATACTAGAACTTATAATATATTAATAACCATAAGTGTCTTATTTCTCTCATTTAGTCTATCCAAGTGCATGATGCCATGCAACCCAAATGGACCATGCCGGGTCGGGTCAAGTCTTACCAATTATAGTTATAGACTTAGACATTAATCCAACAGTCTCCCACTTGGATAAGTCTAAAACTATTATTGCATATTACTTCAGGAACCAACTGGCAATTGTAGCTCTCAAAAGCTTCTGTCCAACTCTGATCTTGTAGATGAACTCTGACCTTTGTCAATGACTTGTCCATTAGATAAGGGATCATATATTCCTCCATTCTAGATATCATATGGACTGAGACATGGATTATAATCATTCTCTCTGTCCATTAGTTGTTTCCCGATTTCCGATTTATGACGACTGACTAATTGAACAAATCAAATCAGTCCTGGCCCGGCCGAGCACTTCCATTTGTCATCATCAAATCATCGAGGGGCCCACAGATATCGCTTTTATCCCGAAGGTAAAAGGAATGGATAAACTTCGACTCATATGGCTTGTTCTACTACTTGTTGAATCATACACAAAGACACGTTTTATAACATCGAGTTACCAATGCGTTTCGTGTAATCAATGTACTATCAACTCATAGTAACAACTCATATCTCTAGGTTTGAAGAATATAAGATATTATCGTCTCATGATCACTCGTGATAAAATCCATGAAGTGATTCCAATGAGCGCGGGTTGAATCCAATACTCAGAACTTATGAGCACTCATGAGTGTTGTAGCCCTTTGTCCAACATCTTAGACCTCTACAAGCCAACCCATGACAGTCTTAATTCATATCTACTTCCAACATATGACCGACTGTGGATGGTTTGAATAACTTAGTCATTCCGGAAGAATAACCTAGTTTATTCGGGAAGTCAAAACATGCAAAGTGAAACACAATAATAATTGAATCCAATATGGTATCAAAACCTATGAACATAAATAAAACACCTTTTATTTATCACCATATGATTACAAAATATTTATTGTATACTATTTCAGCTATCAACTTTATTCTTGAATTTAAAGCAATAGTTGTCCCATGCTCCAAGCATGTACACTATGTTTTCTAAACACTAGTCATGCCATACACCAAGTATGCATACTATGTTTGTCTATGATCTTTACTTTGTGAACTAGATAAATTGAACATAACTTCAATGATTCTCTTTTCACACTCCCAAATCCTTACTGCAAATGCAAGAATTCCAAATTCATGTCATTTACTGAAATCTGTTAGATTCTAAACTTATATGCATTGATCCTCTTGTAATGATTATGCACAAAGTCAGAAAGACTTGGCAAAAATCATTACAGAGTATTCCAAAGGAGATCAACTCCTTGGAAACATCCTTCTTGCATTAAGTTTCCTTAATCTTACACAGATTGAAATCTCTGACTTTGAAACATTTCCGGATTCATTTTAACTATCACTTCTGAACAAGAGTTGCCTCCTTACAGATTATGTCAATATGGTCCTTCCAGAATTATCACTATACTTCCAATTGTCCTTGAGCAACCAATCTTTGGTAAACCTTAGATTGTC
The DNA here is from genome assembly GCF_052625555.1 of Lactuca saligna. NCBI lineage: Eukaryota > Viridiplantae > Streptophyta > Magnoliopsida > Asterales > Asteraceae > Lactuca > Lactuca saligna. The sequence continues at coordinate 108,144,370 of NC_136425.1, forward strand.
CTCGACAATTGTTTAATCCTTTTAGTCATATCCAGTTCTAAACCTTTTCCCTCCTTAATGCCCCAGGCATTTGGAAAATTTTAGAAAGGATGAATATAGCACATGTAATCGATCCTATATCCGAAGGATATGGGACACGATTCATGATGTCTCACATAAAGACTAAACCAGTCTTTTGCTATAACATTTCCATTTCTATTTGCCAAGTTCTCATAATTCATATTATGGAAAGGGATGCCGTAATCATAATCGAATTTTAGAACGCAAATAATGGAACCATATACTGAATTTCCTTATGTTGAGCCATTCCAACATGAAATTCATATATATCCTTGACTAAATGATTAAAACCTCACGATCTAAGCTTATAGATTTGAGATGAACTATAATTTCCTCTCCCTTAATTATAGCAAAACAACTCTTTCCCAGTTGAAACTTTTGTTTCCTATAATTAACATTTCTAGCTTGCAATACTTATCGTAATTATCATGCTCCCACTAACATGATGATTATTAGCATCACACTTATGCTCCCACTAGCTTTGACATGTACTCAGAAATCAGCTGGACTTCTAGAAATCAATACTTTATTGACTTTCTTACCAAAGTTCAGATTTCTGATACTGGATTGTTTTGATAGAACTTTATCAAAATCATACACCTTCCCTTAGATAGCACACTTGTGTGTCTAAAAAATTATGAAGAGGGATGCCGTAATCATAATGGTTAGACCTTTTTGCCACTTCACACATGTCCAGGTTAGTGTGCCGGTAAACCACACACGCTCCACTAACGACTTTGAGAATGCAAATATCACAATTGCTATCTAACTAAAAACTACTTAGTGGAAGTGTTTCCTCACCATCATTTTCATGAATCGGAGATAAACCTTATGACACTTAGATTTAATGGTGTATGAGTTCTTATCCATGTGAATTGTCAAAACCATAGTCACAAGACAAGGATAATGACAAATCCAAACTCATATGGACTGAACTTAATCTTAATTTCTTGCCACCTGGCAGCTCAAGGGCCTGCCATTGCTTCCAAGTTGTTGTGCAACACATTGAGAACTCTAAGAACTCATATGCAAAGCCAACTTTGATTGGAATGGGCACAGAATATGTCAACACGATAGGCTATAAACCTTAAGTCGTGTGCTAGTGAAGAACTTCAGCTTTTATTCTTGATTAGTTCTTGAGAATTTCAAGCCCTTTAAGACTCCCACTGTCCTTTTGACCTATAAGACTCCCTTGTCAAACATCCAAGAGATAGTGGGGATTCTAATCAAGACAAACACTTCACACAATTGGCCGAAGTTGGTCTTTGTTTTATCCAAAACATCACAACTTACCAATTTCAAATGTACAAGAGTAGAAAACTTTTACTCTTACATTTGTCAAGTGTTTTAAACCTTCTTTAGGACATGTCACTCAAATTACAATCTTGGAGTATGACTCTAAGACTTGTATTGGAACGAAGTATGACTCATCTTCTTGATTTAACCATTTCAACAATTCAAGATCCCTTCTTCTTAGTCATAAGAATGCACTAAGACTTCCTTAGAGAACTAATTTTGATATGGTTTCTTAATCATTAAGCTGATCACAAAACTGATACTAAAGTACTCTCCCATCTTTTCAGATTTGAGAAACTTTTATCCTTCTGCCTAATTTGATTCTTCTTATTCACTCTGCCATACGTTGGAACCTTTTCCAATGTCTTAGAGTTACACTTACGCTTGTAAGTATAATCATATTTACTAAGCTTTAGTAAACTATGACGAATAGCCTTATATCTTTTGTGGTGGACTTAATCAGTGCACATGCCTATGTACTTGATCCCTTAGTCCATTACTTTACTCACACATCCATGTGAATAAGTAATTAGTCTTAATTTTTCCAATACTTGAAAGTTCTCATTCATCATGCTATACACCTTGCATGATTCCAAGTTCCTGTCCAATTGAGACTTGGGTGATGAGAATCTTTCCTTTATTTGATAAATTTAGACATTACCACAAATGACAGAATCAATTTCATATTTCCACTCTTGCTATTAATGGAATCATATAAGCAACAATTTTTCCTCAAACGCCATTGTAAGGATATTTAAAATAAATAAAATCAAAAAATTTCTTTTATTTTAAAACTATGTGGAAAAACTTATCCTTACAACCCATATGAAAACTTGTTGTTATCTATTCCTAAGCAATATCTCATAACTCCTAAAAAGTAGCTTAAGAATCCGATCTTCAAACTACGCGATAGAAATCCATCTACGCGATCAGATTCAGCATATTCTTTCTTTAAGTTCCTTTACTTTTCTTTGATTCTTAAAACATTACCATGTGACCCAGTCACATCATGTATCAGGAATCTAAGAATAGAAACTTAACAGAGTTAGATAGTGGACTTTACCTGAAGTAGAGTCAAACTTATTGACTTTAACATCCTTAGGTAAATTTGGCAGCTTCGCAACTAATGACCCTTTCTTTGGCAAATTAAACATATGGACCCTTTGATAATGGTACACGAGACTATCACAGACTTAGCTTTTCTCTTTACCATTTGTTCAACTGAGTTGACTATGGCCGATCCCTTTCCATTGGGAAGAGAATGCTTTTTCTGTATTTCTAGTGTCACCATTGTCAATGTCCATAAAGTTTCAGGAAGTTGATCTTAACAATAGATAAGATCATTAAGGGTCTTGTCATAGTCTATTTCATAGGTGTCCCAAAATAACTCACTATGTGACTTAGAAAGTGATTGAACCACCAACTTTCTCAAGACTTTGACACCCTTCTCTCCCAGCTTGTCAATACGTGACTACATCTCCAATATGTGACCACACCAAGACCTTTACTTGCCAATAGGGCTCGAGTGACTTTAAACTTTTAAAGAACTTGTGGGGTAGGGAGAATAATTTGGAGGAGGTGACAGAAGTATGATTTCCATGGGACATCATCTTCATTTAGGAAAGCTTGTTTCAAGAGATTTGGGAAGATCATAAATGTCTAAACCAGACATCTTTTTGGGAGATATTCAAGATAGTTGATTTTAAAGTCCTTAATATGACACCCAATATGAAATATTAAGGCTAGGACCCAACAGACTATTTTATAACTTAGAAGAGGTATGCCGTAATCCAAGCTATAAAACAATTTGAAGGTAGGTGAATGACGATTCACCAATTTCCACCAAGATAAACGAAATGTATTATTAGGTTTTAATTGGTTTTTGAAACTCCTAGATCTTTTGAGATTCATTGAACTGTTCAATGGCATGTTTCAATCTCGAGTGTGCCCTTCAGGTTTTGTGACTGGGATGCCGAGGATCACAAAACAAGGTGTGAAGTAACCATGCAAATTACTTGGTACCCTTAAGTGTTTACCCCTCAATCGATGTGCCGGTTAACCACACACGCTCCATCGATACTATGATAAACATTAAGTTACCCTTTGCCTACCTTGTTAAATACGAATTAGTGTGCCGGTTAACCACACACGCTCCACTAACCGACTTAAACAAAGTGCAAAGTGTAATTTCATGGATTAGCACCTTCTTCACATTTTCCTAAGTAACTAAGATTGGGTATTTTTGTGACAATCGTCAATCTTGAGTCAAGTCAAGTCATCAAGTCAAGCCGGTCAACTCTATTAAACCTTGTGTATTAGGGTTGGTGTTATGTTCGTATTGTATAACTTGCTATATTAATGGGAAAACATCACTAGAGAAAAGTTTTGTGTTAAAAATTTCCTAAGCCTTAGTACTAATCAGTGAATTAAACTGATGAAAACCATGTCGCATACTCATCGGGAATGTGTAAGATCCTTAAACAAGGCTTAACAGGGTTTACGAACCATGCATCGCGGTGCCGGACACTCACAACTGTCCCACATGGATCCTCTCTCAATCGTTTTCACTCTATCTCTGTCTATGTCAAATCTCTCCTAAATCTCTCCAAGTATGTGAAATCTCTCTCAAATATCTCTCTGTATGAGAAATCTCTCCAAGAATGTCAAATCTCTCCCAAATCTCTCTAAGTAGGTGAAATCTCTCTCAAATATCTCTCTATATGAGAAATCTCTCCAAGAATGTTAAATCTCTCCCAAATCCCTCCAAGTATGTGAAAACTCTCTCGAATATCTCTCTATATGAGAAATCTCTCCAAGAATGTTAAATCTCTCCCAAATCTCTCCACGTATGTGAAATCTCTCTCAAATATCTCTCTGTATGAGAAATCTCTCCAAGAATGTCAAATCTCTCCCAAATCCCTCCAAGTATGTGAAAACTCTCGCAAATATCTCTTTGTATGAGAAATCTCTCCAAGAATGTCAAATCTCTCCCAAATCTCTCCAAGTGTGAGAAATCTCTCCCAAATCTCTCTCTCAAAAGTTTCCCGTAACTTTTTGGAATCATTCGGGTCATTCCGGCCCTTAACCGGGTCAAAAACGGCTTAAAACGGGGCGAAAACGAGAAAAATAGGCTTTAGGAACCGAAACCGGAATGAGAGGCTTCTTAGGATCAGAGGCCGAGCCTCTGGCGGCTATGAGAACCGAGACCGAACTCGCCCTGGAGGAACCGAAACCGAGAGCAAGAAGCAGGAACCGAGAGTACTGTTCACAACCGAGCGGTCGGTCCCTCTCGGTCCGCCTCCGCCTCTCTGTTCGCTCCCTGTTCGCTTCTCACTCTCTGTCCGCTATCCTCCCTCTCGGTCCGACTCCGCCTCTCTGCTCCGCTTCTCACTCTCTGCTCTCTTCTCAATCTCTGCTCTCTTCTCACTCTCTGCCTCGCGCGCTCCTCTGTCCCCTCCCACCTCTCGGTTCTTCCCTCCTTCTCCTCTCCTCTCGGCTCCTTCCCTTCTCTCTTCTTCTTCTCTCGGTTCCGCCTCCCTCTCTCTCTCGGTTCAGCATAAGAGGGCCGAACCTCGGCCATGTCTCGCATTTTTGTCATTTTCAACCCATTTTTGATATTTTTGACATTTTAAGCCCGTTTTTCATGATTTTAAAGCGGGATTTTCTCCAGAAATTATATTTTAACATAATAAACTCTAAATATTCATAATTTAAACATATTTTGATGAAAATCAAATGGATGAATTATTAAAGGTGGAGTGTTGACTTTGCCTTATCCAAAGCCACAAGCAACCACCCCACACCCACTCTTTGACTAACCACACCTCTCCACCTTACCTAGGTCACTTCAATGTTCCCTTACACTCAAATTTCACCCACTCCCACGTTTTTGAGCTGGAACAAACAACCACACTCCTCATTTTCTCTCATTTCTCTCATTCCACTAAGTAACAAACACCACTTTTTCTCTCAAACTCTTCTACACAAATTTTCGAGATCCAAGGCTGATTTCAAGTGTTCTTCCACACTTAGTAAGTAAAAATTCATCCTCCCTATTATTATTTCACTTCATTCTACTCAAATCTTTGGTTGCTTACACAAACTCCCTAACTATGATGTTAGATTCTCGAAAACCTTCAAGGCATCTCCAAGTGTTCTTGAATTAAACACTTCCATTCTTCAACAATCATCTACTGAAATCACTCAAGGTGAGTTCATGCCCCTACCTTTTCATGTTTTCTCAAGTTTTCAAGGGGGGAAATACAAGTTAAAACACTAAGAACATAACTAGATTTTTCTAACAGCCTTCATCAGAAAAGTTCAACTCCATTCACGGACTGTTTTGGGCACCTTAAACATTTTTGCTTTCAAAACTGTACAAGGTGCAAATAGTTCATGTTTCTAGCTTTAAAATGACTACTTGCACATCTCCATACGATTTTTCTACAATTTATGGTGAGTTTTACAAAACTGCCTATCATTTCAAACAACAATCCGGACCAGTCTGTGATTTTGGACTTTTTCACCCAAGTTAGAGGTCATATTAATTTGTGATAAAAATTATGAACAAACTAGACACATTTTGTGAACTCTCAGAGTTTACGGATCTAGATTTCGACTTCGTATGATTTTTCTATGATTTTTCCAAAACAGGGCAGAATCGCTAAATTTTGCCAACAGCATGTAAATATCATAACACTTTGTATTATGTTGAGCAAAGTGTATAATCATAAGTTTTCGTATTTGTATGTGTTTCCTTGTTAGTGTACTATTATGAACTGAAACTATGAAATTCATACTAAATATTAAATATTATTCATTCATTTTGGAACACGTATCATTAGACTATAAAAAGTATAGTTTGATAAATTCACAATACTAATACATTTCCATAAGAGGATTCATACATATTACATACATTTTAGATAAACTATAATAGGTATAGTTTATGATACATCACTCAACGCACTCGTACCAAAAAAGGGTACATCCATACAAGAAAGATTTATATTCACACACATTTCACGTAAACCTGTTAACCTATGTTGTGAGACTCTCTCTCTCTCTCCCCGTACGTCCGAGTGCGGGATATAATTCCTGGTAGTTATAATCAGAATCTCCTTGAGGGAGAACGTGATACTTGTATATAGATCTATATTGGGTTTGACACCCCACACCTTGCTGCTAGCTACAGTGGGACCTGCAGGTCTACGGGTGACAAATGTCATTTCATTTTCGCAACGCCTGAGAAACGTTGTGGCAGGTTCACATAGTCACAGTATGATTATAGCGACTCACTTAGGGGGATAACAATTCATGAAGTTTAAGGGGTTTCATAAAACCGAAGTAGGTTTAGGATGATAAAAGAAATTTATTTTCCATAACATTTGAAACTTACAACATTTTTACTAAAAATCGATGATTTCTCATACACTCTAGTCTTTGATTATAAGGCTACATATCTCGGATTTCAAGGGAAATATCGGATATTTTTTTTCTGAAACAAACGTGACATTTACATGTGAAATACTTCTACTAAGTTTATTAATAAAAGCTTATGAACTCACCAACCTTTGTGTTGACACTTTTCAAACAACTTGTATTCACAGGAAGACACTAATCAGGTTATCAAGTGCTTTTGAGGATGGGACGTTAAGGCGTCAAACTTTTCACATTTTGACAACATATTGTAATTGATTTTGAAACATGTAATTCATACAAGTGATGTAACTTTTTCAATTATATATATGTTGGTTGTGTTTGCTTAAATTACTATTAAAATTGTGGTTATGATGCTATACATGAAGTCCTCCACCCCCGGACGTTTCCGCCATCCTTGGTTTGGGGGTGTGACAGATTGGTATCAGAGCATGGTTTATAGTGAATTAAGTATGTCAACCACATAAGATATGCAAACTATAAACACATTTGGGACTAAAAGTCTCTGATTCTTAAAGTGATTTAAAGAGTTGTACTTTTAGAAAATAAATAATTTCTTGTTTAAAAGTATACTTGCATGCATTCTATATTAGCATGGCGTCATAACTTAGGAGAACATAAATTGAAAGAGGAGGAGTCGAACATTATTAATACGCCTTAGCATGTGTAATCAGTTCTGGGAAGGATATAGCCTGATCAACTATATCCATCCAAGAAGTAACTTACGCACACTAAGGAATAGTCGTAATGAGCGACAAATCTGAAAACCTAATTACACTCCATAAAGAACACGCTAAGAACCAAATATAAACATTTAAAAATACTATATGAGTATTTGTACGTTTCTATAGCGCCGTACTTCTTAATCCCGTTTCTCGTGCAGACGACATGGCAGGATTTCACATACCCGGGGACCCCTATTTTCCCAATCAGGGAAACGCGGGATGGATCGAAGACGAGCCCGAGGAGGATCCCGAAGAGGAACCCGAGGAGGATCCCGAAGAGGATCCCGAGGAGGATCCCGAAGAGGATCCCGAGGAGGATCCCGAAGAGGAACCCGAGGAGGATCCCGAAGAGGATCCCGAGGAGGAGCCCGAGGAGGAAGACGAAGAAGGAGAAGAAGAGGAAGACGACCAAGAAGAAGAGGAAGAAGAGGAAGACGACCAGGAAGAAGAGGAAGAAGAGGAAGGTGATGAGGTAGTCATGGTTGGGAACGAAGCGGAGGAACCACCAGAAGTATTCAACCCTCCCTACATCGCGAGGGTACCTGCGCACCGTTTTGGTTACAACGGACCTGAACCCCCTTGGGTAACAACGATCGAAAGATGGAGCCGACAACAACGCCAACGGTCACCATATGGCTACCAACGAGGTTACTATGATCTCACTCATGGTGGACCGGCTGACAGGGCTCTCCCCGTCACGATACAACGAATGGCAAGAATGGATGATCGTGGTAGGACAACGACAGATCAGGTCCGGGAATTAAGTGCCATTGTACAGTCTACTACGAATCGCACCAGAAACCTGGAACGAGACTCCCACCACCGAGACCAACTCATTCGAGACCTTCTCGCGGCTCAAGCAGAAACAAGAGAGTATCGGGAAAGATACATGGCACTCGAAGAGAGAATGGTTGCAGCCGAACGCAAATTGGCGGAACTACAGGGCGCATCGACATCATCGCAGCCTCTGTCAAAGAAGGGTCGCAGTGATTAGAACTCGTTGCTATTCTCCCGTCTTAGTAGTAGAATTTTATGAGTACGCTTTGGTGCTACTCCTTGTATGTAGGTCGACCCTGCGACTATGTGATTACACTATTCAAAGGGCTTTTGTAATGCCAAAAACTACCTTTTGTAATGATGTAATGCAGACCCCTATGAGGTCAAACTTTTCTCTCTAAACGTTATGTACAAAAAGTTATCAATGAAATTTGGCTTGTGTTTTATTTATTGAATGTTTGGCACTATACATCATAACCTGATCACACAAACAGTTTACGAATAATAAAGTTATGATAAAATACAAGAGGGATGAAACCAGTAACACTCGACTCGTTATCACTATTGAAGTCTTACCGACTAGTCATTTTTTTTTATGACAGAACCATGCCACCAAGGAAAAGACCAAGGCCTTCCAGCAACCCAGTGCCGCCTCCACCAGCACCTCCGCAGTTTGATCCTGCAATGTTCCAGGCTGCAGTAACGGCAGCCGTGGCGGCAGCAATGTCGCAAATGGGAACCCATGGTTCCGGCGGTTCTGGATCCAGAGCTACAAATTCCATTCATGGGGACAGTACGGGGCGTACGAGGGAGTGCTCTTACAAAGACTTCACGAATGGCAAACCCGATCCTTTCAATGGAAGCGGGGGCGTGATCACACTGGTACAATGGTTCGAAAGGACCGAGGCAGTTTTTGAAATCTGCGCTTGTCCCGAAGCGAGCAAGGTCAAGTTTGCGGCATTCACTTTCACTGGAAAAGCACTCACTTGGTGGAATGGCCGAGTTAAGTCACTTACTCCTGCAGTAGCTAACGCGATCAGCTGGGAGGATTTGAAAGCTCTAATGTTGAAGGAATACTGCCCGAGGGGCGAAATACAAAAACTTGAAGAAGAACTTTGGAACCTCAGGATGATAGGCACTGATCTTGAAACTTATACTGCCCGTTTCAACGACCTAGCACTCCTCTGTCCAACAATGGTCACTCCAGAAGAGAAAAAGGTGGAACGATATCTCTGGGGCCTATCATCCCAGATTCAAGATAGTGTCTTGGCCTCGAAACCCACTACCTTCGAGAGTGCCAAGGAATTGGCACAACAACTCATAGATCACAGGGCTAGCCGTGGTACCGTGATAACCACCACCGACCGAACAAAAGGAGGGAACAACAAGAGGAAGTTCTGGGGCAATAAAAGGAAACAACCAACTCAGGACCCCGCCAAAAAGCAACCGATTGTTGCTGTTCGCGCCGCCACTACTGCTGTCGCTCCAGCGCCACCGAAACAGTATACAGGAACTCTTCCCAAGTGTAACTACCACCATAACGGTGCTTGTCGAGAGTTACACTGCAATAACTGTAACAAAAAGGGGCACACTGCCCGATTCTGTAGAGCGACTACCCAACCCGCCACACAAGTCGCTACGACCGCCAACACTGGAGCAAGCCAAGCCTGCTATGGGTGTGGTGAAACGGGACACTTCAGGAGGAACTGCCCCAAGGCACGAGCCCCTAATGCTGGGGGTGTAGGGAGAGTCCTAACTTTAGGGCAGGGAGAAGCAGTCAAGGATCCCTCTGTGGTTACTGGTACGTTCCTCCTCAATAACTCTTATGCATGCGTACTTTTCGATAGTGGGGCAGAAAGGAGTTTCATAAGTCACCAATTCAAACATATACTTAAGCAAAATTCTCAACCACTAGAAGATTCTTACATCGTAGAAATGGCAAATGGAAAGGTTGAGCGCGCTAATGATATTTACATAGGGTGTACTCTCACTCTAGACAACCATTTGTTCAAAATCGACCTTATGCCGGTCACCATAAAAAGCTTCGATATAATCATTGGTATGGATTGGTTAAGCCTTCATCGTGCCGACATTCTATGTTACGAAAGGGCCGTCCGCCTCAATCTGCCGAATGGCAACGTTCTCACCGTTTATGGTAATAAACCTAGTGCGAACCTGCAAATCATCTCTTGTGTTAAAACCCAAAAGTACCTCCGAAAGCAATACCAGGTTTTCTTAGCCCACATCGTAGACAAGAAACAGGAGGTGAAGGACATCAAAGAAATTCCAGAAGTATGCAACTTCCCTGATGTTTTCCCAGACGATCTGCCTGGTGTACCACTCGCACGACAAGTCGAATTTCGGATCGACTTAATCCCAGGAGCTACCCCCGTCGCCAGGGCTCCCTATCGCTTAGCACCGGCAGAAATGCAAGAACTATCCAGCCAATTGAATGAACTATTGAGCAAAGGGTTCATCAGGCCAAGCTTCTCACCTTGGGGAGCACCAGTCTTATTTGTAAAGAAGAAGGATGGGTCTTTTCGCATGTGCATAGACTATCGAGAACTAAACAAACTCACTATCAAGAACCGTTATCCCCTACCCCGAATCGATGACCTCTTCGACCAGCTCCAAGGAGCCAGCTACTTTTCAAAAATCGACCTGAGGTCGGGCTATCATCAACTGCGAGTTCAAGAAGAGGATATCCCCAAGACGGCATTCAGAACTCGCTATGGGCACTATGAGTTTGTAGTAATGCCATTCGGATTAACTAACGCGCCCGCAGTGTTCATGGATTTGATTAATCGAGTTTGTCGACCCTTCTTGGATAAATTCGTCATCGTATTCATCGACGATATCTTGGTCTATTCGAGGAGCGAAGAAGAGCACAGACATCACCTGCGACTAGTTCTGGAGGTTTTAAGAACCGAGAAGCTTTACGCTAAATTTTCAAAGTGTGAATTTTGGCTCCGAGAAGTAGGATTCCTTGGCCACGTAGTAAGCAAAGAAGGAATACATGTGGACCCCTCGAAGATCAAAGCAATCGAAGATTGGTCAACACCTACAACGCCGACAGAAATCCGACAGTTTTTAGGACTCGCAGGCTACTATCGAAGATTCATACAAAACTTCTCCAAAATCGCTAAGCCTCTCACCACCTTGACTCAGAAAGGGGTGGTGTTCGAATGGGAAGATAAACAAGAAGCCGCCTTCCAGACACTAAAGCAAGCCCTATGCAGCGCACCAGTCTTGTCTCTTCCAGAAGGAACTGATGATTTTGTGGTGTATTGCGATGCTTCAAATCAAGGCCTCAGCTGTGTGCTCATGCAAAGGGGAAAAGTCATCGCTTATGCATCAAGACAACTGAAGACACATGAAGTTAATTACACAACCCACGACCTTGAATTGGGAGCTGTGGTGTTCGCCCTGAAGATTTGGAGGCACTACCTCTACGGCACCAAGTGCACCATTTTCACTGATCACAAAAGTCTTCAGCACATTCTCAATCAGAAAGAACTAAACATGCGCCAAAGAAGATGGGTGGAATTACTGAATGACTACGAATGTGAAATTCGCTACCACCCAGGCAAGGCTAATGTAGTAGCCGATGCCTTAAGCAGGAAAGAATACTCGGGTCGCCGAGTAAAATCCCTAGCCATGACCATCCACTCCGAACTGGCCACTCAGATCAAGGACGCCCAATTAGAAGCCCTGAAACCAGAAAACGTGGCAAGCGAAGCACTAAGGGGGATGGATAAGAACTTGGAAGTCAGAGGGGATGGAGCTCGTTATCTCATGAATCGAATCTGGACACCGAAGTTCGGTGGGTACCGAGACGTTGTAATGGACGAGGCCCACAAGACTCGATACTCCATTCATCCGGGGTCAGATAAGATGTATCTAGACCTCAAAAGGTTATACTGGTGGCCAAACATGAAGGCTGAAATTGCTACTTATGTGAGCAAGTGCCTCACATGCGCCAAGGTCAAGGTGGAATATCAGAAGCCATCAGGACTACTTCAACAACCAGATATACCCGAGTGGAAGTGGGAGCGAATAACCATGGACTTCGTAACCAAACTGCCCAAGACATCAGGTGGGATGGATACCATATGGGTGGTTGTGGACAGATTGACCAAGTCCGCGCACTTCCTGCCAATAAAGGAAACAGACAAGATGGAAAAGTTGACCAGGACGTACATTAAGGAGATCGTGCTACTACATGGTGTACCAACATCCATTATCTCGGATCGAGATAGTAGATTCACCTCGCGTTTCTGGCAGTCCCTACAAAAATCTCTGGGAACCAGGTTAGACATGAGTACGGCCTACCATCCACAAACGGACGGACAAAGTGAGAGAACCATCCAGACGTTGGAAGACATGCTGAGAGCCTGTGTGATAGATTTTGGTAAGGCATGGGATACCCATCTACCGCTTATCGAATTCTCTTATAATAACAGTTATCACACTAGAATTGGAGTCGCTCCATTCGAAGCTCTCTACGGCCGCAAGTGTAGATCACCACTGTGTTGGGCCGAAGTTGGAGATACTCAGCTAGCCAGAGGGCAAGTCCCTGATAGCACCCTTACGGGGCCGGAAATGATAAGGGAAACCACAGAAAAGATCATTCAAATTCGGGAAAGACTAAAAGCGTCTCGTGATCGACAAAAGAGTTACGCGGATAAGCGACGCAAACCTTTAGAATTCCAGGTCGGAGACCGGGTACTACTAAAAGTTTCCCCCTGGAAAGGGGTGATACGTTTCGGTAAACGGGGGAAACTAAACCCAAGGTACGTCGGTCCGTTCGAAATCCTTGCTAGGATTGGTCCTGTGGCGTACAAACTCCGACTACCACAAGAACTTAGTAATGTGCACCCTATCTTCCACGTGTCCAACTTAAAGAAGTGTCTGTCTGACGAGACACTCATAATACCACTCGAAGAAATCGAAGTTAATGAAAATCTCCACTTTGTGGAGGAACCCGTCGAGATCATGGATCGAGAGATCAAGAGAACAAAACAAAGTCGCATTCCCATAGTGAAGGTTCGTTGGAACGCGAAACGAGGGCCTGAGTTTACCTGGGAACGTGAAGATCAAATGAAACAAAAATATCCACATCTTTTCCCAAACCCTTGAAGTCCCAGCCGAATTTAAATTTCGGGACGAAATTCCCTCTAACGGGGGGATGATGTGACAATCGTCAATCTTGAGTCAAGTCAAGTCATCAAGTCAAGCCGGTCAACTCTATTAAACCTTGTGTATTAGGGTTGGTGTTATGTTCGTATTGTATAACTTGCTATATTAATGGGAAAACATCACTAGAGAAAAGTTTTGTGTTAAAAATTTCCTAAGCCTTAGTACTAATCAGTGAATTAAACTGATGAAAACCATGTCGCATACTCATCGGGAATGTGTAAGATCCTTAAACAAGGCTTAACAGGGTTTACGAACCATGCATCGCGGTGCCGGACACTCACAACTGTCCAACATGGATCCTCTCTCAATCGTTTTCACTCTATCTCTGTCTATGTCAAATCTCTCCTAAATCTCTCCAAGTATGTGAAATCTCTCTCAAATATCTCTCTGTATGAGAAATCTCTCCAAGAATGTCAAATCTCTCCCAAATCTCTCTAAGTAGGTGAAATCTCTCTCAAATATCTCTCTATATGAGAAATCTCTCCAAGAATGTTAAATCTCTCCCAAATCCCTCCAAGTATGGAAAACTCTCTCGAATATCTCTCTATATGAGAAATCTCTCCAAGAATGTTAAATCTCTCCCAAATCTCTCCACGTATGTGAAATCTCTCTCAAATATCTCTCTGTATGAGAAATCTCTCCAAGAATGTCAAATCTCACCCAAATCCCTCCAAGTATGTGAAAACTCTCGCAAATATCTCTTTGTATGAGAAATCTCTCCAAGAATGTCAAATCTCTCCCAAATCTCTCCAAGTGTGAGAAATCTCTCCCAAATCTCTCTCTCAAAAGTTTCCCGTAACTTTTTGGAATCATTCGGGTCATTCCGGCCCTTAACCGGGTCAAAAACGGCTTAAAACGGGGCGAAAACGAGAAAAATAGGCTTTAGGAACCGAAACCGGAATGAGAGGCTTCTTAGGATCAGAGGCCGAGCCTCTGGCGGCTATGAGAACCGAGACCGAACTCGCCCAGGAGGAACCGAAACCGAGAGCAAGAAGCAGGAACCGAGAGTACTGTTCACAACCGAGCGGTCGGTCCCTCTCGGTCCGCCTCCGCCTCTCTGTTCGCTCCCTGTTCGCTTCTCACTCTCTGTCCGCTATCCTCCCTCTCGGTCCGACTCCGCCTCTCTGCTCCGCTTCTCACTCTCTGCTCTCTTCTCACTCTCTGCTCTCTTCTCACTCTCTGCCTCGCGCGCTCCTCTGTCCCCTCCCACCTCTCGGTTCTTCCCTCCTTCTCCTCTCCTCTCGGCTCCTTCCCTTCTCTCTTCTTCTTCTCTCGGTTCCGCCTCCCTCTCTCTCTCGGTTCAGCATAAGAGGGCCGAACCTCGGCCAGGTCTCGCATTTTTGTCATTTTCAGCCCATTTTTGATATTTTTGACATTTTAAGCCCGTTTTTCATGATTTTAAAGCGGGATTTTCTCCAGAAATTATATTTTAACATAATAAACTCTAAATATTCATAATTTAAACATATTTTGATGAAAATCAAATGGATGAATTATTAAAGGTGGAGTGTTGACTTTGCCTTATCCAAAGCCACAAGCAACCACCCCACACCCACTCTTTGACTAACCACACCTCTCCACCTTACCTAGGTCACTTCAATGTTCCCTTACACTCAAATTTCACCCACTCCCACGTTTTTGAGCTGGAACAAACAACCACACTCCTCATTTTCTCTCATTTCTCTCATTCCACTAAGTAACAAACACCACTTTTTCTCTCAAACTCTTCTACACAAATTTTCGAGATCCAAGGCTGATTTCAAGTGTTCTTCCACACTTAGTAAGTAAAAATTCATCCTCCCTATTATTATTTCACTTCATTCTACTCAAATCTTTGGTTGCTTACACAAACTCCCTAACTATGATGTTAGATTCTCGAAAACCTTCAAGGCATCTCCAAGTGTTCTTGAATTAAACACTTCCATTCTTCAACAATCATCTACTGAAATCACTCAAGGTGAGTTCATGCCCCTACCTTTTCATGTTTTCTCAAGTTTTCAAGGGGGGAAATACAAGTTAAAACACTAAGAACATAACTAGATTTTTCTAACAGCCTTCATCAGAAAAGTTCAACTCCATTCACGGACTGTTTTGGGCTCCTTAAACATTTTTGCTTTCAAAACTGTACAAGGTGCAAATAGTTCATGTTTCTAGCTTTAAAATGACTACTTGCACATCTCCATACGATTTTTCTACAATTTATGGTGATTTTTACAAAACTGCCTATCATTTCAAACAACAATCCGGACCAGTCTGTGATTTTGGACTTTTTCACCCAAGTTAGAGGTCATATTAATTTGTGATAAAAATTATGAACAAACTAAACACATTTTGTGAACTCTCAGAGTTTACGGATCTAGATTTCGACTTCGTATGATTTTTCTATGATTTTTCCAAAACAGGGCAGAATCGCTAAATTTTGCCAACAGCATGTAAATATCATAACACTTTGTATTATGTTGAGCAAAGTGTATAATCATAAGTTTTCGTATTTGTATGTGTTTCCTTGTTAGTGTACTATTATGAACTGAAACTATGAAATTCATACTAAATATTAAATATTATTCATTCATTTTGGAACACGTATCATTAGACTATAAAAAGTATAGTTTGATAAATTCACAATACTAATACATTTCCATAAGAGGATTCATACATATTACATACATTTTAGATAAACTATAATAGGTATAGTTTATGATACATCACTCAACGCACTCGTACCAAAAAGGGTACATCCATACAAGAAAGATTTATATTCACACACATTTCGCGTAAACCTGTTAACCTATGTTGTGAGACTCTCTCTCTCTCCCCGTACGTCCGAGTGCGGGATATAATTCCTGGTAGTTATAATCAGAATCTCCTTGAGGGAGAACGTGATACTTGTATATAGATCTATATTGGGTTTGACACCCCACACCTTGCTGCTAGCTACAGTGGGACCTGCAGGTCTACGGGTGACAAATGTCATTTCATTTTCGCAACGCCTGAGAAACGTTGTGGCAGGTTCACATAGTCACAGTATGATTATAGCGACTCACTTAGGGGGATAACAATTCATGAAGTTTACGGGGTTTCATAAAACCGAAGTAGGTTTAGGATGATAAAAGAAATTTATTTTCCATAACATTTGAAACTTACAACATTTTTACTAAAAATCGATGATTTCTCATACACTCTAGTCTTTGATTATAAGGCTACATATCTCGGATTTCAAGGGAAATATCGGATATTTTTTTTCTGAAACAAACGCGACATTTACATGTGAAATACTTCTACTAAGTTTATTAATAAAAGCTTATGAACTCACCAACCTTTGTGTTGACACTTTTCAAACAACTTGTATTCACAGGAAGACACTAATCAGGTTATCAAGTGCTTTTGAGGATGGGACGTTAAGGTGTCAAACTTTTCACATTTTGACAACATATTGTAATTGATTTTGAAACATGTAATTCATACAAGTGATGTAATTTTTTCAATTATATATATGTTGGTTGTGTTTGCTTAAATTACTATTAAAATTGTGGTTATGATGCTATACATGAAGTCCTCCACCCCCGGACGTTTCCGCCATCCTTGGTTTGGGGGTGTGACAATTTTTAAAGAGTTTAGTTACTTAGTATTTATCATTAATACTTTTAATGAAGGGAGAATTAAAGTCATGTCAAACCCGTTCGGCTAACGACCCTCCACCAGTCATGCAAGCGGTGGGTGAGAGAGTGGACACCCATTAAGTTTCCATTTTATAGGCGACAACCTTATACCCACCTTATAGACCGGCTTCGTGAATGAGGCATACTAGCGGTAAGACCGACTTTACTCTTATACATATATATATATATATATATATATATATATATATATATATATATATATATATATATATTATTAACTTATAATATTATAAAGTATAAGGGTTGAATTTTAACTTTTAAAATTCTAAGGGCTAACTTGGAATTAAAGTATTCATATGAGAAAACTTTACAAATTCCAAAACTTGAGGGCAAGTTTTGAAACTATTCAAAACTAATTAATTCCATAACTTATATGTTTAAAGTAGTTTTAATCCAAAAACTCTTCAAGTTCCATAACTTGAGGACAAATTATGGAAGACTTTAAACTAATAAAGAATTAACTTTTTCTTTATTTTATAACTTATGAAATTAATTAAGGTTACATTATTTTTTTTTATATTTATTTAATGAAGAGACTCTTGGTCCTCCATAACTTGAGGACAAATTATGGAGTCATAACTCCAATTAATTGGAACTAGACTCTTCATTTTTGTAACCTTTGCCAACTTTATGAGTTTTATGAGTCGATAATGTGACTCTTCATGTAACTTGAGGATAAGTTACACAAACACATTTTATACTCAACTCTTAGATTAAAATGGATTGAAAACAACTATTTCATTCAACTTTTCTATTAATCTAAGAAACTCATAAGAACAAGATAATTCAAATCAAACTTTTTCATGTAATTAGTCTAACCTTTAAACTAATACAAAACATGAATCTATTGACAATTATCTTTGAAAATGGATTAGCATGAACATTACCACATCAAAAAACAAGTTTATAAGTTCAAAAACAACTTAGGGTAATGTTCCTAGTCCATTTCTAGCCAAAAACCTTGAAAGTATGCTGTCTGGGGTCCAACTCGTCGAGTGCATGAACACAACTCGGCGAGTTGGATGCATTTTGCCTTGGACTCGTCGAGTCCCTTCATGGACTCGGCGAGTCTGCTGGGCTGACAGCATCAATTTTGATTTTTCAGCTTCTATTGCAAGTATAATAAGAAAACAAGCCTAGGCTCTGATACCACTGTTGGGTTTTGAGCATTCTAACACTCCTAAGTGTACATGCAACCCTAAATACCTTGGATCTATGTTTTCTCTATTATACATGCAAATATGAACATCCAAGGTATTATCCTAATCTAGCATACAAAACTATCAATATAACAAGATAGAATACATACCTCTTTGATGTAGAATGTCTTCATGAAGCTTGAGTGCCTAATGCCCCAAGTGTGACACCTCAAATGGTTCACACAACACCAAATACACTTGGAATAACTTGAGAGAATTCTACACTTCATAAAATCGGCTAGCCCTCTCTAGAATAATACTAGTGGCCGATTTTCCTCAAGAATAAGATGCTTATATAGTTATACAATTAGGGTAAACCCTAATTGTCATGACTTTCCATTTCCTTGGATCCATGGGTTCAAATACACCATGGAGCATCATATGGGTTTTGGCCCAACTAGATAATCCATGGAGTATTAGCCCACTATACAAGTATGGATGATTTACACAATCAACCCACATATTTAATTAGTCTTCTTTTGATCACTCAATTAATGCTAGATTAATTCTTGATCAATACTAATTAAATAATCTCATTATTCTTATTATTAATATACTAGAACTTATAATATATTAATAACCATAAGTGTCTTATTTCTCTCATTTAGTCTATCCAAGTGCATGATGCCATGCAACCCAAATGGACCATGCCGGGTCGGGTCAAGTCTTACCAATTATAGTTATGGACTTAGACATTAATCCAACATTACCGACCATACATGAACAATGATAGAACATCTGAACGCTGACTTCACTTGAGAACTATCACTCTAACCCTGACCAAGGATCTTCCAAACAATACTCATGTACAGATCTCGACAAAATCTGAAATGATAACGGTACATGTGGAACCCACTCCGCAAGATACGTCCCTCTGTAGGTTCATCAAGGACCTTTCAGCATGCAAAATGGCATATACGGTCCTTGATAACCAAACACTAGTAGAAAACCGACTCGAGATCCGACTTATCCAAACTCGCTCACAATTCCAAAGCGATACGTACTCCCAACATGAATCGGGTAGCAGTAAAAGATGACATACTCGCAACATCTGGAGGAACCCTAGTCACCTCCAGCTGTGATGATCAACTCTGCCACACCTGTAGCAGCCTAAACCCTTAGAGTGGAAAACTCCCTCGTGTACTCTCTCGTACGCATTGCACTGACTCTGGCCCTGCTGGCCCTCCACCCAATGATTAGAAGTCATGGGTCTCTTCCTGGGATCCTCTACTATACCCGCCTAGCACAACCCTCTCTTTCTGGGGTGCTCCAAATCAATCTCGCATCTATAACTTCTTGGAAATCATATCCTTCCGGGTCTGACACCCTGTCATGCTCGTCAGCTCTCTTTCCAATATCTAGGCTGCAATAATTGGGACATCCTCTGTCCCTAAATCGGGTCACTAACTCTTCACGGAAGCTTCTTAGATTCTCCAAGACTCTCACCAATTCGAGTATGGATCTTGTTCTTTCAGTAGTACGGGCCTAATACTACCTTCCACACCTATCCATACTTTCCTCAGCAATCCTCCCGGATCCTCCAAGTCACTTCCTCAACTAGTACACCCAAGTCTAACTGAGCCTCACTACTCACTGAAATATATCCTAGGCTTCCCTATGTTCTCGAACTCACCCAGCCCTCAGCTGCTGAAGGATTCCCAGTAATGTCAACTAGCTACCTCATGAATATAGCCACATGCAATAGAGATCAGATAATCCTTCAAGTAACAGACTCATCCCTATAACGGTTAGACTCAAACGAGAGCTACGCAATAAGGTCAAATCTATCACTCTAAGATTATCCAGCCTGTGCCACATGTGACTTAGCATATTCACTTAATAGCTAACTCACATTACTAAGAGTCCCACAAAGCACAAAGCAAGCAGCATTCAGAAAATGGAAAATCTAACCATCATATTCCAATCAGATTATTCTATCCTCTAATCAGGAATCTGTACAAGCAATTCAAGGGCTCATACAATCAGGCATAACCTAAACAGGCTATCCTATCACTGACTGATCAGTACTAGCATGCAAGTCTACAAGCACATACAATAGGCATATAAGGCATCCTCCTAGAACCTTAGCCCTAATCTAGCATGCAATTCTCATAATCATATCATATCATACCATAACATAACATGTATGGGTATCTTGGGGAAAACTTACTTGTGCTCGGCTAATTGCACACATCACACACTTTGTTCTTCTCAAAGTTCCTTTCTCTTTTCTAATTCTTTTCAAACTCCTTTTTATAAAATGGTTTTACTTTTGAAAATTTTCATACCAAGCCCTTACATTGAGTTCAGACACACCCGAGAGTATATCCGAATCCCTCAAACCAAGGCTCTGATACCAACTTGTAACATCCCAAAAATACAGGCCAAAAATTTCATTTTTAAATCCGTCATTATAAAACCAACAGTGTAATATAACGTTTGTAATACCATGTCATGTCAAAACCAAAGTGGATATAATCAAACATGTTATCGTGAAACAATATCAGAGTGTAAACCAAAAGATCTCATGTGCGGAAACCATAGTGTGATGCGCTGCGATCAAGCCGACTCCTTTCCTTTAAACATGAAGTAGCTGAAACCAAAACTAAAAACCGTAAGCACGAAGCTTAGTGAGTTCCCCCACTGTACCACATACCATAAAATCACATAACATACATATACTATCGGGCATATCTGGGTGCCCGACCTACCCCTTTGGTCCTTGCGACCGGATACTGACGGGCATATCTGGGTGCCCAACCTACCCCTTCGGTCCTTGCAACCGGATACTGCCGGGCATATCTGGGTGCCCGACCTACCGCTTCGGTCCTTGCGACCGGATACTGTCGGGCATATCTGGGTGCCCGACCTACCCCTTTGGTCCTTGCGACCGGATACTACCAGGCATATCTGGGTGCCCGACTTACCCTTTCAGTCCTTACGACCGAATACTGGGAACGATTTCACCCCTACTACTACCGCATAACACATATCACATAGCATCATATCATACTAGCACATAAACATAACACAGGTAGTAGCAACCCAAGATGAATATCACGGAGACCACCATCTATCATACAACTCCTACTAGTGGGTCGGCATTGTGGCTGTAGACCCACCGCTACTGGAAGGTAACTCACATCACATTGCTGAAGTCCCGAAGACACAATCCCTCACTTGCTGAAGTCCCGCAGACTCGACCCCAACTGCTGGCTCATAGATTCCCGAACTGTCAACACCAAAATAACACCCAATTAATAATTGGGCCGCAATACATAACCATAAGTATATTCTTTCGTTAATTACTACATTACCCCTAACTTGGCTTATTCAAGCCCAAGGCCCGATCCTTAGGCCCAAATTCAATTAGAAATCAAAGCCAAACACATGGCCCAATTTTCCAAATTGGGCCTAGGCCTAAACATGGTCTCATTCTAAGACCCAACACCATATAATCACTAAGGCCCAAACTATGGCCCATCTATGGCCCAATTTTCCAAATTAGGCCCAAGCCCCTTACATGGGCCTTACCCCAGGCCCATTAAATTAAGCTAATTCATTGGTTTGACTTTGGATGGCCCATTAATTACCCAACCCTCAAGGCCCAAAAGAAAGGCCCAATAATAAACCCAAGTGAAATTAGGGTTTCACATAAAATGATGATTAGGGTTAAGTTTCCTACTTAACCTATTAAGGACTTAACCCATTAAGGACTTAATCCATTAAGGACTTAATCCATTAAATCCAATATTGCTTAGATTAATTTCCGCCAATGATCATTATTTAATATTCCAAGTTATTACATAATTCTCGTGTGTGACCCGATTAATTCTTAAAATTAGGGTTTCATTGACATTAGGGTTTTCCAATTCAAATATTAGCCCATTTATCAATTTGTTGGCCTTTTATGTCAATTAGGGCTTTATTGGGCCTATTAAGCCCACTAAAATCTTAGCAAGCTCATTAGTGTTTTTATTGGGTCCATTAGAGTCCATTAAGCTTCATTGGGCCCATTTGAGCTTCTTTGGGCCCATTAGGCTTTCAAGCACCCTAAACGAATCAATAAAGGGAGGCAAAGCACACCACCACCCTAAGGTGGTGGTTTTCAATTTCTTTCATTATACTTTAGCTAATTAAAGTTTACAATGCCTTAACCAAGAATAAACACACACACACACACACACTAACTACATCAACACGCACCCATGGCGGCTTATGGTGGTAGCCACCACCCCACGGTGGTGGCAGCGGCTTTTCCGGCCAACAAGATACACACAACACATGCTATAGAATGAAAAAACATCCACACTCTTCTCTTGCTTGCAAAAAGGTGCAGCTACCCTCCTGGTGGCGGCTGGCGACGGCGGAAGTACAAAACCACGATAGTGGCGTAGGTGATAGCAACATCTTGCAATAACAGCCACCACCTCATGGTGGTGGCAGCGGTTCTTTTGATTTACAGCCGAGAAACACACACATACATAGCTACCTAATGGCAGCCGGCGGTAGCATATGGCGGCAGCAGTGACGACACCGACATCCCTTACTCGGAAGTGAACCTAGCACGCATCGGCGGTGGGCGGCTATGGCAACAGCAACTCATAAAGGCGACACAGTGGTTCGGGATGCAATAGGAGAATGGCATCACAAATGGCCACCAGAGCGTAGGAAACAATTGCTCGGAACGGCAGCAACGATGCGACGTCGGAAGGAGATTGGCGGTGCGAAACCCACCGAGCAAAGTAGCAGTAGCAGTGGTGGAGAGACTTCGCGATCCTCACCGGCGATTGGAGTGATGCTAATGCTAGAGGGTGGACAGATCTCATAGATGGCGGCGTCTTCAGCTAGGGGCAACGACCATTTTGGCAACCATGGCTAACCGGAAGAAGAACATGGTGGTGGCCGGTGGGAAAGGGGATGACGGCTGCACTTCTTAGGGTTAGGGTTAGATGGGGTAGTGATGGCTATATACTCCCGTTTCATTCCAACTTCTACCATAATGACGCTTATGGCCCCTCCTTTCAGCAATACTTAAAAAGCTAACCCCGAATTTTACCCTTTCATCCCCCATCATCAAAACTCATAACAATTTAGGTCTATCTTTTACCGAACAGCCCCCAATATCATAATTAAAACTGTGCCAATTAACTCCTCGAAACCAACACCCTGCATATAAAATTAATAAATAAAATGGGTTTTACACACACACACACACACACACATATATATATATATATATATATATATATATATATATATATATATGAATATAAAGTTATTTCTATTAGAGTCATATCCCCTTTGTATCATGTCAAGCGAAATGGTCAAAATGGTTTTTGTGAGACAAAGTTCACTCCCTTAGTTATTTAAGTAATACTATTAAATAACTGATAATTATAACTAGAATCTCCCGATAGAGAGCGATACAAATGTGTATATATCTATACGGGATTAACAATCCCACACTCAGACTATTCGCTACAGTAAGGTTGGTATGCCTGTGAGTGACAAATGTCGTTACAGTTCCGTCGTCTACAAGGCATCGTATCAGGATTACTAGTCATAGCATGGTTATAATAACTCATAAAAAGATATTAACAATTACGATTTGTGTATAAATAATTAAACCAAAGAGTACGAATACAAAGTATTGGTTTTACAATAATACAATTTAAAGTATTACATTACAATTTAGAATTACAGCTGGTGGAGCCAGCCAAACTCGCATTTACAGGGTTTTCAAAGGGTACAACTACATAACTTGGAAAACATAAACAATACAGAAAACAGTCTTCTTATAGTTTTATTGTCAACTAAAACTATGTTATAGTATTTTATAGTACAACAACACTTACACAGAACGGTTCTATGGTATTAAAACTACTTTTCAATTAAAATAGAAAATATTGTATTTTCTGGAACAATAAACATACTCACTATTTCAAGGAACAGAAAACAAGCTTTTAAACATAAATACTTATGCATGACCAACTTAAATGTTGATACTCTTTTTTTTAAAACACTTGTATTCTCAGGGAACCATTTGAGAAGTACATCCCTAGGATTTTGAGAAGATGTAGCAGTATAGAGTTGCATCTTTTGTCTTTTGTTATATCTAATTTTGATGTCATATACAAATGACTTGATCACTATGTAAAACTTATACATTATTAATGCAATGGTTGTTGTACTTTGATTACTTTGATGCATGTGTTGTAATACTTAACATGAGGTCATCCACCCCCGGACGATTATGCCGCTCCGGTTTGGGGGTGTGACACTACTTTAAGTATAACTCATGTTTAAGTTCATTATCAATATTATGAACTTATAAACAAGATTTATTAGTGATTCCAAGTTATTATACTGATTGATCTACTTATGGGGATGATGTCTAGGATGTGATTTAGTGAGGACTTTAAAGTGGGATTTCCAAACAGTATACTTCATACACCAAACGGATCCTACCTCCGGTATGATCCTACCTGGTTGTTCCTTAGTTGATAGATCATGAAATTATTCTTTGAGTTTATGACCAATCTAGACTAATAATTAGTCGCAATAAAGATTATACTAAAACTTAGCGATAATAATTCTAGGTTTCGTCGAAGGAAAATAGAATCGTTAGAAGTGAAGCGTTTCCCGAGTTTGGAATCATCACTTTGATAGGTGAGTGCATAGTTACTTTTATCTTACACTTAGATATGAAGTATTTTATATAAATTACGTGTTATGTGTGCATATTATTTGTTTACTTGATATCTATGCTAGATGAATGATCTTATACACATTCTAAATGATTTAAACTATATATGTATTTTATATCTACAAAATATGTTGGATAAAACATGGGTAGATGAATGTTAAGGGATGAAAGCTGAGATACAGGAACATTGGCAGTTATGGACATAGTGCCCTATAGTTGAACATTGGCAACAATGGACTTAGTACGCTATAGATGAGCATTGGTAGCTGTGCCACAACCTGTAGATGTTTTGATCTATGATGTACTCTAAACATCCTAGCAGCTATATTCAAAGGGTAGTATCGGCATATGCGCCTAATAAAGAAAGTCATAACCCTCGCAGCTACACCCAAAGGACAATATCGGTAGCTGCGCCTAATAGAGAATGTCATAATTCTGGCAGTTGCGCCTAAATGATAATATTGGTAGATGTGCCTAATAGATAACATTGACAGTTTATACATGTTTTAAATGATTTAAATTATATATGTATTTTATATCTACAAAATATGTTGGGTAAAACATGGGTAGATGAATGATAAGGGATGAAAGCTGATATAGAGGAACATTGGTAGTCATGGATATAGTGCCCTATAGGTAAACATTGGCAGCAATGGACTTAGTACATTATAGATGAGCATTGGAAGCTGTGCCACAACCTGTCGATGTTTTTATTTACAATGTACTCTAAACATCCTAGCAGTTGCACCCAAAGGGTAGTAACGGTAGTTGTGCCTAATGGAGAACGTAATAACCCTGGCAGCTGCGCCCAAAGGACAATATCGGCAGTTGCGCCTAATAGAGAATGTCATAATAGTGGCACATGCGCGTAAATGATAATATTGGCAGTTGTGCTTAATAGATAACATTGACAGCTGTGTCATTAGGCAAACGACGGACTTCGTGCCTATTACTTAGGACAATCCTTAGGAATGAATGAGTGAATGATAAATGATTCTTAGGATAGTTCCTTAAGAAATAAAGAAGATAATGGGGATGGATAATTGGGTCAATTGTTTAATGATTAAACATAATTATATTATTGTGGGTTGAAAACCCTATGTACTCACCATGTTTTCCAACCTGAACCACTCAATTTTATTTGTGTCACAGGTGTCGATAAAAAGCTACTTTACACTGAGAGATTAAGCAGATGTAGATCGCTAATGTAAATGAATGTAAGGTCAATTTATGCTTATGTTTCTGTATTAATGATGACATCCCAAAGTTTTAAAAGAAATGAAATACATTTCTTCGAAAATACTTTGATAACACATTTATCATGTTTTTCTAAAAACAAATCCCACAACATTTTATAAAAAGGGTACTCTAATTTTTAAATAAAGCATAAACGAATCAGTCTTTTTTGGCCATGAAAATTGGGATGTCACATGCGGATATACGACAAGTGGCTTAGAAGGCAATAACATAAACATACTACAATGCAAGAGTTAAAAGCACAACATGCAAGGTGGGAGATTTGATTATTCATAGAAATGAAGCAATTTGGTAAGAGCATATTGGAAAGCTAAGACCAAACTAGGAAGGACCAAACCGAGTAATTGAAGCCAGAGGAAATGGTTCATACATCATGGAGAACATGGAAGGAGTTCGATTGCCAAGAACATGAATTATGTGAAATATTTTCCAATTCCATTTCTAAGGTGGCACTAGTCATGAAATTTCCTATAGTTGATCAAGAAATGTATTAATAACATTAGGCAACGATCTCCTTTTGTATGTTGTTTGGTTATGAACTTGAATGCAATCTTTAACTTTTTGTTAATAAAATCTCAACCCTGTTTTCATTAAGTATGAATCATAAGCCTTTTTAGCTTATGGTTCGATCACAATGATCCAACAAATCATAGTTCGAACCTAATTTCATTAAGTATGAATAATAAGTCTTTGAAGCTTATGGTTCAGTCACCATGATCCACTAAATCATGGTTTGACCCTATTTTCATTAAGTATTACTCATAAGTCTTTGTAGCTTATGGTTTCGTTAGCATAATCCAACACATCATGACTTTACCCTATTTCTATTCAGTATGAACCATAACTCTTTGTAGCTTATGGTTCGATCACCAATATTCACCAAATTATGGTTCGACCTAATTTTCATTAAGTATGAACCATAAGCCTTTGCCGCTTGTGGTTCAGTCACCATAATTCACCAAATCAGGCTTTGATTCTATTTTCATTAAATACGAACCATAAGTCTTTGTAGATTAAAGTTTGGTCACCATGATCCACCAAATTATGGTTCGACCCTGTTTCATTAAGTATGAACCATAAGTCTTTGTAGTTTATTGTTTGGTCACCATGATTCACTAAATCATGATTTCACCCGATTTTCATTAAATATGAACCATAAGTCGTCGTAACTTATGGTTCAATCACCATAATTCATCAAATCATGTTTCGACCCTACTTTCATTAACTATGAACCATAAATCTTCACAACTTATTGTTCGGTCACCCGGATCCATCAAATCATGGTTCAACCTTATTTTCCTTAAGTACACCTCTAAGTAGTTTACCATGATTTTCTAAATGATGGTTCGATTATATCTTTATTAGTAAACATAAACTAACACCCAATATGATTCAAAAAGAAATTTCAGAAGGTGCACAAAGATTACAAATACATCAAGATTGCAAGTTACCAAATTTAACAAAATATTCTCTGACAAACACTCTAGTTCAACCATACAACCAAAAAGTTTCCAAACTAAGAGCCATCAAATACAAATCAAGAACTAATACTTACACCAATGCACTTGGAAAGGTCATCCAAAGATGCCAATTTCTCCTTCAACACATCAATGTCCACTTTATCCCCACTCAAGAGCTCAAACAATAAGTACTTATAAGCAACCATATAGGAGAAAGGATCCATGATACGGCGTTGGGATTCGTGATAGAAATAAATAACCTTTTTCCCATTTAATGCCTCATAATACTTCTCCTTCATCTCAACACAAGATTGATGTAGCCCAATTTGATTGCCATAATCGGGAGGGCATCATTAAATTTTCCAACATTGTCTGAATTCAACAGAGCGCAAACAAAAGAAAGGATACCTTCTTTCACAAACCACTGCATGTCTGAGATGCCATGCTCTGATATCGTTTGATACTGAAACACATCATTGCTTAGCATAAGCCTGAAGCGCACTTAGAGATGCAACTCCTCCTCAAGCAATTTAATGCTCACATCCTTTCCTGTACATGGAATCTCCAACTACTTAACATTTTTGAATTATTGAATCTTTAAAGATTCAAATTATTTGTTTTTCTCTTCCAACTCCTAGCTCACCCAAAGTGATGACCAATTGTGTCATCAAATTTTATTTCAAGGTGTTGGTTCATCTTTTACAGCTCCTCCTGGTAGCAAAAGCTCTTACTTATGTCATCAACTAACTGCATGTTCGTCTATGATAAACTGTGCACCTCTTTAGGAAGACCATTTACCTCCACCTCCAACTTCTTGTGAACAAGCATCCCCTTCAGTGCTTGAAAGGCTTCCTCAAACCTCATTTGCTTCCGAACAAGTATGCTAGCTTAATTACGAGTATGACACAAAACCTCAATCAGTTGGTGAATCCCTTCCATCAAACAAGAGCAAGCTCTATCGAGACTTTCTTCATCATAAGTATTCGCAAGTTCAAGACCTTTAGGAATAGACATCATGAAAAAAGGGTGCTGTCTTTCAGGAAATGAAGCAACAGAAGTGACAAGCGTAGGCAATGAAGTCTCTTTACCAGAAGAAGGAATAATTAGAATAAGGACAAAAGAATCAACTTAATGTCAAGAAGAATATACAACAAAAAGAGAAAACAGAATAAAGCATTATATAATAAACATATGTGTTTGTTCTCGATTCTTCTACGAGACATCAAGAGATGGTTCAACCTGAGAATCATCAACAAATAAGGTGTCAACATCAACTATTTCAAAAGGGAGAACACTTAAAATAACTAGAACAACTAAATTCAGATGAAGAGGTCTAGTCGTCACAACCGTAGACTCAATCTTCGACACCTCAAAAAGCCCAAATCCAAACCTAAAAAGTTTTTGTTAAAAGACAGCAGTCACAGATAAGTTTGTTGGAGTTTCAATTTTTGACAGTGGGTTAAGAGTTCAATAATAGGGGTCTCCCTCGAAGTATAAGAAAGAGATATCTTGGGATTTGGAATTTTAGCATTAGAAGAGGCAAAGTTTTCTTCAACATGCTTCAGTTTGGGGTTAGTAATAACAGGACGGTCATGCAGTGTAGCTATTGTAGATGGTTCTATAGAAGGTTTTGAATTCATGGATTTAGAAGTAGGTTGACTAATAAAAGACGACATACCATGACCTTTTACATCATTGCTTCTAGTAGCTCTTAGTCGTTTAGGATAAGATAGGTCGATCGGTTTGTAAAGGCGGCTCATAACTTCACATAAAGAAAGAGTTTTCTTTGATCTAGTTTTCTTTTAAAGGAAGGGCCCTTTAACACAACCTTGGCTGAGGAAGATGGGGGTTTTCTGCTATCAGAATCTACTTTAACAATACTCTTAGTAGGAGAAGGTACACCAAGCATAGTGGTACCTATGCTAGAGGGAGTGATAGCAGAGTCCATGCTAGATTCCAATTTAGAAGGCGAATTAGGGATGACCACCTTTTCTATGACCAATGAAGAACCAACCAAGCACTTTATGTGTAGCCGCTCTAATTGACTAATGTCATGACCCACTAGGGTTTCCATAGCGTTTTCCCTAATTTGTTCTAGTAAGCACTAGTTCCCACCATACCTACAATTATTTCATCAGGATTAACCAACCTGACATAAATTATCTTATAAACAGTTCGCAATACTTTGTTCTTTAAGAGACAAACCAGGAGAAGGATCAGCAATTCTGTCAGTAGTAGCATAATAAAACATATGTACAGGAAAAGCTAGAGAACGAACAATGAAAAATTATTCTCTCCAATACTTGATGGAAGTGAGAAAACCATCGTACATTTCCACCAACCGATGAATAATGGAGAAAGACACCCAATTGCCATTAGATATAGGCACATAGAAGTGAAGGACTAGAGTAATAGAAAGCACTGTGTTTAGAGCAGAACATGACATCACAAAACAAATGATTTTCAGAAACTAATTGGGATAACCTGAGCAATATGAAGATGATAATAATCCAAGAACATCATCAATAAATCAAATCCCAAAAACCGCAAACCCGACTTAAAGAAAACACGTAAACACCAACAAAACCTTATCGTACGTCAAAAATGGCACTCCTATCCTCAGGAAACTGTTGGCTAAATTCAGGATTAATGTGGTATTTTATATGACAGAAGAAAGGATTTAGGGGTAAATCTAGATTTTATGGTGTGAATGCTCGAAATATCTTTCATAGCCATGGGGAAATATAATGAAGGAGAAAGAGTGAAGAACACTTAGAGGAAGAAAATTACAGGCAGTGAAGAAAAGTAACCAAAGAAGGAAGGTATTTATAGTGAATCAAACAAAGCTATATTTATGGAGCAGACAAAGAAGTAGTTATATACTCTAGTCTCCTTAAATGGAAATGATTTTAAAGAGACGGTTATATGCAATGATAAACACTAAAAGCCACCAAATGGTCACATCAAAGTTTAATTCAGGTGTCTATCTCTATTCGATTACAACGGTTAATTTACAATACCTTTTAAATTTTGAATCAATATATTTGATAGAAGAGTAATGATCCAAACTTCGGGGACATAATATGGCATAACCTAGCTCGAAGCTATGAATATACCCTCATTGTACCAACCTAGATACATATATCGAACCATGTATACACCAGACCTAGTATATATCGGACCTTATGCATGCCGAACTATATACAAGTACAGAACCACAAAAAATAACAACGAAGATACGAATTTACTTCTCAACGATGTTATAGTAAATTGAAACTCTAAGAAAATATATCATATTGTGATACGTGACTAATAGATCCTTTGATCAATTAGAAACAACTCCCAAACGACTAACAAGTACATATAAGTGTACCTTCAGGCATACGACCATTCATACGACAAGATGACAAACCTGCTCGATACAAGAAGAGATCATAGCCTCCTAAATATCAACTATAAACAAGCGATGAAAATCAATTTACTAGGTACGAAAACACATACATTGTTCTAATAAACTTTAATCGGATCTCAACATACTCTTAGAGTCTTTTCTAACTTTATCATCAAAGATTTGACCTCCTCCATGCCAATCAGCTTATGTGACATCCCAAAATTTAAGACTACAAATTTCATTTTTTAATTAAGTAATTAAAATACCATTAGTATTAAAAAATCCATCGTGTCATCCCATATCAATGCTAAGATGTTAATTATCAATACATGTCATAATAGAACATCATCAGAGTATATCTCCCAAAGATCTCATGTGCGGAACTTATGGTGTGATGCGCTACGATCATGCCGACTCCTTTCCTTTTGAAGAAGAGGTACCTAAAAACAAAATTGAAAATCGTAAGCACAAAGCTTAGTGAGTTCCTTCATTATACCACATACCATACAATAAACATACTGCCAAGCATATCTGGGTGCTGGCCTACCCCTTCGGTCTCTTTCAACCGGTAACCGCCTAGCATATCAGGGTACTGGCCTACCGCTTTTGGTCTCTTTCTACCAGTAACCGCCTAGCATATCAGGGTACTAGCCTACCCCTTTTGGTCTCTTTCATCCGGTAACCGCCTAGCATATCATGGTACTAGCCTACCCCTTCGAACTCTTTTAACCAGTAACTGCCTAGAATATTAGGGTGCCGACCTACCCCTTCGGTCTCTCTCAACCAATTACAGGGACTATTTCACCCCTACCACTACCATATAATATGCTAGCATATAAACACATACTGCCTAGCATATCATGGTGTCATCCTACCCCTTTGGTCCTTTCGATCGACTACATGGACTATTTCACCCCTACCACTTCCACATAATAACATAGTATAACATCACATAAATCTCAACATATACAAGCATACCAAACATTTATCACAAAGACAAACATCTCTACTATAAAAAACTACTAGTGGGCCGATATTGGTGCATGTGACCCACTTATATAGGAAGGCGACTCACCTGCATGCTAAACCTCATGGTAAGAAATCTCTAACAGTCGATCTGCCCACTCTCAAGCTATCATTACCAAAATATCACTCAGTTAAAAACCCATAATCCTTCTTAGGGTAAAATGAGCATTTTACCCTTATCTAAACTAGTCCATGACTTAGGTCCAAATCTATAACCTCAATGGTCCAATTCTATAAAACCTTTCGGGATCACGAATGGCCCAATTTTCTAAATTGGTCCCAACTCCTCAAATGGGCCTTCCCTTCAGCACATAGATGTCCTTAGCCTAACAACTAACTTCTGATGGGCCACTAAGGCCCAATAGCTAAGAAGTCCAAGGAATGCCTAAATCGATGCCCAAATGACGTGAAGCCTAAAATTAGTGAGTAAGCGGGGCTTACGCCTCTATACGCTAGGCATACATGTTGCATGGCTTCTATGTTGTGCATATGGGCTTGTACCCCCATTGTACTACCCTGTTAAGCCATATTCTGCAAAAAGGCATAATCCTTAAAGACCTTAAGCTTCAAACACAGATCTAAGCCCAATAAAGTGTCTTAACCCATAAAGTCGATTACTTGGTGGCTTGCAAACCACCAAATGGACCCAAACTTGAAATATGGCAACCAACTTCCATAGAAATGACTAAAACTCATGCATGGTCACATTAAGACCTTCAAGATGGTAACTTTTCTATCTTTAGGACTCAAATAGCACTAAGGCTGGCAACTCTAAGCCTTGAAACAAATTTGGAACCATAAAGCTCTGTTGTTGGGACGAAAAGGTCCAAAAACTCAACCTAATCGATCTAAGCATTCATGGATCAAGGTCAAGACTTTATACCTTGAAAAGGCCATAAATGAAGCAACAATCTCAGATCTATATCTTCACCTTTGCACCACCACCTTGCTTTGCCTTTACTTCCTTGGAGGATGGATCCAACACCAAAATACTCTCTAGAGCCTTCGAAGAACAAGAACACACCAAAAATAGATTAGAGTTTCATGGGAGATACTTAAGGGTGAGAGGGAGGCTGGACTTAGGTGCATAATGTTCTTTACATAGGGATCAAACCCTCAAATTAGGGTTTTATGGACATCTCACGTATTTTGTGTGTACTCCTTGGTACATTGCGCGTACGTCAAGGACATGCACGATCCGTAATCACAAGTACGATGCGAGTACACAGGGTGGTTCTCCCAACGTATGGCACCTTAAAGCCCATTAGGCATGATCCAATGGATCCAGGCCCAAACAAAATAAAATAACCAATCCTTTATACAAATAACACCTTTGAAAATTACTGAGCATTACAATTCTCACCCACTTGAATCAGACTTCGTCCTCGAAGTCCAGTGCATCTGGAAGTAGCTCCGTGTAGTGCCCCCTTATCTCATCCTCTTGCTCTGATGTCCATTCTGAGCCCTTGCGGTGCTGCCACTATACCTTCACCAGTCCTACCGTCTTGTTCCTCAAATCCTTTCTGTTCTTGTCGAGAATGGCTACTAGTATATCGATGTAGTTCAAGCTATCATCCACCTGAATATCCTCTAATGGCAC
Source organism: Lactuca saligna (assembly GCF_052625555.1). Classification (NCBI taxonomy): domain Eukaryota; kingdom Viridiplantae; phylum Streptophyta; class Magnoliopsida; order Asterales; family Asteraceae; genus Lactuca; species Lactuca saligna. Next base: position 108,178,188 of record NC_136425.1, read on the forward strand.
AACTGCGGAGTCATTCACTAAGCACTTCCGAAGCTGAGAGACATTGAAGGTGTTGTGCATCTGACTAAGTGGCAGATCCAGTCGATACGTGTCACACCCCGCTAAAGCGGAAACGCAAGGTATGACAGTGATAACGGTTTCAATGCAAAAGATAAAGATACATCACCATAGCAGTATTTAAAAGTTTACAACCCATAGCTTCAAAAGAAACAAAATACAAGTTTTTCAAAATAACATTGTTCAAAATATAGCTTCATAATAGCTTCAACACGATGCAGCATGCTCTATGATGATGAATCTTTACATCCACTTACTAATTACTTCCTGAAAAAGCATGTAAAATGAGCGTCAACTATGAAAATAGTTGGTGAGTATCACAAGTTTATAAAAATCGAGCGTACAATAAGGCTTTTCATAAATACAAGTACATTGCTTCAATGATAAACAAGTTGATTGCTATTAATGAATACAAGTTTATTGCTATAACGAGAAACGAGTTTGTATGTGTATGAGCAAACAATGAGTCTCAACCAAACCTATGACTGAAGCCCTATCGAGATCTATGCTTATCGTTCCATAGATGAATATGGTATCATGCACTCCAGCGATTCGGGCGAGTGAGGAGTTGTCAATTCCTAATAGCGCTATCCATAACGACCATTGGCTCAAAGAGTTAATGGTTAGAGATAAGGGAAGGGCCTTAGTACGATAAGTTCTCATGTTTCGTGTTGCATAGACATACATAAAGAAACATAGCAATACAATAGCAATCATGTTTGATACAATTCGATTTAAATACAACATGCAAACAGTAGTTTTTCTGGACATGTTTTTCCACCCCAAAACATAAAAACCGAAAATAGGGGAGTGCGTGAATACTCACGATGTTTTGTGTAGACACAAGCGGTACTTCGGGATGCACCAACATCTTACTACCGGGATCCTACGACATCAAACACACGCACTAGTGAGTTTCCATGTCGATATCTAATGCTAATATACTAAACTCTACATATAGGGAAAATGCCAATTTATGTTTTAGTATTAGATTTTATATCAATTATTTACACTTTTTCTGAAGTAATGAAATTCTATATATCGGGCGATTAATTACAACCTTGGAATATAAACTTTCCAAATTTTTAAGTCCTTATTACAACATAAATTCACGAAAATAGCATTCGAGGGATAAAAATTCTCAAACTTTTTATTTAACTGTTATTACACAATACTAAGCTGGGAAAATTATAAAAATGGATTTCCAAGCTATTTAATTATATTTTATGATTTTTGAGCATTTATTTCAATAAAAATTGAAATAAATAGAAAACGGTTTCCAAAATTACCTAAACTTTTTATTTAATTGTTATTATACATAAATAGGCTGGGAAAAATATAAAAGATATTTTTCAGTGGGTATTTCTATTTTTCCTTGCTTTATTCCTTTAAATAGTCATTAATTAAAGAAATAATATTAAACAGTTAAAATAAATCACCATAAATTTTTGTAACATCATTTACAGTATAAATATCCTGGGAAAAATATCAAAAGTGGTTTTCATAATGTATAAACTGGTTTTGGGTATTTATGTATATTTAAGTGCATTTTAGTGCAATTAACTTTAGAAAATAAGATAAAAATAGTTTACAGTAGAGAAAAATATTCAACATTTTTATGTAACCTCCTACTCTATAATATTATATCCTGGTAAATTTTCATGAATTTTGGATAATCAGAACTATTACTCCCATTTTTAGACCATTATAATTATCAAAAATTGGGAAAAATAGTAAAATATGATGGAAAATATTGAAATTATTTTCTGGAGTCACCCATCACAGGTAAGGTATGCGAAAATTGTTAGATACAATTTTCACATCCTATAAAGTGGTTTTGTAATTTATCATGTCCTAAATAAAAGAAAATTAGAAATCATACGAAACAGTAACAAAAATTTCTGAAATTTGGTGAGGGGTCATTATTCCCCATAAGGATCATCTATGAATTTATTTAGGATTTATTGACCTATGGAAGTATTTTATATGATTTATGCCCTTGGTTTTAGCAATAATTCTAATAAATCAAAGAAATAACAAAAGCTCTTGAAATTTTCCAGATTATCTCATGCATGCAAGGGCTTTCAAAAGGAAAAATGTAAAAAAATGTATTCAGAAGAGAAATGAGGATAATGATTTCAAACAATTTAAGAAAAGTTGCATGCAATAATGCATGAAGTGTAAATGTGGCTGAAGTTCATGAATTTGTGTAGCCCATTCAGTGAGGTTTTAAGCCACGAAATTTCAACCATAACTCACTAGATATGTAAAGTTTCTAAGCTATTTTTCCTCAGATTTATGGTTGGGTTTAAGGCCATTGTTTAAGCAAGATAAAAATAGTGATCACAGAAAGAGAGCTGTATGCGCAACCTTTTTGTAAAATATGCTAAAAATCGGATATTTTAATATTTTACAGTGAGACCAGTTGGGTTTGAAAGTTAACTCGTGGAACTAACCAATACAAAAAGAATATCATGATTTGGTTAAGAAATGACTGAGTTATGACTGTTCAAAGTCGAACAAAGTAATCTGGCAGATTGCATGTTTGCTTGTGTGCATTATTAGGGTATTTCAACAAGAACATCATGCATGTCTTTGGTAAGGCCCGATTTCTAACACATGCATGGAATGAATGAGCATCCAAGATGTACTAGAAATGGTTTAAATGCTTTTGTTCATGCATGAACACAAAAGAAATGGAGAAGAACATGAAATATTAGGTTTTGATGTCACATGATCATATGTGCATCTTTTCCACTCCTTGCATGGGTTTGATCCCGGATTTTCACCATCTCTAACACATGCATTGTGTTATGGTGAGAATCTACAAACCACAAGGGGAGAATAAAGATTTCTAGCCATGGAAAGGCATAGAATCCGAAAAGTAGAGAAGACTAAGAAGAAAAAGAGGTTTAACCATGAAACTATGGAAGAAGATGTTGTTGTTTACCTTGGTTTTGACCTTGAGAGAAGTAAGAACACTTCAAGGGCTTCACAATCTCGAAATTTTGCATAGAAATGAGAGGATTTTCGTGAGTTTAGAGAGAGGGAAGAAGAGAGTGAAGTGTGTGAAGAGAGTGAAGTGAGAGAGTGAAGAGGGAAGAGGTGGAGTAAGGGTTTAAGCTTAATGATTGTGTTTTGGGGAAAAGAGAGGGCATGGGGAGAGGTGATGGCCGGTTTTTGCATGCATTTTGGCCTCCTCTCTCCTAAATTTTAAACTTTATAAACTTCCCTCCTATATTTTATATAAAAACATTCATTTTTATAAAATGTTTATTAAGCAATTTGATTTATTTAAAAATCTTGTTTTCAACAAATAATTTATGATTAATACTTGTAATTTATATTTCTAGTTCATTGGTATAATCCATAATTTGATTAATAAAATTTGATATTAGGAAGTTTATAGCCAAATTTTATAAAGTTTTTAAGCTTTATAATTTATAACTTTGAATTTTTGGTTCTTTAGGGTTTTTGGAATATTGTTTGATATTCAACAACATGTTGAAGTATAATTAGAATGTTTTAATTTATTTTTAGAGTTTTATACCCTATTTCAATTATAACAAAGCTTGAAGCTTTATTCTAATTATAGTATTGGCATTTCCTATTGTAGCTAAGCAACTTACTAGAATTGTAAGTATCAAGTATATTAGTCCTAGACCTTAGTTGGATCCTAGTTTATGCAAGATTTTTGACCTAATTTATACTACTAGGTCATGGCATGTTGTGCATGAATGGTTATTATAAAGATGCATGAGTCCAAGAATGACCTGAATTGGCAGTTGTCACAGTATCCCCCACTTAAAAAGAATTTCGTCCCGAAATTCATTCTATGTCATCGCCTGTCATCGGAATGGAAAAGTTGCGGATACTTTTCCTTTATGAAGCCCTCGCGCTCCTAGGTGTACTCCGGCCCGCGTTTTGAGTTCCATCGAACTTTCACAATCGGGATCTTACTCCGCTTAAGTTGTTTTACCTCCCTGTCAAGGATTTCTATCGGTTCCTCAACGAAGCTCAGCTTATCATTGATCTTAATTTCCTCCAGGGGTACTATCAATGTTTCGTCGGCTAGACATTTCTTAAGGTTGGAGACGTGGAATGTGTCGTGAATGGTGCTTAACTCTTGGGGCAATTGGAGTTTATACGCTACTGGACCAATCCTTTCAAGGATTTCAAACGGTCCAACATATCTCGGGCTTAGTTTTCCTTTCTTACCAAAACGCACAAGCCCTTTCCAAGGCGACACTTTTAAAAGTACCTTGTCTCCTACTTGGAATTCTAATGGTTTTCGACGATTATCCGCATAACTTTTCTGACGATCTCTAGCAGCTTTAAGCTTATCCTTGATGATAGCAATCTTGTCGGATGTTTCCTGGATAAGTTCGACTCTAGTCAACTGTCTGTCTCCGATTTCTGTCCAGCATAAGGGCAAACGACACTTGCGTCCATACAATGCTTCATATGGAGCACATTGGATACTTGTGTGGTAACTGTTATTGTAGGAAAACTCAATTAGGGGTAAATGAGTATCCCAATTTCCTTTGAACTCAATGACTCACGCTCGTAGCATGTCTTCCAATGTTTGTATTGTTCTCTCTGTTTGCCCATCTGTCTGAGGGTGGTAAGTTGTGCTCAAATCTATCTTGGTTCCTAGTGCCCTCTGTAACATCCACCAAAATCGAGATGTAAAACGACTATCTCTATCAGAAATGATAGATAAGGGTACACCATGCAGAGAAACAATTTTGTCGATGTAGATTTGGGCCAATTTTTCCATCTTGAAATCTTCTCGAATGGGGAGAAAGTGTGCAGATTTCGTCAGTCGATCCACTATGACCCAAATTGAGTCATGACCTTTAGCAGTTCTAGGAAGTTTGGTAACAAAGTCCATAGATATTTTCTCCCATTTCCATTGGGGAATTTCAGGTTGTTGCAACAACCCGGATGGTTTCTGATGTTCAGCTTTGACTATTGAGCATGTCAAACACTTCCCAACGTACAAGGCAATATCGTTTTTCATTCCAGGCCACCAATAGTACTCTTTAAGATCCTTGTACATCTTATCTGCTCCAGGGTGGATGGAGTATTTAGATCGATGAGACTCCTCTAGTACCATGTCTCTCAGGTTGTTAACCCTTGGAATCCAGACCCTATCTTTAAAATAACGAACTCCATCAGGTTTGGTTTCAAATCTTTCTTCCAAACCATGTAAAGTTTCGCCTGGAAGATTTTCCTTGCATAACGCTTTCTCCTGGGCATTAATCATTTGAGATTTCAAGCTTGTCTGAATTACCATTCCCAAAGCTCTCACATGGGAAGGTTTCACTCTTTCTTTCCTACTAAGAGCATCGGCTACTACGTTAGCCTTCCCTGGGTGATATCGTATCTCACAATCATAATCACTAAACAACTCTACCCATCTTCTCTGCCGCATGTTTAACATTTTCTGATCCAGGATATGCTGAAGGCTTTTGTGATCGGTATAAATGGTGCACTTGGTTCCGTACAAATAATGCCTCCATATCTTAAGGGAGAAAACTATTGCTCCTAGTTCTAGATCATGGGTGGTATAATTCTTCTCGTGCGGTTTGAGTTGTCTGGAAGCATATGCAATGACCTTATCTCTTTGCATTAGCACACATCCTAATCCTTGATGAGACGCATCACAATACACCATAAAGTTCTCTAATCCTTCTGGTAAAGCCAGAATTGGTGCATTGCACAGCTTGTTTTTCAGGATTTGAAATGCCTCTTCGTGTTTCTCTTCCCAGAGAAATTTTCTATCCTTTTGGGTCAAAGATGTTAATGGTTGAGCAATCCTAGAGAAATTCTCAATGAAGCGTCTGTAGTATCCAGCTAATCCTAGGAATTGTCGTATTTCTGTCGGGGTTTTGGGGGCCTCCTATTTCTTGATTGCCTCTATCTTAGCTGGATCTACATGGATTCCTCTTTCACCGATCACATGACCAAGAAAATGTACTTCCCGAATCCAAAATTCACACTTAGTGAACTTGGCATACAATTTCTGTTCCTTCAACAGCTCCAACACTAGCTTTAGATTTCTATTATGATCTTCTTTGGTCCGCGAGTAAACAAGTATGTCATCGATAAATACAATTACAAACCTGTCTAGGTATGGTCTACAGACCCTATTCATCAAATCCATGAATACAGCGAGTGCATTCGTTAGTCCAAAAGGCATGACTAAGAACTCATAATGTCCATAACGGGTTCTAAATGCTGTTTTGTGAATGTCCTCTTCGTGAATTCTTAGCTGATGATACCCTGACCGAAGGTCGATTTTTGAGAAGTAGGAAGTGCCCTGCAACTGATCGAACAAGTCATCTATTCTAGGGAGGGGATATCGATTCTTGATTGTCAACTTGTTCAATTCTCTGTAATCAATGCACATTCGGAACGAACCATCTTTCTTTTTGACGAATAACACTGGGGCTCCCCAAGGAAAAGAACTTGGTCAAATAAACCCTTTGTCTAGAAGTTCTTGAAGTTGTCCGGATAGTTCTTGCATCTCGGATGGTGCAAGGCGATATGGTGCTTTTGCTACCGGTGCCGCTCCGGGAATTAAGTCTATCCGAAATTCGACCTGTCTATAAGGGGGTAGACCGGGCAATTCCTCCGGAAATACTTCGGGATAGTTTTGAACCACTGGAATCTCCTTGAGTTGCTTAGCTTCAGGTTCTCTTTCTAGCACGAGGGCCATGAATGCAATACAATTCTTCTTCAGGTACTTGTGAACCTTCACGCTTGATACTATGTTTAAACTTCTTCCTGGCTTCTCACCGTGTATGATAAGGGTTTCTCCATTAGGGAGAGACACTCTGATGACTTTCTCATAACAACCAATGTCCGCTCTATTTTTGGATAACCAATCCATCCCTACTATCACATCAAAACTACCTAGCTCTATAGGAATTAGGTCAATGCTAAAGAGTTTATCAGCTAAATTCAAAGTACAACCAGGAATTATATCACTAGCCCTAATTTCATACCCATTAGCAAGTTCAATAGCATAAGCATTCCTCATCTTTACCGATTTCAAGCCAATTAACGGTCTAAATGCTAAAGAAACAAAACTCCTATCTGCTCCCGCATTGAATATTACTGATGCAAAATGGTTGTTCAGGAGGAACGTACCTGTTATCACTTCAGGGTTCTGACGAGCTTCTTCTGCACCAATCACAAAAGCTACACCTCTTGGCTGTCCAACTTGATTTCCTTGAAAGTTTTGCCTGGCTTGGCCTTGTCCATTGTTACCAGGTCCATTGTTCAGTTTAGGACATGCTCTACGGAGATGATGGAAGTTACATGTCCTTTTCCCCTCCTTATTAACCTTACAATACTTTGAGTAATGGCCTGTTTGCTTACAGTTTTGGCACACCGGGCAAGCTCCCTTGTGATGGAAGTTACACTTATTGCACTTCGGAAGCAGCCCTGAGTACTGCTTTCGCTCCTGCACTTCTTGTCCTTGAGTTTTCACTGGTTCTTGCTCCTGGGCTCTTACCATAAAGTTTCTTGAGACTTTCTGCTTCCTCCCTGACTTGCCTCCATACTTCTTCTCTCCCTGATTTGTTGGCTTCCTCTTGCTACTAGAGCTTTCCTTTGCCGATGCTCCCATCCTTATCACATCATTGGTTAGTCGATTTGCTAGGCTTACTGCACTTTGAATGGTAGTTGGGTTTGCACTAGAGTATTCCACCAGGTTAATGCCCTATCTTGGAATAGGCAAGATGCATACTCAACTTTGTTGCGCTCGAGGCATTTGCTAATATGAAGGACCGACTCCATGCTGTCAATCCATTTCAGTTGCCCGACCGCACCTTCCTTTCCATGGAACTCCTTAGGTTTACAGGCCATAAAGGACTTGTAGTTTCATTCTCTTTCATTGTTTCCCCGGTTTCCTCCACTACTTCCTTGGTTAGCATTAAGTCCTGCAGTTACTTGAGTAACAATGTTTGGGATTGCTTGCATGAGTTGTTGTGCTACCATTTGAGCAACATCGGGCGTTTCGTTCTGTGGGCGCCCACGATTAGGCCTTCCAGACATGGTTCTATGACACAGGAGAAGAAATACGTATAAATACATAAAATAATGTATAATATGTATTTCACTACCATTTTGAAAACCGCAAGTGTTGTCAAATTAATGGGTTGCATTAATACTATGCATATAGATTTGAGAAAGGAAAGAAAAGAAAAATCTCTTTTATTCAACCATTTACCAAATAAATTTTAGGGTTTGACCTCATAGTAAAAGTTTTCAAACATAAAATAAAATTTTTCATTACCATTTGAAATAATCTTAAAACCAAACCAATACGTCAATCCCAAAATAAAGTTTTAAATATTTTTCCCAAAAGACACCCAACATGGGTTTTCATTTCAAAACAAAATAAAACAAAATACTGAAATCCGAACCAAAAGCCAATCGCTATCCCAACAAGAAGCATCAACACCACAATCAGGAACAACCCACCAAACACATAATATGCTGTCATCGCATGACCTGCCTCTCGTCTAGCAGCACTAGCAGTGTCAGTAGTCTCCATCGAATGCTGATAAAGGATTTCCATTCCTGCCAAGACTTCATCCAAAACTTCTCGATGCCCAGCTATCACAGCGAGACTGTGACGTAGGCCCGCTGCTATCGACTGCAATCTCCGGGACTCCTCCGGGGTCATACCTGGCTATCTGACAGGTATCCCTATGACTTGCTGAGGTGAGGGTGCTCTCGGTCCTGCATCGTTGGGTTCTACTCCGCTAGGTCCTTCCGTGCCATGTCCTGCTGTGCTGGCGGGTATCCTTCCTGGAATGGGAACACTCTTCCTCGCTGTCCTCCGAATGCGAAGTCCATAGAGCGGTGGCTGTGGCAACACCAATGTCGGTGATGCCTCGCGTCGTTGACTCGGGGCGTTGTCATTGCTGATCTCCACCGAGTAGTATCTTCCGTATCCTCTGATGGGTCTTCTTCTACCGAGGCGGGGGGATTACGTCGAGGGATAACAGTGACGTAGCCGGATTCATCGGCTGAGGCGGTAGCACGGGAAGATGACGATGTTGACATAGTGGACTGTTACATAGTTTCAATGAGATATGAAATAAATGACAATGCATGCCTATAATATGCAATGCTTACACACACCAAAATTAACCTTTTGAAATTTTGAAATAAAGTTTTCTCAAATATTTTTGTTGAACATATTCCCATTATAATTAGCTCAAGCTTTGTATAAATCTTTTCTTAATTAAACATAGGTGATCAGGCTATGTTTAATCAAGGTCCAATAATACAACTCCCGACCTAATTATACTAGTAATATGTTTGATGTAAAAAGAATTTCTTTGTAAGTTTTAGTTATAGGTTGTGTTTTCTTAAAGAAAAACCGATGTTCTTTATAACTTTAGCTTTGATACCACTTCTGTCACACCCCGCTAAAGCGGAAACGCAAGGTATGACAGCGATAACAGTTTCAATGCAAAAGATAAAGATACATCACCACAACAGTATTTAAAAGTTTACAACCCATAGCTTCAAAAGAAACAAAATACAAGTTTTTCAAAATAACATTGTTCAAAATATAGCTTCATAATAGCTTCAACACGATGCAGCATGCTCTATGATGATGAATCTTTACATCCACTTACTAATTACTTCCTGAAAAAGCATGTAAAACGAGCGTCAACTATGAAAATAGTTGGTGAGTATCACAAGTTTATAAAAATCGAGCGTACAATAAGGCTTTTCGTAAATACAAGTACATTGCTTCAATGATAAACAAGTTGATTGCTATTAATGAATACAAGTTTATTGCTTTAACGAGAAACGAGTTTGTATGTGTATGAGCAAACAATGAGTCTCAACCAAACCTATGACTGAAGCCCTATCGAGATCTATGCTTATCGTTCCATAAATGAATATGGTATCATGCACTCCAGCGATTCGGGCGAGTGAGGAGTTGTCAATTCCTAATAGCGCTATCCATAACGACCATTGGCTCAAAGAGTTAATGGTTAGAGATAAGGGAAGGGCCTTAGTACGATAAGTTCTCATGTTCCGTGTTGCATAGACATACATAAAGAAACATAGCAATACAATAGCAATCATGTTTGATACAATTTGATTTAAATACAACATGCAAACAGTAGTTTTTCTGGACATGTTTTTCCACCCCAAAACATAAAAACCGAAAATAGGGGAGTGCGTGAATACTCACGATGTTTTGTGTAGACACAAGCGGTACTTCGGGATGCACCAACGTCTTACTACCGGGATCCTACGACATCAAACACACGCACTAGTGAGTTTCCATGTCGATATCTAATGCTAATATACTAAACTCTACATATAGGGAAATGCCAATTTATGTTTTAGTATTGGATTTTATATCAATTAGTTCCACTTTTTCTGAAGTAATGAAATTCTATATATCGGGCGATTAATTACAACCTTGGAATATAAACTTTCCAAATTTTTAAGTTCTTATTACAACATAAATTCACGAAAATAGCATTCGAGGGATAAAAATTCTCAAACTTTTTATTTAACTGTTATTACACAATACTAAGCTGGGAAGATTATAAAAATGGATTTCCAAGCTGTTTAATTATATTTTATGATTTTTTAGCATTTATTTCAATAAAAATTGAAATAAATAGAAAACGGTTTCCAAAATTACCCAAACTTTTTATTTAATTGTTATTATACATAAATAGGCTGGAAAAAATATAAAAGATATTTTTCAGTGGGTATTTCTATTTTTCCTTGCTTTATTCCTTTAAATAGTCATTAATTGAAGAAATAATATTAAACAGTTAAAATAAATCACCATAAATTTTTGTAACATCATTTACAGTATAAATATCCTGGGAAAAATATCAAAAGTGGTTTTCATAATGTATAAACTGGTTTTGGGTATTTATGTATATTTAAGTGCATTTTAGTGCAATTAACTTTAGAAAATAAGAGAAAAATAGTTTACAGTAGAGAAAAATATTCAAAATTTTTATGTAACCTCCTACTCTATAATATTATATCCTGGTAAATTTTCATGAATTTTGGATAATCAGAATTATTTCTCCCTTTTTTAGACCATTATAATTACAAAAAATTGGGAAAAATAGTAAAACATGATGGAAAATCTTGAAATTATTTTCTCGAGTCACCCATCACAGGTAAGGTATGCGAAAATTGTTAGATACAATTTTCACATCCTATAAAGTGGTTTTGTAATTTATCATGTCCTAAATAAAAGAAAATTAGAAATCATATGAAACTGTAACAAAAATTTCTGAAATTTGGTGAGGGATCATTATTCCCCATAAGGATCATCCACGAATTTATTTAGGATTTATTGACCTCTAGAAGTATTTTATATGATTTATGCCCTTGGTTTTAGCAATAATTCTAATAAATCAAAGAAATAACAAAAGCTCTTGAAATTTTCCAGATTATCTCATGCATGCAAGGGCTTTCAAAAGGAAAAATGTAAAAAAATGTATTCAGAAGAGAAATGAGGGTAATGATTTCAAACAATTTAAGAAAAGTTGCATGCAATAATGCATGAAGTGTAAATGTGGCTGAAGTTCATGAATTTGTGTAGCCTATTCAGTGAGGTTTTAAGCCACGAAATTTCAACCATAACTCACTAGATATGTTAAGTTTCTAAGCTATTTTTCCTCAGATTTATGGTTGGGTTTAAGGCCATTGTTTAAGCAAGATAAAAATAGTGATCACAGAAAAAGAGCTGTATGCGCAACCGTTTTGTAAAATCTGCTAAAAATCGGACATTTAATATTTTACAGTGAGACCAGTTGGGTTTGAAAGCTAACTCGTGGAACTAACCAATACAAAAAGAATATCATGATTTGGTTAAGAAATAACTGAGTTATGACTGTTCAAAGTCGAACAAAGTAATCTGGCAGATTGCATGTTTGCTTGTGTGCATTATTAGGGTATTTCAACAAGAACATCATGCATGTCTTTGGTAAGGCCCGATTTCTAACACATGCATGGAATGAATGAGCATCCAAGATGTACTAGAAATGGTTTAAATGCTTTTGTTCATGCATGAACACAAAAGAAATGGAGAAGAACATGAAATATTAGGTTTTGATGTCACATGATCATATGTGCATCTTTTCCACTCCTTGCATGGGTTTGATCCCGGATTTTCACCATCTCTAACACATGCATTGTGTTATGGTGAGAATCTACAAACCACAAGGGGAGAATAAAGATTTCTAGCCATGGAAAGGCATAGAATCCGAAAAGTAGAGAAGACTAAGAAGAAAAAGAGGTTTAACCATGAAACTATGGAAGAAGATGTTGTTGTTTACCTTGGTTTTGACCTTGAGAGAAGTAAGAACACTTCAAGGGCTTCACAATCTCGAAATTTTGCATAGAAATGAGAGGATTTTCATGAGTTTAGAGAGAGGGAAGAAGAGAGTGAAGTGTGTGAAGAGAGTGAAGTGAGAGAGTGAAGAGGGAAGAGGTGGAGTAAGGGTTTAAGCTTAATGATTGTGTTTTGGGGAAAAGAGAGGGTATGGGGAGAGGTGATGGCCGGTTTTTGCATGCATTTTGGCCTCCTATCTCCTAAATTTTAAACTTTATAAACTTCCCTCCTATATTTTATATAAAAACATTCATTTTTATAAAATGTTTATTAAGCAATTTGATTTATTTAAAAATCTTGTTTTCAACAAATAATTTATGATTAATACTTGTAATTTATATTTCTAGTTCATTGGTATAATCCATAATTTGATTAATAAAATTTGATATTAGGAAGTTTATAGCCAAATTTTATAAAGTTTTTAAGCTTTATAATTTATAACTTTGGATTTTTGGAATATTGTTTGATATTCAACAACATGTTGAAGTATAATTAGAATGTTTTAATTTATTTTTAGAGTTTTATACCCTATTTCAATATATATATATATATATATATGTATATATATATATATATATATATATATATATATATTACATACTTTCGCAGGAATACAATACAAAATTATAATGTTATCTATTCTACATCTTCTATCAGTACAAAACTATACCGGATGTTTATCAGCTGCAATAGTTAAACATTGAGAGGTATAAGCGGGTGACGCTTAGTGAGTTCAATAATATTTACAACATAACATTATGCCATATACATATATCAATATGATAGAAGCAAAGAGGGACAAGAAACAAGATGGGCAAATGAGTATCATAGGATAAGCTTTCCATAACATCAAATAGTTAGATTCAAATATTTGAAATCAATGAGACATAACAATTTTCAAACAATTGATATACATCAATAAGACTTCCGCCCAAGTGGCATAGAAAATATAATTTCAGAATATCATTTCACTAGAATACATAGGTTTTCAATCATGTCTTTGTATTCTGCTATGCCATAGTGATGCTTATGTCATACACTTCATGGCCAAAGGCTACATACCAGTACCTAAGTGATGTTTATGTCATACACTTCGTGGCCTAAGGTATAGCTCATTATCATAATAACATGGGAAAGCACATTGAACATATAACACATAACATACAATTGTCCCTATATTAAACTCATCGTGAATTAATCGGGGGTTAAAATAGTAATTAATGCAGCACTTCGTTATAATAGACAGATTTCATCGCTGAAAATCGGGAGCTTTATTGAAAACCAGGCCCTGTGAGGGTTGACCTTCTAACCGAAAAGATAAATTTATCGGGCTCTTCAGGGCATGTTTTGGGTGTTGGGAATGATCTTGAGGCATCGGGGGAACTTGAAATAGTAATAATATGAGTTTACAGGTGAAAATGCCAAATATCCAAACTTACCCGGAAGGTCTCGCACCCTCTATGTATAGGTGTGAGGCTTGTATCCAAAGCAAAAAGAGGCAAGCCCGTGGCTCGAATATAGAAGGGGGGGGGCAGGTGGTGGTGCGATGGCGAGACATGGGGAAGGCACGCATCATATTCTGGTTGGCCGAGCCTTCGGTGCGAGGAGGGTATGACACATGTCAGACAGCTGGCCTCAGATGACTAACCAATTCTAATGCACGGTGCTTCATGGGCGAGGGTGACATGCCCGAACCTGAGCCATAATTTTCGCTTACGAGCTCCGTTTTTGAAGTTCTTTCTATGCACACGTTAGTGAAATTAGGCTCTACAACTTTCATTTAGACTTTATCGGCTAATTTTGAATTCATTTTTAACTTCTTCATTTGATGTCCATTTTCATAAGTCTTTTTACCATTGTACTATTATTGGTGAGACATTCGATTCTCGTTTAGGTTGCGTCAGCTAAAAATCACTCGATCATTATTTCGAGTTTTTAGTTGTCTACTGTTATTCCGAAACTTAGAAAAATCATAGCTTCCTCATATGAAGTCAGATTTGGATGTTCTTTTTATGAAAATGCTCAGTTTAACAAATACTACGACTTTCATTTAGATCACCAAGGCCAAAAAGTAATTTATCAAAAAATTCACTTTTTACATCATACAATGCCTTGTCGGTTTTGTCGCAGATCATCGATTGATCATAACTTCTTCGTTATAACTCGAATTTCGATGAGTTTTTCGCCTAAATATTTCTAATGAGATTCTTTACAACTTTCAATAATAAAATTCTACTTATTTTAATTTTATATTTTCATTAAATTTCAATATTTTCCTTTTGATTGAAATCTCATAAGACTTCCAACATTTTCCGAGTGATTCTAAACATAGTTTTACTTCATTTATAATAAAAACTATCCGTTAGAATTCAATACTCATAATTATATATTATTTCATAGTATTATTAACTTTTAAAATTTACATAACATGATTTTAAAACGTGCATGTTACAAGTCGGAATCGTCCTCTCACTCTACCTAACTATCTCAGGGTGAAAGGTTATACTGAAGTGAAGATGACTTCACATCTTGTCATGAAACCGCTTCCAAAACCTGGAAGTGAAGCGGACATCTCAGTCTGACACAACCGACAGTAGCACTCCATGACGTGCCAGCACCTCGTATACATATATCTCCGCTAGCTTCTCAGCCGATATACTTTTCTGGATCGGGATGAAATGAGCATTGTTGGTCAACCGATCTATGATGATGCAAATCGAATCCACTCCACGTGTAGTCCTGGGAAGCTTGGTGATGAAATCCATAGTGATATCTTCCCATTTTCACACGGGAATATGTAGTGATTGCATTTTTTCATGAGGTTACTGGTGTTCGAACTTGAGTTTCCTGCAAGTCAAGCACTGCTCCATATACCGAGTTATGTCCTACTTCATGCACGGCCACCAATAATCAGGGCAAAGATCCTGGTACATCTTCATCGCCCTTGGGTGAATATAGAATCTCAACTTGTGCGCCTCCTCCATAACAACCTGGCATACTCCACCCTAGTATAGAACTCGGACCCTCCAATGCATGGTCAATAACCCACGACTGTCATAATCGAATGAGGCCACTTTGCGTATGATCCACTCACGCTTCCGACACTCCTTCTTCAGACCCATGACCTGTGCCTCCCGGATCCGTTCCAGCAACAGAGTAATCACTGTCATCCTCAGACATATGTCTCAATTTCATGCCACCACTGCCTTGCGACTAATAGCATCGACCACCACATTGGCCTTCCCCAGGTGATAAAGGATTTCACAGTCGTAATCCTTTACCACGTCCAACCACTAAAACTGTCTTATGTTCAGATTTGGCAGGTCCATCAAGTACCTCAAACTCTTGTGATCTGTGTAAATGTTACAAGGGACTCTATAGAGGTAATGTCACCAAATCTTGAGGGCAAAAACAAATGCCCCCAACTCCATGTTGTGCCTCAGGTAGTTCACCTCGTGAGGCTTCAACTGCCTTGAGGCGTAAGCAATGAGGTGCCCTTTTCTGCATCAACACTGTGCCCAAACCCAATATAGATGCATCACTATACACTACAAAATCCTCAACGCCCACTAGCAAAGTCAATCGGTGCTTCACACAGCTTCTGCCTCAGAGTCTTGAATGTTTCCTGTTGCTCAGGCCCCCATCAGAATGTCACGGAATTCTTGGTCAGTCGGATCAGGGGTACCGCTATCTTGGAGAAATCCTGAATGTACCTCCTATAATAGCCTGCTAAATCAAGGAAGCTCACAGTCTCGGATGGAGACCTTGGAACCTCCCATCTCATCAAGGCCTCCACCTTGGCCAGATCAACTAGTATACCGTTTTTGTTGATGAGGTGCCCCAGAAACTCCACCTCGTGCAGCCAAACTCGCACTTGGAGAACTTTACAAAAAGTTCTCCCTCCTCAATGTCTCCAGCACCTCCCTCAGGTTCTCCTCGTGCTGCTCATGCATCTTGGAGTAAACCAAGATGTCATCAATAAAGACTATCATAGACCGATCCAGCATCAGTCTTATACACAATTCATAAGATCCATGAACTGTTGGGTTTTGAGCAATCTAACACTTCCCAAGTGTGCATGCAACCCTAATAAACCTTGGATCTATGTTTGTCTAAATACATGCAAAATAATAATTTTCCAAGGTTTATAACCTATCTAACATGGCATGGGGAACATTTCAACATAAAAGAGTTAGAAGAGATTACATACCTTTTGGTGAGTTGGGTTCTTAGGAGTTTGAGGGCCAAGCACCAATAGTGTGAATGCCTCAAATGGAATCACAAACACCACAAACTCTTGGAAAACTTTGAGAGAGTATACACACTCTTGTATTTTCGGCCACACACATGCACACACACACTAGATCACTAGTTTTTTCTTAGGCTTACTAAGGCTCCATTTCATGCTCCATAAGCATGCTTATATAGTATGCATGGTTAGGGTGAAACCCTAATAACCCATGTCTTTTCCTTTTCCAAGGATCCATGGGTTAAAAGCTCCATGGATCATCCATGGACTTCCACATAAGCTTAGCCCATTAACAAATGAGTATTAGCCCACACTATATAAAACAAATAGCCCATAATTTAATTAGTATTCCTTTTAATCTCTAAATTAATTCATGATTAATTTAAGACTAAAAACTAATTAAATAACGTAACTTCATATTAATATATTATAACTCATAATATATTAATAAACATATGTGTATAACTCTCATAAAATTATCCATAATAGTTTGGATGAGATGCAACCTAAATGGACCATGCCGGTCGGGTCAAGTATATAACAAATAAGTTATGGACTTAGACACCTTATCCAACAGACTCCCACTTGGATAAGTCTAATAACTATATTTGCCTATAACTTCAGGAACCAACCAACAATCGTAGCTCTCGAAAACTCCCTCGAACAATGAAGACTCTGTCGAACTATGAAGCGCCATTTTAGATAAGTGATCACATAATCCTCTGTTCTCATGATATCAGTCGGACAAACACATGGAACTATGTCTTGCTAATTGTCTAGCAGTTGTTTCTCGATTTTCCGATTTGTTTGACGAAGAACTTCACTGAACACATCGGTTTAGTTCTGACCAGGCCTGGTTCATGGGTCAACACAAAATCATCGAGGGGCCCGGATATCGCTTCTATTTCTAGAAGGAACAGATAAACTTCGACTGATATGCTTGTTCTACTACTCATTGAATTGTACACAAAGGCACGTTTTATAACATCAAGTTACTGATGCGTTTACGTGCAATCAATGCACAACCAACTCATAGGTAACAACTCATATCTCTAGGTTTAAAGATTTATATGATGTTATCGTCTCACGATCACTCGAGATAAATTCCATGAAGTGATACAAGTGAGCGTGGGTTTATACCAATACTCATAACTTATGAGTACTCATGAATGTTGCAACAACCATTGCCATGTCTAAACACCTTTAAGGCATCTACAAACCCAATTCATGACAATCTTGATTCATACCTACTTCCGACGTATGATCGATTGTGAAGGTTTGAATAAATTAATTATTCTGGAAGTCAAAACATGCAAAACTGAAACAATAGTAAATAATTGACAATGATAGTAACACTTTACTCATAAATAAATCACAAATTTTATTCATCATCAAACGTCGATTACATTTTACAAGTTTCAGAAAAACTATCTAATCTGTAAAACTAATATCGTCCCTCAGCCCGATGCGTCTCGCATGCTGAAAATGGTTAACCCTCGTCAGTCCCTTCGTAAGGGGATCTGCAGGATTCTCATCCGACGATATCCTCCTTGTCACAAGGAGTCCTTCTTCAATCTTGTGTCTTATGAAGTGATATTTTCTGTCAATGTGTCGGGATCTGCCATGATCTCTCGGTTCCTTGGCTAAGATAACCGCAGCATTGTTGTCACAGAAAATCTCTATAGGTTCCTTAATAGCTGGTACAACTCCAAGGTCTCCGATGAAGTTCTTTAGCCATATCGCCTCCTTCACTGCTTCACTCGCTGCTAGATACTCTGATTCACAAGTCGAATCAGCCACCGTCTCCTGCTTGGAACTCTTCCAAGAAATTGCCCCTCCATTTAAGGTAAAGATCCAGCCCGACTGAGAGCGGAAATTATCCCTATCAGTCTGAAAACCAGCATCACTATACCCTAATATTTTCAAGTCATCACTGCCACCAAGGGTAAGGACCCAATCCTTAGTCCTGCGCAGGTACTTGAGAATGTTCTTTACCGCGGTCCAATGAGCTTTGCCAGGGTTCCCCTGATACCTGCTGACCATGCTCAAAGCAAATGCCACATCAGGACGGGTACAAGTCATAGCATACATGATCGAGCCAACAGCGGAAGCATACGGTAGTTGGCTCATCTCAGCTATCTCTGCCTCTGTACTCGGACTCCGAGTCTTACTCAGTTTGGTATTGCTTTAGATCGGTAAATCTCCTTTCTTGGAATTCTCCATGTTGAACCTTTTCAACACCTTATCCAAGTAGATACTCTGACTAAGTCCAATTAGTCTTCTACTCCTTTCTCTTAATATCCTTATCCCTAGGATATAGGTAGCCTCCCCTAGGTCCTTCATAGCAAAGCACTTCCCAAGCCAGGACTTAACCTCCTGCAAGGTTGGGATGTCATTTCCTATGAGTAGTATGTCATCCACATACAGTACCAAGAAGCTAACTATACTCCCACTAGCTCTGACATACACGCAAGACTCATCTTCGCTTCTCAAGAAGCCAAACTCTTTTACCTTCTCATCAAAACAAAGATTCCAGCTACGAGATGCTTATTTTAATCCATAAATGGATTTCTCAAGCTTGCATACTCTATTAGGGTACTCTGCATTGACAAAACCCTCTGGCTGATTCATGTACACATCCTCAGCCAACTTTCCATTAAGGAAAGCGGTTTTGACATCCATTTTCCATATTTCATAATCATGAAATGCTGCAATGGCTAACATAACCCTAATAGACTTAATCTTGGCTACCGGCGAAAAGGTTTCATCATAATCAATACCTTGAGTTTGAGTAAAACCCTTCGCAACCAGTCGAGCCTTATAAGTATGCACTTTTCCTTCCATGTCGGTCTTCTTTTTGAAGATCCATTTGCACCCGACTGTTTTACGGCCCGGTACATTGTCAACCATGTTCCAAACTTGATTGTCATACATGGACTGTATCTCGCTGTCCATAGCCTCCTTCCATTTAGCAGACTCCGGGCCTGCCATGGCTTCCTTAACACTGCTAGGTTCATCCAAATTTACTAGTGTACTATCACTAATAAACGTATCACCTTCCGTAGTAATATGAAAACCATAATAAAACGAAGGTGTGTTCCTAACCCGTGTGGAACGTCTCGGAGGTACAGACTCGTCAGCTGGATCAACAGGAGTTTCCTCCTCCGGTTGATTGCTAGTGTCTGAGGTTCCTTCATCAATTGATTCTTGAATTTCTTCAAGATCAATCTGCCTCCCACTGTCTCCTTGGCTTATAAATTCTTTCTCGCGAAAGATCCCTCTTCGTGCTACAAAGACCACATTCTCACTGGGTCTGTAGAAAAGGTAACCGAAGGATTTCTGTGGGTAGCCGATGAAAATACACCTTTCACATCGGGGTTCAAGCTTATCATGAGTTTCACGCCTCACGAAGGCTTCGCAACCCCAAATTTTGATGTGGTCCAAATTGGGAACCTTCCCAGTCCACATCTCATGAGGTGTTTTGGTAACCTTCTTTGTAGGGACTAGATTAAGGATATGGGCGGCAGTCTCTAAGGCATACCCCCAAAAAGAGATTGGTAACGAAACTCGACTCATCATAGAGCGAACCATGTCCAACAAGGTACGATTACGCCTCTCAGCTACACCATTCAGCTGTGGTGTCCTGGGAGGAGTCAATTGTGAGACAATCCCACACTCCTTAAGATAGTCAAGGAACTCGGTACTAAGATACTCACCACCTCGATCGGATCGAAGTATCTTAATGTTCCTGCCCAATTGATTTTCTACTTCCTGCTTGAATTCCTTAAACCTTTCAAAGGTTTCGGACTTGTGTTTGATTAAGTAGACATACCCATATCTACTAAAGTCATCAATAAAAGTCACATAATACCGATTAGCGTCCCTTGTGGCGGTTTTGAATGGTCCACATACATCAGTATGTATTAGGTCCAACAAACCCTCACCCCTCTCACAAGTTCCAGTGAAGGGTGATTTTGTCATTTTTCCAAGTAGACAAGATTCACAACTATCATCTGATTTGAGGTCAAATGATTCCAAGACTCCACTCTTTTGGAGTTGGCCTATGCGTTTCTTGTTTACATGTCCAAGACGACAATGCCACAATGATACTTTATCTAGGCTAGTAGAAGAATCAATATACAACACATTATTTCCTAAGTTGTCTACAATCGACACAGTTTCATACACACCATCACAAGGTAATGCTTTAAAATAAAACACATTATTAAAGAAAGCATTAATACCACCACATTCATTATCAAACGAAAAGGTAAAACCTTGTTTGTACAAAGCATGAAAAGAAATAATATTCCTCGCCATTTCAGACAAGTACACACATTTATTCAAATCTAATTTTAACCCATTATTAAGCAACAAAGTATAAACTCCAATCTTAGAAACAGGTGAAGCCTTCCTATTCCCCATGATTAAGTTTATCTTCCCGTGCTCCACATCCTCACTTCTTCTTAGGCCCTGCAAATCAGAACATATGTGAATACCACATCCTGTATCAAGCACCTAAGAGTTAGAATATGTTGAGTAATTAGACAATATAGTGTAAATACCTGCATAGGTGGGTTTCACTTTCCCATCCTTTAGATCCTGCAAGTACTTAGGGCAGTTTCGCTTCCAGTGTGCCTTTTCATGGCAATAAAAGCATTCAGCATCCTTTGGAATGGCAGAAGGAGTGACAGAACCGTTCTTAGTCTTTGATGAGGAGCCTTCAAGAGACTTTCCCTTGGTACCCTTCGAAGGGT
Organism: Lactuca saligna; assembly: GCF_052625555.1. NCBI lineage: Eukaryota > Viridiplantae > Streptophyta > Magnoliopsida > Asterales > Asteraceae > Lactuca > Lactuca saligna. The sequence continues at coordinate 108,199,663 of NC_136425.1, forward strand.
GCTTCCTCTTTTTTCCTTTGCCTTGCCCAATAGCTAAAACAGGGGTAGAAGTTGGAGTTGGAGTAGTAGAGGTAACAACCGCTTTACCCTTAAGACCGGTTTCCGCGGTCTTCAAGAGTCCTTGAAGCTTGCTGAGGGTAACTTCCTCCTTGTTCATATGATATGTCATTCGAAAATGATCATAACAAGAAGGCAAGGAGTGCAAAATGATGTCAATTGCTAACTCCTCGGGGATGTTAACATTCAGCTTCAGCAAACGGTCCACATACCTTTGCATCTTTTGCATGTGGCCCGTGACGGATTCACCGTCCTTCATGCGGGTAGTTATTATGGAGGAGATTATTTCATACCGCTCCTGACGAGCACTCTGATGGTACCTTTCCATCAAGTCTTGGTGCATCTCAAAAGGGTAGAAATCTTCATACGACTTTTGGAGCTCGGCTGTCATCGTGGCCATCATGATACATGCCACCTTAGTAGCATCTCTCTCATGAGTCCTGAATTCAGCGATCTCCTCAGGAGTAGCAGTAGACTCATCAAGTTCTTTTAACTCCTTATCAAGGACATATTCCTTGTCCTCGTAACGAGTAACCATCCTGATGTTCCTAATCCAATCCATGAAGTTGGAACCATCAAAGATGACCCTCCCACAAAGATTCATGAGAGAGAAAGAACCAGTTGGGTTAGAGCCTGAAGCATTAGTGTAGGAAGACATCTGAAAGAAGAAAGTAAGTTTAGATTAGATATTTAGGATCCTTAATAAGACACCCAAATGTAATATTAAGGCTAGGATCCAATCACAATATATTACACTTAGAAGAGGGATGCCGTAATCTAAGTAATAATATATTTGAAAGGTAGGTGAATGACGATTCACCAATTTCCACCATGAAAACGAAATGATTTATTAGGTTTAATTGGATTTGAAATTCCTAGATTCTTTTGAGATTCATTGAGCTTTTCAATGGCATGTTTCAATCTCGATTGTGCCCTTCAAGTTTTGTGACTGGGATGCCGAGGATCACAAAACAAGGTGTGAATAACCATGCTAACTCACTTGGTACTCCTAATATTATCACCTAATCAATGTGCCGGTTAACCACACACGCTCCATTGATCTATGACAACATTAAGTTACCCTTCGTGATCCTTACTAGTCTAATTAGTGTGCCGGTTAACCACACACGCTCCACTAACGACTTGGTAAGGTACAAAGTGTGAATTCCATGGATTAGCACCATGTTCACATTTTCCTAAAATAACTAAGATTGGGAATTAAAAGAGTTTAGTTATTTTATAATATTCATTATACTTTTAATGAGGATTTCAAGTCATTGTTCTACCCGTTCGGCTAACGACCCTCCACCGATCAAGCAAGCGGTGGGTGAGAGTATACACCCATTAAGTCACCATTTTATAGGCAACAACCTTATACCCACCTTATAGACCGGCTTCGTGAATGAGGCCTACTAACGGTAAAACGACTTATTCTTATACATATATATAATAATTAACCATTAATGTTATAAATAGTATAAGGGTTGAATTTTAACTTTTAAAACTCTAAGGTTTGGAATTAAAGTTTATTAAAGTGTGTGAAACTTTACAAATTCCAAAACTTGAGGGCAAGTTTTGTAACTTTGCAAAACTCTTCATTTCATAACTTATGAATTAAAGGTTCATAAAAATGAAGACTCTTCATTTTCATGTAACTTATGTGTTTTAAGTGTGTGTTAAATGAAAGTGACCTTTGGTAATCCATAACTTGAGGACAAATTATGGACTCCATTAAAACACATAAATGATAAAGAATTAATCCTAAACAATTCAGCATATAATTCCTATCATTTCTAAATTCATAAGAACATGAACATGATCATCAAAATTCAATAATTATATGAACACATAAAATCATGGAATTTTGATATATGCTATTGTAAATGGATTAGAACAACCATTACACCAACTAAAATAAGTTTTATAACACCAAAACAGTTTAGGGTAATGTTTCTAGTCCATTTCCAGCAGCAAAAGTCGAGATTCTGCATTCTTTCGATGCTACTCGCCGAGTGCACGAACGGACTCGTCGAGTAGGTTGAAGTTTGCCTTGGACTCGGCGAGTCCCCCCAATGGACTCGGCGAGTTCACCATGCAGACAGCAACGATTTCGACTTTTTTCAATATTTTGCATCAAGTATCAAACAAGCAAGCCTAGGCTCTGATACCACTGTTGGGTTTTGAGCAATCTAACACTTCCCAAGTGTGCATGCAACCCTAATAAACCTTGGATCTATGTTTGTCTAAATACATGCAAAATAATAATTTTCCAAGGTTTATAACCTATCTAACATGGCATGGGGAACATTTCAACATAAAAGAGTTAGAAGAGATTACATACCTTTTGGTGAGTTGGGTTCTTAGGAGTTTGAGGGCCTAGCACCAATAGTGTGAATGCCTCAAATGGAATCACAAACACCACAAACTCTTGGAAAACTTTGAGAGAGTATACACACTCTTGTATTTTCGGCCACACACATGCACACACACACTAGATCACTAGTTTTTTCTTAGGCTTACTAAGGCTCCATTTCATGCTCCATAAGCATGCTTATATAGTATGCATGGTTAGGGTGAAACCCTAATAACCCATGTCTTTTCCTTTTCCAAGGATCCATGGGTTAAAAGCTCCATGGATCATCCATGGACTTCCACATAAGCTTAGCCCATTAACAAATGAGTATTAGCCCACACTATATAAAACAAATAGCCCATAATTTAATTAGTATTCCTTTTAATCTCTAAATTAATTCATGATTAATTTAAGACTAAAAACTAATTAAATAACGTAACTTCATATTAATATATTATAACTCATAATATATTAATAAACATATGTGTATAACTCTCATAAAATTATCCATAATAGTTTGGATGAGATGCAACCCAAATGGACCATGCCGGTCGGGTCAAGTATATACCAAATAAGTTATGGACTTAGACACCTTATCCAACATGAACGTGGTAGGAGAATTGGTGAGCCCAAACGGCATCACGACAGACTCATAGTGAGCATAGCGAGTCCAAAAGGTTGTCTTTTGTACATCGTCGTCCTTGACTCACATCTAGTGATAACCTGATCGCAGATCAATTTTGGAGAACCAAGATGCACCCTGAAGCTAGTCAAACAAGTCATCAATCCTCGGGAGGGGTGTAACGGTTCTTTACCATTACCTTATTCAACTCCCGGTAATCTATACACATCAGATGTGACCCATCCCTTTTCTTCACAAATAGGATCGGGGCTCCCCATGGCAGACTGCTCGGCCTGATAAATCCCTTATCTAATAGTTCATGTCACTGTGTAGACAAGTCTTGCAACTCAGGAGGAGCCTACCGATATGGTGCCTTGGCTATCAGAGTCCCACTAGGAACTAGATCAATCCTGAACTCTACTTGCCTCTCTGGAGGTATCCCATGCATGTCCTCTGGAAAAATGTCTGGATACTCCTATATAACCGGCACATCATCCACGACCGTCTTACCTTTCTCCTAGGTATACATAACGTAGGCGACAAAACCTGTACATCCCTAATGAAGGTAGCTTCTGTTGGGTTTTGAGCAATCTAACACTTCCTAAGTGTGCATGCAACCCTAATAAACCTTGGATGTATGTTTGTCTAAATACATGCAAAATATTAAATTTTCCAAGGTTTATAACCTGTCTAACATGGCATGGGGAACATTTCAACATAAAAGAGTTAGAAGAGATTACATATCTTTTGATGAGTTTGGTTCTAAGGAGTTTGAGGGCCAAGCACCAATAGTGTGAATGCCTCAAATGGAATCACAAAACACCACAAACTCTTGGAAAACTTTGAGAGAGTATACACACTCTTGTATTTTCGGCCACACGCATGCACACACACACACACTAGTTCACTAGTTTTTCCTTTGGCTCCATTTCATGCTCCATAAGCATGCTTATATAGTGTGCATGGTTAGGGTGAAACCCTAATAACCCATGACCTTTCCTTTCCAAGGATCCATGGGTTAAAAGCTCCATGGATCATCCATGGACTTCCACATAAGCCTAGCCCATTAACAAATGAGTATTAGCCCACACTATATAAAACAAATAGCCCATAATCTAATTAGTCTTCCTTTTAATCTCTAAATTAATTCATAATTAATTTAAGACTAAAACTAATTAAATAACGTAACTTCATATTAATATATTATAACTTATAATATATTAATAAACATATGTGTATAACTCTCATAAAATTATCCATAATAGTTTGGATGAGATGCAACCCAAATGGACCATGCCGATCGGGTCAAGTATATACCAAATAAGTTATGGACTTAGACACCTTATCCAACAGACTCCCACTTGGATAAGTCTAATAACTGTATTTTCCTATATAACTTCAGGAACCAACCAGCAATCGTAGCTCTCGAAAACTCCGTCGAACTATGAAGCGCCATTTTAAAGACAAGTGATCACATAATACTCTGCTCTCATGATATCAGCCGGACAAACACATGGAACTATGTCTTGCTTAATGTCTAGCAGTTGTTTCTCGATTTTCCGATTTGTTTGACGAAGAACTTCACCGAACACATCGGTTTAGTTCTGACCGGGCCCGGTACATGGGTCAACACAAAATCATCGAAGGGCCCAGATATCACTTCTATTTCTAGAAGGAACATATAAACTTCGACTGATATGCTTGTTATACTACTTATTGAATTGTACACAAAGGCACGTTTTATAACATCAAATTACTAATGCGGTTTCGTGCAATCAATGCACAACCAACTCATAGGAAACAACTCATATCTCTAGGTTTAAAGATTTATATGATGTTATCGTCTCACGATCACTCGAGATAAATTCCATGAAGTGATACAAGTGAGCGTGGGTTTATACTAATACTCATAACTTATGAGTACTCATGAATGTTGCAGCAACCATTGCCATATCTAAACACCTTTTAGCCATCTACAAACCCAATTCATGACAATCTTGATTCATACCTACTTCCGACGTATGATCGATTGTGGAGGTTTGAATAAATTAATTATTCTGGAAGTCAAAACATGCAAAACTGAAACAATAGTAAATAATTGACAATGATAGTAACACTTTACTCATAAATAAATCACAAATTTTATTCATCATCAAACGTCGATTATATTTTACAAGTTTCAGGAAAACTATCTAATCTGTAAAATTAATATTGTCCCTCAGCCCGATGTGTCTCGCATGCTGAAAATGCTTAACCCTCGTTAGTCCCTTTGTAAGGGGATCTGCAGGATTCTCATCTGACGATATCCTCCTTTCCACGAGGAGTCCTTCTTCAATCTTATGTCTTATGAAGTGATATTTTCTGTCAATGTGTCGGGATCTGCCATGATCTCTTGGTTCCTTGACTAAGGCAACCGCACTATTGTTGTCACAGAAAATCTCCATAGGTTCCTTAATAGCTGGTACAACTCCAAGGTCTCCGATGAAGTTCTTTAGCCATATCGCCTCCTTTGCTGCTTCACTCGCTGCTATATACTCTGATTCACAAGTCGAATCAGCCACCGTCTCCTGTTTGGAACTCTTCCAAGAAATTACCCCTCCATTTAAGGTAAAGATCCAGCCCGACTGAGAGCGGATATTATCCCTATCAGTCTGAAAACTAGCATCACTATACCCTAATACTCTCAAGTCATCACTCCCACCAAGGGTAAGGACCCAGTCCTTAGTCCTCCGCAAGTACTTGAGAATGTTCTTTACCGCGGTCCAATGAGCCTTGCCAGGGTTCCCCTGATACCTGCTGACCATGCTCAAAGCAAATGCCACATCAGGACGGGTACAAGTCATAGCATACATGATCGAGCCAACAGCGGAAGCATACGGTAGTTGGCTCATCTCAGCTATCTCTGCCTCTGTACTCGGACTCCGAGTCTTACTCAGTTTGGTATTGCTTTAGATCGGTAAATCTCCTTTCTTGGAATTCTCCATGTTGAACCTTTTCAACACCTTATCCAAGTAGATACTCTGACTAAGTCCAATTAGTCTTCTACTCCTTTCTCTTAATATCCTTATCCCTAGGATATAGGTAGCCTCCCCTAGGTCCTTCATAGCAAAGCACTTCCCAAGCCAGGACTTAACCTCCTGCAAGGTTGGGATGTCATTTCCTATGAGTAGTATGTCATCCACATACAGTACCAAGAAGCTAACTATACTCCCACTAGCTCTGACATACACACAAGACTCATCTTCGCTTCTCGAGAAGCCAAACTCTTTTACATTCTCATCAAAAAAAAAGATTCCAGCTATGAGATGCTTGTTTTAATCCATAAATGGATTTCTCAAGCTTGCATACTCTATTAGGGTACTCTGCACTTACAAAACCCTCTGGCTGATTCATGTACACATCCTCAGCCAACTTTCCATTAAGGAAAGCGGTTTTGACATCCATTTGCCATATTTCATAATCATGAAATGCTGCATTGGCTAGCATAACCCTAATAGACTTAATCTTTGCTACCGGCGCAAAGGTTTCATCATAATAAATACCTTGAGTTTGAGTAAAACCCTTCGCAACCAGTCGAGCCTTATAAGTATGCACTTTTCCTTCCATGCTTGTCTTCTTCTTGAAGATCCATTTGCACCCGACTATTTTACGGCCTGGTACATGGTCAACCAAGTTCCAAACTTGATTGTCATACATGGACTGTATCTCGCTGTCCATAGCCTCCTTCCATTTAGCAGACTCCGGGCCTGCCATGGGGTCCTTAACACTGCTAGGTTCATCCAAATTTACCAATATACTATCACTGATAAACATATCACCTTCCGTAGTAATATGAAAACCATAATAAAATGAAGGTGTGTTCCTAACCCGTGTAGAACGCCTTGGAGGTATAGACTCGTCAGCTGGATCAACAGGAGTTTCCTCCTCAGGTTGATTGCTAGTGTTTGAGGTTCCTTCACCAATTGATTCTTGAATTTCTTCAAGATCAATCTGCCTCCCACTGTCTCCTTGGCTTATAAATTCTCTCTCGCGAAAGACTCCTCTTCTAGCTACAAAGACCACATTCTCACTGGGTCTGTAGAAGAGGTAACCAAAGGATTTCTGTGGGTAGCCGATGAAAATACACCTTTCACTTCGGGGTTCGAGCTTATCATGAGTTTCACGTCTCACGAAAGCCTCGCAACCCCAAATTTTGATGTGGTACAAATTGGGAACCTTCCCAGTCCACATCTCATGAGGTGTTTTGGTAACCATCTTTGTATGGACTAGATTAAGGATATGGGCGGCAGTCTCTAAGGCATACCCCCAAAAAGAGATTGGTAACGAAACTCGACTCATCATGGAGCGAACCATGTCCAACAAAGTTCGATTATGCCTCTCAACTACACCATTAAGCTGTGGTGTCCTGGGAGGAGTCAATTGTGAGACAATCCCACACTCCTTAAGATAGTCAAGGAACTCGGTACTAAGATACTCACCACCTCGATCGGATCGAAGCATCTTAATGTTCCTGCCCAATTGATTTTCTACTTTTTTTTTGAATTCCTTAAACCTTTCAAAGGTTTCTGAGTTATGTTTGATTAAGTAGACATACCCATATCTACTAAAATCATCAATAAAAGTCACATAATATCGATTAGCATCCCTTGTGGCGGTTTTGAATGGCCCACATACATCAGTATGTATTAGGTCCAACAAACCCTCACCCCTCTCACAAGTTCCAGTGAAGGGTGATTTTGTCATTTTTCCAAGTAGACAAGACTCACAACTATCATCTGATTTAAGGTCAAATGATTCCAAGACTCCACTCTTTTGGAGTAAGCCTATGCGTTTCTTGTTTACATGTCCAAGACGACAACGCCACAATGATGCTTTATCTAGGCTAGTAGAAGAATCAATATACAACACATTATTTCCTAAGTTGTCTACAATCGACACAGTTTCATACACACCATCACAATGTAATGCTTTAAAATAAAACACATTATTAAAGAAAGCATTAATACCACCACATTCATTATCAAACGAAAAGGTAGAACCTTGTTTGTACAAAGCATGAAAAGAAATAATATTCCTCGCCATTTCAGACGAGTACACACATTTATTCAAACCTAATTTTAACCCATTATTGAGCAACAGAGTATAAACTCCAATCTTGGAAACAGGTGAAGCCTTCCTATTCCCTATGATTAAGTTTATCTGCCCGTGCTCCACATCCTCACTTCTCCTTAGGCCCTGCAAATCAGAACATATGTGAATACCACATCCTGTATCAAGCACCCAAGAGTTAGAATATGTTGAGTAATTAGACAATATAGTGTAAATACCTGCATGGGTGGGTTTCACTTTCCCATCCTTTAGATCCTGCAAGTACATAGGGCAGTTTCGCTTCCAGTGTGCATTTTCATGGCAATAAAAGCATTGAGCATCCTTGGGAATGGCAGAAGGAGTGACAGAACCGCTCTTGGTCTTTGATGAGGAGCCTTCAAGAGACTTTCCCTTGGTACCCTTCGAAGGGTGCTTCCTCTTTATCCCTTTGCCTTGCCCGATAGCTAAAACAGGGGTAGATGTTGGAGTAGGAGTAGTAGAGGTAACAACCGCCTTACCCTTAAGACTGGATTCCGCGGTCTTCAAGAGTCCTTGAAGCTTGCTGAGGGTAACTTCCTCCTTGTTCATATGATACGTCATTCGAAAATGATCATAACAAGAAGGCAAGGAGTGCAAAATGATGTCAACTGCCAAGTCCTCAGGGATGTTAACATTCAGCTTCAACAAACGGTCCGCATACCTTTGCATCTTTTGCATGTGGGCCGTGACGGATTCACCGTCCTTCATGCGGGTTGTTATTATGGAGGAGATTATTTCGTAACGCTCCTGACGAGCACTCTGATGGTACCTTTCCATCAGGTCGTGGTGCATCTCAAAAGGGTAAAAATCTTCATACGACTTTTGGAGCTCGGTTGTCATCGTGGCCATCATGATGCATGCCTCCTTAGTAGCATCTCTCTCATGAGTCCTGAATTCAGCGATCTCCTCAGGAGTAGCAGTAGACTCATCAAGTTATTTTATCTCCTTATCGAGGACATATTCTTTGTCCTCGTAACGAGTATCCATCCTGATGTTCCTAATCCAATCCATGAAGTTGGAACCATCAAAGATGACCCTCCCACAAAGATTCATGAGAGAGAAAGAACCAGTTGGGTTAGAGCCCGAAGCATTAGTGTTGGAAGACATCTAAAAGAAGAGAGTAAGTTTAGATTAGATATATAGGATCCTTAATAAGACACCCAAATGTAATATTAAGTCTAGGACCCAATCACAATATATTACACTTAGAAGAGGGATGCCGTAATCTAAGTAATAATATATTTGAAACGTAGGTGAATGACGATTCACCAATTTCCACCACGAAAACGAAATGATTTATTAGGTTTAATTGGATTTGAAACTCCTAGATTCTTTTGAGATTCATTGAACTTTTCATTGTCATGTTTCAATCTCGATTGTGCCCTTCAAGTTTTGTGACTGGGATGCCGAGGATCACAAAACAAGGTGTGAATAACCATGCTAATTCACTTGGTACCCTTAATATTATCACCTAATTAACGTGCCGGTTAACCACACACGCTCCATTGATCTATGACAAACATTAAGTCACCCTTCGTGATCCTTATTAGTCCTAGTTAGTGTGCCGGTTAACCACACACGCTCCACCAACGACTTGGTAAGGTACAAAGTGTGAATTCCATGGACTAGCACCATGTTCACATTTTTCCTAAGGTAACTAAGATTGGGAATTAAAAGAGTTTAGTTACTTCATAATATTCATTATACTTTTAATGAGGATTTAAATTCATTGATCTACCCGTTCGACTAACGACCCTCCACCGATCAAGCAAGTGGTGGGTGAAAATGGACACCCATTAAGTCGCCATTTTATAGGCAACAACCTTATACCCACCTTATAGAACGGCTTCGTGAATGAGGCCTACTAACGGTAAAACGACTTATTCTTATACATATATATAGTAATTAACCATTAATGTTACAAATAGTATAAGGGTGGAATTTTAACTATTAAAACTCTAAGGGTTGGAATTAAAGTTTATTAAAGTGTGTGAAACTTTACAAATTCCAAAACTTGAGGGCAAGTTTTGTAACTTTGCAAAACTCTTCATTTCATAACTTATGAATTAAAGATTCATAAAAATGAAGACTCTTCATTTTCATGTAACTTATGTGTTTTAAGTGTGTGTTAAATAAAGGTGACCTTTGGAAATCCATAACTTGAGGACAAATTATGGACTCCATTAAAACACATAAATGATCAAGAATTAATCCTAAACAATTCAGCAAATAATTCCTATCATTTTCTAAACTCATAAGAACATGAACATGATCATCAAAAATTTCAAGAATTATATGAACACATAAAATCATGGAATTTTGATATATGCTATTGTAAATGGATTAGAACAACCATTACACCAACTAAAATAAGTTTTAAAACACCAAAATAGTTTAGCGTAATGTTTCTAGTCCATTTCCAGCAGCAAAAGTCGAAAGTATACACTCTTTCGATCCTACTCGTCGAGTGCATGAACCTACTCGACGAGTAGGTTGAAGTTTGCCTTGGGCTCGTCGAGTCTCCCCCATGGACTCGGCGAGTCCATCATGCAGATAGCAACGATTTCGACTTTTTTCACTATTTTGCATCAAGTATCAAACAAGCAAGCCTAGGCTCTGATACCACTGTTGGGTTTTGAGCAATCTAACACTTCCTAAGTGTGCATGCAACCCTAATAAACCTTGGATCTATGTTTGTCTAAATACATGCAAAATATTAAATTGTCCAAGGTTTATAACCTGTCTAACATGGCATGGGGAACATTTCAACATAAAAGAGTTAGAAGAGATTACATACCTTTTGATGAGTTTGGTTCTAAGGAGTTTGAGGGCCAAGCACCAATAGTGTGAATGCCTCAAATGGAATCACAAAACACCACAAACTCTTGGAAAACTTTGAGAGAGTATACACACTCTTGTATTTTCGGCCACACACATGCACACACACACACACTAGTTCACTAGTTTTTCCTTTGGCTCCATTTCATGCTCCATAAGCATGCTTATATAGTGTGCATGGTTAGGGTGAAACCCTAATAACCCATGTATTTTCCTTTCCAAGGATCCATGGGTTAAAAGCTCCATGGATCATCCATGGACTTCCACATAAGCCTAGCCCATTAACAAATGAGTATTAGCCCACACTATATAAAACAAATAGCCCATAATCTAATTAGTCTTCCTTTTAATCTCTAAATTAATTCATAATTAATTTAAGACTAAAACTAATTAAATAACGTAACTTCATATTAGTATATTATAACTTATAATATATTAATAAACATATGTGTATAACTCTCATAAAATTATCCATAATAGTTTGGATGAGATGCAACCCAAATGGACCATGCCGGTCGGGTCAAGTATATACCAAATAAGTTATGGACTTAGACACCTTATCCAATAGCTTCTGGGTCTCGCTGCAAAATACATGACCGGTCCACGTTGCGGTCTCTCCCCCTAGATCACCAGCTCTCCCCCTCTTGGAGTTCTGGCCTAAACCAACTGCTGCTCACAGTCGATCACCTCCATATTTGGGGTCACCCAATCCATGCCTATGATAACCTTGTTACCATGCAAAGGAATTGGAACCAAATCCAAGAGATAACGCTCATCATACATCCTCAAGATACAATCTATATAAACCTTTGATGCCCGAACGGATTGATCGTCTGCAATCTCGACCTCCAAAGGACAATCTAACATACTCTTAGACTCAACAGACCTCTTGTTGAGTGCAAGAGACATATATTATTGGGTAGCTTCTGATTCAAGTAACACCAACACTGGGTTATTGTTCACATGGAACGATCCGAAAGCAGAATACATTGAACATAAATATCAAAACTGAAATATATTAAAAGATAAGAAGAAGAAACATACCTATCACCATGTCTTGTATAACACGTGCCTCCTCGGCAATCAACTAGAAGGCTCGGCTCCTCACCACAGGAGCATCTGACTTGCCTTGGCGACAATCTGTGATCCACAGGGTCACTGGAGCTGGCACTGCCACTGGCGCTCCTAATACCAATCTCAGGCAGTTGGCCTTTTTATGGCCCTGCTGATTATAGTGAAAACACATAATGGATGATGTTTGAATGGTGGGGGTAGGGGCAGTACAATCCCTGCTAAAGTGTCCCAACTTTCCGCACTTATAGCAGCTTGATCCCCCTACTCTACAAACTCCCTCATGTGTCTTGCCACATTTCATACAACAGCTCCAGCCCTGCTGGCCCTTCAACCTCGTTTCAAATCCTTTGGGTTTCTTCGTCGAAACCCTAGTCGTTTGCCCAGTCTCCCCCTTCCTCTTCCGAAGGTGCTTTATATCAATCTTCGTCTCTCACGCCCTGGCTATCATATCATCTAGTTTTCGGCATGCTGAATAGATGACATATTTCCAGATGTCAGCTCTCAACATATCATGGTACCGGGTTTTCTTCATCTCCTCATCACCCGAATACTGAGGCACCAACAAGGCCCTTTCCCTGACCTTGGTGGTAATCTGCACCACTGTTTCAGTAGTCTGTCTCATATCCGAGAACTCTTTGGCTAGTTGTTGAACCTCCACAGATGGCGCAAAATCGGACCGGAACCTGGCTATAAAGTCCAACCAAGTCATGTCCTTGTTGGCTGGGTCTCCTAAAGTATCATTGACTACCTCCCACCAGTCTCTAGCACGATCCCTCAAACACCCAGCAACAAACTGACCTTTGACCCCTCAAGGCAGAAGCGCATCACCTATGTAGACTCAATGTCTATGATCCATCGTCTATCCATAATGGGGTCTTTCACCCTACATAATTCTGGTACACTACATTCCCTAAAATCCTTGAAGGAGAGTGTACGATTCCCTGACTAGCCAGGTGTCATGTCGCTCTTGAATGCCCTAAGGCGATCCTCCATCAGCTCAATGATAGCTTATTTGATCGACTCAAAAATCACTAGGGTCGACTCAAGGATGCCTCTCATAATCTCAGATGCAGTGAAATAGTGAAATCCATCATCAACTGGCTTTGAACCCATACCCGAACCTGATCTAGACCCTGTACCTCCTGCTCTATGACGTGTCACCACCATTCTGAAACAAAACACACAACCTTCAGGGTCACACATAATATCAAGAGGTCTCACACTATGCCACTCTTGGTTCCCCGTAGCTCCCCAAGAGTCAAGTACGGATCCTCTACTTTCAATACTATGGGCCCATACTACCTTATACATCTATTCGTACTTTCCCATTGGATTTCCTTGGTTTACCAAATCCGCCTCCTATCCATGAATACAATTATCAATTAAATATCTCCTGTCACTAATCTCATCCTAGGCTTACCCTAGGGTAATCTTTAGCCCACTCTCTCCTATCAGTTGCATAAGAACTCCCTGCTATCACTCCATAACTAGCTCGCAAATACCGTTATATATTACTAAGACGAAATAATTCTTCGATTGAGAGGTCTCTCCCTACAACGGTTAGACTCAAACGAGAGCTACGAAAATAGGGCTAAAACTAACCTTCTGGAATTATATAGTCCTTGTAATATGTAACCTAACATATTCATTTAATAGTTAGTTAAAGATAACTAGAACTCCTTAAAGAACAAAGCAAGCAGCATTCGGGCATTAAGTAAACAAAACCAAGCATATCCTAATCATGCCATCATATCACTAACTAATCAGTACTAGCATGCAGTTCCATAAACACATACAATAGGTATACAAGGCATCCTTCCTAGATCCTTAGCCCTAATCTAGCATGCATTTCAATAAGCACATACAGTAGGCATATAAGACATCCTTCCTAGATCCTTAGCCCTAATCTAGCATGCAGTTCGCATGTTCACACTTCATATCATAACATAACATATATGGGTATCTTTGGGAAAAATTACTTGAGCTCGACCGATTGCACACATCACACTCACTGTTCTTTATTAAAAACCCTTTACTTTAATTTTTGAAAAATTATTTTTCATTTAAAAACTCTCTCAGACACTTGATTTGAGTCCAGATACACCCGAAAGTGTCTCCGAATCCCTCAAACCAAGGCTTTGATACCAACATGTAACATCCCAAAATTTAAGACCAACAATTTCATTTTTAATTAAGTAATTATAAATCCATTAGTACAAAAACATCGATCGTGTCATCCCATATCAAAACCAATATGTCAATAATCAATACATGTCATAATAAAACATCATCAGAGTATATCTCTTAAAGATCTCATGTGCGGAAATTATGGTGTGATGCGCTGTGATCATGTCGACTCCTTTCCTTTTAAAGAAAAAGTACCTAACACCAAAACTGAAAACCGTAAGCACAAAGCTTAGTGAGTTCCCCATTATACCACATACAATACAATAAACATACTGCAAAGCATATCCGGATGTTGGCCTACCCCTTCCGACTCTTTCAACCAGTAACTGACTAGCATATCAGGGTGTTGGCCTACCCCTTTAGTCTCTTTCAATTAGCAACCGCCTAGCATAACAGGGTGCTTGCTTACCATTCGATCTCTTTCAATCGGTGACTGCCTAGCATATCTGGGTGCTAGCCTACCCATTCGGTCTCTTTTAATAGGTTACGGGGATTATTTTATCCCTACTAATACCATATAATATTCTATCATATAAACACATAAATCACATACTGCCTAGCATATATAAGGGTGATGACCTACCCCTTCAGTCCTTTCGACAGCATATGGGGACTATTTTACCCCTTACGACTACCACATAATAACATAGCATAACATCACATAAAACTCAACAGATAGTGGCATACAAAATAATTATCACAAAGACAAACATCATTAGTGGGCCAGCATTGGTGCCTTCGACCCACTTATACAGGAAGGTAACTCACCTAAATGTTGAATCTCGCGGTAAGAAATATCTAACAGTTGATCTGCCGAGTCCCGAGCTATCATTACCAAAATATCACTTAGGAAATAACCCATAATCCTTCTTAGGGTAAAATGACCATTTTACACCTGATCTAAACCAGTCCATGACCTAGGTCCATAGTCATAAGCTGAATGGCCTAATTCTATAAAACCTTTTTTCAGGCCCACAAATGGCCCACTTATGGCCCAATTTTCTCGATTAGGCCCACCTCCACAAATGGGGCTTCCCTTCAGCCCAAACATGTCCTTAGCCTAACAACTAACTTTTGATGGGCCACTAAGGCCCAATGGCTAAGAAGTCCAAGGATGGCCCAAACCGAGGCCCAAATAACGTGAAGCCCAAAATCAGTGAGTACGCGGGGCATACTCCTCTGTACGCTAAGCGTACAGTTTGCATGGCATGTAAGCTGCACGTACGAGCTTTTACACCTAACATACTACCCTGTTAAGCCATATTCTCCAAAAAGGCTTAATCCTTTAAGACCTTAAGCTTCAAATACAGATCTGAGCCCAATAAAGTATCTTAACCCATAAATTCGATTACTTGGTGGCTTGCAAACCACCAAATGGGCCAAAACTTGAAATATGGCAACCAACTTCCATAGAAATGACTAAAACTCATGCATGGCCACATTAAGACCTTCAAGATGGTAACTTTTCTATCTTTGAGATTCGAATAGCACTAAGGGTGGCAACCTTAAGTCTTGAAACAGGTTTGGAACAGTAAAGCTCCATTCTTGGGACCAAAGTTCCAAAAACTCAATCTAATAGATCTAAGAATTCATGGATCAAGTTCAAGACATTATACCTTTGAAAAGGCCTGCAATGAAGCAACAATCTCAGATCTATATCTTCTCCTTTGCACCACCACCTTGCTTTTCCTTTACTTCCTTGGAGGATGGATCCAACACGAGAGTACTCTCAAGAGCCTTCCAAGAACAAGAACACACCAAAAATGGATTAGGGTTTTGTAGGAGATACCGAAGGTTGAGAGGGAGGCTGGACTTTGGGACATAATGTTCTTTATATAAGGATCAAACCCTCAAATTAGGGTTTTGTGTCCAGCTCACATACACTGCGAGTACTCCTTGGTACGATGCGCGTACGTGAAGGACATGCGCAATCCATAATCGCCAGTACGTTGCGCGTACACAAGGTGGTACGCCCAACGCACGACACCCTTAAGCTCACTTAGCAATGATCTAATGGATCCATACCCAAACAAAATAAAATAACCAATCCAATATACAAATAATACCTTGGAATATTACCGAGCATTACTGCATATGAGTTGTTTGTTGTCTCTAGGTTAACTAACACTGAAGAAGTCAATAATTCTCACAGACAATAGAAGGTGAACCTAGAGGCGCATCAACAATGCACGAAAGTTGTGGAATTGATGCATATTGCGTCAATTATGTAAATGTATTTACTTACACATGTATCCATTAATAACGAGATACACAAGTATGCATATTATGCCTCATTCGTTATTTTACTCATAGAAAAAGTAAATAAAGTAAAAGCGTTAATTCTATTTATGATTTATGAATCATTTTTTGAGAACTTGGTGGTCATTATATGGTATGTGTTGAAAATATGGTAATCTTTAGTGTACAAAAAACCAAAATAAAAACATAATTTAATAAATAACTAAAAGAAAATTGGTTTATCATAATAAAAAGTACCAAGTTCTTAAATCCATAGAGTGAGGAAGGTGCTTTGTGTTTTCTATAATTAGTTATGTTTGAAAGAGTTGACGAAGAACTAGCTTGTAAGTGGAAAATTATTTGTATCAGAAAAATTAATTGTTAGTTGATAAATTGGATTATGAAAAATAACATGTAATTTTTTTTTAATAAACTAGCTAATATATATAAAATAACATAAAAATAGATTATTTAAAAAATATTATTTAAAGCATTTATTGAAACTTAAAATTAATTTACTTAATCAAAATGGATATCTAGTGTATTGATTAAACATATAAGTTAAAATAAAAAATAGTTTTTGATTTTTCTTTTCATTTTATCTTTAATTAATAATTGAGACTTTTACAAAACATAAACTGCAATTGTGACAAATAAACGAGTAATGCAATATAATGCCAGGAATAGTGAATGAAAGGCAGACCAAAAAGTAGATGGTTTGAGACCGGCTCATGGTGTCGCAAATATTAGGGGAGCAGCCATGGCCCATAACTTCCACACCCTCATTTCATTTGGATGGCATTTGATCGCATATATGGACCACCATACACTTCTCTTCATCGATTGACACGTGGCATTTATAAAGCTGACATGTCACTTAGTCCATCTTGAAACTCTAGTTGGTCAAGTTATCTAAGAATTACAATAGGAAAGAATGAAAAATATATCATTTTGTGCCAAACATGTAACACGTTAATTCTTCCTTTCCATCAGTATGATAAGAGCTTCCATCGCTTGAAATGACATTCGTGTTACAAATATTTTTATTTAACATTATTCTAAATATCACTTATGTATATTATTATTTTATCATCTTTATTTACAACTTTTATTTAACACGTCTCATATAACTTTTCATTATGAATCATATATTTTACTTTCTTAAAATATATATATATATATATATATATATATATATATATATATATATATATATATATATATATATATTAAAAACACTTCATCGATTTATCACAAATAGAATGATTCAAGACCACATGACGTGCCTAATTGAGCTTCGTTTGAGAATAATGGCTTCTAAGACGATTTTTATTTTCTGATGTGTCGTTCCATTGCGAGACTTTTTGTTTGGTCGTCCTTACGAGTTGTCTTTGAACATTTAATGGATGAGTTTTGAGCAAAATATCATTTCTATGGTGTACATACAAACCCTAATAGCTTTTGGATCTAGTTTATCTAAGGAACATGCAATTGAATATCCAAAGCTACAAACCCTAGATCTAGCATACAATTAATCATATTAATATAAAATAGGGTTTAGATCTGACCTTTGATTGTTATATAGCAATAACAATCAATCCATGGCTTCAGAAAGCTTAGTGCCTTAAGTGAGGCACCTCTAATGGAGTCACTAACACCACTAAGCAACTTGGATGAAGAGGGAGGAGGCACCAAAAACGGCTGGAAACCCTAAAGGAACTCATAGCCACGTTTTTGGGGCATAGGGGCCCTTTATATACTTGTAGGCTATTAGGGTTTAAACATGGGAAACCCTAATCTGACTGCTTAAGCCCTAAATAGCCCATGGACTCCTTAAACATATCCCTTGGACTTATTCTTTATGGGCTTCCCATAGAATTCGTCCAACCTATATTATTTAGATAATCCATAGCCCAACTGCAATTATCTTATAATTACAAATCCAGTCCCCTAAGTTTAATTAATCTCTTTTAGCCACAAAATTAATTCTTAATTAATTCTTGACTAATGTTAATTAAACAATATGATTTCTCCTTTAATATATTATTCTCATAATATATTAATAAATCATAAATAATTCTGTATCTCCTTAATTCATCCTACACATTGCTACGGTGAAGGCAACTCAAAAGGACCATGCTCATAATCGGGTCAAGTACATACCAAAATAGTTATGGACTTAGACACTAATCCAACCATCTCCCACTTGGATAACTCTAATAACTATTCTGCATAAATTCAGAACCTGAGCAACAATTGTAGCTTTCAAAAGCTGCTATCAACTCTGATCTTATCAGATACGCGTGTCCTTTAGATAAGAGATCATATATTCCTCCATTCTCAAGATATCGTATAGACACAAGACGTGAATTTCAATCATTCTCTTCATATTGTTTCCCGACTTCCGATTTATGACAATTGGCAACAGACTACCATTGATCACATCAACTTAGTCTCGGCTTGGCCAAGCACTTAGGTGTCATCACTAAATCATCGAAGCGCCCACATATATCGCTTTTATCCAGCTTGGGTAAAAGGAATGGATAAACTTCGACTCAAATGCTCGATTGCATTCACTGATTGAATCATACACAACAATAAGTTTTATAACATCAAGTTACTGGTGCGTTTACTTATTATCAATGTACAACCGATCAATAAATAACAACTCACATATCTCGATTTCAAGAATATACAATATTATCGACTCACAATCACTCGCGATATAAACCATGAAGTGATTCATGTAAGCGTGGGTTTAATCCAATACTCTAATTTTATCAAAGTACTCATGATTCTCGTCATGATAGTCTTCCTTCATACCTACTTCCGTCATATAACCGACTGTGGAGGTTCGAATAACCTAATTATTCTGGAAGTCAAAACATGCAAACTGAAACACAACAATAATACTTAATCCTATATGGCCCCAAACTTTTGGGAGTAAATAAAACACTTTTGTTTAAACACCATATTGATTACTCATTATTCATCATGTACTGTTTCAGAAAATCAACTTATTACTTAAATTACAACAATAGTTGTCCCATGCACAAGGTATGCACACTACGTTTCCTATGGTCCATACTTTGTGAAATAGATCAATTGAAAAACTTTTCCAATGATGCTCATTTCACAATTCCCAATCCTTATATTAGTGTTAGAACACAAGGTTCTTGCCACTACTAGAATATGCTAGATTCTAACATTTTATGCAAAGTATTCTATCAGAAATTGTTACAAGACAATTCCATAGACGTGAAGTCTCACATTCAAAGTACATTCCTTCGAACATCCTTCTTGCATAAAATTTTCTAATCTAGACATAGACTCTCAATATACAACTCCCAATATGAAAACATTTCCATATTTTCCATATGACAACTCATTCTTAATAGAGTCTTATCTATTCATAATAATTTCGATATGGTCCGTCCAATACCATACTTCCAACTACTCACAAGCGACCAATCCTCAGCGAACTTTGGATACTCCTTTGATAGTTGTTTAATTATTTTAGTCAAAACCGATTCTAGTCTTTTTTCCCTCTTAATGCGCTAGACATTTGGAAAATTTTAGAATGGTTATAGCATTTGCAATCGATCCTATACCCGAAGCGTATGGGACACGATGCATAATGTCTTACATAAAGATATGATACTTTATCAATCTTTTACCATAATATTTTATGTGTCACGTTCTCCCAATTCGAACTATGAAGAGGGATGTCGTAATCATAATCGAAATTTAAGAACACACTTTTTATCCTTTGACTAAATTTATTAAAATTTCTCAATTTAAGATTTAGATTTTGAAACGAAGTACAATATTCTCTCCCGTAATTAAAGCAAAACAACTTTTCAACCCATGCAACTTTGCAAATTGAATCTTTGTTTTTCTATAATTAATATTGCTAACTTGCAATACTTGCCATAATAATCATACAAGCATAACACTTATGCTCCCACTATCATGATGATTATTATCATATAAGCATAACACTTATGCTCCCTGTAACATACCGATTATTGAATAAATAAATAGATAAAGATTTATAGCTCCAAAGTAAATAGGATTTAGCGGAGTAAGGGTGTCGGGGAGCCAATTTATGTAATTTTAGATTTTTAGGGATTAAACGTGTAAGTTCATGATTTAAATTGTAAAGATTTCGGAGGTCGGGGCTATTTCATAAGTTTTGGACCTTAGTTGTAATGAATTTATGGAATCAGGGGCTGCAGGGTAACTATTGTGTGACAACTGTCAAATTTCGGTCAAGTCAAAGTCAACTAAAGTCAATAAGTCAAACCGTTTGACTCAATTTGCCCTTGGGTACTAGAATTTACATTATGAAATTTCTACACAACTCTCTCTTCTAATGAGAGATCATAAATCAAAAGTGCGAACATCTAGATCTCCTTAACCAAAAACTATGGTACGTGGCTAGCCAAACCGATAAAACAATGTTGCATACTCATCGGGAGTGTGTAAGATCCTTAAACAAGGCTTAACAGTGTTTACGGACCTTGCATTGCGAAGTCGGACACTCACAAATGCCACACTCGAAACCTCTCTCAATCGTTTTCACTCTATCTCTCTCTATTAGAAATCTCTCTAAGTATGTGATATCTCTCCCAAATCTCTCTAAGTATGTGAAATCTCTCCCAAATCTCTCTAAGTATGTGAAATCTCTCCCAAAACTCTCTTTGTATGAGAAATCTCTCTAAGTATGTGAAATCTCTCCCAAATCTCTCTAAGTATGTGAAATCTCTCCCAAATCTCTTTAAGTATGTGAAATCTCTCCTAAATCTCTCTAAGTATGTGAAATCTCTCCCAAAACTCTCTTTGTATGAGAAATCTCTCTAAGTATGTGAATCTCTCCCAAATCTCTCCAAGTATGTGAAATCTCTCTCAAATATCTCTCTGTATGAGAAATCTCTCCAAGAATGTCAAATCTCTCCCAAATCTCTTTAAGTATGTGAAATCTCTCTCAAATATCTCTTTGTATGAGAAATCTCTCCAAGAATGCCAAATCTCTCCCAAATCTCTCCAAGTATGTGAAATCTCTCCCAAATCTCTCTCCAAAGTTTCCCGTAACTTTTTAGAATCATTTGGGTTATTCCGACCCTTAACCGGGTCAAAAACGGCTTTAAACGGGGTAAAAATGAGAAAAATGGACATTAGGAACCGAAACCTCTCGAGAAGAGAGAGAAGCTTCGTAGGACCCGGAGGTCCTCTTAAGGACCGAGAGCAAGGAGGACCCGAACCCTCCTGAGCCGAAGGTCCTCTCAGGGCCGAACCTCGCCCAGGAGGAACCGAACCCGAGAGCAAGGAACCGAACCCGAACCAGGAGGAACCGAACCTCGCTTAAAAGGAAGAACCGAACCCGAAGGTACTGTTCACTACTGTTCATTCGGTTCATTTCGGGTCTGACTTCTCGCCTTCGCCTCTCGCTTCCTCGCCTCCTCTCGCTTCCTCGCCCCTTGGTTTCCCTCTGTTCGTTTCCGGCTACAATCCTCAGCATGGACCGAGTCTCGGCCTAGGGACCGAACCTCGACCTAGGACCGAGAGGTCTCGCTGGGAACTCATTTTCTCCCTGTTTACGCGTGGTTTTGCATTTAAGGCCCGTTTTTAATTATTTTAACGTGGGATTTTCACCCAAAATCATATTTTAACATAACAAACCCTAAATATTCACAATTTAATCATATTTTCATAAAAATCTTTATTTAAATAATAAAAGCAAGTGGGTAAAGTACAAAGAGGTGGAGTGTTGACTTTGCTTTACCTTATGACACAAGCAACCACTCCCACACCCACTCTATGACCAGCCACACCTCCCCACCTTACCTAGGTCACATCAATGTCCTTTCCACTCAATTATCACTCTTTCCCACGTTTTTGAGTGTAACAACCCAAAATTTCCATATCATTTATTGTAACTCTTTCGTAGTACAATTCGTGCAACCGATCTTCGTTCCGATTTCGATTTCCGATCTTCCGTATAATTAAGTCATTATCTGGTACACATTTAAAATGACTTAATAGGTGTCTTAATACATTTAAAAATCATTTTAACACTCAACTTTAGTGATCGGAATATTTCTAGATATTACCGTATCGGGTTACGTTAACTTAATCGGGTACGACCAAAAACCCCGTCTAACGTCGGTATTGGGTAGAATTCCACCGTGTCCAAAACTTAAACACTATATAAACGTGTTTAAGACTTCATTTGAAGCCTTTTGGCAAGTTTCTCACTAAACTCTTACAACCTCTCTCCTCATGCTAGAATTAAGGTCCAAATCTCAAGTTTAAGGCTTCAAATCTTTAAGGTAACCTCCCTAGCATGTTATTCAGCATCTTTAACCTTCAAATTGATGAAATAATTGAGTTTTAGGTCCAAGAACATGAGTTTACGGCCAAGGAACAAGCTTGGGCCGTAAACTCCATTAAATGGGGTTTTAAGCCCTTAAACTCCTTCCTAAACTCAATTGGACTTTAGATATGGCTATGGGACTTCAAGATTTGGACTCTAAACATTTAAAACATAGATTTGGAGCCATTTGAAGGAGTTTACGGCCAAGGAACATTCTTGGGCTGTAAACTCATATAATTAGGGTTTTCATGCCCTTAAACCCTTCCAAATCACTTCTATGGCGTAGATATGAATTATAGGACCTTGGTTTTAGCATTTGGACACTTGAAACATGAATTTTATGGGACTTATGTGAGTTTACGGCCGATGAGAGTGCTTAGGCCATAAACTCCCCAAAATGTGACATAAATCCAATTTTAAGGTGTTAGAAAGCCATCCAACACCACCAAAAGCCTTGGAATAAATCAAGGGACCAACCAAAAATACTTTAAGGGCCTAAAACACATCATTTGTGGGATTTATAAGATTTTACGGCCAAGGCTTGTTCTTGGGCCGTAAACTCCAAAAGTTTTGGTGTTAGAATGCAAAGTAAACACCCCTAAAGCCTTTAGATGAAATTTAGAAGCCCTTCTATACAAGTTTTAGACGTTGAAACACTTTGTATGACCTTACATAAGAGTTTACGGCCATGAGGAGGGTCTCATGGGCTGTAAACTCCATAACACCCCTCAAATGTCCCATAAAACTCATGTAAGGTCTTGGAATAATTCTAGTAATCACATGTGATTTGTTTTAACAACATTAAACATCATTTTCATGAAGATTAAGGATTTTACGGCCAGGAGCCTATACTGGGCTGTAAACTCCCATAAAATAATCATTTTTGATGATTTAAACTCATTCCAAGTGTTCCAAGGCAATTTAGATAATCCATTCTAGCAACCCCTATGTCCATTTGAGCCCATAAACCATCAAAACCACACCCATATGAGTTTACGGCTGTAAACTCATGTATGTGTGTGTTCCATAGTTGTAAACTCATTTAAATGTTTACTTATGGAGAGTAAACTGAAGTCCCAAGTCCCTAGTGCCATTACAAGTCCGAAGATGTCACCCGGGTCACTCCAAACGCTCGTTTTGAGGTGTTTAACCTCATTGGAGTGTAATGTTCCATAGGATTAGTGAATGTATCTCTAATTGTATATATATGGACATTATATCATTTTACATAGGGTCATCGCGAGTAATCAAACCCCGAACCGACGTATAGCATTCAAAACCGACACGTTTCCGAGTCCGGTGAGTTCATACCCCTACCCTTTTTCACTGTTTTCACTGTTTTCAGGGGGGGAACACAAGCAAAGTACAAGGGAATTCTTGTACTCAAAACATGTTTTCAAATGTGTGTTTCGTATTTCATATGCTTTTATTACTGATTACCATATCCGATAACCACTTGAACATACAGATCACGTAACATATATTTGTGAAATAGATCTTTAAACTAGTATGTTTTGCATGTATTTCACAAATGGTTTTCCATATTTTATCAGTTAAAAGCATGACATTGAAACATTTGAATACAATACCTGTACACTGTTTTGTCCTCTGTAACACTCCACACACATATACGAGTGGAGGACTATCATATTATTACTAGTAAATTTGTTATTTCTGTATGATTGGAGACACGTCCTCGGAGAACACTCCACCCAGGTTACGCGAGTGGAGGACTACAACCATAACCAGAATCTCTGGTATTTAGAGAGCGTGACTTGAGTGTATAGATCTATACGGGGCTGACTACCCCACACCTGGCTGCTAGCTACAGCCGAACCGAAATGGTTCAAGGGTGACGAAAGTCATAAGTATGTGGACGACTTATTGCCACAGCTTTCAGTCTATTGTATGGTTATGGAACTCGCAATTAGGATAACAGAGATTTACTTACAGTAATAATGAATCACTTTATACATCATTTACATCTTTTACATCTTTTACATCTTTCACATTCTGTAACTAACAATCAGGAAAGTACGTGACTTTCCTGGGGAAACATGGGAACCAACCACGATTACATCTTTTACATCTTTAACATCGTTTACACTAGAAATCTATATGCAGGAAAGCATGGGGCTTTTCTGGGTAACACTTACATAACTAGAAAGAGTAACAAACTGGATAACATTACATCTTTTACAATTTGTAACGTACAATAAGGAAAGTATGGGACTTTCCTGGTAATACATGATAAGTAAACAGAACAATTTAACCAGTCAGATAATCAACCATACATTTTCACATAAGTAGACATGTTTACAGTGTACAAACTTACTATACTTTACAATTGGGAAACAATAACCAACTTTTAAGAAAATACGGAATTTTCTTGGTGTACATAACATTTCAGAAACAGAAGGGAAACCGATGCATTTTCATAAAAATAAAAACCGCTTATGAACTCACCAGCTTTATGCTGATTTTCAAACCGCTTGTGTTCTCAGGTCAGCGTTAGAACAGGTACCCGAAGATCCTTTTGCTTGAAGACGGTGTACATGAAGACCCGTTACATTTTGTCTATATATACTATGTATCACAACTGTACAAGCTTTACTTTTGAAACAACTGTAAAACTTTTATTATGTAATGTAATGGTTGCTTTACTTTACTTACTATGTACATTGGATTTGATACTCAACGTGGTAGTCAACCCCGGAAATGTTTTCCGCCTTTGGTTTTCGGGGTGTGACAGATTGGTATCAGAGCCCTTGTTTATAGTGAATGAAGTATACCAAACCTTACATGGTATAAAACTATAAACACTAAAGGGCCTAAGTGCTCTGAATTAAAAGTATCTTCAAACTACAAGTATTTTTAAAAGTATACAAGTATACCGAACAGAACATAAGTAAATGGGTGTTGTATACTACGGTTAAACCTGGGCAGTTATGTAGTCGTGTTAGGGTCAATATAGCCTGGCCAACTATATTCATTCGAGACACGGCCAACATGTGCGCGGGAGTGACTGTGGTATGTGGCATGCCTAAAACTTACCCTAATATCCCAACATCGAATCATTGTCGCAAACAATTCATGAAATACTATGGGAGTATTTCTCGATTCCGATCCTCTGTAGTAATCCTCATTCGAGTAGTTTTCTGTGATTACTCTTAGCGATAAATTATCTATTCGATAACTCTTTCCTGCTTTATCGCTTACTCGAATCATATAACTGTCATGTCTATCGATTCAATGTAGAGGACTTACCATCCTCTTTTCCTTGATCTTATTAGATCAAGATGCCTCCCCGAAAGAGACCTAGCTCATAGAACGACAACAATCCTTGCTCGCCGCCACCTCCTCCTCAGTTCGATCTAGCATCACTCCAGACGATGATGACAGCTGCAATGGAAGCAGCTATGTCACAAATGAACCCTGGTGGTTCAAGTGGCGGTCCTCAATCTCAAAACCCTGAAGGTAGCCAGGGACACCAAAGAGGGGGTTCCTACAAGGATTTCATGAACGCAAAACCAACATCCTTTAATGGCGCTGGAGGTGTCATTTCCTTATCTCGATGGTTCGAGAAAATAGAGTCCATCTTTGAAATCTATGCTTGTGCAGAGTCCGATAAAGTCAAGTTCGCAGCCTGTACCTTCGTTGATAAAGCCTTGACTTGGTGGAATGGCCGAGTCAAATCTCTGACCTTACCCGTAGCCAATGCCATGGGCTGGGAAGCCATGAAAGAACTTCTCATTGCCGAGTATTGCCCCCGTGGTGAAATGCAGAAATTAGAGCACGAGCTCTAGAACCTGAAGATGAAAGGTTCCGACATTGCTGCATATACTTCCCGATTTGATGATCTCGCACTTCTTTGCCCGGGGTTAGTCACTCCTGAAAACAAAAAGATCGAAAGGTTCATTTGGGGGTTATCTCAACCAATAAAGAGTCACGTTTTGGCTGCTCGTCCGGATACCTATGATAGTGCCAAGACCCTAGCTCAAATTCTGAGTGATCATAGCGACGATGTTAAGGAAATCACTACCACTTCTGAGCCGACTCAAAGGAGTGGTGAAAAGAGGAAATTCTGGAAGAAGAAGAAGGGTCAATCTTCTCAAGGATCATCCAAGAAACAACAGACAGTAGCAGTCCATGCTGCTACTACTACTCCTGTTGTTGCTGTTTCTGCCATGGGATCCACAGCCTCAACTCCTACCAGTAAATATGCTGGTAACCTCCCTCTGTGTGACAAGTGTAAATACCATCACCATCCCGGTCCCTGTCGAGAGTTGTCTTGCACCAACTGTGGTAAGAAAGGGCACACAGTTCGATACTGCAGAACTCCTACCCAATCAGCCAACCAATCATCGGGAGCAGGTGTTAGTCAAGCCTGCTACAACTGTGGGGAAGTTGGGCATTTTAAAAGGAACTGTCCTAAGAAGTCAATTGCCGATAACACTGGAAGGGTTCTAACCATGGGACGGGAGGAAGCAGTTGCTGATCCCACTGTTGTTTCGGGTACGTTCCTTCTCGACAACTCATATGCTAGTATTATTTTCGATTCGGGTGCTGAAAGGAGTTTTGTTAGTCATGCATTCAAACATAATCTAAAACCAAATCCTCAACCACTAACCGAAACGTTTACCGTCGATATGGCTAACGGTGAGAAAGAAAGCGCTAACGATGTATTCATAGGTTGTACGCTTACCTTAAATGATCACTCATTTCCTATAGATCTTATGCCTGTTTCCATTAAGAGCTTTGATGTTATCATTGGCATGGATTGGTTGAGTCCCAATCATGCTGACATTCTTTGTTACAAAAAAGCTATCCATCTCAATCTTCCTTCAGGTTAAACTCTCGTAATCTATGGCGATAAACCCACTTCCAACCTTCATATCATTTCTTGCATCAAAGCTCGAAAGCTCCTTCGAAAGGAGTGTGTTGCATTCTTAGCTCATGTGATCAACGAGAAACAAGGAGTTAGAGACCTCGCGAGCATCCCCGAAGTCTGTAACTTTCCCGATGTGTTTCCCGAAGAACTCCCAGGAATTCCTCCCGAACGTCAAGTCGAGTTCCGTATTGACCTAATTCCTGGAGCTACTCCCGTAGCAAAATCTCCGTATCGCTTAGCTCTGGCAGAAATGCAGGAGTTATCCAGTCAACTCAATGAGTTGCTCAGTAAAGGATTCATTAGACCAAGTTCCTCACCCTGGGGAGCTCCGATTCTATTTGTCAAGAAGAAAGATGGATCCTTTCGGATGTGTATCGATTATCGTGAACTGAACAAGTTAACTGTTAAGAACCGATATCCTCTTCCAAGAATAGAAGACCTCTTCGATCAACTCCAGGGAGCCAGCTACTTTTCTAAAATAGACCTTCGGTCAGGGTACCATCAGTTACGAGTCCAGGAGAATGATATTTCCAAGACAGCTTTTAGGACTCGGTATGGACACTACGAATTCGTAGTGATGCCCTTCGGTCTAACAAATGCACCGGCTGTGTTCATGGACCTGACGAACCGGGTGTGCCGTCCCTTCTTAGACAAATTCGTTATCGTGTTCATTGACGACATTCTCGTCTACTCCCGAAGTGAAGAAGACCACAAGCAACACTTGAGGCTAATGTTGGAAACCCTTAGATCCGAAAAGCTATATGCGAAATTTTCGAAATGTGAATTTTGGATACGGAAGGTAACTTTCCTCGGTCACGTAGTAAGCGAGGAGGGTATTCATGTAGATCCTTCCAAGATTAAAGCGATAGAGAATTGGTCGGCACCGAAAACACCCACAGAAATTCGTCAATTCTTGGGTCTCGCCGGCTACTATCGACGATTCATTCAGAACTTTTCCAAACTCGCCAAACCTTTAACCACTCTGACACAGAAAGGTGTACCCTTTTGTTGGAGTGATAAACAAGAAACTGCATTCCAAACGTTGAAGAGAGCCTTATGCAGCGCGCCTGTTCTGTCTCTGCCTGAAGGGACAGAGGATTTCGTTGTCTACTGCGATGCGTCTAATCAAGGTTTAGGCTGTGTGCTTATGCAAAGAGGAAAGGTGATTGCCTATGCCTCGAGATAGCTGAAAACACACGAGGTCAACTATACCACACATGACTTGGAACTAGGAGCAGTAGTCTTCGCATTGAAGATTTGGAGACATTATCTCTACGGAACCAAGTGCACAATCTTCACTGATCACAAGAGTTTGCAGCACATCTTTAATCAGAAAGACTTAAACATGAGGCAACGGCGATGGGTAGAATTACTCAATGATTATGAGTGTGAAATCCGTTACCACCCTGGCAAGGCCAATGTGGTAGCAGATGCCCTTAGCCGAAAGGACAGTGCAGGCCACAAAGTGAGGAACCAGACGATGACCATCCATTCCAACTTACCAATGCAAATCCGAGAAGCTCAGGATACAACCCTCAAACCTGAGAACGTGTCAGATGAAACCTTGAGAGGGATGGAAAAGAAACTTGAGATCAGAAGTGACGTAGTTCACTGTTTCATGAATCGAATCTGGATTCCCAAATCCGGAGGATTCATGGAAATAGTCATGGAGGAAGCACACAGAACCAAATACTCTGTTCACCTGGGTTCGGACAAGATGTACCTGGATCTCAAGAAACAATACTAGTGGCCAAACATGAAAGCTGAGATAGCTACATTCGTGGGCAAGTGTCTGACTTGCGCCAAAGTCAAAGTCGAACATCAGAAACCTTCAGGTCTACTCCAACAACCCGAAATCCCCGAGTGGAAATGGGAGATGATTACCATGGACTTCATCACCAAACTACCCAAGTGTTCTAGTGGGTACGATACCATTTGGGTAATTGTCGATCGTTTGTCAAAATCCGCTCACTTCATCCCAATTAAAGAATCATACAAGATGGAGAAACTCGCGCGAATCTACATCCAGGAGGTAGTACGTCTTCATGGTGTACCTGTATCCATTATCTCCGATCGAGATAGTAGGTTTACCTCCAGATTCTGGCAATCCCTTTAGAAAGCCCTTGGAACCAAACTAGATATGAGCACGGCGTATCATCCTCAGACCGATGGACAGAGTGAGAGAACAATCCAAACCCTGGAGGACATGCTTCGGGCATGTGCCATTGACTTTGGAAAGTCGTGGGATACATATCTATCCTTGATCGAGTTCTCGTACAACAACAGTTACCACACCAGCATTAGGGCTGCTCCATTCGAAGCCCTATACGGTCGTAAGTGCAGATCCCCTCTGTGCTGGGCCGAGGTGGGGGATACACAGTTAGCCAGGATTCGAGTCCCCGACAGTGCTCTCACTGGTCCTAAAATCATCCGCGAAACCACCGAAAAGATCATTCAAATCCATAACCGACTGAAAGCCTCACGTGATCGTCAAAAGAGTTACGCTGATAATCGTCGGAAACCACTAGAATTCCAGGTTGGAGACCGAGTCCTGTTAAAAGTCTCGCCCTGGAAAGGCACTGTACGCTTTGGTAAGCGTGGGAAACTTAATCCAAGGTATATTGGACCCTTTGAGATCCTTTCCAGGATCGGTCCAGTTGCCTATAAACTCCACTTATCTCACGAACTCAGTAACATTCATCTTGTCTTCCATGTTTCAAATCTCAAAAAGTGCCTATCCGATGAAACCCTAACCATTCCTTTAGACGAGATCGAGATCAATGAAAACCTCAACTTTGTGGAGGAACCGATCGAAATCATGGATCGAGAAGTCAAACGTACAAAACAAAGTCGCATCCCGTTAGTGAAGGTTCGCTGGAATGCCAAGCGGGGACCGGAATTCACTTGGGAACGGGAAGACTCAATGAAACAGAAGTATCCACAACTCTTTTCTTATCCATGATTTGTATCTTGTCGTATGTTCTAAACCTTGAATTTCGGGATGAAATTCCCTTTAACGGGGGGATAATGTAACAACCCGAAATTTCCATATCATTTATTGTAACTCTTTCGTAGTACAATTCGCGCAACCACAAGTAGAACAGAACATAATGTAACAACCCGAAATTTCCATATCATTAAAGGATGTTGGTTTTGCGTTCATGAAATCCTTGTAGGAACCCCCTCTTTGGTGTCCCTGGCTACCTTCAGGGTTTTGAGATTGAGGACCTCCACTTGAACCACGAGGGTTCATTTGTGACATAGCTGCTACCATTGCAGCTGTCATCATCGTCTGGAGTGATGCTAGATCGAACTGAGGAGGAGGTGGCGGCGAGCAAGGATTGTTGTCGTTCTATAAGCTAGGTCTCTTTCGGGGAGGCATCTTGATCTAATAAGATCAAGGAAAAGAGGATGGTAAGTCCTCTACATTGAATCGATAGACATGACAGTTATATGATTCGAGTAAGCGATAAAGCAGGAAAGAGTTATCGAATAGATAATTTATCGCTAAGAGTAATCACAGAAAACTACTCGAATGAGGATTACTACAGAGGATCGGAATCGAGAAATACTCCCATAGTATTTCATGAATTGTTTGCGACAATGATTCGATGTTGGGATATTAGGGTAAGTTTTAGGCATGCCACATACCACAGTCACTCCCGCGCACATGTTGGCCGTGTCTCGAATGAATATAGTTGGCCAGGCTATATTGACCCTAACACGACTACATAACTGCCCAGGTTTAACCGTAGTATACAACACCCATTTACAATAAGGAAAGTATGGGACTTTCCTGGTAATACATGATAAGTAAACAAAACAGTTTAACCAGTCAGATAATCAACCATACATTTTCACATAAGTAGACATGTTTACAGTGTACAAACTTACTATACTTTAAAATTGGGAAACAATAACCAACTTTTAAGAAAATACAGAATTTTCTTGGTGTACATAACATTTCAGAAACAGAAGGGAAACCGATGCATTTTCATAAAAACAAAAACCGCTTATGAACTCACCAGCTTTATGCTGATTTTCAAACCGCTTGTGTTCTCAGGTCAACGTTAGAACAGGTACCCGAAGACGGTGTACATGAAGACCCGTTACATTTTGTCTATATATACTATGTATCACAACTGTACAAGCTTTACTTTTGAAACAACTGTAAAACTTTTATTATGTAATGTAATGGTTGCTTTACTTTACTTACTATGTACATTGGATTTGATACTCAACGTGGTAGTCAACCCCGGAAGTGTTTTCCGCCTTCAGTTTTCGGGGTGTGACATTGAGAGCTGAATATTCATCCTCTCTCCTCACTTCTCTCATTTGCTCTCATTTCACATGAAGATCAAACTCTTTCCTCTCTCACTTTCTCTCTCTAGAAATTCGAGATTCAAGGGCTGATCTTGAGTTTTTCCTCCACATTTGGTAAGCATAATCCATTCTCTTTATGATTATCTCACTTATTTCCACTCAAATCATGGATATCTTACACAAACTCCATTATATTTATGTTAGAGCTTCGAATCTTCAAGTGATTCTTCAAGTGTTCTTGGGTTGAACACTTCTCTTCTTCAACACTTATCTACTGAAATCACTCAAGGTAAGTTCATACCCCTACATTTTCATGTTTTCTCAAGTTTTCAGGGGGGGAATACACGTTAAAACACAAAGAACATAACTAAAATTTTCTAACAGCCTTCATCAGAAAAGTTCAACTCCATTCACGGACTGTTTTGGGCATCTTAAACATTTTTGCTTTCAAAACTGTACAAGGTGCAAATAGTTCAAATTTTAGCTTTAAAATGACTACTTGCACATCTCCATACGATTTTTCTACAATTTATGGTGATTTTTACAAAATTGCCTATCATTTCAAAAAACAATCCGGACCAGTATGTGATTATGGACTTTTTCACCCAAGTTGGAGGTCATTAAAATTCGTGATAAAAATTATGAGTAAACAGGACACATTTGGTGAACTCTCAGAATTTACGGATCTAGTTTTCGACTTCCTATGATTTTTGTATGATTTTTCCAAATCAGTGCAGAAAAGCTAAAGTTAGGCAGCACCATATAAATATCATAACACTTTGTATTATGTTGAGCAAAGTGTATAATCATAAGTTCTAATTATTGAATGTGTTCCTTTGTTAGTTTATCATCATGAAATGAAACTAAGTCAATCGTAATGAATATGATGCATTCATTTTAGAACAAGTATGATAAACTATAAAAAGTATAGTTTGATAAATTCATAACACTAATACATTTCCATAAAAGAGTTCATACATATTACATACATTTTAGATAAACTAAAATAGGTATAGTTTATGATACATCACTCAACACACTCGTACAGAAAGGGTACATTCATACAGAAAAGATTTATATTCACACACATTTCACGTAAACTTGTTAACCTATATTGTGAGACTCTCTCTCTCTCTCTCTCTCTCTCTCTCCGTACGTCCGAGTGCGGGATATAATTCCTGGTAGTTATAATCAGAATCTCCTTGAGGGAGAACGTGATACTTGTATATAGATCTATATTGGGTTTGACAGCCCACACCTTGCTGCTAGCTATAGTGGGACCTGCAGCTCTACGGGTGACAAATGTCATTTCAGTTTTTCGGGACGCCTGAGAACGTCGTGGCAGGTTCACATAGTCATAGTATGATTATAGCGACTAACATAGAGATATAACAATCCATAAGTTTACGGGATTTTATTTTATTTTTAAAACCTAAATGAGTTTTATGTCGATTTAAAATCAGTTTTTATCTCAATGAGTACAGATATTATTGTACACTTTTGGTTTTGGTAGTTACGACTACACATCATTTGAAACCACATTTATAACTTTAAGTATGGTCAATACTTGTTATTGCTCGGTCCCCTAATTTAGGACTACATATATATAAAGTATTAACAAACACGAGAACCTACAGAAATTTCATTTAATTCAAACGCGTCCATGTCCATTTAAGTACATAACATTTTCTATTAATAAGAAAGGTTACTTATACATTTTGGTCTTCAGTCATAAGACTACATTACACAGATTTTACAAGGAAAACGATTTACTTTTCTAACGAAATCTCTTATGAACTCACCAACCTTTGTGTTGACACTTTTCAAAACTACTTGTATTCTCAGGAATTCAGTGAAAACAGGAAATCAACAACGTTTTGAGGATGGGACGATAAATCGTCAAACAGTTCATTTTGTATCATAATGTAATTGATGTGAATCATGTAAACATGTGCTTTGATGTAACATTTTCAATTATATTTGTGTTGGTTGTATTTACTTTGAGCACTATTATACTCATTGTTGTGATACTCTACATGAAGTCCTCCACCCCTGGACGTTTCCGCCATCCTTGGTTTGGGAGTGTGAAAGATTGGTATCAGAGCAATTTTTATAGTGAACTCAGTATATCGAACCACAAAAGATATACTAACTATAAATGCATTGGGACTACGTCTCTGATTTAATGTTTCAAAACAACTATACTTGTAGAAATAAATAGTTTCTTATTAAAGGTATACATGCATACATACATATTAAGGTCAGCACCACTCTAGAACAAAACAAAAGTAATGATTGTTGAATATCACAGGTAAGCTCGGGGATGTATGGTCAGACATGGGAGTGGCATAGCCTGATCAACTATGCTGGTCCGAGGAGTGATTAGCACATGCCCAAGAATAGTTGTGATATGGCAACAAGTCTAAAAACATACCAACACTACCACAATGAGAACATTAGAACAGAACATGAGTTTAAAATACTATAGGAGTATTTTGTAATATCATAACTTATATGAAAACTAAATAGATCCTTAATAATAGGTCTATCGTATCTTGTTATATGTAATTAGTATGCACTATGTCATTATAGAAGTAACTAATAAGGATCACCCCCTATAAGTAAGTGATAATAGAGTTAGATGCATAGTACTTATCTCCTCCACTTCTATTCTCGCAAATATGGCATAGCAAAATCCTACTTACCGGACGACCCTTACTTTCCTAATCCGAACTCGAGGAATGGTGGATGATTATGGGAAGAATCATAAGCGGGACCGGAGGTAATCGATCCTCCATGCATAGCAAGGGTTCAACGAACCGTTTCGACTATAACGAACCTGTGACCCGTTGGGCAATCGTGATCGAGGGTTGAAGGTCGACAACAATGACAACAACCACCATGTGGAGACCAACGAGGGTGCTATGACCTCAACCACGGGGGACTGACGGACAGAGCCCTCCCGGTAAAGACCCGGCGGAACGCGATCATCGGGGATTAAAACAAGAAGACTACAATCTAAGTTCAGAAAACTGTGCGCTACTATAAACCCCACCATCTCATGTACCGGTGACTCAAAATTATACTACTATTCCCGAGACCTACTCTCTTTTCAGGACCTTATCGCCACTCGTGAAGAGGAAAGAGTGTAACAGGGTAGGACACACAACATTCAAAGAGAGGATGATTGTAACCAAGCGTTGATTGGCAAAGCTACAAAATTGCATCGACCTTGCCTCAGGCATCACAAGGGATGGATCATCATAAGTAGAGTTCATACCTCTCACCAGACCTGGTAAATCAGCTTCATAAGTATGCGCTGGTGCTACTCTATTGTAAGAAAAATCACGACCCTACAAATTAAGTGGTCATACTAATCGAGAAATCTATCTACTATTAAAGCCCGCCCATGCACAAATGTGAAGTAGACCTGCATCGAGGTCAAAATTTTCACTGAAACCATGATTTCTAGAGTCATACTAACAAGATGGGCTTAGGATGTCCTATCCGACTCGAAGGACTATCTAGCCTTAATTATATAACTAAGCATACATCAATAGGTCGTGATAAGGACCTAGATTGGGTCAAGTATAAGGTTTCACTTGGATACAGAGCTACTAAAATACATGAGTTTATTATACAAAGAATCTCGTTATAAATTGTTTTCAGAACACCCTAAACGACCGAACTTTGATACAAATTGATATGAGATAAACTTAGTTAGAAAAATCACGACATATAGCCATTCTAAAAACTCATTATCGTTTCACCTTTAAAAATTTCTTGAGAAGTTTCTTCTTCATATACCTATGGAGTGCGAACGTTCCAACACTAACGCACCGGATCCCATCAAAATTCCTCAGCTAAGTGTGTTCGGACAAACATGATTCTAAGAGGAGTAAAGCTTAACGTCCGTATGAAACCTACTCCTACCTACTGCCATAACTCCATCTCGGGAGCATAAGCAAAAACACTAAGAATAGTACAATAATGTGCACAAATTTATATGCGTAAATATAAACTGTAAGGATGCACTTAAGACAATCATTTCCACTAATGAAGTCGTTTTTCGTCATGAAACAGAGCTATGTCTTCACCAAGAGGCAACAAACCAACTAGCAAGGCGCCAACACTGCAGATAGACGCCGCTACTTTTCAAGCTGCAGTCACGGCAGCCGTGG
The DNA here is from genome assembly GCF_052625555.1 of Lactuca saligna. Lineage (NCBI taxonomy): Eukaryota > Viridiplantae > Streptophyta > Magnoliopsida > Asterales > Asteraceae > Lactuca > Lactuca saligna. Next base: position 108,235,930 of record NC_136425.1, read on the forward strand.
CAGCCGTCATGGTGCATTTCAATACTAACAACGTCAGCAGGGGTGGAAACGGTACTAACAATACAAATTGTGGTAACAATCAGAGACACCAACGGGTACCTACCAACAAAAATACCTCAGGTCACAAACCTACGAACAAGAAGAGAAGGTTATGGAACATGAAAGAGCGCCACCAATCTCAAGGATACACTAAAAGACAACAACCTAGGATCGCCCCTACCATTACAACAGCAATCATGAAACATGCCACGACACTAGCCTCGGGGTCTACCACCCAAATGCCTGCCAGACCATATGAGGGATCACTCCCAAAGTGCAACAAATATGGCTTTCATCACCATGGGGCTTACCGAGAGATGCACTGTAAAAACTGCAACCGGAAAGGGCATACCGTCCGTTTCTATAAGATCCCGACCCAGCACTTCCCTTCGATCACCTGCACCAAGGTAGGCCCAGTATGCTACCTATGCGGTGAAACGGGACACTTCAAGAGAGAATGTCCAACTGAGAAGAATGACGAAGGAACAGGAAGAATGTGATGAACACACCAACAAGAGCGGCAAGGAAACCATGTTAGGACTTTTGTAATGTTCCCAACAACAAAACATCTAAGTACTATATGTTTATAATGAATTTGGTACGCTTACTAAAGTAACCTTCCTTCTAAAAAGTAGCTAAAACGTTCTCTCTCCTACAAATCAAACCAAAGACATTCATATGTGACCTTAGGAGCATCACCTGTAAGTTGTGATGACCTTGTCCATGCATGGGGTTAATTTAAAATAAAAATACTAAAGTCTTGAAACAGATAATTCCATCCTGACTCCGATTCCATGTCTAGTATTAGGGGTTGAGTGGGGTCACCCACTCGACAATTTCACGATGTCAATTTACATACGATGATCATATACCGCTCGATCGTAAGGAGACCTGTCAGGAATCATGATATCAAGTATCATTACTGGCTATCGAAAACACACCCACTACTAGTGCTAGACACTGTGGTATGAACCATCTACAATAATCATAACATCAAACAAAACGGAACACACAGAAAAGGAATACAGGACAATCTATCACTCTAGTGATCTCTTCCTTCGAATGCAACTTATCTCATGTTATCTAAAAAGATAGTGGTGTCGTTATCCAATTTTGATTAATATTGTCCTCGTCTTCCCGATTAAACGACTACGAAAGGGCCTTTCGCCTAACCCCTGAATATCGAAACTATCATCTCTCATAACCATCCAGCACGGACCTTTGGGTCATCTCTCGTTGTGGAACTCCAAAACACGCACCAGAGGAGTGTTATACTTCCTGAAGCCTTATCACATGTATTTACAGGAGACCTTTGGGAATGTCACGCATGTATCAGACAAGATTCAAGCATAGAAGCTTGGGACAGATATGGTACGAGTCCTGCCATGAGCTTGGAGCTAAGGTTGCCTAGAAGGACGAGTAAATGTCCTGCCATTCAAAAAGTCCTAGTCGTGTAAACCAAACCCACATACTTCCTACCGAGCTACAAGAGCTATCAGGGCAAACCTATCGAACTACTCAACAATGAAATTGAAGAACCAAGCTTCTCACCCTGAAAAGCTCTAGTCTTATTCTTCAAATTAGAAACACAAATCGCTCATAATTCCATCGATTTCAGAGGCCCCGACAACATCTCCAATAGAAACCTTTACTATCTGCCTCGCATAGACGAATAGGCCGACCAACCGCAGGGAACGAGGTACCCCTCAGGAATTGAACCTGAGATCTGAATATCACAAGTCATGAGTATTGAAGAAGGATGTCCGAGAACAATCCTCCAATTTCGATGCGGACGCTGAAAGTTCGTAGTGATACCCTCGGATAGGATCAAACCCACTCGTAGGATTCATGAACGTAATAAATAGGATATGCCATTCTTGCTAAGATCAGTTCATCATCGTCATTACAAATGACTTACTTATCTACCCTCGTAATAAAAAGAATACCAAGGAGAGCAGCTACAACAAACCACAGAAGCAATATGATCAGAGAAGTATTACCCGAAGTTTTCTAGATACGAGTTTTGGAATTGAGGAGTCCAATTCTCAAGACATATCATTATCAAGGTGGAAATTCATAAGGAACCTTTCAATTGATCAAAACCGTTGAGAAACAGTTAGCATTGAAGGCGTTAGCAGGAATAAGCCAAAATACTGGGTCTTGCTAACCTACTGCCTTAGTTCCTTTGGAACTCCTCGTAAAATACGGACCCCCTCCCAACTTTGACCCTAAAGGGAGCAACCCGTGACGGGAAGAGAAGCAAGAGGGAGAAACCTTTAGAACTCCAGTATAACAGACCAAATCCCTCTGGAAACACTCACTCTTGCAAAACTTAGTACGCTTCGGAAAACATGGAAAGCCAATACCCCAGATAATTATGCCTTTCGAGATTCTGTCAGAATCTGCCCTATAACTCGCTACTTCAATCTACTCCCACGAGCTTGGTAAAGTACATTCTACACGACACGTCCTGAACTTACGGAAGTATCTATCGACTCTTGCAATTCCCCTCGATGAGATCGAGTTCCACAAGAGCCTCACCTTCGTGGAAGAACCATAGTGACCATGGACCGAGAGGTCAAACGGACGAAACAACACCACTTCCCATTAGTTAAAGTTTGCTGGAATACTAACCAAGGACCTAGAGTCACATAGGAGCGCGATAGTCAGTCGATTAGGAAGTATCCTCACTTCTGGGCTCGATTGTTCATGCCTACTCCTTGTCTAAATTCAAATTTCGGGACGAAATTCCCTCTAACTAGGGGATGATGTGACAACTGTCAAATTTCGGTCAAGTCAAAGTCAACTAAAGTCAACAAGTCAAACCGTTTGACTCAATTTGCCCTTGGGTACTAGAATTTACATTATGAAATTTCTACACAACTCTCTCTTCTAATGAGAGATCATAAATCAAAAGTACGAACATCTAGTTCTCCTTAACCAAAAACTGTGGTACGTGGCTAGCCAAACTGATAAAACAATGTTGCATACTCATCGGGAGTGTGTAAGATCCTTAAACAAGGCTTAACAGTGTTTACGGACCTTGCATTGCAAAGACGGACACTCACAAATGCCACACTCGAAACCTCTCTCAATCGTTTTCACTGTATCTCTCTCTATTAGAAATCTCTCTAAGTATGTGAAATCCCTCCCAAATCTCTATAAGTATGTGAAATCTCTCCCAAATCTCTCTAAGTATGTGAAATCTCTCCCAAAACTCTCTTTATATGAGAAATCTCTCTAAGTATGTGAAATCTCTCCCAAATCTCTCTAAGTATGTGAAATCTCTCCCAAATCTCTCTAAGTATGTGAAATCTCTCCCAAATCTCTATATGTATGTAAAATCTCTCCCAAAACTCTCTTTGTATGAGAAATCTCTCTAAGTATGTGAAATCTCTCCCAAATCTCTCCAAGTATGTGAAATCTCTCTCAAATATCTCTCTGTATGAGAAATCTCTTCAAGAATGTCAAATCTCTCCCAAATCTCTCTAAGTATGTGAAATCTCTCTCAAATATCTCTTTGTATGAGAAATCTCTCCAAGAATGCCAAATCTCTCCCAAATCTCTCCAAGTACGTGAAATCTCTCCCAAATCTCTCTCCAAAGTTTCCCGTAACTTTTTAGAATCATTCGGGTTATTCCGACCCTTAACCGGGTCAAAAACGGCTTACAACGGGGTAAAAACGAGAAAAATGGACATTAGGAACCGAAACCTCTCGAGAAGAGAGAGAAGCTTCTTAGGACCCGAAGGTCCTCTTAGGGACCGAGAGCAAGGAGGACCCGAACCCTCCTGAGCTGAAGGTCCTCTCAGGGCCGAACCTCGCCCAGGAGGAACCGAATCCGAGAGCAAGGAACCGAACCCGAACCAGGAGGAACCGAACGTCGCTTAAAAGGAAGAACCGAACCCGAAGGTACTGTTCACTACTGTTCATTCGGTTCATTTCGGGTCTGACTTCTCGCCTTCCCCTCTCGCTTCCTCGCCCCTTGGTTTCCCTCTGTTCGTTTCCAGCTACAATCCTCAGCATGGACCGAGTCTCGGCCTAGGGACCGAACCTCGGCCTAGGACCGAGAGGTCTCGCTGGGAACTCATTTCCTCTCGGTTTTCGCGTAGTTTTGCGTTTAAGGCCCGTTTTTAATTATTTTAACGCGGGATTTTCACCCAAAATCATATTTTAACATAATAAACCCTAAATATTCACAATTTAATCATATGTTCATAAAAATCTGTATTTAAATAATAAAAGCAAGTGGGTAAAGTATAAAGAGGTGGAGTGTTGACTTTGCTTTACCTTATGACACCAGCAACCACTCCCACACGCACTCTATGACCAGCCACACCTCCCCACCTTACCTAAGTCACATCAATGTCCTCTCCACTCAATTATCACTCTTTCCCACGTTTTTGAGAGCTGAATATTCATCCTCTCTCCTCACTTCTCTCATTTGCTCTCATTTCACATGAAGATCAAACTCTTTCCTCTCTCACTTTCTCTCTCTATAAATTCGAGATTCAAGGGCTGATCTTGAGTTTTTCCTCCACATTTGGTAAGCATAATCCATTCTCTTTATGATTATCTCACTTATTTCCACTCAAATCATGGATATCTTACACAAACTCCATTATATTTATGTTAGAGCTTCGAATCTTCAAGTGATTCTTCAAGTGTTCTTGGGTTGAACACTTCTCTTCTTCAACACTTATCTACTGAAATCACTCAAGTTGAGTTCATACCCCTACATTTTCATGTTTTCTCAAGTTTTCAGGGGGGAATACACGTTAAAACACAAAGAACATAACTAAAATTTTCTAACAGCCTTCATCAGAAAAGTTCAACTCCATTCACGGACTGTTTTGGGCATCTTAAACATTTTTGCTTTCAAAACTGTACAAGGTGCAAATAGTTCAAATTTTAGCTTTAAAATGACTACTTGCACATCTCCATACGATTTTTCTACAATTTATGGTGATTTTTACAAAACTGCCTATCATTTCAAACAACAATCCGGACCAGTCTGTGATTATGGACTTTTTCACCCAAGTTGGAGGTCATTAAAATTCGTGATAAAAATTATGAGTAAACAAGACACATTTGGTGAACTCTCAGAATTTACGGATCTAGTTTTCGACTTCGTATGATTTTTGTATGATTTTTCCAAAACAGTGCAGAAAAGCTAAAGTTAGGCAGCACCATATAAATATCATAACACTTTGTATTATGTTGAGCAAAGTGTATAATCATAAGTTCTAATTATTGAATGTGTTCCTTTGTTAGTTTATCATCATGAACTGAAACTAAGTCAATCGTAATGAATATGATGCATTCATTTTAGAACAAGTATGATAAACTATAAAAAGTATAGTTTGATAAATTCATAACACTAATACATTTCCATAAAAGAGTTCATACATATTACATACATTTTAGATAAACTAAAATTGGTATAATTTATGATACATCACTCAACACACTTGTACAGAAAGGGTACATTCATACAGAAAAGATTTATATTCACACACATTTCACGTAAACTTGTTAACCTATATTGTGAGACTCTCTCTCTCTTTCTCTCTCTCTCTCTCTCTCTCTCTCTGCGTACGTCCGAGTGCGGGATATAATTCCTGGTAGTTATAATCAGAATCTCCTTGAGGGAGAATGTGATACTTGTATATAGATCTATATTGGGTTTGACACCCCACACCTTGCTGCTAGCTACAGTGGGGCCTGCAGCTCTACGGGTGACAAATGTCATTTCAGTTTTTCGCGACGCCTGAGAACGTCGTGGCAGGTTCACATAGTCATAGTATGATTATAGCGACTCACATAGGGATATAACAATCCATAAGTTTACGGGATTTTATTTTATTTTTAAAACCTAAATGAGTTTTATGTCGATTTAAAATCACTTTTTATCTCAATGAGTACAGATATTATTGTACACTTTTGGTTTTGGTAGTTACGACTACACATCATTTGAAACCACATTAATACCTTTAAGTATGGTCAATACTTGTTATTGCTCGGTCCTCTAATTTAGGACTACTATATATAAAGTATTAACAAACATGAGAACATACAGAAATTTCATTTAATTCAAACGCGTCCATGTCCATTTAAGTAAATAACATTTTCTATTAATAAGAAAGGTTACTTATACATTTTGGTCTTCAGTCATAAGACTACATTACACAGAATTTAAAGAAAATATCGGATTTTCTGGATACATATTCTAACGCTTTTACAAGGAAAACGATTTACTTTTCTAACGAAATCTCTTATGAACTCACCAACCTTTGTGTTGACACTTTTCAAAACTACTTGTATTCTCAGGAATTCAGTGAAAACAGGAAATCAACAACGTTTTGAGGATGGGACGATAAATCGTCAAACAGTTCATTTTGTATCATAATGTAATTGATGTGAATCATGTAAACATGTGCTTTGATGTAATGTTTTCAATTATATTTGTGTTGGTTGTATTTACTTTGAGCACTATTATACTCATTGTTGTGATACTCTACATGAAGTCCTTCACCCCTGGACGTTTCCGCCATCCTTGGTTTGGGGGTGTGAAATATTGGGATTTAAATTGAAGAAAATTAAGGAAGTATGGGCTAAAAAGCTAAATATTGGGTTAAAGTTGAAGAAGGTTTCGTGGGGGAGGGCTGAAATTGTCAAAAGGTCCAAAGTTTCAAATGTTACGGGATTAATTCCGTGTTTCTTTTCCCTCTCACTTGGAGGAGGGTAATCCTAAACCTAAAGTAGAAGTCGTCGCCACCATCATGCATGTAACATATCCTCAGCCGCCTCCGTGAGAGGCTCCAAGACTGCCGATTGCTGCCTCTTTGTTGAAGCGTTGTTGAGCACCATCTCGTTGTTGCTGTTGGAGACATAAAGGAGCCCGAGGAGTTACCAAGACCGACAGCTTCAGCCGCGTTCGTCGCTGCACAGGTCTGGTGTGATTCGAAGGCCCTCGGTAAGACCACCAGCTACCCACCTTCTTTCTTCTTCTTCGTTTCTATCGGATGGACATAGTGGGATGTCGCCACTTGCTGCCGGTGACCTTATGGTTACATTTTGATCATTCCGGTTAGGGCAGCCGCCGGTGAGGGTGGCTGAGCTATGTATGGTCGAGTACATCAGTTATTCTCGACATTTGTGGGTTTATATGAGAATTATTGGACCGGAAAATCGATAACCACCACCTTAAGGTGGTGGCTGCCACCTAGCTTTTCCTTCTGCCGCCACCAACCACCATGGGAGGTAGCTGTGTGTGTGTATATTTTATGTTTGAGGTTGTTTATGCACTCTATGGGCTGAAACCACCACCACCACCGTTAGAAATGGTGGCCACTGCCGGGAGCTGCCGCCGACCACCACTGCTCGAGGTAGCAGTGGGTGGTGTTGACCTAGTGGAACCCTAATTAGCCCAATTACTTAGTATTGGACCGGGTTGGCTCGTGCTCGGGCTAGAAACCCTGATTAGGTTTTAGAAAACCCTAATTTTGGGTTTGTTGATTTGGGCCTATTGGGACCCACGTTTGGACTAGTGGACTGAAGATAAAACCCATGACAATTTTATTATATGATCTATTAGTGGAATAATGGACTTAATGGATTATGACCTTAATGGGTTAAGTGAGAAATACTTAACCATAATCGTCATTTTATGTGAAAACCCTAATTTTTTTACTTGAGCCTTGTGATTGGGCCTTCCTATTGGGTTTTAGTATTTGGGCCATTAATGGGCCATCCAAGGGCAGTCATGTGGACTAGAATATTTATATGGGCTTTAGGGTAAGGTCCATATAACGGTTTGGGTCCAATTTTGAAAATTGGGCCATGGTGGGCCCAATGGACTCGCATCATATATGGACGAGGTTGGTGGACCATGTTTAGACCTAATAATGTGAAGGTTGGTCTTAGATCCTAATGGGTTTATTTGTGGGTTTGGCTTAGTGATAGAAGCCGGAGTGTAGTAGTAGCATTTACAGGATATGTTCGCCACCCGAGGTGAGTCTTTTCACTATACTTATCTGTGTGGTAATTTATGTGTGACCGGAGGGTCTTATTCGTGTTATTGACCATAGGATCTTAATTACCTTATCGACTGGAGGGTCTTATTTATTTATAATGTGTTATGTGTTATCATGCATAATGTCTAATGTTATACTAATCTGTGTATTTGTTGATCTTGTGTGTTTACTTGAGTACTGGGATATCTTGTATTGTGTATATGTGATTTATGCTATGTATCAGTATTATCAGCTTACAGAGGTAGGACCAAAGGGTCCCAGAGTTAGGACCGGAGGGTCCCAGAGTTAGGATCGGAGGGTCCCGGAATTAGGACCAGAGGGTCGACCAGAGTTGTGGGACTAGAGGGTCCCACTGAGACACATTAACCAAGCGGGTCTTACATAGTTATAGCCTCGAGTAGCTAATGAGTTTCATGAGTTATTTTGGGGAACTTACTAAGCTTCATGCTTACTGTGTTATGTGTTATGTGTTTTAGGTGTTTCTCAGGATCACGGGAAGGCGACGGTTCGATTGTACACACGAGATAAAGAGTTTTCTTTTGGAGGATCCTGGATTATTAATTTAACTATTATGGAATTGTGTTTTGTTAATTGAATACTCGGATTTTTGTGAAATGTATTATAAGAGTTTTTGTAAATTAAAATGAAAAATAAATTGTTTGAAAAATCACGGTGTTACAAGTTGGTATTAGGGCCTTGGTTTAAGGGATTCGGATGCGCCTTCGGGTATGTCTAGACTCAAACTGAGGATTTGAAAAAAATTTCAAAGGAAACAATTTTTCTAAAAATGAGTAAGAGATTGTAAGAGAAAAACGAGGAAGAACAGTGTGTACAATTAGCCATAGCCCAAACGGTGATTTCCCAAAATACCCTTACTTTTTAGTATGAGATATTTGAGATATCTTATGAGATATTATGCATGCGAGAGATAGGCTAGGTATTTCATATTTTTGGACTAGAGTGGCCTGATTTGTGATGCCTTAGCTTAGGAGTTGCTGTTAATTGTGATGCACTTTTGAGTATATGCTGAATGAGAGTATCCAGCAGGAATCCTTTTATAGAGCGATTTAAGTAAAGGAGTAATCTAGGAGAGATACTTAGATGAGAAATTGTGGAGCATATCGAGAGGATAGTTAGATACCCGCGAGGGGTAGAGTTGCAAGGTTCGGTGATATCATTTAAGTATGAGTAGAGCAAGTGGAGTTATCACTTAGAGTGGGGTTTATGTGTTTATTCGATGCCCGAATGCTGCTTGCTTCGTGCTTTGTGGACCTCTCGATAATGGGAGTCAGCTACCAAATGAATGTGATGATATTTAGGAGGTAGATGACTGGTATCATGAGGAGCTTCTCAGCAGCTGATGGCAGAGAAGTGTGAGAACCTAGGAAGAGCCTAGGAAGTGACCTTAGTCAGATGAGTACGCTGACAGAGTAGGGCATTTCGATTGGAAGCGAGCACGCATGTGAGGAATGGTAATTGAGAAGGTTGAACAGCTACTTAGGGACTCAGGGATGGTCTGTGTAGAGAGTATGGGTAGATGTGGCAGGTAGTATGGGCCCGTACTACTGAAAGCAGAGGACCCATACTCGATGCATGGAGTATTCATGAGGATCTAAGTAGCAGACCAAGAGGAGATGTCATGGTTCGAGTACCATGATAAGTAGAAGATCAAGAAAAGAGAACCTGGTTCGAGTACCATGATCCATAGTAGATTGAGAGGTGATCATGTAGTTTGAGTACCATGATTCGCACCGGTTGGTGCTTTAGAGTTTACCAGCTATTCCGTTGTGATTGGTTAGACTGAGAACAGGTACGATAGAATGTGGGGCCAGAGGGCCATGGCATACGAGTTTTAGTGGGGTATACCTTGAGAGGGATATCGGTGTTGGAATAGTGTCTAAGGCTGCAACTATATTAGGCAAGTATTTGACCCAGTTGTGCATGGTCCTTTTGGGTTGCCTTCACCATAGCAACTTGACAGGATGATTTATAATGAGAGAAGAAATATTATTAATATATTATGAGAATAATATAAGGAATAATCATATTGTTATTTGGTTAATATAAGTCATAAATTAATTAGGAATTAATTCGGTGACTTAAGGAGATTAATTAAATAGAAGGGCATAAACTGTCAAGTGTATGATAGTTGTATTTTGGGCTATAATCCCTTAAGGATAAAGGGGGACGGTTTTGAGGGCTTTGGATAGACCTTGAAATCATCCAAGGCTTATCATTAGGGTATTGGATTGCTTAGGGCCTAAGTTATCCAATTAGGGTTTAAGTGTGAAACCTTAGGAGCCTTACAATTATAAATAGACCCAAGGGGTTGATGAAATTGGGACATTCTTGCCTTTAGAAGAACACTAGCCGATTTCTAGCCCCTTTCCCTCTCTCTTTAATCATCCTCTTGCTATTTGGTGTTTGTAAGCCATTTGAGGAGTGACTATTGTGACTCTAAGCTCCAAGGACAAGAAGATTCAAGCAAGCAACTTAAGCTAATCTTTTAGATATGTTTTTTGTATGTTATTACCTAGATCTATTGTTCAAGAGTCTTGGATTCAATGCATGATCAATTAGAGAAACCTAGATCCAAGCATTAGGGTTTGTATGTGCACATAGGAATGTTCATACGGCTAAAACCCAATAGTGGTATCAGAGCCTAGAGTGGTTTCTATTGAATTGATGCATTGGTTGCTTGTTTGATGCTTGCAAAATTCGAATTTTGTCACCCTGCCTGATGAACTCGGCGAGTCCCATAATGGACTCGGCGAGTAGGCTCAACTCGGCGAGTCCATTGTGGTACTCGACGACTTCAAGCGTTAGAAAGAGCTAATTTCGGGATTTCTTGTTGTTTATCCTTTGGATACTTACCTTAATCATGTTAGGTCAATATAAATCCGATTTTAAGATATATTTGAGTATATTCTTGACCTAATTGAAGATATTTATCAATTAATTAAATATTAATTTCCTTATGTGATAATTGATTAATTATTTTAATTAAATTGGTAAATAGTTATGCAAGAAATAATTAAATGAATCAAATATGGATAATTATGTGATTAAATGTTAATTTAGATTATTTTTTATTTGATCCCCTATGTTTTGAAAAGTTTAAAACTTGCCCTCCAGTTTTGAAATTTATGTTTTGTGATTAAAAGTTTAATTTAGACAATTTAAATTTCAAACCCTAGAATATTACAAGTTTAAAATTCAACCATATACTAATATAATACTACAAGATTAATATATATGTATAATTAAAATGCTAGTCTTACCGTTAGTAAGCCTCATTCATGAAGTCGGTCTATAAGGTGGGTATAAGCTTGCTGCCTATATAATGGCGCTTAATGGGTGTACACTCACACCCACCGCTTGCTTGATCGGTGGAGGGTCTTTAGCCGAACGGGTAGGATAGGCCAACCTCATCTCCTCATTAAAAGTATAATATGAAATACAAAGTAACTACATGTTTTTCAAAAATTCCCAATCCTAGTTACTTTAGGAAAAGTGAATTGATGCAATCCCATGAAATTACACTTTGTACCCTTGCTAAGAAGTTAGTGGAGCGTGTGTGGTTTACAAGCACACTAGTTGGTTCTAAGAAAAGGTGGCAAAGGGTGATTCATTGTTTATCATAATTCGATGGAGTGTGTGTGGTTTGCCGGCACATCGAATAGATGATTGTTACAATGAAGGCACCATGTGAATTTGCATGGTAATTCACACCCACGTTGTGATCCTCGGTATCCCAGTCACAAACGAGAGGGGCATATCAAGATTTAAACATGCCATTGAAAAGTTTCAATGAATCTCATCTAAACCTAGGAATTCTCAATACATTTAAACTTAAAGTTATGTTTTTATGGTGTAGAATTAGTGAATCGTCTTTCACTTACCTTCAAATTGTTCGCATGTTAAATTACGGCATCCCTTTTCTAATATGTAAATATTGTTGTTGGATCCTGGCCCTAATTTTTCTTATTAGGTAATAATTAGGGATTCAAATTCTAATATACCTTTGTCCTTTCTAGATGTCGAACGCGAACACGCTGCTGCTAGCTCGTTCACATTGATGAGCCTTTGCGAAAAAGGTGACTTTCGATGGGACGAACTTTAGCGAATGGATAAGATACATTCGCACAATTGCTCACTACGAGGATAAGGAGTATGTCCTCGATGAAAAGCTCGAGAAGATCAATCCAGAAATCACTACTTCGGCTGAAATCATCGCTTTTGAAACTCATGAGCGTGATGCAACGAAGGTTCATTACATCATGATAGCCACTATGAACTCTGAATTCCAAAAGGTTCATTACATCATGATAGACTTCTTACGAGATATTCACTAACATGATCTCCGCCAAAATGGGTCATGGTGAATCTCTAATCGTGCACCTGCAAAAGATGCAAAGGTATGTCGATCGTCTTCGCAAGTTAAATGTTGACTTTAGGGAAGACTTGGCGATCGACATGGTGCTTCACTCCTTGACTCCGTGTTCCAACAAATTTATGATGACCTACCACATGAACAAAGAAGAGGTCACCCTAAGTAAGATCCAAGGTCTCCTTAGGGTTGCTGAGAGCAACCTCAAGGATAAGTCTATTGCACCCACTCCCAATCCACCCGCTGCTCTTGTTTTGGCCATTAGGCAAGGAAGATGCAAGAAGAGGAAGGCTCCGTCTAAGAGCCACCGCAAGGGAAAGTACAGAGATGGTTCCTCCTCTAGTGGGACAAAAGTTGATCCCACTAAGCCTAACCCCAACCCAAAGGAGGCAGAGTGTCACCATTGCCACAAAATAGGGCATTGGAAGAGAAGCTGTCAGACTACCCGCAAGCCATCAAGGAAGGAAAGATCAAGCCGTCTTTCGCATGTATATACACAATTAAATCTAATTATTCATCTCATGCTATTTCTTGGGTCCTCGATACCGGGTGTGGTTACCACATTTGTTCTGAATTGCAGGGACTAAGAAGAAATAGAGATGTGGAGCATGGAAGAATAAATCTAATCATGGGGAACAGAAGATCATCGCCTGTGACCAAGATTGGAGTGTATTCTCAGTGCTTAGGAAGGTTTATGTTTAGATTTGAACAATTGTTGATATTCGCCAGAAATGGCAAAGAAACATCATTTCATTTCATGGTTTGTTTAGACAAGGATTTAGATTTTCTTTTAATAATGAGAATGGTTCTATTTGTGCTTATTTAAATGGTGTCTTATATTTTGAAGCAATACCATGCAATGGAATTTATGAAACTGTTATGATTGTAGATACCCTAGGAAATGATGTTTTATTCATGGATTCTTCCAATAGTATGGATAGAGCATCCTTGTGGCATTGTCGTCTTGGACATGTCAACAAGAAGCGCATAGCCCAACTCCAAAAGGATGGAGTGTTGGAGTCATTCGACCTTAGAGAAGATGACACATATGAGTCTTGTTTGCTTGGAAAGATGACCAAGTCACCCTTCACTAGTACATGCGAAAGAGGTGAGGATATATTGGACCTCATACATACCGATGTATGTGTACCGTTTAGATCAACCACAAAGGATGGGAACCGCTTCTATGTGACTTTTACCGATGACTATAGTAGATATGGGTATATCTCCTTAATCAAATAATAGTCAGAAACATTTGAAAAGTTCAAAGAGTTCAAGAATGAAGTGGAGAATCAATTGGGTAGGAAAATCAAGATACTTCGATCCGATCGAGGAGGAGAGTACCTAAGTCTTGAATTCCACGACTATCTCAAGGATTGTGGAACAGTTTCACAATTGACGCCACCTAGGACACTGCAGTTGAATGGTGTGGCAGAAAGGCATAATCGAACCTTGTTAGACATGGTTCACTCTATGATGAGTCGTGCTTCACTACCTATCTCATTCTGGGGGTATGCCTTAGAGACTGCCACCCATATCCTTAATCGAGTCCCTACTAAGAAGGTTGCCAAAACACCTCACGAGATGTGGACAGGGAAAGCTCCCTTGTTAGCACATATCAAGGTTTGGGGTTGCGAGGCTTTCGTAACACGAGATACTCACGACAAGCTCAAACCTCGTAGTGAGCGATGTATTTTCATCGGCTACCCGTAGAAATCCTTTGGATATCTCTTCTATACACCGAAGGACAATGTTGTCTTTGTTGTGAGGAGAGGAGTTTTCTGAGAGCGAGAACTCATAATCCAAGGAGATAGTGAGAGGCAAATTGAGCTTGAAGAGATTCAAGAGTCGATAGATGAAGGAATCACTTCCGCTGGCACTCAACCCGAGGTGGAAACTCTTTTTGAACCGATTGACGAGTCCTTACCTCTTAGACGTTCCGAAAAAGTTAGAGTTCAACCCCAGTTTTATGGTTTTCATATTACTACCGAAGGGGACACGTATATTAGTGATGCTACACTAATAAATCTAGATGAACCTAATAGCTATAAGGAAGCCATGGCAGGCCCGGAGTCTACAAAATGGAAAGAGGTAATGGACAGCGAGATCCAGTCCATGTATGACAACCAAGTTTGGAATTTGGTTGATAATGTGCCCAGACGTAAGACCGTTGGGTGCAAATGGATCTTCAAGAAGAAGACCGACATGGATGGAAACGTACACACATATAAGGCGCAATTGGTTGCGAATGGCTTTACTCAAACTCCCGGAGTTGACTATGATGAGACCTTCTCATCAGTTGCGAAGATAAAATCTTTTAGAGTGATGCTCGCGATTGCCACATTTCATGATTATGAGATTTGGCAAGTGGATGTCAAAAACGCTTTCCTTAATGGGAAGTTGGCTGAGAATGTTTACATGGCCCAGCCAGAGGGTTTTGTTGATCTGAAGCATCCAAATAGAGTGTGTAAGCTTGATAAGTCCATTTATGGACTTAAGCAAGCGTCTCGCAGATGGAATCTTTGCTTCGATGAGAAAGTCAAAGAATTTGGATTTGTACCAAGTGAAGATGAATCGTGTGTATATGTCAAAGCCAGTGGGAGTATAGTAAGATTCCTCGTTCTGTACGTCGATGACATACTGCTCATAGGAAATGACGTCCCGACTCTGCAGGAGGTTAAGTCCTGGCTCGGGAAGTGCTTCGCTATGAAGGACCTCGGAGAGGCTTCCTATATTTTGGGAATAAGGATAGTGAGAGAACGAAGTAAGAGACTAACAGGACTTAGTCAGAACACTTACTTAGATAAAGGACTAAAACATTTTAGTATGGAAAACTCGAAGAAGGGAGAATTACCGATACAAAGTAATGCCAAGTTGAGTAGGACTCAAAGTCCGAGTACCGAAGCTGAAATAGCAGAAATGAGCTGAGTTCCGTATGCTTCTGCAGTTGGCTCAATCATGTATGCTATGACTTGTACTCGCCCTGATGTAGCCTTTGTTTTGAACATGGTTAGTAGATATCAGGGGAACCCTGGCAGAGCCCATCAGATTGTGGTCGAGAATATCCTTAAGTACCTTCGGAGGACCAAGGAATGGTTTTTAGTTCTCGGAGAGAGTGATGATTTGAAGGTGCGAGGGTATAGTGATGTCAGTTTTCAAACCGATAGGGACAACTACCGTTCGCAGTCGGGCTGGATCTTTACCATTAACGGAGGAGCAGTAACTTGGAAAAGTTCCAAGCAAGAAAATGTAGCTGATTCAACGTGCGAATCAGAGTACATTGCAGCAAGCGAAGCGTCGAAAGAGGCAATATGGTTAAAGAACTTGATTGGTGATCTTGGAGTTGTACCTACCATAAAGGAGCCCATGGAGATTTTCTGTGATAATGAAGGAGCGGTTGCCTTGACCAAGGAACCAAGGGATCATGGTAGATCTCATTATATCGATAGAAAATATCGTTTCATTAGACATCGAGTAGAAGAAGGACACGTCGTAGTGAGGAGGATATCATCAGAAGATAACCCATCAGATCCGCTTACGAAGGGACTGAGTAGGGTTAAGCATTTGTAGCATGCTAGGAGTATTGGGCTGAGAGATGATATTAGATTAGATTAGATAATTTTAGAAACTTATAATAGATAAATGTAATTTAACATTTGATGAATAAATAAAGGAGTATTATTTATAAGAAAAGTTACTGTCTTATGTTGAATATTTAACTATTGTTTCATTTTTCATGTTTTGACTTCCAGAATAATTGAGTTGATTAAGAATAATCGAGTTATTCAAATTGTCCACAATCGTCCATATGTTGGAAGTAGGTATGAATGAATATTGTCATGAATTGGTGTCTAGATTGTCTAAATGGTATTAAACATAGCAAAATTTTGCTGCAACGTTCATGAGTTCTTATGAACTAGTTTTGAGCATTGGAACAAACCCGCGCTTGCTGGAATCACCTTATGGAATGTGATAAAAGGGTGATCGCAAGACGATAATATCATATGGTCTTAAAACCTAGATATATGATTTGTTATTTGTTGATTGGTAGTACATTGATAATGCGAAACCGAATCAGTAACTTGATGTTATAAAACACATTGTTGTGTATAGTTGATTAATGAATAAGTAAATGCATATAAGTCGAAGTTTATCTGTTACTTTTATCCTAAGAGGATAAAAGCGATATCTCGGCCGCTCGATGATTTGATTTGACTTATGTGTCGGGCCCGGTCAGAACTGAATTGATGTGTTCCATTAAGTTCTATGTCAAATAATCTGAGATCGAGAAACCAATTACGAGACAAATTGGTTCCATAGAGTTGTCAGCATGATATCTAAACAGAGGACTGTACGATCCCTTATCTAAAGGACAAAATTGATTAGATCAGAGTTTGACAGCGTCTTTGAGAGCTACGATTGTTAATCGGATTATGCTTGTATATATATAGTTACTAGACTTATCCAAGTGGGAGACTGTTGGAATAGTGTCTAAGGCTGCTGTAACAACCCGAAATTTCCGTACCATCTTTTGTAGCTCTTTTGTAGTACAATTCACGCAACCGATCGTCGTTTCCAAATTCGATTTCCGATCTTCCATTAATTAAGTCATTAACTAGTACGTATTTAAAATGACTTAATGGGTATCTTAATATATTTAGAAATCATTTTAACACCTAACTTTAGTGATCGGAATATTTCTAGAATTTACCGTATTGGGTTACGGCAACCTAATCGGGTACGACTAAAAGCCTCGTCTAACGCCGGTATCGGGTAGAATTCCACTGTGTCCAAAACTTAGACACTATATAATGTGTCTTAAGCCTCCATTTGAAGCCTTTGTCCATTTTCTCATTTAACACTCCCAACCTCTCTCCTCATCCAAAATCAAAGGTCCAAAACAAAGATTTAGGGCTTCCTATCAAAGAGGTAACACCCCTAACTTGTTATTCAACCTCTTTAGCTTTTAAATTGATGTTTAAATCATGTTTTGGGACCAAGAACATGAGCTTACGGCCAAGGATCATGCTTAGGCCATAAACTCCTCAACATGGGGTTTTTGAGCCAAATAACCCTTCCAAATCATAGTTAGGACTTAGATATGACCTTAAGGCTTGCTAATCTAAACTTGGAACACTTCAAACATGAATTTTGGGGGACAAAAGTGAGTTTACGGCCAAGACACATTCTTGAGCCGTAAACTCCTCTTAAATGGGGATTTAGTGCCTTAAATCATGTCCAAATGCCTTGAAACTCAACCAATGGCCTTGTGGTAAAATCTAGATGCATCTAAAAATAGTTTAAGGGTTTGAAAAACATCAAAAAGGAACATACCCTTGGCCGTAAACTCATAAAACCTTGTTAAAGATGCATCAAATACATTCTAAAGGCTTGCATAAATTTCTAGAATCACATGTGATTGTTTTTATGCATCAAAAACTAACTTTTCATGGGTATAAGAGAGTTTACGGCCATAGAACATGCCTCTAGGCCGTAAACTCCTAAAAGTATGTTAAATGATGTTCTAAATTCATAACAAGGCTTGGAAAATTAACTAGAATCACATGTGATTGTCCTTTGTAGCTCAAATCAATTTTTCTTGGCCACGGGTGAGTTTACTGCCGTAAACTCTTATGGTGTGGCCGTAAACTCCCTCTTAAGTGTTATAAATTCATTCAATCAATTCCAAGGCATTTTAGAAATCCATTCCAACAATCCCCATGTCCATTTAAGCCATTAAACACTTAAAATCACACCCACATGAGTTTACGGCCGTAAACTCATGTATGTGTGTGTTCTATGGCTGTAAACTCCTTAAAATGGTTACTCTTGGGGAGTAAATTCAAGTCCCAAGTCCTTAGTGCCATTACACGTCCGAAGATGTCACCCGGGTCACTCCAAACGCTTGTTTTGAGGTGTTTAACCTCGTTGGAGTGTAATGTTCCATATGATTAGTGAATGTATCCCTAATTGTATATATATGGATATTATTTCATTTTACATAGGAACATCGCAAGTAATCAAACCCCGAACCAACGTCTAGTATCCAAAACCGACGCATTTCCGAGTCCGGTGAGTTCATACCCCTACCCTTTTTCACTGTTTTCACTGTTTTCAGGGGGGGGGGGGGAACACAAGCAAAGTACAAGGGAATTCTTGTACTCAAAACATGTTTTCAAATGTGTATTTCATATTTCATATGCTTTTATTACTGATTACCATAACTGATAACCGTTCAAACATGCAGAACACGTAACATATATTTGTGAAATAGGTCTTTAAACTGTTATGTTTTACATATATTTCACAAATGGTTTTCCACATTTTATCAGTTAAAAGCATGACATTAGACATTTGAATATAATACTTGTACACAATTTGTCCTCGGTAACACTCCACATATATACGCATGTGGAGGTCTATCATATTATTACTAGTAAATTTGTTAATCTTGAATGATTGGAGACACGTCCTCGACGAACACTCCACCGAGATACGTGAGTGGCAGACTACACCCATAACCAGAATCTCTGGTATTTAGAGAGCGTGACTTGAGTGTATTGATCTATACGGGGCTTACTACCCCACACCTAGCTGCTAGCTACAGACGAACCGAAATGGTTCAAGGGTGACGAAAGTCATAAGTATGTGGACTACTTATTGCCACATGGACTACTTATTGCCACAGGTTTCAATCTATCGTATTGTTATGGAACTCACAATTAGGATAACAGAGATTTACTTATAGTAATAATAAACCACTTATACAACTTTTACATCTTTTACATCTTTCACCTACAATAATCAACATTCAGGAAAGTATGGGACTTTCCTGGGGAAAACATGGAACCTAACCACGTTTACATCTTTTACATCTTTTACATCACTCACATTGGAAACCCACATGCACGAAAGCATGGGGCTTTCCTGGGTAACACCTACATAACTAGAAAGAGTAACAAGCTGATAACATTACATCTTTTACAATTGGTAATATACAATAAGGAAAGTATGGGACTTTCCTGGGAATACATGATAAGTAAACAGAACAGTTTAACAAGTCGGATAACCAACTATACATTTTCACATGAGTAGACATGCTTTTTCAGTGTACAAACTTACTATACTTTACATTGGTGAAACAATAACCAACTTTTAAGAAAATACGGGATTTTCTTAGTATACAGAACATTTCAGAAACAGAAAGGAAATTTGAAACATTTTCACAAACAAAAACCACTTATGAACTCACCAACTTTACCCGTAGCCAATGCCATGGGATGGGAAGCCATGAAAGAACTCCTTATTGTTGAATACTGCCCCCGTGGTGAAATGCAGAAACTAGAGCACGAGCTCTGGAACCTGAAGATGAAAGGTTCCGACATTATTGCATACACTACCGGATTTGATGATCTCGCACATCTCTGCCCGGGATTAGTCACTCCTGAAAACAAAAAGATCGAAAGGTTCATTTGGGGGTTATCCCAACCGACAAAGAGTCAAGTTTTGGCTGCTCGTCCGGATACTTATGATAGTGCCAAAACTTTAGCTCAAACTCTGATCGATCACAGCGACGACGTTTAGGAAATCACTACCACTTCTGAGCTGACTCAAAGGAGTGGCGAAAAGAGAAAATTCTGGAAGAAGAAGAAGGGTCAATCTTCTCAAGGATCTTCCAAGAAACAGCAGATGGTAGCAATCCATGCTGCTACTACCCCTGTTGCTGCTGCTTCTGTCGTGGGATCCACAACCCCAACTCCTACCAGTAAATATGCCGGTAACCTTCCTGTCTGTGACAAGTGCAATTACCATCATCATCCTGGTCCCTGCCGAGAACTATCTTGTACCAACTGTGGTAAGAAAGGGTACACAGTTCGATTATGCAAAACTCCTACCCAATCATCTGGAGCAGGTGTTAGTCAAGCCTGCTACAACTGTGGAGAAGTTGGGCATTTTAAAAGGAACTGTCCCAAGAAGTCAACTGTTGATAACACTGGAAGGATTCTAACCATGGGACGGGAGGAAGAAGTTGCTGATCCCACTGTTGTTTCGGATACGTTCCTTCTCGACAACTCATATGCTAGTATTCTTTTCGATTCGGGTGCTGAAAGGAGTTTTGTTAGTCATGCATTCAAACATAATCTAAAACCTAATCCTCACCCACTAACTGAAACGTTTACCGTCGAGATGGCTAACGGTGAGAAAGAAAACGCTAACGATGTATTCTTAGGTTGTACACTTACCCTAAATGATCACTCATTTCCTATAGATCTCATGCCAGTTTCATTAAGAGCTTTGATGTTATCATTGGCATGGATTGGTTGAGTCCCAATCATGCTGACATTCTTTGTTACGAAAAAGCCATCCGTCTCAATCTCCCTTCGGATCAAACTCTTGTAATCTATGGCGATAAACCCAGTTCCAACTTTCATATCATTTCCTACATCAAAGCTCGAAAACTCCTACGAAAGGAGTGCATTGCATTCTTAGCCCATGTGATCAACGAGAAACAAGAAGTTAGAGACCTCACGAGCATCCCCGAAGTCTGTAACTTTCCTGATGTGTTTCCCGAAGAGCTTCCAGGAATCCCTCCCGAACGTTAGGTCGAGTTCCGTATTGACCTAATTCCTGGAGCTACCCCCATAGCAAAGTCTCCGCATCGATTAGCTCCAGCAGAAATGCAGGAGTTATCCAGTCAACTCAATGATTTGCTCAGTAAAGGATTCATTAGACCGAGTTCCTCACCCTGGGGAGCTTCGATTCTGTTTGTCAAGAAGAAAGATGGATCCTTTCGAATGTGTATTGACTACCGCGAACTGAACAAGTTAACCGTTAAGAACCGATATCCTCTTCGACGAATTGATGACCTCTTTGATCAACTCCAAGGAGCCAACTACTTTTCAAAGATAGACCTTCGGTCAGGGTACCATCAGTTACGAGTCCAGGGAAATGATGTTTCCAAAACAGCTTTTAGGACTCGGTATGGACACTACGAGTTTGTACTGATGCCCTTCGGTCTAACCGACGTACCGGCTGTGTTCATGGACCTGAAGAACCGGGTGTGCCGTCCTTTCTTAGACAAATTCGTCATTGTGTTCATTGATGGCATCCTCGTCTACTCCCGAAACGAAGAAGACCACAAGCAACACTTGGGGTTAGTGTTGGAGACCCTTAGATCCGAAAAGCTTTATGCAAAATTTTCCAAGTGTGAATTCTGGATACGGAAGGTAAATTTCCTCGGTCACGTAGTAAGCGAAGATGGTTTCCACGTAGATCCTTCCAAGATTAAAGCAATAGAGAATTGGTCGGCACCGAAGACACCCACATAAATTCGTCAATTCTTGGGTCTCGCCGGCTACTATCGACGATTCATTCAGAAATTTTCTAAAATCGCCAAACCTTTAACCACTCTAACACAGAAAGGTGTACCCTTTTGTTGGAGTGATAAACGAGAAACTGCATTCCAATCGTTGAAGAAAGCTCTATGCAACGCGCCTGTTCTGTCTTTGCCCGAAGGGACAGAGGATTTCGTCGTCTACTGCGATGCGTCTAATCAAGGTTTAGGCTGTGTGCTTATGCAAAGAGGAAAGGTGATTGCCTATGCCTCAAGACAATTGAAAACACACGAGGTCAACTATACCACACATGACTTGGAACTAGGACCCGTAGTCTTTTCATTGAAAATTTGGAGACGTTATCTCTACGGAACCAAGTGCACTATCTTCACTGATAGCAAGATCCTATAGCACATCTTTGATCCAAAAGACTTAAACATGAGGCAATGGCGATGGGTAGAACTACTCAGTGATTATGAGTGTGAAATCCATTAGCACCGTGGCAAGGCCAATGTGGTAGCAGATGCCCTTAGCAGAAAAGATAGTGCAGGTCACAAAGTGAAGAACCAGACGATGACCATCCATTCCAACCTACCCATGCAAATCCGAGAAGCCCAGTTAATAGCCCTCAAACCCGAGAACATGTCGAATGAAACCTTGAGAGGAATGGAAAAGAAACTTGAGATCACAGGTGACGAAGTTCACTGTTTCATGGATCGAATCTGGATTCCCAAGTCCGGAGGATTCAGGGAAATAGTCATGGAGGAAGCGCACAGAACCACATACTCTGTTCACCCAGGTTCTGACAAGATGTACCTGGATCTCAAGAAACAATATTGGTGGCCAAACATGAAAGCTGAGATAGCTACATTCGTGGGCAAGTGTCTGACTTGCGCCAAAGTCAAAGTTGAACATCAGAAACCCTCAGGTCTGCTCCAACAGCCTGAGATCCCCGAGTGGAAATGGGAAATGATTACCATGGACTTCATCACCAAACTGCCCAAGTGTTCTAGTGGGTACGATACCATTTGGGTAATTGTCGATTGTTTGACAAAATCCGCTCACTTCATTCCGATCAAAGAATCATACAAGATGGAAAGACTCGCGCGAATCTACATTCAGGAGGTAGTACATCTACATGGTGTACCTGTATCCATTATCTCTGATCGAGATAGCAGGTTTACCTCCAGATTCTGGCAATCCCTTCAGAAAGCCCTTGGAACCAAACTAGATATGAGCACGACGTATCATCCTCAGACCGATAGACAGAGTTAGAAAACAATCCAAACCCTGGAGGACATGCTTAGGGCATGTGTCATTGACTTTGGAAAATCGTGGGACACACATCTATCCTTAATCGAATTCTCATACAACAATAGTTACCGCACCAACATTAGGGCTGCTCCGTTTGAAGCCCTATACGGTCGTAAGTGCAGATCCCCTCTGTGCTGGGCCGAGGTGGGGGATACACAGTTAGCCAGGAGTCGAGTCCCCGACAGTGCTCTCGCTGGTCCTGAAATCATCCGCGAAACCACCGAAAAGATCATTCAAATCCGTAACCGACTGAAAGCCTCACGTGATCATCAAAAGAGTTATGCTGATAATCGTCAGAAACCACTAGAATTCCAGGTTGGAGACCGTGTCCTGTTAAAAGTCTCGCCCTGGAAAGGTACTGTACGCTTTGGTAAGCGTGGGAAACTAAATCCAAGGTACATTGGACCCTTTGAGATCCTCTCCAGGATAGGTCCAGTTCCCTATAAACTTCATTTACCTCACGAACTTAGTAACATTCATCCTGTCTTCCATGTTTCAAATCTCAAAAAGTGCCTATCCGATGAAACCCTAACAATTCCCTTAGACGAGATCGAGATCAATGAAAACCTCAACTTTGTGGAGGAACCGATCGAAATCATGGATCAAGAAGTCAAACGTACAAAACAAAGCCGCATCCCGTTAGTGAAGGTTCGCTAGAATGCCAAGCGGGGACCGGAATTCACTTGGGAACGGGAAGATTCAATGAAACAGAAGTATCCACAACTCTTTTCTGATCCATGATTTGTATCTTGTCTTGTATTTTAATCTTTGAATTTCGGGATGAAATTCCCTTTAACGGGGGGATAATGTAACAACCTGAAATTTCTGTACCATCTTTTGTAGCTCTTTTGTAGTACAATTCACACAACCAATCGTCGTTTCCAAATTCGATTTCTGATCTTCCATTAATTAACTCATTAACTAGTACATATTTAAAATGACTTAGTGGGTGTCTTAATACATTTAGAAATCATTTTCACACCCAACTTTAGTGATCGGAATATTTCTAGAATTTACCGTATTGGGTTACGACAACCTAATCGGGTACGACCAAAATCCTCGTCTAACGCCGGTATCGGGTAGAATTCCACCATGTCCAAAACTTAGACACTATATAATGTGTCTTAAGCCTCCATTTGAATCCTTTGGCCATTTTCTCATTTAACACTCCCAACCTCTCTCCTCATCCAAAATCAAAAGTCCAAAACAAAGATTTAAGGCTTCCAATCAAAGAGGTAACACCCCTAACTTGTTATTCAACCTCTTTAGCTTTTAAATTGATGTTTAAATCATGTTTTGGGACCAAGAACATGAGTTTACAGCCAAGGATCATGCTTGGGCCGTAAACTCCTCAACATGGGGTTTTTGAGCCAAATAACCCTTCCAAATCATAGTTGGGACTTAGATATGACCTTAAGGCTTGCTAGTCTAAACTTGGAACACTTCAAACATGAATTTTGGGGGACAAAAGTGATTTTATGGCCAAGATACATTCTTGGGCCGTAAACTCCTCTTAAATGGGGATTTAGTGCCTTAAATCATGTCCAAATGCCTTGTAACTCAACCAATGGCCTTGTGGTAAAATCTAGATGCATCTAAAAATAGTTTAAGGGTTTGAAAAACATAAAAAATGTCATTTATAGGAGTTTACGGCCTAGGAACATACCCTTGTCCGTAAACTCATAAAACCTTGTTAAAGATGCATCAAATACACTCTAAAGGCTTGCATAAATTTCTAGAATCACATGTGATTGTTTTGAAGCATCAAAAACTAACTTTTCATGGGTATAAGAGATTTTACTGCCTTAGAACATGCCTCTAGTCCGTAAACTCCTAAAATTATGTTAAATGATGTTCTAAATTCATAACAAGGCTTGGAAAATTAACTAGAATCACATGTGATTGTCCTTTGTAGCTTAAATCAATTTTTCTTGGCCATGGGTGAGTTTACGGCCGTAAACTCTTATGGTGTGGCCATAAACTCCCTTTTAAGTGTTATAAATTCATTCAATCAATTCCAAGGCATTTTAGAAATCCATTCCAACAATCCCCATGTCCATTTAAGCCATTAAACACTTAAAATCACACCCACATGAGTTTACGGCCGTAAACTCATGTATGTGTGTGTTCTATGGCTGTAAACTCCTTAAAATTCTTACTCTTGGGGAGTAAATTCAAGTCCCAAGTCCTTAGTGCCATTACATGTCCGAAGATGTCACCAGGGTCAGTCCAAACGCTTGTTTTGAGGTGTTTAACCTCGTTGGAGGGTAATGTTCCATATGATTAGTGAATGTATCCCTAATTGTATATATATATATATATATATATATATATATATATATATATATATATATGGACATTATTTCATTTTACTTAGGAACATCGCGAGTAATCAAACCCCGAACCAACGTCTAGTATCGAAAACCGACGCATTTCCGAGTCCGGTGAGTTCATACCCCTACCGTTTTTCACTATTTTCACTGTTTTCATGGGGGAACACAAGCAAAGTACAAGGGAATTCTTGTACTCAAAACATGTTTTCAAATGTGTGTTTCATATTTCATATGCTTTTATTACTTATTACCATAACTGATAACCATTCGAACGTGCAGAACACGTAACAGATATTTGTGAAATAGGTCTTTAAACTGTTATGTTTTACATATATTTCACAAATGGTTTTCCACATTTTATCAGTTAAAAGCATGGAATTAGACATTTGAATATAATACCTGTACACAGTTTGTCCTCGGTAACACTCCACATATATACGCGAGTGGAGGTCTATCATATTATTACTAGTAAATTTGTTAATCCTGTATGATTGGAGACACGTCCACGGCGAACACTCCACCGATATACGCGAGTGGAGGACTACACCCACAACCAAAATCTCTGGTATTTAGAGAGCATGAATTGAGTGTATAGATCTCTACGGGACTGACTACCCTACACCTGGCTGCTAGCTACAGCCGAACCGAAATGGTTCAAGGGTGACGAAAGTCATAAGTATTTGGACTACTTATTGCCACATGTGGACTACTTATTGCCACAGGTTTCAGTCTATCGTATGGTTATGGAACTCGCAATTAGGATAACAGAGATTTACTTATGGTAATAATAAACCAGTTATACATCTTTTACATCTTTTACGTCTTTCACGTACAGTAATCAACATTCAGGAAAGTATGGGACTTTCCTGGGGAAAACAAGGAACCTAACCACGTTTACATCTTTTACATCTTTTACATCACTCATATTGGAAACCAACATGCAGGAAAGCATGGGGCTTTCCTGGGTAACACTTACATAACTAGAAAGAGTAACAAGCTGATAACATTACATCTTTTATAATTGGTAATATACAATAAGGAAAGTATGGGACTTTCCTGGGAATACATGATAAGTAAACAGAACAGTTTAACAAGTCGGATAACCAACTATACATTTTCACATGAGTAGACATGTTTTCAGTGTACAAACTTACTATACTTTACATTGGTGAAACAATAACCAACTTTTAAGAAAATACGGGATTTTCTTGGTATACAGAACATTTCAGAAACAGAAAGGAAACTTGAAACATTTTCACAAACAAAAACCGCTTATGAACTCACCAGCTTTATGCTGATTTTCAAACCACTTGTGTTCTCAGGTCAGCGTTAGAACAGGTACCCGAAGATCCTTTTTGCTTGAAGACGGTGTACATGAAGATCCCTTTCACTTTGATTATATATACTATGTATCACAACTGTACAAACTTTACTTTTGAAACAACTGTAAAACTTTTCTTATGTAATGCAATGGTTGTTTTACTTTACTTACTATGTACATTGGATTTGATACTCAATGTGGAGTCAACCCAGGAAATGTTTCCGCCTTCGGTTTTCGGGGTGTGACAGCTGCAACTATATTAGGCAAGTATTTGACCCGGTTGTGCATGCTCCTTTTGGGTTGCCTTCACCATAGCAACTTGACAGGATGATTTATAATGAGAGAAGAAATATTATTAATATATTATGAGAATAATATAAGGAATAATAATATTGTTATTTGATTAATATAAGTCATAAATTAATTAGGAATTAATTTGGTGACTTAACGAGATTAATTAAATAGAAGGGCATAAACTGTCAAGTGTATGATAGTTGTATTTTGGGCTATAATCCCTTAAGGATAAAGAGGGACAGTTTTGAGGGCTTTGGATAGACCGTGAAATCGTCCAAGGCTTATCATTAGGGTATTGGATTGCTTAGGACCTAAGTTATCCAATTAGGGTTTAAGGGTGAAACCCTAGGAGCCTTACAAGTATAAATAGACCCAAGGGGTTGATGAAATTGGGACATTCTTGCCTTTAGAAGAACCCTGGCCGATTTCTAGCTCCTTTGCCTCTCTCTCCAATCATCCTCTTGCTAGTTGGTGTTTGTAAGCCATTAGAGGAGTGACAATTGTGACTCTAAGCTCCAAGGACAAGAAGATTCAAGCAAGCAACATAAGGTAATCTTCTAGATCTGTTTTTCTTATGTTATTATGTAGATCTATTATTCAAGAGTCTTGGATTCAATGCATGTTCAATTAGAGAAACCTAGATCCAAACATTAGTGTTTGTATGTGCACATAGGAATGTTCATATGGCTAAAACCCAACAATCGGCTTAGTTCCTGAGGGATTATTAATGGCAAGATACTTGTTGGAGTCGCAAGACTCAGAGATGAGTAGAGAGGACGGTTATGGGGGAATTGTGATTTGAGAGGAGCAAATGGTTGGTAATGGAGATATCACCTTCCATGATGAGAATTCCTCTATTTTGTTTCTTGTGTGGAGCAAAAGCGATATCGAGCTTCTGGTTTTAGAAGCTTGGAGGTTAATCCTGTGGGGTAGTATATGGTTGTGACATCTTCATCAGAGTATTTTGTAGTAAGTCTGTTGCATGGTATTTCATATACCGAGAAGGATCATCAGTGGGGACTGAGATGAATGAGGAAGGGTACACCTTAGTTGAGTATAGCGAGGCAGATGTTAGCAGCAGTTTTGAGTAATCAAGAAAGGTATGTGGGGCGGAGGCCCTCGTTGTTCCCCTTGGACAATTGAGAGGTCTGGTAGTGTGTTGGTGTGGAATTTCGGATGACTAGAGGCAGTCATTAGTTTCCAAGGATTTCATCTGGGATTCGGGATACATGGAGTTATTTGGTCATTTTCCGGAAAGTCATCGAGTGCTGTGTGGTGAGTCCCTTGAGTTAGGAATGATAAATCTGGAGAGCCAGGCAGTAGTGTGGTTGATTGGGTATGACATTGGGTGATGGTTTGAACCCTAAGTGGGGGAGAACGTGGTATTTTGTTGGGAGGATCATCACTCTGTTTAACTTGGGGTTATACGAATGGGTATAGAAACTGTTGGGTTTTCTACGCATCAAATACACTCTAAAACTAGGCAGCGGAAAAAATTAAAACAACGATATACCTAAGTGTACATGCATCCTATGGATCTATGGCTTCATGCTAATTACATCAACCCTATAAAACATAAAACATAAGTAATAAAACATACCTCTTA
The DNA here is from genome assembly GCF_052625555.1 of Lactuca saligna. Taxonomy (NCBI): domain Eukaryota; kingdom Viridiplantae; phylum Streptophyta; class Magnoliopsida; order Asterales; family Asteraceae; genus Lactuca; species Lactuca saligna. The sequence continues at coordinate 108,264,596 of NC_136425.1, forward strand.
TGTAGCCCTTGATCTCCATGGTTGAGATCTTGAACATCCATGAAGTTGCTTGGATGAAAGGACCCAAACCAGAATCCCTCTAATGGTATCACACCCAATGACACCAAAGAGTGGAATAAAAATATCTAGGAGAAGGGTCAATTTCACAAACCCAAAGGGGTTACAAATCGTCCCTAAGAGGGAGAGGAAGAAGGGTTAGCGAATACTTCAAGCCAAGGTGCAAGGAGGAGTGGAATCCCTAAGGCCCTATTTATAGCCTTGGATGCCTCCTTAGGTTTAGTACTCCTTCCCATGTGGGATGGAGGCCTAACCACGAAATTTAACTCATTTCACATGTGGAATGGAGTGATTTTCATCCAACCCTAATTCCATAAGGGTTTTGCAACGTTCCTAATTAACCAACTATCGATTAATGAACTTTCAACCCTTTAATTAATTAAACTGTTAATTAATTCCCTAAATATATTTCCAAAATATATTTCCAATTAGTTTCTAATTAATTATTAACCATAATAATTAATAAACCAATTTATCCTTTACTTATTCTACTCAATTTGGGTCTTGAGGGCAACCCAAAAGGACCCTGCTATTATTAAAAATATGACCAATAGTTAATGACCTTGTACACTATTCCAACAGAAACCTACGGTATGGTCATATGAGACTTGGGATTAGTGGTGGATGAGGTAGGACGTAGAGCTATATTATGCATATTATACATGTCCAGGAAAGAGTGAGTGTATCAACGGCAAGTAGCCATTGGTCAGGGATCTTATTGTGGTTAAGGACTCTTTAGGGTTGCAATGGTCGAGTTCGATGCGGTTGGTTCGTCAAGGTCCAGTTTGGATTGTCGAGATTTGATAATTGATGTATAGATTGTATCTATACTCCGGGGGAGCAGAAATTGATTTGTCAATTAGTTTCAGAGTTAATATGAGTAGCTTCGCATGGGTTTTGATCAGTAATAGGATGGGGTTTCGGATGATCGTTAACGCGATCTCAATCCTTGATGATTTCCCCGTATTTCAATTTGTGAGAGGAGTAATTTGAGGTTATGAGTTGTGCGAGAAGAAGATCAATAGTCGCAACAAGACACTGTGAGATTCGATGATGGTGTATCGGGGTATCCGAGTATGATAACCTAAATTCGTGGGTTACTTTGAGATTCATTGATGATAAGTGGATTATCGAATAATTATTCTTCCATTGGGAACCCATCAACTGATTGTTCAAATGGGGATTATCCAAGAATGTGAATTGTATCAAGAGAAAGTGTGTTGGTGCTACAATGGGTGTTTGGAGTAGTGAAGCTCAGTCTGGGTCACGAAGCATTAGTTCAATATGGACAATTTAGTGATGTAAGACTGCGAAGAGCCGTAGCAATCACGAGTGAGCGAGTAAGTGATGTAAGCATGTGGGAAGTCATAACAATCACGAGTGAACGAGTACGTGATGTAAGCATGTGGGGAGCCGTAGCGTTCACGAGTGAGTGAGTAAGTGATGTAAGCCTACGGGGATCCGTACCATTCACGGGTGAGTGAGTAAGTGATATCAACCTGTGGGGAGTTGTAGCATTCACGACCCAGTGTGAGAGTATTGTAAGACTACGAGAACCCATAGTATTCCCTGGTTAGAGCATGACATAGAGGAGTTCTTAGGCTTAAGTTGCTTTGACGACTGAGTCTTTGGGGGACCTAGTGGTTGGACCAGGAGTGAGACTGGGGTCTCCTTTATGTTTGGACCCGTTATATCTTGAATTGGAGAGAGGTTGTCATGAATCGAAGGGAATTGGAGAAGTAATGTACGCGTAGATTCTCAAATCACGGGTCATGAGTCGAGTATCAGTTTGGATATGAGTGGTTCTAATTTTTCTGTTGAACCACACTCTTGAGTTTAAGTTGGCCCTAGTTGTGTAGAGGATAGGTGAGTTGAGATTTTATACCCCTGATGGATTTCATTTTGAGTGGATGTGATTGGCATTTGATGTTGTGGACCTGGAAGGGTCAGTTTATTTGGTTGAGAAGGATCGCAACACGCATGGAGTTAGCGAGTGTTAGACGACAGAGATTGAAAGTGATGTGTGACTACAGGTCGGTTGTAGTCTTTGCTTGAGGTAAAGCGAACTTGGTGGTTCCATATACGATGTGATTGGTTGAATAACTTTGTTGGGTTGGACGGCTGGGGTCATGCTTGGGCTTGTGTCCATGTCGTTCAAGTTGTCAAGTGTATAAGGGATCGTAAGGAATGATTTCGAGAACGAAATCTAATTTAAGTGGGGGAGAGTTGTAATATCCCGATTATTGAATAAATAAATAGATAAAGATTTATAGATCCAAAATAATTAACATTTAGCGGAGTAAGGGTGTCGGGGAGCCAATTGATGTAAGTTCGGATTTTTGGGGGTTAAATGTATATGTTATGATTTAAATTGTAAAGAGTTTGGAGGTAGGGGCTATTTGGTATGTTTTGGACCTTAATTGGAATGAATTTATGGAATCAGGAGCTGAAAGGTAACTATTGGGATTTAAATTGAAGAGAATTATGAAAGTACGGGCTAAAAAGGTAAATATTGGGTTAAAGTTGAAGAAGGTTTCGTGGGGGAGGGCTGAAATTGTCAAAAGGTACAAAGTTTCAAATGTCACGGGATTAATTCCATATTTCTTTTCCCTCTCACTTGGAGGAGGGTAACCCTAAACCTAAAGTAGAAGTCACCGCCACCATCATGTAACCTCTCTTTAGCCGCTGCTGTGAGAGGATCCAAGACCGCCGATTGCTGCCTCATCGTTGAAGCGTCATTGAGCACCATCTCCTTGCTGCTGCTGGAGATGTAAAGGAGCCCGAGGAGTTATCGAGATCGGCGGCTTCAGCCGTGTTCGTCGCTGCACAGGTCTGGCGTGACCTTGAAACGACCCAAAAACACGACCCAAAAATTTTCGTTTTTCCATATAATCAAAACCATAATATAAGTATCATAACATAAAACATACGCGATGTATCCCCAAAACATAATAAAATATTGTGCGGAAAACTGCATCATACTACATCAATCCAAAACATCAAGAGACATCCCCAGGATAAAAGCTATGCTGTGGTGTGTGCGATGCTGTCACCCCGAGCTCTTCCCTTTGCTTGTGGAAGTACCTGAAACCAAACTGAAACTGTAAGCACGAAGCTTAGTGAGCTCCCCCAAACTACCACATACCATACAATAACATATAAACACATATTGGGCCTTGCCCACTGCATCGGGTCGAAGCCCGGAAACTGCATCGTACCGAAGTCCGGAACTGATTGGGACCTTGTCCCCTGCATCGGACTGAAGTCTGGAACTAACTGCATTGGACCGAAGTCCGGAACTGACTGCATCGGACCGAAGTCCGGAACTGACTGCATCGGACCGAAGTCCGGAACTGACTGGGACCTTGTCCCCTGCATCGGACCGAAGTCCGGAACTAACTGCATCGGACCGAAGTCCGGAACTGACTGGGACCTTGTCCCCTGCATCGGACTGAAGTCCGAAACTAACTGCATCAGACCGAAGTCCGGAACTGACTGACTGAACATGGCATAGCATAACACATATACGACATGCTACGTCGGGCCGTGGCCCGGAACACATAATACTTAACACATGAAACATAGCACACAAATCATGTTCGAGCCACGAAGGCATCGAACATACTAACTACAGCATCGGACCTAAATCCGGAAACTACTGCTAACTGAACGGGCCGGCATTGTGGCCTTAGACCCGTTCCTACTGGAAGGAAACTCACCTCGTAAGCTGGCTGCTGAGTGTGTGGCTCGGAAAGCTAACGGCGGCTGCTCCTTTATCTCCTCGGCTACAAGTCCATAAACACACTCAATCAAATACTAAACACTGCGCTTGGGGTAAAATGACTCTTTTACCCTCGGTCAAAGTCAATTATCTTTTGGGCTGACTCGCCGAGTTGGGCCACCCAACTCGCCGAGTCCCACTCTCACTTTTCACTCTTAGTCACTGCTACTCGTTGAGTCTGGCATCGACTCGACGAGTACCCTCTTGATCCAAGAACTCAGACAATCTTCATCCGACTCGCCGAGTCGGATGAACAGACATGACGAGTTGTTCTTGATCCCAAGAAGATTGCCTTGGACTCGCCGAGTTCATGAACAACTTGTCGAGTCCCTCCATCACTGAGTTTACCCTCAACTCGTTTAGTCCACTCCCTAACTCACCTCGTCCACTCGACACTGATAAAACTGATGAACTCGGGACTCGCGACCCAACTCGTCGAGTCGTTCTTCCGACTCGCCGAGTTGCCCCCATGCAACTGATTTTTACTCGATTTTGTTTGAATCCAGTGCATACAATTGATAGATCTGAGTCCAATAAGCTGATTTACCACGTAAAGTTTCCAACTTTACGTGTACAACCTCATGAATAAGGGAAATAAGGCTAAAAGATGCATAAAATGGGTAGATCTATAGTTATCATGCAATATAACTCCAAAAAGACAGTAGATCTGGGCTCTACAACACCCCAACATTCAGATCCATAGATATTTCGACTCAATAAGACATTCATGCAAGTGTAAGGCTTGGAACAAGCATAAACTAGCTCTTAGGAGAGCTCTAATGGAAGTTTAAAGCATATAACAAGATGGAACTCCGAAAATACCTCAATTAACTCTGATTTGGCCTTGGATCTTTGCACTACAACACTTCTCCTTGCTTCTTCCTTCTTCTCCTTCTTCACACCTTCACAAAATGGCACCAAAACACATATAAGCTCTTCAAGGGAGGTTTAGGGTTCTAACACTGCGTTCTCAGAGTGAGGGAGGCGAGGATGGGGGCTATAAGGTGGTATAAATAGTGGGCAACCCGGGGATTTTAGGGTTTCACCCAGACAGATGGACTCGCCGAGTCAGGGATATGGACTCACCGAGTCCCTGGCTCACGCGTGCCCTCAGGCGCGACCCTACTCGGCGAGTCAGGCTAGAACTCGCCGAGTCCCTCCTGAAAAACTCACTATAATTACCAATAAATCAACATACCGGGAACGGGTCGTTACAATTTTCCCCCACTTGTCTCAGACTTCGTCCTCGAAGTCTGCTACGGCTGGATCTGCAAATAACTCCGGGTAGTGCACTCTCATTTCCTCTTCAGCCTCCCACGTCCATTCAGACCCCTTCCAGTGCTGCCACTGCACCTTTACTAGCTGAATTACCTTGTTCCTCAAGGTCTTGGTCTTCCGTTCCAGAATCGCGACCGGCTTCTCGATATAATTTAGGCCGCTATCAACCTGAATGTCCTCTAAGGGAACGATTGCTGCTCATCCACCAAACACTTCCTCAACTGCGACACGTGGAAGGTGTTGTGTATCTGACTAAGCTCCTCAGGGAGATCTAACCGATAAGCAACCCGACCCACCCGGGCCAAAACCCTGAAAGGACCAATAACTCTGGGGCCTAATTTGCCCCTCTTCCGGAACCTGATGCCACCTTTCCAAGGTGAGACTTTCAGAAGAACCATATCTCCCACCTGGAACTCCAAGTCCGAACGCCTCCTGTCGGCGTAGCTCTTCTGCCGACTCTGCGCAGTCTGCAGCCTACTACGGACCTGCTGTAACAGCCCGGAATTTCAGGTATTTCTTTAAATTGTTTTTGGGGCACATTTAGGAGGGGACTCGGCGAGTTGGTGCTTGACTCGCCGAGTAGGACCACAGTCTTGGTCACAGATACGCGACTGGACTCGACGAGTCCAATAGGGACTCGGCGAGTCGACGCTGTTCAGCTGAAACCCTAGCCGTTTTGATTCTGAATCGTATATAATGTCTTTAGCGCCGTCATGTCTCGTCTTTTGGCCGATTGAAGATATCTTAGGAGTCTGTGGGCATCTGGAGCAAGGGTGAGGGCTAGTGGAAGCTTGAAGAGGTTGTTAGACAAGGAGAGGCAAGGTGGTGATCAAAGGAGGTTCAAGGGGTCGAGTTCTGAAGGTTGGGGACACAGGGAACACGTTTCCAGGTAATCTTCGGATCATATCTGTAGCTTTTACGTTGTATGCGAATTTAGGGTTTAGGAAACCCATTTAAGGAATTGATAGATTATAGTGTTGTTACAAGTGTTTAAACCCCTGTAATAGTATATGTGAAAGTCCAGGAAGCCCCATATCTATATACTACGAAATCATGCGAGATACAGGAGGCAGCGGATTGACTGCATGGCGAGGACTCGCCGAGTCCAATGATCAGACTCGGCGAGTAGCTTGAAGATTCACTAGGACTCGCCGAGTTGTTCTTCAGACTCGGCGAGTAGCTTGAAGACCTACTGGAACTCGTCGAGTCGTTCTTTAGACTCGGCGAGTGGAGTCGGGGTGTCTAGACTCGCCGAGTTGCCTTTGCACTCGACGAGTCCGGTCAAGTTGACCGTTGACCTGTATGTAATTTAGTAGGGTCAGTTGTCTTGTTTGATAAGATCATTAATAAAGGTATGTGGTATTATAGGGAACCTGCAGATTAGCGGATCGAGTGCGAGTAGCTCGAAGGGTTTATAGCTTGCATACTACGAGGTGAGTCTTCTCACTATACTTCACCCGTAAGGGTTTGACTGTGTGACCGGAAGGTTGTATGTGTTATATTTATGCTATGTCTAGGGAGGTAGATGCTTTGTATGTGATGTATGCTTATATGTGATGTATGCTTATACGGGCCGGAAGGCGTGACTTTATGTGATAGAAAGAACGGTATGATGTATGACTTATGTGTTATGTGTGATATGTTATATGTGTTATGTTTATACTGTTATGGGCCGGAAGGCAAAATACTATGGGCCGGAAGGCAATGTAATACGGGCCGGAAGGCGATATGTTATGGGCCGGAAGGCAATTATGTTACGGGCCGGAAGGCAATGTTATGTGGACCAAAAGGTCCGGGCCGGAAGGCGTATGTGGGTAAGTCGTATACTGGGGAACTCACTAAGCATTTATGCTTACTAGTTGTGTTTTATGTTTTCAGGCACTAGCGATGACCGTGGGAAGGCGCCGGCGTGACACGTACACACTGCCATTGTTAAAGATCTTGAGAATTTATTATTTATACTTTTGAAATAAACTTGGAATAAACTCTTTTGTCGAATAATGATGTTTTATTTTAAATGAAAAATTTATTTGAAAATTTGAGCTGTTACAATTGGTATCAGAGCCTTGGTTTGAGGGATTCGGGTGTACTTTCGGGTGCAACTGAACTCAGACCGGGGATTTGAGGAAAAACCTTTTTAAATAATAAGGACACAACATTTCATAAATGGTAAGGCGGTAAAACAAGGATGGAGCAGTGTGTACGATCAGCCAGCGCCCGAACGGTAAAGATCCCCAGAATACCTTACAATGTTATATTATGCACTGAATTATGAATTGTTATGCATGCTAGAAGACTAGGTATACATGATAGGACTAGAATGGCCTGTTTTGTGATGCCTTGTCTAGGGAGATTGCTTATATGAGATATTGGTAGCGTGCAAGTAGATAGTGCATACTAGAGGTAGAGTACTCATTATTCGGGATTTGGGGAGGAAGATTTGGGACGAATACTGATACGGTGTGGTCGGTAGTATTGGGCCCGTATTATCGAAGACACCGGACCAGTGGAGGACCCAAGTAAGAATCCCTGGAAATCGGAGACTGAGTAGGGCGCGTATCGAGTACCATTGTACTTGGTGGAGTCTCTGATGATTTTATGTTGTATTTCAGAGACATCATGGTCATCACACGCAATGGGGCGAGTTCGAGCGGTGCGAGTGACGAGGAGATTCGTCAGATTATTCAGGAAGAGGTAGCTGCGGCGGTTCGGGCTGAGATCCCGGAGATGTTTGGGTCTATTAAGACCACTCTGATGGAGGAGTTTGAGGAGCGGTACGCCGCACTTACTGAAGCTGCAGTTGTTGCCGCTACCGCAGCTGTGGCTGCTGCTAGGCTGCAAGGGGGTGATTCATTACTATTCAGGGAATTCAGCAACACGAAACCCCCTGAATTTGATGGGACGCAGGATCCGATTGCGGCTATGAGGTGGATCGCCGACATCGAGGGGTGCTTCTATACTTGCTCATGCCCGGAGCACTTGAGGGTACGATTCGCCTTGAACCAGCTCCGTCTGGGAGCGAAGGATTGGTGGAAGTTCGTGACGGCGAACTTCACTCAGGCAGAGATTTCAGCGGTGACATGGGAGAGGTTTACAGAGATGTTCAAGGACGAGTACGTTCCCCCGGTGGAGAGGGAGCAATTGATTCAGGAGTTCTTGACCCTTAAGCAGGGTACTGATTCCGTGGCGGTGATCACACGGAAGTTTCATGAGAGGGCAATGTTCTGTCCTGAGCTGGTATCTACAGAGCAGTCACGGATGAGCCGGTATTTGGGCGTTTTGAAGAGGGAGATCCAGAAGTTTGTGTCAAACTCCACCTATCGTACTTTCACTGAGCTTCAGGCGAACGCCAGGAAGCGCGAGATCGAGTTGGAGACTCAGGCGAGGGAGGAGGCTGAGTCTCGGCAGGTGGATCGACGGCCGGCTCAGTCTCAGCCGGCAGCCAAGCGGACTAAGTTCGCTGATTCGAGAATGGGAGGTCCGAAAGGTCGCACTTGAGCGAAGTGCGGCAGGAGTCACGAGGGGGTGTGTCGAGCTGGTGGTTGCTACAAGTGTGGCAAGGAGGGACATATTGCCAGGGATTGCCCTAAGGGGTTTATGGTTTGCTTTCACTGCAACCAGACAGGCCATCGGAAGGCCGAGTGTCCGCAACTTCGTCAGGGAGCTACACCTACTACCCGGACTACTAAGACCCGACCGGCGAAGGTCGAGGCCCCGAGGGCTCGCGGGAGAGCCTTTCAGCTGACTGCGGAGGAGGTCCGTGCTGCGCCCGATGTTGTGGCAGGTATGTTATCATTCACGTATTTACTTAAAGGTCGAAATGCTATGCTTATGTTAATGTATGTGTAGGTACTTTCCTTGTGAACTCTATGCCTGCTCTAGTGTTATTTGATTCGGGTGCGAGTAGATCGTTTGTATCGTTAGCTTTTAGTCAGCACATCGACATTAGTCGTGAGCCGTTAAGTCGGCCTTTGAGCGTTTCTATTGCGGCTGAGAGGGTGATTTGTGCTACGGAGGTTCTTCGGGGATGTGTACTAGAGATCTTCGGGGTCGCGTTTCCGATTGACCTTATTCCTATTGCGATGGGGGATGTCTGTGTCATCGTAGGCATGGACGGGTTAAGCCGATTCAGCGCTGTCATCGACTGCGAGCGTCAGCTGGTGACTATACGAGACCCTAGTGGGGGAGTTCTTACGGTATACGGCGAGGGTACCCGTTCGGGATCAGCTTTTTGTTCGGCCGCTAGGGCGAGGCAATGCCTACAGCGGGGATGTAACGGTTTTGTGGCATATGTGATGGATACGCGGGAGATTTCCGAGAGACCGAAGACACTGAAGGAGGTTCCTGTGGTGCGCGAGTTTCCAGATGTTTTTCCCGAGGATTTGCCGGGAGTACCTCCTACGAGGCAAGTGGAGTTTGGTATCGATCTAGTTCCAGGGGCTGCGCCTATTGCGAAGGTGCCTTATCGTCTTGCACCTCCAGAGATGCAAGAATTGTCCTCGCAACTTCAAGAGTTGTTGGGAAAGGGATTTATTCGGCCGAGTAGCTCGCCGTGGGGAGCACCGATTCTGTTCGTCAAGAAGAAGGATGGTTCACACCGGATGTGTATCAATTATCGGGAGCTGAACAAGGTGACGGTCAAGAACCGCTATCCGTTACCGAGGATCGATGATCTATTCGATCAGTTGCAAGGGGCATCTTGGTTTTCCAAGATTGATTTGAGATCAGGGTACCATCAGGTTAGAGTGCGGGATGAGGACGTCCAGAAGACAGCATTTAGGATGCGGTATGGGCATTACGAGTTCGTGGTGATGCCTTTTGGGCTCACCAATTCCCCAGCAGTGTTCATGGATCTCATGAACAGGGTATGCAGGCCGATGCTGGATCGGTCTGTGATTGTATTCATCGACGACATTCTAGTGTATTCGCGGTCTAGAGAGTAGCATGAGGGACATTTGAGGGAGGTCCTTGAGGTACTGAGGTCGGAGAAGCTATATGCAAAATCCTCCAAATGTGACTTCTGGTTACGGGAGGTCCAATTTCTGGGGCACGTTGTAAATCAGGCAGGGATATTGGTCGATCCGGCCAAGGTGGAAGCGGTGATGAGTTGGGAGGCACCGAAGTCACCTTCTGAAATCAGGAGTTTCCTTGGGTTGGCGGGGTACTATCGAAGGTTCATTAGGGACTTCTCCAAGATCGCGGTGCCGCTCACCAGATTGACCCGGAAGGGTGTTACATTTTCATGGGGACCCGAGCAGCAGACTTCCTTCGAGACACTTCGTCAGAGACTGTGCGAAGCCCCAATATTAGCTCACACGGAAGGGATGGAGGACTTTGTCGTATATTGCGACGCATCGATTTCAGGATTGGGTGCAGTGTTGATGAAGAGGGGCCATGTGATAGCCTATGCATCGAGGCAGCTGAAGTCTCACGAAGCGAGATATCCCACGCATGACTTAGAGTTGGGGGCAGTAGTGTTCGCCCTCAAAATTTGGCGTCACTACCTGTACGGGGTTCGTTGTAGCATATACACGGACCATAAGAGTTTGAAGTATTTGATGGATCAACCCAACCTAAACATGCGTCAGAGGAGATGGTTAGACGTGGTTAAGGATTATGACTGTGAGATCCTATACCACCCAGGCAAGGCTAATGTGGTAGCCGATGCATTGAGTCGTAGGGCGGAGAGCACTCCATTGCGGGACGTATGTTTGAGATTGACGGTGATGACTCCGGTATTAGATGCTATTCGTGGGGCACAGGCCGAGGTTGTGAGATCTGGGATGCAGAAACAGGAGCGGGTCGTCGGGTTGATTTCAGAGTTCGTTATGGATGGACGGAGACTTCTGACGTTTTAGGGTCGGATCTGGGTACCATTCGTGGGCGGTACGCGTGTTACTTTGATGGAGGAGGCACACAGATCGAAATTCTCGATCCATCCCGGTGCTACTAAAATGTATTTGGATTTGAGAAAGGAGTATTGGTGGCCTTGCATGAAGAGAGACGTCGCCTGGTTCGTTGAGAGGTGTTTGACCTGCCGTAGGGTTAAGGCCGAGCACCAGAGACCGCACGGTAAATTGCAACCCTTAGAGATTCCTGAGTGGAAGTGGGAACAGATCACGATGGATTTCATCACCAAATTGCCGAGAACTGCCAGGGGAGTCGATGCGATTTGGGTGATTGTGGATAGGCTAACAAAGAGTGCACACTTCCTTGCCATTAGCGAAAGTTCTTCAGCAGAGAAGTTGGCAGAGTTATACGTGAGAGAGATAGTATCTCGGCATGGAGTGCCGACCTCGATTGTTTCGGACCGCGATGTACGTTTCACCTCCAGGTTCTGGAAGAAATTCCATGAGGAGTTGGGTACTAAACTGCATTTTAGTACCGCATACCATCCCCAGACCGACGGTCAGAGCGAGCGGACGATCCAGACATTGGAAGACATGCTTAGAGCGTGTGTGTTAGACTTCGGGGGTAGCTGGGATGCGCATCTGCCGTTGGCTGAGTTTTCCTACAACAACAGCCATCATTCGAGCATTGGTATGCCACCTTTTGAGTTGTTGTATGGTAGGAGGTGTCGGACTCCCATTTGCTGGGGAGAAGTGGGACAGAGAGTGCTGGGCAGTACAGAGATCGTACTTCAGACGACCGAACAGATTCAACGGGTGAGGCAGAGGTTATTGACAGCCCAGAGCCGACAGAAGAGTTATGCGGACAGACGCCGGTCCGAGCTCGAATTCCAGGTCGGCGACTTCGTTCTCCTAAAGTTTTCTCCATGGAAAGGGGTAATTCGGTTCAGGAAGAGGGGCAAATTGGGGCCCCGGTTCATAGGTCCATTCCGGGTAATTGCAAGGGTAGGTCGGGTGGCTTATCGGTTGGAGTTGCCAGCGGAGCTGAGTAAGATTCACGATACCTTTCACGTATCACAGTTGAGGAAGTGTATAGCCGATGAAGCGGCAGTGATTCCGTTAGAAGATATTCAGGTAGATGCGAGCCTGAATTACGCCGAGAGACCAGTAGCTATCAGGGATCGGAAGATCAAGGTTCTACGGAACAAGGAGATACCTCTGGTGTTGGTTCAGTGGCAACATCGGAAGGGATCGGAGATGACTTGGGAGCCGGAAAGAGAAATGCGGGAGCAACATCCGGAGTTATTCGCAGAATGAGACTTCGAGGGCGAAGTCTAGTTCTAGTGGGGGAGAGTTGTAACAGCCCGGAATTTCAGGTATTTCTTTAAATTATTTTTGGGGCACATTTAGGAGGGGACTCGGCGAGGTGGTGCTTGACTCGCCAAGTAGGACCACAGTCTTGGTCACAGATACGCGACTGGACTCGATGAGTCCAATAGGGACTCGGCGAGTCGACGCTGTTCAGCTGAAACCCTAGCCGTTTTGATTCTGAATCGTATATAATGTCTTTAGGGCCGTCATGTCTCGTCTTTTGGCCGATTGAAGATATCTTAGGAGTCTGTGGGCATCTGGAGCAAGGGTGAGGGCTAGTGGAAGCTTGAAGAGGTTGTTAGACAAGGAGAGGCAAGGTGGTGATCAAAGGAGGTTCAAGGGGTCGAGTTCTGAAGGTTGGGGACACAGGGAACACGTTTCCAGGTAATCTTCAGATCATATCTGTAGCTTTTACGTTGTATGCGAATTTAGGGTTTAGGAAACCCATTTAAGGAATTGATAGATTATAGTGTTGTTACAAGTGTTTAAACCCCTGTAATAGTATATGTGAAAGTCCAAGAAGCCCCATATCTATATACTACGGAATCACGCGAGATACAGGAGGCAGCGGATTGACTGCATGGCGAGGACTCGCCGAGTCCAATGATCAGACTCGGCGAGTAGCTTGAAGATTCACTAGGACTCGCCGAGTTGTTCTTCAGACTCGGCGAGTAGCTTGAAGACCTACTAGAACTCGTCGAGTCGTTCTTTAGACTCGGCGAGTGGAGTCGGGGTGTCTAGACTCGCCGAGTTGCCTTTGCACTCGACGAGTCCGATCAAGTTGACCGTTGACCTGTATGTAATTTAGTAGGGTCAGTTGTCTTGTTTGATAAGATCATTAATAAAGGTATGTGGTATTATAGGGAACCTGCAGATTAGCGGATCGAGTGCGAGTAGCTCGAAGGGTTTATAGCTTGCATACTACGAGGTGAGTCTTCTCACTATACTTCACCCGTAAGGGTTTGACTGTGTGACCGGAAGGTTGTATGTGTTATATTTATGCTATGTCTAGGGAGGTAGATGCTTTGTATGTGATGTATGCTTATATGTGATGTATGCTTATACGGACCGGAAGGCGTGACTTTATGTGATAGAAAGAACGGTATGGTGTATGACTTATGTGTTATGTGTGATATGTTATATGTGTTATGTTTATACTGTTATGGGCCGGAAGGCAAAATACTATGGGCCGGAAGGCAATGTAATACAGGCCGGAAGGCGATATGTTATGGGCTGGAAGGTGATTATGTTACGGGCCGGAAGGCAATGTTATGTGGACCAAGAGGTCCGGGCCGGAAGGCGTATGTGGGTATGTCGTATACTGGGGAACTCACTAAGCATTTATGCTTACTAGTTGTGTTTTATGTTTTCAGGCACTAGCGATGACCGTGGGAAGGCGCCGGCGTGACACGTACACACTGCCATTGTTGAAGATCTTGAGAATTTATTATTTATACTTTTGAAATAAACTTGGAATAAACTCTTTTGTCGAATAATGATGTTTTATTTTAAATGAAAAATTTATTTGAAAATTTGAGCTGTTACACCTGCTGGATCAATTCCGTCGTCTTGAGCACCACTTCGGTGCTCCCTATAATTCGCTGACCAACCTCACCCCAACAAATCGGGGTCCTGCACTTCCTGCCATATAACATCTCAAAAGGAGGTCGATCAATGCTCGCATGATAACTGTTGTTATACGAGAATTCCGCTAACGGAAGATACGTATCCCAACTGCCCCCAAAATCTAAAACACATGCCCTAAGCATGTCCTCGAGAGTCTGAATCGTCGTCTCGCTCTGCCCGTCAGTCTGAGGATGAAAAGCGGTGCTGAAATGGAGACGAGTACCCATCTTGTCGTGGAATCGCTTCCAGAATCTGGATGTGAAACGAACATCTCGGTCCGACACCACCGATACCGGCACTCCATGACGTGCCACAATCTCTCGCACATAGATATCGGCTAACTTTTCCGCCGATATACTCTCCTGAATCGGAATAAAATGGGCACTCTTCGTCAACCGATCCACTACTACCCATATTGGGTCCACCCCGCGTGCGGTCCTGGGGAGTTTGGTGACAAAATCCATGGTGATATCCTCCCATTTCCACACGGGAATGTCTAACGGCTGCATCTTGCTGTGAGGTCTCTGGTGCTCCGCCTTGACCTTCCGGCAGGTCAAACATCTCTCCACATACCAAGCGACATCTCGCTTCATGCAGGGCCACCAATAATCAGGTCGAAGATCTCGATACATCTTCGTCGCTCCTGGGTGGATAGAAAATCGAGACTTATGAGCCTCGTCCATCAATACTTGCCGTACCCCACCCCAGTACGGTACCCACACCCTACCATGAAGCGTCAACAAACCCCAACTGTCGTAATCAAACGAAGCTACTCGGCCCACTATCCTCTCGCACTTCTGCCTCTCCTCCTTGAGGCCTTCCATCTGAGCCTCCTTGATCCGCTCCAACAACGGAGTGATCACTGTCATCCTCATACACAGATCTCTGATGGGGGCCGTCGACACCTTGCGGCTCAGGGCGTCGGCCACCACATTGGCCTTCCCTGGATGATAAAGGATCTCACAGTCATAGTCCTTCAGCACGTCTAACCATCTCCTTTGCCTCATGTTCAAACTCGGCTGATCCATAAGATATCACAAACTCTTGTGATCCGTGTAAATAGTACAACGGACCCTATAAAGATAATGTCTCCAAATCTTGAGGGCAAACACAACTGCCCCCAACTCCAAATCGTGGGTAGGATAATTAGCCTCGTGAGGCTTCAACTATCTCGAGGCATAAGCTACTACATGGCCTCGCTGCATCAATACTGCTCCCATACCTGTGATCGATGCATCACAATAGACTACGAAATCCTTTACTCCTTCTGGCATGGTAAGGATCGGAGCCTCGCACAATCTCTGCCTGAGAGTCTCGAACGCCGCCTGCTGCTCAGGCCTCCAACGAAAAACCACCGACTTCTTGGTTAGCCGGGTGAGCGGCACTGCTATCTTGGAGAAGTCCTGAATAAATCTCCGATAATACCCTGCCAACCCCAGGAAGCTCCGAATCTCAGATGGAGACCTCGGGACCTCCCACTGCATCACGGCCTCAATCTTGGCCGGATCTACCAAAATACCCTTCTGGTTGACGAGATGACCAAGAAACTGCACCTCGCGCAACCAGAACTCACACTTGGAGAACTTTGTGAAAAGTCTATCCCTCCTCAAAGTCTCTAACACCTCCCGCAGGTGCTCCTCGTGCTGCCCCTGTGTCTTGGAATACACCAAGATGTCATCTATAAACACTATCACCGACCGATCCAGCATCGGTTTGCACACGCGGTTCATGAGATCCATGAACGCGGCTGGGGCATTGGTGAGCCCAAATGGCATCACCACGAACTCATAATGACCATACCGGGTCCTGAAAGCAGTCTTCTGTACATCCTCATCTCTAACCCTCATCTGATGATAACCGGAGCGTAGATCGATCTTGGAGAACCAAGACGCTCCCTGAAGCTGATCAAACAAGTCATCTATCCTCGGAAGTGGGTAACGGTTCTTCATCGTTACTTTGTTCAACTCCCGATAATCAATGCACATACGATACGACCCATCCTTGTTCCTCACAAATAAGATCGGCGCTCCCCAAGGCGCTCTGCTCGGCCGAATGAAACCCTTGTCTAACAGTTCCTGAAGCTGTGTAGACAACTCATGCATCTCAGGGGGAGCAAGTCGATACGGTGCTTTGGCTATCGAAGCCGCACCAGGAACTAGGTCGATCCTGAACTCAACCTGCCTCTCTGGAGGTATCCCCGGCAAATCCTCGGGAAACACATCTGGGTAGTCACGAACAATAGGAACATCATCAATCGTCGTCTTGCCCTTCTCCCGGGCATCCAAGACGTAAGCTACAAAACCGGCGCAACCCTGCTGAACATAGCGCCTCGCCCTTGCGGCGGAACAAAAGATTGGTCCTCGCTGGGGCCTCTCGCCCTGAATCACCATCCCTCCCCCACTGGGAGTGCGAACCCTCACTAGCTGAAGCTCACAATCAATCACCGCCCCATTGGGGCTCAGCCAATCCATGCCCACAATAACTTTATTCCCACGTAGGGGAATAGGAACCAGGTCCACTGAAAACTGCTCATCAAATATCTGAAGGGAACACCCTCTATGTACTCTGCCGACCCTCACGGTCCTATCATCTGCTATCTCAACCTCTAATGGACAATCCAGCTCCCCTGGAGCTCTGCTAAATCTCTTGCTAAGCACAAGCGATACAAATGATCGGGTAGCCCCCGAATCGAACAATACCAAAGCAGGGATGCCGTTCACCGAGAACGACCCTAAATAAAACATATCATCAAGTAATATTCAAACGATATTATAACAATTAAGAGATGGAGGAAAGATACATACCCGTCACCACATCAGGAGTCGCTTGCGCCTCCTCTGCTGTCATCTGAAATGCCCTGCTCTTCGCCACTGGCGCATCAGATCGGCCCTGCCGGCCATCCGTAATCCTCAAGGTGGCAGGGGCAGGTGCAACCACCTTCCCTGCTGTAGCTAAACTGGGACACTGGGACCTTTTATGTCCCCTCTGATTGCACTGAAAGCAAATCAGATCTGATGCTGTAACCGTAGTAGCAGGGGCCGTACAATCCCTACTCAAATGCCCAGTCCGACCGCACTTGTAGCAGTCAGAACTCCCTGCCTTGCACGCCCCCTCGTGCAATCTCCCACACTTTCCACACCGACCGTGGCTCTGCTATCCCCTAGACCTGTGATCTGAAACCTTGGGCTTTTTGCCCACACTGCCTGAACCCGAAACCGCCTCCGATTTCCTCTTCTTCTCCATCTCGACATCAATCTCCCTCTCTCTAGCTCTGGCAATCATGTCGTCCAGCGTTTTACAACTGGACCGGCTCACAAACATGCGAATGTCACTCCGCAGCATCTCATGATAACGGGCCTTCTTCATCTCCTCATCGGCTGCATACTGAGGAACAAGAAGGGCCCTCTCCCTGAACTTGGAGGTGATCTCCGCCACTGTCTCTGTAGTCTGGGTAAGGTCCTGAAACTCCCTAGCTAACTACTACACCTCAATGACTGGTGCAAACTCCGCCCTGAACCTGGTAGAGAAATCAGCCCAGGTCATGGCATCCAATGCCGCATCATCCCCGATGGCATGTCCGACCTCCTCCCACCAATCCCGTGCCCTGTCCTTCAGAAGACAGGATGCCAATCTGACCTTGTCCCCCTCGGGACACCTGCTAGTGCGGAAAGCGTTGGCCACATCTGCCAACCATCTGGTACTCGCTATGGGGTCCCGCGCCCCATGATAGTCTGGAGCCCCGCATGGCCTGAACTCTCTGAACGTAAGTGTGCGCGACCCCATCACGGCCGCCATCTCAGCACAGAAAGTACTCAATCTCTCATCCATCAGCTCTAAAATACCCTCCTTGATCGAACCGAAGATCACAGGAGTTTGCTCCAGTATGATGCGGGTAACCTCAGAAGAAAGGAACTCTCTAGTCTGCTCATCCATCTGCCCGACCTACGGGCCTGATCCCGATCCTGATCCCCCTCCGGCATCTGAGCTGCCGACTGCTGGTCTCGGACGCAAAACTACCATTCTGAAACATATCATAACCACATCAGAACACTGAAATATCTCAAGGGATCATGATACTACTACTAGCTTCCTGGTCTTGTCTTGGCCTTCCTTGATTCGAGTACGGATCCTCTGCTTTCAGTAGTATGGGCCCCTACTACCTTCCACATCTATCCGTACTTTCCTCAAGAACTGCCTTGACTCCACCAAGTCACTTCTACTACTGCCATTCTCTGCTACTCTCATCCTAGGCTTGCCCTAGGGAAACCTCAAGCTCAACACGACTGGTCCTCATCTGTTGTAGGTCTCCTCATAATGCTAGCTAGCCACCACCTAAACACCATCACATGTGATGAGGATTAGATAATCCTTCAAGTAAAAGATCTATCCCTACAACGGTTGGACTCAAACAAGAGCTGCGCAATAGGGCCAGTTCTAGCACTTTGGGATTATTCAAACCTGATCACATGTGGTGTGACGTGTTCATCTAATGGCTAACTCCCACTACTCAGAACCCACCAAGCACGAAGCAAGCAACATTCGGACAAGGGAAACAGACTCAGGCAAAACTATTCTTGTAACAAGAAACTGCACTAGCATAGGATGCTAAGCTCATACTATCAGGCATAACCTAAACAGGCTATCCTACTGCTGTCTACTCAATTCTAGCATGCAATACTCATAAAGCTGTAACACATAAGCAGGCACATAAGGCATTCTCATAGATCCTTAGCCCTATACTAGCATGCTGTTCTACTGAA
Organism: Lactuca saligna; assembly: GCF_052625555.1. Classification (NCBI taxonomy): domain Eukaryota; kingdom Viridiplantae; phylum Streptophyta; class Magnoliopsida; order Asterales; family Asteraceae; genus Lactuca; species Lactuca saligna. The sequence continues at coordinate 108,283,318 of NC_136425.1, forward strand.
ACTGAAACTGAACAAATAACTTGTGTGGGTAATTTGGGAGTACTTACTTGAGCTCGGCTGACCGCATGCACACACCTCTATCTTGTTAAAAACAATTCTTTCTTTCTAAGTGCTTTCAAAATTCTTTTTGTAAAACATTTTTATTTTACTAAAATCTTTTATTTCCCTTAGTTTGAGTTCAGATACACCCAGAAGTGTATCCGAATCCCTCAAACCAGGGCTCTGATACCAACTTGAAACGACCCAAAAACACGACCCAAAAATTTTCGTTTTTCCATATAATCAAAACCATAATATAAGTATCATAACATAAAAGATACGCGATGTATCCCTAAAACATAATAAAATATTGTGCGGAAAACTGTATCATACTACATCAATCCAAAACATCATGAGACATCCCCAGGATAAAAGTTATGTTGTGGTGTGTGCGATGCTGTCACCCCGAGCTCTTCCCTTTGCTTGCGGAAGTACCTGAAACCAAACTGAAACTGTAAGCACGAAGCTTAGTGAGCTCCCCCAAACTACCACATACCATACAATAACATATAAAAACATATTGGGCCTTGCCCACTGCATCGGGCCGAAGCCCGGAAACTGCATCGGACCGAAGTCCGGAACTGATTGGGACCTTGTCCCCTGCATCGGACCGAAGTCCGGAACTAACTGCATCGGACCGAAGTCCGGAACTGACTGCATCGGACTGAAGTCCGGAACTGACTGCATTGGACCGAAGTCCGGAACTGACTGGGACCTTGTCCCCTGCATCGGACCGAAGTCCGGAACTAACTGCATCGGACCGAAGTCCGGAACTGACTGGGACCTTGTCCCCTGCATCGGACCGAAGTCTGGAACTAACTGCATCGGACCGAAGTCCGGAACTGACTGACTGAACATGGCATAGCATAACACATCAACTAGCATAACACATATACGACATGCTACGTCGGGCCGTGGCCCGGAACACATAATACTTAACACATGAAACATAGCACACAAATCCTGTTCGAGCCATGAAGGCATCGAACATACTAACTACAGCATCGGACCTAAATCCGGAAACTACTGCTAACTGAACGGGCCGGCATTGTGGCCTTAGACCCATTCCTACTGGAAGGAAACTGACCTCGTAAGTTGGCTGCTGAGTGTGTGGCTCGGAAAGCTAACGGCGGCTGCTCCTTTATCTCCTCGGCTACAAGTCCATAAACACACTCAATCAAATACTAAACACTGCGCGGTGGGTAAAATGACTCTTTTACCCTCGGTCAAAGTCAATTATCTTTTGGGCTGACTCGCCGAGTTGGGCCACCCAACTCGCCGAGTCCCACTCTCACTTTTCACTCTTAGTCACTGCTACTCGTTGAGTCTGGCATCGACTCGACGAGTACCCTCTTGATCCAAGAACTCAGACAATCTTCATCCGACTCGCCGAGTCGGATGAACAGACTCGACGAGTTGTTCTTGATCCCAATGAAGATTGCCTTGGACTCGCCGAGTTGATGAACAACTCGTCGAGTCCCTCCATCACTGAGTTTACCCTCAACTCACTGAGTCCACTCCCTAACTCACCTCGTCCACTCGACACTGATAAAACTGAAGAACTCGGGACTCGCGACCCAACTCGTCGAGTCGTTCTTCCGACTCGCCGAATTGCCGCCATGCAACTGATTTTTACTCGATTTTGTTTGAATCCAATGCATATAATTGATAGATCTGAGTCCAATAAGCTGATTTACCACATAAAGTTTCCAACTTTACGTGTACAACCTCATGAATAAGGGAAATAAGGCTAAAAGATGCATAAAATGGGTAGATCTATGGTTATCATGCAATATAACTCCAAAAAGACAGTAGATCTGGGCTCTACAACACCCCAACATTCAGATCCATAGATATTTCGACTCAATAAGACGTTCATGCAACTGTAAGGCTTGGAACAAGCATCAACTAGCTCTTAGGAGAGCTCTAATGGAAGTTTAAAGCATATAACAAGATGGAACTCCGAAAATACCTCAATTAACTCTGATTTGGCCTTGGATCTTTGCACTACAACACTTCTCCTTGCTTCTTCCTTCTTCTCCTTCTTCACACCTTCACAAAATGGCACCAAAACACATATAAGCTCTTCAAGGGAGGTTTAGGGTTCTAACACTGCGTTCTCAGGGTGAGGGAGGCGAGGATGGGGGCTATAAGGTGGTATAAATAGTGGGCAACCCGGGGATTTTAGGGTTTCACCCAGACAGATGGACTCGCCGAGTCAGGGATATGGACTCGCCGAGTCCCCGGCTCACGCGTACCCTCAGGCGCGACCCTACTCGGCGAGTCAGGCTAGAACTCGCCGAGTCCCTCTTGAAAAACTCACTATAATTACCAATAAATCAACATACCGGGAACGGGTCGTTACAGACCTGAAGGCCCTCGGGAAGACTACCAGCCACCCACCTTCTTTCTTCTTCTTCGTTTCTACCAGATGGACGTTGTGGGACGTCACCACTTGCTTCCAGTGACCTTATGGTTACGTTTCTGCTCATTCCAGTTATGGCAGCCGCCGGTGAGGGTGGCTGATCTATGTATGCTCAAGTACACGAGTTATTCTCAACATTTGTGGTGTTATATCAGAATTATTGGACCAGGAAATCGACAACCACCACCTCAAGTTGGTGGCTGCCACCTAGCATTGCGTTCTGCTGCCACCAACCACCATGGGAGGTGGCTGTGTGCATTTATATTTTATGTTTGAGGTTGTTTATGCATCTTTGGGCTGGAGCCACCACAACCACTGTTAGAAATGGTGGCTGCCGCCGCCGACCACCACTGCCCGAGGTGGCAGTGGGTGGTGTTGACCTAATGGAACCCTAATTATCCCAATTACTTAATATTGGACTGGGTTGTTTCGTGCTCGGGCTAGAAACCCTTATTAGGGTTTAGAAAACCCTAATTTTGGGTTTGTTGATTTGGGCCTATTGGGACCTGCGTTTGGACTAGTGGACTGAAGATAAAACCCATGAAAATTTCATTATATGATCTATTAGTGGAATAATGGACTTAATGGGTTAAGACCTTAATGGGTTAAGTGAGAAATACTTAACCATAATCGTCATTTTATGTGAAAACCCTAATTTTTTTACTTGGGCCTTGTGATCGGGCCTTCCTATTGGGTTTTAGTATTTAGGCCATTAATGGGCCATCCAACAGCAGTCATGTGGACTAGAATATTTAGATGGGCTTTAGGGTAAGGCCCATATAAGGGTACGGGCCCAATTTGGAAAATTGGGCCATGGTAGGCCCAATGGACTCCAGTCATATATAGACGAGGTTGGTGGACCATGTTTATACCAAATAAAGTGAAGGTTGGTCTTAGATCCTAATGGGTTTATTTGTGGGTTTGGCTTAGTGATAGATGCCGGAGTGTAGCAGCAGCATTTATAGGATCTGTTCGCCACCCGAGATGAGTCGTTTTACTATATTTCTCCGTGTGGTAATTTATGCGTGACAGGAGGGTCTTATTCATGTTATTGACCGGAGGGTCTTAATTAGCTTATTAACCGGAGGGTCTTACTACATTATCGACCAGAGGGTCTTATTTATTAATAATGTGTTATGTGTTATCATGCATAATGTCTTTGTGACTTATGCTGTTATAGTAATCTGTCTATATGTTGATCTTATATGTTTACTTGAGTACTTGGATATCTTGTATTGTGTATATGTGATTTATGCTATGTATCAGTATTATGAGCTTACATAGTTAGGACCAGAGGGTCCCAGAGTTAGGACCAGAGTGTCCCATAGTTGGGACCGGAGGGTCCCAGAATTAGGATCGGAGGGTCCACCAGAGTTATCGGACTGGAGGCTCCCACTGAGACATATTGACCATGAAGGTCTTACATAGTTATAACCTCGAGTGGCTAATGAATTGTATGAGGTATTTTCGGGGAACTTACTAAGCTTCATGCTTACCATGTTATGTGTTTTAGGTGTTTCTGAGGATCACGGGAAGGCGACGGTTCGATTGTACACACGAGATAAAGTGTTATATTTCGGAGGATCCTGGATTATTATTTTAACTATTATGGAATTGTGTTTTGTTAATTAATTATTGGGATTTTTGTGAAATGTATTATGAGAATTTATGTAAATTAAAATGAAAAAAAAATTGTTTGAAAAATCACGGGTTACACTCCCACTAGCTTTGACATGTATTCAGAAAACAGTTGAACTTCCAAAAAACAATGCCTATTGAATTTCTGAAGTTCATATTTCTAATACCAGACCTGTAGTACTGTAGTATTGTATTATAAGAACTACTGCTGTACTAACTACCTTAAATCAGATTTATATTAAGGTATCATGTGATTAATTGTACCATACTATCGACTAAGTAACAACGAAAAATGTAGGACGTAAAAAGGTATGACGTTTGGCACCCTCAGACCTGCATGTCCGACTCTAGCTAGCAGCAAGGTGTAGGATAGTAAATCCAGTATAGATCTATACGAAAACTCATGCTCTCCCTCCAAGAGAATTCTGGTTACAACTCGGGTCATGACATTTACGGCATGCTTGATAGAGTGGATCACAATTGTAAATGTATTCATGTATAGGTAATGTAATGTTACTTGTTCTAGTATCATTGTATATGTTCTCTTCCTAGTATAGTTGTATATGATCCTCTCTAGTATAGTTGTATGTGTTCTTCTCTAGTATAGTTGTATATGTTCGGCTCTAGTATAGTTGTATATGTTCTACTCTAGTATAGTTGTATATGTTCTGCTCTAGTATGGTTGTATATGTTCTCATTGTAATGTAATGTATATGACTCATGAATGAACTGACTCATTGATCTAGCAACAACGTAAATGTAATCCTGTGTTACCCCGATGGTAACCTACTAATGATGTAACTGATACGCATGAATAATGGAAGTACTTTTATGTCTATATCTGCACACATGGTATATAATTAATATTGAAACGACCCTCGGATGGCTACCCAACATCCCACCAGACCACATCCAAAGCGAGGAAAAGGAAATAGGGTGGACGGCCTTCCTAAGCCTTTTAAACATTTCTTATATATCTATACATATATGGACATGAAATTTATAAGAAGTATAATAAAGTTTAAATAAAAGTATTTGATAAGTAAAAGAGTTTGTAAATTATTTTGAAGTAAAATAGTTTGATAAACATTTTAAAATAGTGATGAAATCATTGGTTTTGTAGTTATTAATCACATGTGATTAATGTAATAACTATAAGCATTCAACTTGTATTCCCCCCCCCCCCCCCATAAAAGCATTTAAAACATTCAAAAGTATTTCCAAGGTTAATTAAAGGGGTATGAACTCACCTGTAGTGAGTGGTTCTGATGACAATGTTGGATTAGACGCTAGGTGTCAAGTGGTGACTTGAGTACACACGCGAATCCTATTTAGCATATATTGGCACATATATGGATTTAATTAGTGTTATGAACAACTAGTTGATGATTTTGGGACCACCTTAGGGACTAACAAACACTTACCAAGGATTAGACGCTAGGTGTGCGGCCTAGTGTGCTGCCAGCACATGTCTGCGGCCCTGTGTGCGGCCATGTGTGCTGCCAGATGGTGTGTGCTGCGATGTGTGCGGCCAGATGGTGATCTTGGTGTTCTTGGTGTTCTTGGTACCTTTTCTGAAGATCTTCAAGGAGAATGGATGATACTTGAGAGGATTTCGTGTTCTATGCTTGAAGAAGTGAAGGAAGTGTTCAAAATGATTTAAGTCTGGCATATATAGGTGGAGTGTGCGGTTGGGAAAGGTGTGAGGCCGCAAACAAGAGTCTATGGCCGCACATTCAAGTGTGTGGCCGCACACTCCATGTGTTGGAGTGTTTGGCCCGATTTTGATTCCTACACTTCGAGTTAACCCTTTTTAACACTCCTACCTTGATTATATCACATTTAGAATGCTTCATTAGACTCTAAAGGGTACTACTATATAGTAAAATACGTCTAATATTGGAAAGAATTGAAGAGTGCATGCGAGAAGTTTTTCGGGTTGTTACATCATCCCCCTGTTAACGGAATTTCGTCCCGAAATTTGAGTTTAAGTTACTAGATTATTACAAATAACTAAGTAAAAAGATGAGGATATTTCAGTTTCATCTGATCCTCGCGTTCCCAAGTGAATTCCGGCCTGCGCTTGGCATTCCAGTGAACCTTCACAATCGGGATACGACTTTGCTTCGTCTGCTTGACCTCACGGTCCATCACTTCTACAGGTTCTTCCACGAAGTTGAGGCTCTCGTTGATCTCGATCTCATCGAGTGGGATTACAAGAGTCTTGTCGGATAGACACTTTTTCAAGTTGGAAACGTGGAAGATAGAATGTACGTTACGAAGTTCGTTCGGTAGATTGAGTTTGTAAGCCACTGGGCTGATTCTTGCGAGAATCTTGAAAGGCCTAATGTACCTTGGATTTAGCTTTCCACACTTTTTGAAGCGTATCAAGCCCTTCTAGGGTGAGACCTTCAATAAAACGCGGTCGCCCACCTGGAATTCCAACGGTTTTCTACGTTTATCGGCGTAGCTTTTCTGTCGATCTTTGGAGGCTTTCAATTGTTCGCGGATCTGAACGATCTTCTCCGTCATTTCCTAAATGATTTCAGGGCCTGTGAGAGTACTGTCAGAACTTTTCCCCTTAGCCAACTGGGTGTCACCCACTTGAGCCCAGCACAGAGGGGATCTGCACTTCCGGCCGTAGAGGGCTTCAAATGGGGCAGCCTTGATGCTCGTATGATAACTGTTATTGTAGGAAAATTCGACAAGAGGTAAATGAGTATCCCATTCCTTTCCAAAGTCAATCACACAGGCTCTCAACATATCTTCCAGTGTTTGGATGGTCCTCTCACTTTGTCCGTCGGTCTGTGGATGGTAGGTTGTGCTCATATCCAGCCTTGTTCCCAAGGAATGTTGTAGTGATTGCCAAAATCTTGAGGTGAACCTACTATCTCTATTGGAGATAATGGATATAGGAACACCATGTAGGCGCATGATTTCCCTAATGTATGTTCTCGTAAGTTTCTCCATCTTGTCAGTTTCTTTGATAGTCAGGAAGTGTGCAGACTTGGTCAATCTATCGACGATGACCCATATGGTATCAATTCCACCCGTTGTCTTAGGCAACTTGGTTATGAAATCCATAGTGATCCGCTCCCACTTCCATTCTGGGATCTCTGGTTGTTGTAGTAAACCAGAGGGTTTCTGGTATTCGACCTTGACCTTTGCGCAAGTAAGGCATTTACTTACGAAGGTAACAATCTCTGCTTTAATATTAGGCCACCAGTATAGCTTTTTAAGATCCAAATATATCTTATCTGAACCTGGGTGGACGGAATACCGAGTGTTGTGCGCCTCGTTCATGACCAAATCTCGGAAAACACCGTGCTTCGGGGTCCAGATCTGGTTCATGAAATATAGGGCTCCGCCACTCTTGGCTTCTAAGTTCTTATCCATTCCCCTGAGGGATTCATTCGCCACATGTTCAGGCTTCATAGCTTCAAGTTGAGCCGCCTGAATTTGTTTAGACAAGTGCAAATGCATAGTCATTGCCAATGACTTGACTCTTCGACCATAATATTCCTTCCGACTTAGGGCGTCCGCTACTAGATTGGCTTTACCCGGATAATAACGAATGTCGCATTCGTAGTCATTGAGTAGCTCGACCCACTGTCGTTGATGCATGTTGAGTTCCTTTTGGTCGAATATGTGTTGTAAACTCTTGTGGTCAGTAAAAATAGTGCTTTTTGTGCCATACAAGTAATGTCTCCAGATCTTCAGGGCAAATACAACTGCCCCCAGCTCAAGATCATGTGTGGTGTAGTTGACTTCGTGTGTATTTAGCTATCTCGAGGCGTAGGCGATGACCTTACCCCGTTGCATCAGGACACAACCGAGCTCTTGGTTTGACGCATCGCAATAGACCACGAAGTTTTCTATCCCTTTGGGTAGGGATAGTATTGGTGTGGTGGACAAGGCTCGTTTGAGCATTTGAAATGCTCTCTTTTGTTTGTCTTCCCAATCGTAGGCCACGCCCTTCTGGGTCAGTGTTGTAAGCGGTTTCGCAATACTGGAGAAGTTCTGTATGAATCTGCGGTAGTAGCCAGCAAGACCTAGAAATTGACGAATTTCAGTAGGCGTCTTTGGTGCTGACCAGTTCTCAATAGCCTTAATTTTGGATGGATCCACGTGGATTCCCTCTTCGCTTACCACATGTCCTAGGAATTGGACTCTTCGAATCCAAAATTCACATTTCGAGAACTTCGCATAGAGCTTCTCCGTTCGTAAAGTTATTAAAACTTGTCGTAGGTGATTGTCATGCACTTCCTTACTCCGGGAGTAGATCAGAATGTCATCAATGAAAATAATTACGAACTGATCCAAGTAAGGTCGGCATACTCGATTCATCAGATGCATGAAAACTGCGGGCGCATTGGTCAGTCCGAATGGCATCACCACGAACTTGTAGTGTCCGTAACGAGTCCGGAAGACTGTCTTTGGAACATCCTCCTCTAGCACTCGTAATTGGTGATATCTGGATCTCAGATCAATTTTGGAAAAATAATTCGCCCCTTGGAGTTGGTCGAATAAATCGTCGATTCGAGGCAGAGGGTAACGATTTTTGACCGTCAGTTTGTTGAGTTCTCTGTAGTCGATACACATACGGAATGATCTGTCTTTCTTCTTAACAAACAAGACTAGTGATCCCCAAGGCGAGAAGCTTGGTCTTATGAAGCCCTTGCTGAGCAGTTCGTTAAGTTGACCAGATAATTCCTGCATCTCAGCTGGTGCTAATCGGTATGGCGACTTAGCTACTGGGGTAGCTCCTGGAATTAATTCGATTCTGAACTCGACCTGTCGTTGTGGAGGTAATCCTGGTAGCTCTTCTGGAAAAATGTTGGGGAAATCGCTCACTACTGGGATGTTCTTTAGTTCCTTCGTTTCAAGGCTTGTGTCGACAACGTGAGTAAGGAATGCGCGACATTCCTTACATAGTTATTTCCATTCTTGGATACTGGATATAATACGAAGACTTGTACTGGGTTTGTCACCGTAGACTATAAGAGTTTCGTTAGATGGAAGGTTTAGACGGATTGCTTTCTCGAAGCACATCATGTCGGCGCGATGAAGACTCAACCAATCCATGCCGATGATTACGTCGAAGCTTTTAATTGAAATCGGCATGAGGTCGATTGGAAATGAATGGTTACTTAGAGTTAAGGTACAACCTAAATATATGCTCTTGGTGCTTTCAGTTTTCCCATTAGCCATTTCTACCGTGAATTGTTCTTTAAGTGCGTGTAGTTGATGTTTAAGTATGTGAGCAAATTTATGCTTCACGAAGCTTCGCTCCGCTCCATTATCGAACAGAATGTATGCATAGGAGTTATCGAGAAGAAACGTACCAGTCACCACCGTCGGGTCAGCAACCGCTTCCCCATGGCTTATGGCCAGTACTCTCCCCGATCCACCTGCATTCTTTGCTTTGGGGAAGTCCCTCTTATAGTGGCCTGCTTTACCACATCCATAACAGGTTGGGCTCGCGCCTGAGCCAGGGACTTGAGTAATCGGTCTTGTCGGAGACCTACAGAAACGGACATTGTTTCCTTTCTTGTCGTAGTTGGAACATTGCATTTCACGACCGGGGCCGTTGTGGTGGAAGTTACATTTGTTGCACTTAGGCAAACTTCCTGCATACTGCTTCACCGGAGCAATAACAGCAGTAGGGGTTATTGCAGCATGTACAACCACAATTTGCTGCTTTTTGGCAGCTCGCTGCTTCTTCTTGTCATCCCAGAACTTCCGCTTAGAGTCAGCGGGTTTGGAGGGTTCTGAGACGGCTTGAGTTGTTGTCGCTGTTGGGGATTGGGTTCCATGGTCGATGAGTCGCTGTGCCAACCGCTTGGAACTGTTGAAAGTAGTGGGGTTTGATGATATAACATTTCCTTGGTACAGAGGCACTAGCCCCCAGATGTATCTTTCGATCTTTTTCCCTTCAGTGGGAACCATATTGGGGCAGAGAGCCACCAGTTCGCTAAATCTGGAGGTGTATGCGACTATGTTGGAGCCCTTCACGGTTAGGCCCCATAGCTCCTGCTCCAACTTCTGGATTTCACCCCTCGGGCAATACTACTCAATCATGAGGTCTTTCATTGTTTCCCAGCCCATGTCATTGGCTCCGACGAGAGTTAGAGCTTTAACGTGGCCGTTCCACCACATCAGGGCTTTTCCTTCAAAGGTGCAAGCGGCATATTTAACTTTGCTCGCCGCAGGGCATGAACAAATTTCAAAGACCGATTCAGTCTTCTCGAACCATTGCAAGAGGGCAATGACTCCGCCGGTTCCATAAAAGGACTTCGGCTTACAGTTGGTCAAATCCTTGTAAGAGCATTCTCTCGTGCGCACATAGATCTCAGCATGAGTAGATTCAACAGGGGTTCCACCTTGGTTGTTGTTAGTTGAGTGATACAGAGCCATGGCAGTTTCCACTACCGCAACTACCACAATATTCATGGCTGTAGTATCGATGACCGGAGGAGGAGGTGGTGGAGGTGCAGGGTTATTCTAGGGAGATTTGTGAGGAGGCATCTTTCACTATAAGTTTATAAAGACAGATACAATGGTAAGAATCAATTGTAATCAAGTTGAGAGTGACACATGGACTAAATAGCCATAGTCCAATAGTTGAATGAGTGTACGAATTGAATTCACAATAGGGAAGAATAGTAGGAAAACGCAAGTGTAAAAATTTTCTCACAGATTAGTTAGTTGTTAATATTACTAGTATTATTGATGTAATGGGTTCTAGGGAAAAATTGACCTAACAGTAGGTCTTACATCATACCATACGGAAAAGTTTGACAGTTACTAGATTCCTAGTTAGCGTACTGAGAGTTAGGAATATTTTACAGACAAGCATTACCACAAGCCCAGATACTAAAGGCTATTTCTTAATTCAAAAGACAAGATGTACTAGACATCTTCTAACGACAACGGGAATTCCTAGGACAAATCCTCATATCTGCCAATTGACGAACCACTTCTCGGAGGTGTCGTTCGTGAGCTCTTTGGCGAACTCAAAGTTCTGCGATTTAGGTGGTTAATTGTTGTCACAGTGCGTCATTGGTTCTCCTCGTCCCTTCGAGCGCTTCTTTTAGATGTCGAATGTGGACGGTATTAACGCCTGAGTTGGCATCAATTTCCATGACTCGGTCGATGGCTGCTCGACCTTGCTCAACGTTTCGAGCAATTCTACGGACCATGATGGGCAAAGCTCTATCCGCAGAACCACCTTCGCTAACGTTGTAAAAGCTTCGGTCCCTAAAGTAAGGTAAGGGTTGCCCCTGTTCGTCGCTGCAACGAGTCAAGTTGTTTACCCACAAGGGAGTGGGACCTGGAAGTGCTGGTCGGGGATCGTTGTTCGGGGCTTGACCTACGGGAGGTAGATTGTTGACTTCCAGCTTAGAGTCAGATCCATCTAAGAAGCCTTCTGCTTGATGATCATCCAATGGGATTTGGTGCTCATCATCGGACTCTGCTTCGAGCCATCCTGCATTGTCTTCATTTGGGAAGTACGGGTCGCCGTGATGAAATCTAGCCATGATATCTACGCGAGAAAAGGGATATAAGAATCTTTTATAAATAGGCGTACTAAACCAAGATAATTATAAGATGATCTTCATCAGTTATTTCAAAACTTGTGTAGTGTATAGCAATTATATGAAATTAGAGTAGGATAGCCATTCGAATAAGTGGACCTAACTCCAAATCCACAACCATACAAGGAACAGGAAGTGAGGCAAAGGTCACATATTCTGAGTCTATAATACACAAATTTCATATAACCTTAGCGTACACACTTAACAATTATTGACCTACTTGATAGAGACCCGTTTTAGTTCTCAGGTATGTAGTTATAGTAGCCCAAAATACTCCTATAGTATTTTAGACATATGTTCTTTTCTAATGTTCTTATCATAGTAGTGTTGGTAAGTTTTTAGACTTGTTAACATATCACAACCATTCTAGGGCATATGCTAATCACTCCTCAGACCAGCATAGTTGATCAGGCTATGCAATTCCCAAGACTGACCATACATCCCCGAGCTTACCTGTGATATTTAACAATCGTAATACTTTTGTTCTTGTCATTGTGACACTGGTTTTAGTATGAATGCAGCCTAGTATACTTAATTAAATATTTTGGTATTCAATGTATAGACTCTTGGTCAGAGTGTTTTAATACCAAATGGGTTTATAGTTTAGTATATCTTTTATGGGTTTATATACTTAATTCACTATAAACAATGCTCAGATACCAATCTGTCACACCCCAAAACCGAGAACGGCAGAAACGTTCTGGGGCGGAGGACGTCATGTAATGTATCACAACACAGTAATAGTAAACAAGCAAACAACATCATCCATTGCATTAAATATATAATTTTTAATACAAGTGTGTTCTATACAGTTATAGACACCAAAAATAATGTAAATCAAAATAAAGAGATGAGTCCTGAATGCACTCCATCTTCTCAAAAGCTGGTCTCGGTACCTATCTACTGATGACCTGAGAATACAAGTTGTTTTGAAAGAGTTTATCAGCATTAAGCTGGTGAGTTCATAACTATTTTAGTGTCGGTGTTTGTATCAAAACGTTTGATATTAGTTTTAAACAATAGTTTGTAAACATTGGTGATAAAAGTATGTGAATGTTTGTAAGTGTTTGTAAAAGTTTGAAATCTCTTAGAAAAACCTATATTTTCTATTAAAAGTAGCCTTCTACCAAGGCGTAACTGTTTTGTATGTTGTTTATCGTAAACGTGTGTAATTTTCCAAGTGTAACTATCATTATCAAAATATAGTTTATACATTATTGTTTATGTGAAATAATCACTAAATGTATATAAAGGATAAATTATTGTAGTACTGTAGTATTGTATTATAAGAACTACTGCTATACTAACTACCTTAAACCGGATTTATATTAAGGTATCATGTGATTAATTGTACCATACTCTAGACTGAGTAACAAAGACAAATATAGGTCGTAAAAAGGTATGACGTTTGGCACCCTCAGACCTGTAGGTCCGGCTGTAGCTAGCAGCAAGGTGTAGGATAGTCAATCCAGTATAGATCTATACGTAAACTCACGCTCTCCCTCCAAGAGAATTCTAGTTGCAACTCAGGTCATGACATTTTAGGCATGCCTGATACAGTGGATCACAATTGTAAACGTATTCATGTATAGGTAATGTAATGTTACTTTTTCTAGTATCTTTGTATATGTTCTCTTCCTAGTATAGTTGTATTTGTTCCTCTCTAGTATAGTTGTATGTGTTCTTCTCTAGTATAGTTGTATATGTTTTTGTCTATTATAGTTGTTCTGCTCTAGTATACTTGTATATGTTCTGCTCTAGTATGGTTGTATATGTTCTCATAGTAATGTAATGTATATGACTCATGAATGAATTGACTCATCGATCTAGCAACAGCGTAAATGTAATCCTGTGTTACCCTGATGGTAACTTACTAATGATGTAACTGATATGCATGAATAACGGAAGTACTTTTATGTATATATATATGCACACATGGTATATCATTAATATTGAAACGACCCTCGGACGGCTACCCGACACCCCACCAGATCACATCCAAATCGAGGAAAAGGAAATAGGGCGGACGACCTTCCTAAGCCTTTTAAACATTTCTTATATATCTATACATATATGGACATGAAATTTATAAGAAGTATAATAAAGTTTAAATAAAATTATTTGATAAGTAAAAGAGTTTGTAAAACATTTTGAAGTAAAATAGTTTGATAAACATTTTGAAATAGTGATGAAATCATTGGTTTTGTAGTTATTAATCACATGTGATTGATGTAATAACTATAAGCATTCAACATGTATCCCCCCCATAAAAGCATTTAAAACATTCAAAAGTATTCCCAAGGTTAATTAAAGGGGTATGAACTCACCTGTAGCAAGTGGTTCTAATGACAATGCTGGATTAGACGCTAGGTGTCAAGTGGTGACTTGAGTACACACGCGAATCCTATTTAGCATAGATTGTCACATATATGGATTTAATTAGTGTTATGAACAACTAGTTGATGATTTTGGGACCACCTTAGGGACTAATAAACACTTATAATGAAGTGTTATAATCATATATGATTGTATGAGGGTTTATAAGGCTATACAAGAGGGTGTATGGCCAAAATACACACTATATGTGTGTGTGCAGCCATGTGTGCGGCCTAGTGTGCTGCCAGCACATGTGTGCGGCCATGTGTGCTACCAGATGGTGTGTGCTACCATGTGCGCGACCAGATGGTGATCTTGGTGATCTTGGTGATCTTGGTGTTCTTGGTACCTTTTATGAAGATCTTCAAGGAGAATGGATGATACTTGAGGGGATTTCGTGTTCTATGCTTGAAGAAGTGAAGGAAGTTGTCAAAATGATTTAACTGTGGCATATATAGGTGGAGTGTGCGGTTGGGAAAGGTGTGAGGCCACAAACAAGAGTGTGTGGCCGCACACTCCATGTGTTGGAGTGTTTGGCCCGGTTTTGATTCCTACACTTCGAGTTAACCCTTTTTAACACTCCTACCTTGATTATATCACATTTAGAATGCTTCATTAGACTCTAAAGGGTAATACTATATAGTAAAATAAGTCTAATATTGGAAAGAATTGAAGAGTGCATGCGAGAAGTTTTTCGGGTTGCCACATCATCGTGCAGACCATGATGCAAGCAACTTTTGTTGTATCGTCGTAGTGTTTCTGGTAGGAGGCATATTCTTCAGGAGTGGCTTTTCCTTCTTCGACTTTAATGAGCTCCTTTTCGAGAACACACTCTTTGTTCTCAAATTGAAGTTCCATTTTGTTGTTTCGCATACAATCATTATAATTTGAACCGTCTAATATGAATTTGGAGCAGAGTGATAACAAGGAGAAGTTATGGTGGTTGGAGGAAGAGGAACCAAAAGTTGGAGTAGATATCTGTAAAAGGAAGGTAGTTTTAGTTAGATAATACTAATCCTAAATATAATAACCTAAAATAAAATATTAAGGCTAGTATTCAACAATATATTCCAAAACTTAGAAAAGGGATGCCGTAATCTAATTGTATATCTGATAAAGGTAGGTAAATGATGATTTACCAATTCCACCAAAGAAAATGAAAGTTGAAAGAAATTAAGTTATGTGAAATTCCTAGATCTTTTAAGATTCATTGAAACCATTCAATAGCATGTTTAATATCATATTATGCTCTTCCATTTTTGATTGGGGTGCCGAGGATCATAAACAAGATGTAAATAATCATAAAAATGTGCTTGGTAACCTCAATGTCGTTTATCATCTCAATTGTTGTGCCGGTAAACCACATACGCTCCATCAAAAATGATAATTTATGAGATACCCATTGCAACTTTTTATTAGTCCCTATTACTGTGCTGGTTAACCACACACGCTCCGCAAACGACTTATAAAGTTCAATGTGCAATTTCATGGGTTAGCATAATTTTCATATTTTCCTAAATTAACTAAGAATGAGATTTTAGAAAAATAGTTTAGTTACTTTATTTCATTACATTTATTAATGAGAATTAATGTCTTATGAAGTCCTTTCTACTAATGACCCTCCACCAATCAATGAAACGGTGGGTGAGAGTGGACACCCATTTAACTACCATCTTATAGGCGTTTCCTTATACCCCACTTATAGACCGACTTCGTGAATGAGTCATACTAGTGACTTGACTGACTTAGTCTTATACATATAATATATAATTAATTAATAATATACACACACACATACATACATACATATATATATATATATATATATATATATATATATATATATATATATATATATATATATGTTGTATTTTAAACTTTTCAAAATACTAGCTTTGTTCTATTTAAACCTCAAAATTAATAAAGAATTAATTTTAAATTAAAAAAAAAACAAATGATTTAATATTTATTAATTGTTTAACATTTAGTTAAATATATTAAATTAAATAATGATTATCTAATTAAATAAATCAAATAATTTAATCCTAATCCTCACCCTCTAAATTTTTGAAGAAAATAGGGTGTTGGATTTATTCCAATTTTAGTTATCTCTTTTTAGGAAACTAAAATGATAATTATCAAAATTTGAAAAACCCTAATAACCTACCTGTTTTTGAAATTTATTGGGGAGGCAGGCTAGGGTTCCAAAACCCTAGCCCTAATTTGGAAATCCAAGAAGGGTGGAGGCTAGGGTTTCAAAAACCTAGCCCTAGTCGAAATTATGGCCTTTTAGGGTTTAACTTCTATAAACCATAATTTGATCAAATTCAACAATTATAGGAAATTCAGTTGAAAACAAACCAAATGCTCTGATATCACTGATGGGTTTTAGGGATAGGAAAACAAACCAACTTAAATGGGACGTCTCGTGTACAAAAAATGTTTGGTAGTTTGAAAAAAATGTTTGGTAGTTTGAAAAATTATATTTTATATTATAAGCTTGAAAATCTCTAGATGTGTAGTTTCTAATGAAAAAAAACAAGTCTTTTCGAGTTTCATAGAGGAACTAATGATAATTTTGCCACATACTATCTGTAGTAAAAAAAATAATGTTCGGTGGCTTGAATTTTTTTTTTTCAACAAACTCAGTAGGATGTTTGGAACGAATCTGAAGTCCAGAAATCGTGTATATTATATGATTAGAAAGCTACAAATGTATAGTTTCCAATGAAAATAAAAGAAGTATTTTGGAATTTTATAAAGGAATTTATGACGTTTTTATCACACTCTATCCACTGTATAAAAATATTTACTAGTCTGAAATAGTTTTTTTTGTCCAATGTCAACGGGAAGTCTGGAATGATCTAAAAGCCAAAAAATCATGTATCTTATATGATTAAAATGCTCTAGATTTGTTGTTTGTTATGAAAAAATGAAAAGTCTTTTGCACATTTGTAGAAGAAGTTTTTGTTAGTTCATAACAAGTGACCATTAGACAATCCAAAGCCAAAAAGATTCCGAGATGGTTGTTTATTCGAAGTAACCAGATTCTGATGAAGAGAAGATTTCCAACATCGAAGATAATTGGATGATCTGATGACTAGTATTGTTTTATTTGTTAGTACTTTGTCTTATTTACTGTAACACTTTTAGGAGACAAGGTCAACCACAACAATGTGTTAGGTGGTTTATATGAATTTTGATTTTAGTAAATTTGCCTCATGTTGTGGTTATTTCTAGGTTCGTAGAAATAGGCCATCATCCGATGTAATTCCTAACCTTTACATACCCTTTCAATCATCAATCAAATAATTTTTGTGAAATCATTTCATTCTCTTTGTTCTTAAGTTCTCCTTACTATTCATATTCTTATAATATATTATCTTACTTTAATACTATGTTGTTCTATCTCTTCAAGGTTTCACTAGTGCTATCCTGTAGTGACTGGAATAGTCTATCTGCCTCTATTGTTCTGTTTATCTCAAGATTTGAGTTATTGAACCTTACCCTATATATCTCTAAATATTGCTTGTCCTCATAATTGGTATCAGAGCCAACGTGGTTGTCCTTTGAATCCATATAATCTGATTATAGTTGGTGGAGATTAATTTGGTGCCTCAATCATTTTCATTTCAGGATAAAAGTTCTTCTATATACCACTTTTTCTCAAAAAACACACAATAATGACTGCTCTTAATCATTCTCAATAACAAATGTATGTAATGCAAATCACAAACAGCCTGGGTTACCCTATAAGAGCCTAATTGTTGGTTGTAGAGGAATATGATCATTGGCAGGTTAGTATGGAAAGATTATTGGTTGGAAAAGAAAAAGGTGAATCAATATAGAGATATGTAACTAATGGTCGTCGTGTCGCAGTTAGGCAGATGGTTGAGATGTTGCAACGATGCTTTTGTGTCAAGAAGAATTCAAACTTTCACCTCTAACAACCATTGGTGTCGAGAAACTCCATGTTTGCATTCTCTGAAATGGTGTTTAGTGTTCCACTATACCTCTTTGAGGATAGCAAGATGTGCAAATCATCCATAGAGATGTAGGAAACTTTTTAAGATCTGTTCGGAGGTTCATATAACACGAAAGACAAGCATATGACCTTAGTGGTGAATGATTTTTATACATTCACTATGAAACATGGGGAAGCGGTAGCTTCTACTTCAAATTGGTACATAATCATGGTGAACAACATGAAAATGCATGGTGTTGTCCGATCTCCATTCGAATACAATCTGAATTTTATCAATAGCCTTGGAAAGGGATGATGCAACGTTGATGGGTTTTGAGCACTATAACAATCCTATGGTGCACATACAACCTAATGCTTTGGATCTAAGTTTTCTCAAGTTATACATGCAATTTCATTTTTCCAAAGCATATACCCTAGCTAGCATGCAGTTGGAGATATACAACATAAAAGCTAGTCAGATGAATACCTCTTTGTTGTAGCTTGTAATCTTTGGCATTTCAAGAGCTTAGTACCTCAAGTGTGATACCTCTAATGAGTTACAAACACCAAAATCAAGAGGAGGTTTATAAGAGACAGGATAGGAAGCACCAAAATCAGCTAGGGTTTCACTATGGAACAGAGTGGCCGATTTTAGGAAGCTAGGGGTTATTTTATAGTGTGGAATTCCTAGGATTTCTTACATCTAAACCCTAATTCACCATGACTCTTCATATTTCATAGGACCTTTCGAATAAACCTTCATGGACTCTCATATAGTTTTAGTCCATCCGTAATTAACATGGATCATTAGCCCAAACTATAAGTATTACTGATTTAGCTAATCAGTCCACGTAAATTTAATCAGTCTCTTTTGATCAATAAATTAATTCCAAATTAATTCTTGATAAATACCAATTAAATAATATGATTTCTCAATTAATATATTATTCTTATAATATATTAATAAGTCATTAATAACCTCTTTCTCGAATATCCATCCTATCAAAATTGTTGAGGTGAAGGCAACCCAAATGGACTATGCTACTATCGGGTCAAGTACATACCAATTATAGTTATGGGCTTAGACACCTAATCCAAATGTCTCCCACTTGGATAAGTCTAATAACTATAACTGCCAATGTAACTTCAAAATCCAATTAGCAAACGTAGCTCTCAAAATCCGTTGTCGAACTCTGATCAAATAAATGACGCATCCTTTAGATAAAGGATCATATAGTCATCTGTTCTTCAAGATATCGTGTCGACAAATACATGGGATATATTCATATTTATTGTCCAACTGTTTGTTTCCCGATTTCTGATTTGTTTGCCATAGAACTTAGTTGAACACATCGATTGAGTCCTGACCGATATCGGCACATAAGTCTTAACAAAATCATCTAGGGGACCAAGATATCTCTTTTAATCCTCTTATGATAAAAGGAACAGATAAACTTCGACTTATATGCTTGTAGTAATTGCTTGTTAAATTATACACGACAACACGTTTTATAACATCAAGTTACTGATGCGTTTTTGTGCTATAAATGCACAACTAACTCGTAATCATCAACTCATATATCTTGGTTTGAAGACTATATGATATTATTGTATCACAATCACTCGTGATAAATTCTATGAAGTAATTCTTGTGAGCCGGGGTTTAATCCAATACTCAAATCTTATTTCAGAAGCACTCATAAACATTTTAGCAAACCTTTGCTATGTCTAAACACCTTAGATAATCTACAATCGAATTTGTGATAGTCTAACCTCATATCATACTTCCAAAGTATGATCGAATGTGGATAATTTGAATAATCATATTATTCTAGAAGTCAAAACATGCAAAAGTAAAACAATAGTAAACAATTAGCACAAGATAGTAACTTTACTCATAAATACAACTCCTTTATTCAATCATCAAATGTCAATTACATTTAATCTATTAGAAGTTTTGAAACAACCTATCTAATCACTAAAACTAATATAGTCTCTTAGGTTAATGTTCTTAGCATGCAGTAAATGCTTAATCCTACCCAGTCCCTTCATAATGGGATTTGCTGGGTAATCCTCTGATGATACCCTCTCCATTACGAGGAGTCCTTATTCTACTTGATATCTTAGGAAGTGATATTTTCTATCGAGGTGTCTAGATCTGCCATGATACCTTGGTTCCTTGGTTATGGCGACCGCACCCTCGTTGTCATAGAAAATCTCCATAGGCTCCTTTAAGGTTGGTACAACTCCAAGGTCTTCGATGTAGTTCTTTAGCCTATTGCCTCCTTCGACGCTTTGCTTGCTGCTATGTACTCTGATTCACATATTGAATCAGCTATAGTCTCATGTTTGGAACTTTTCCAGGTTACTGATCCTATATTTAAGGTAAATACCGAGCCCGATTGAGAGTGGAAATTATCTCTATCAATCTGAAAACTAGCATCACTATACCCGGTCACTCTCAAGTTATCACTCCCACCAGGGTGAGGACCCAGTCCTTAGTCATACATAGATACTGAAGAATGTTCTTTACTGGAATCTAGTGTGCTCTACCAGGATTCCCTTGATATTGATTAACCATGCTCAAAGCAAAAGCCACATCAAGGCGATTACATGTCGTAGCATAGATGATCGAGTCAACGGTGGAAGCATATGGTACTCGACTCATCTCTACCATCTCGGCATCGGTACTCGGACTCTGAGTCTTACTTACTTTGTTATTGCTCTAGATAGGCAATTCTCCTTTCTTGGAATTCTCCATGCTAAAACGTTTGAACACCTTGTCAAAGTAGGTACTTTGACTAAGTCCTATTAGTCTTTTACTCCTATTTCTCAATATCCTTATCCATAGAATGTAGGCAGCTTCTCCGAGGTCCTTTATAGCGAAACACTTCCCAAGCCAGGACTTAACCTCCTGTAAGGTTGGAATGTCGTTTCCTATGAGAAGTATGTCATCCACATACAACACCAGAAAGCTAATTGTACTCCTACTAGCTTTGACATATACACATGACTCATCCTCATTTCTCGAAAAACCAAACTCTTTTACTTTCTCATCGAAACAAAGATTCCATCTACGAGATGCTTGCTTTAATCCACAAATGGATTTCTCAAATTTACACACTCTATTAGGGTACATCTCAACTACAAATCCCTTTGGATGACTCATGTAAACATCCTTAACTAACTTCCTATTAAGGAAAGCGGTTTTGACATACATCCGCCATATTTCATAATCATGAAACGTAGTTGTGGCTAGCATAACCCTTATAGACTTAATTTTTCACTACTAGTGAGAAGGTCTCATCATAGTCAACTCCACGAGTTTGAGTAAAGCCCTTCGCAACCAATCGCACCTTATATGTGTGTACTTTACCATCCATTTCGGTCTTCTTCTTGAATATCCATTTGCACCCGACCGTCTTACGACCTGGTACATTTTCAACCAAGTTCCAAACTTGATTGACATACATGGACTGAATCTTGCTGTCCATCTCCTCTTCCACTTATCACACCCAAGGCTCGCAATGGCTTCCTTATAGTTAGACGGCTCATCCAAAATTACCAGTGTACTATCATTGATAAACGTATCACCATCCATAGTGATAACCATAAAACTTCGGTGCCATCCTAACTCAAGAGGAACGTCGAAGAGGTAATGACTCATCAACTGGTTCAACAAGAGTTTCCTCCTCAGGTTGGGCGATAGTGTTAGAGGTTCCTTTATCACTTAACTCTTGAAGCTCTTCAAACTCATTTTGCCTCCCACTGTACTCTTGGCATATGAGCTCTCTCTCGAGAAAGGCTCATCTCCTCGCAACGAAGACAACATTGTCACTTGGTCTATAGAAGAGATATCCAAAGGACTTCTGTGGATAGCCGATGAAAATACATCGTTCACTACAAAGTTTGAGCTTGTGGTGAGTTTCTCGTCTTACGAAAGCCTCTCAACCCCAAACCTTGATATGTGCTAATGAGGGAACCTTCCCTGTCCACATTTCGTGAGGTGTTTTGGCAACCTTCTTAGTTGGGACTAGATTAAGGATATGAGCGACAGTCTCTAAGGCATACCCCACAAAACGAGATAGGTAGCAAAAATCGACTCATCATGGAACGAACCATGTCCAACAAGGTTCAATTGCACCTCTCAGCCACACCGTTAAGTTGTAGTGTCGTAGGGGGTGTTAATTGTGAAACAATTCCTCATTTCTTAAGATAGTCGTGGAACTCGATACTAAGATACCCAACACCTCGATCAGATAAGAGCATCTTTATCTTCCTGTCCAATTGATTATCTACTTCTTGATTAAACTCTTTGAACTTTATAAAACATTTTTGACTTGTGATGGATTAAGTAGATATATACATATCCCCTATAATCGTTGGTAAATGTTACATAGAAGTGGTTAACGTCCCTTGTGGTAGATCTGAAGGTTCCACACACATTGGTGTGTATGAGATCCAACAAACCCTTACCTCCTTAACAAGTATTAGTGAAAGGTGACTTGGTCATCTTTCCAAGCAAACAAGATTCAAACGTGTCATTCGATTTTAAGTCGAATGATGCCAACACTCCATCCTTTTGGAGTTGGGATATGTGCTTCTTGTTGACATGTCCAAGACGACAATGCCACACTCATGTCTTTTCTAAACCATTGGACGAATCAATATGCAATAAATTATTTGCAAAATTGTCTACAACCATCATAGTCATATATACCATTACAAGGCAATGCTTCAAAATTAAACTTGTCATTATAGAAAGCATTTATAGAACCAATTTCATTATTAAACAAATATCTAAAACGTTGTTTATACAAACCATGAATAGAAATAATATTTCTCGCCATATCTGGCGAGTAGCAAAAATTATTCAACTCTAAACCTAACCCATTACAAAGCAATAAAGTATAAACTCCAATCTTGGTGACATGCGACACTTTCCCAATCCCCATGATCAAGTTCATCTTCCCGTGCTCCACATCCCTCCTTCTTCTTAGACATCCTGTATCAAGGTCCGAAGAACTAGGATGTGATGAGTTATTAGATTGAATAGTGTAAATACCTATGAAGGTGAGCTTTATCTTCCCATCCTTAATATCCTGCAAGTATTTAGGGCAACTTCATTTCCAGTGCCTCTTTTCATGACAATAGAAGCACTATGCATCCTTTGGATTGGAAGAAGGAGCAACATAACCACCTTTGGATCCACTTGAAGAGGATCCATCATGAGACTTTCCCATGTGATTCTTGAACGAAGCTTTCCTTTTCTTCCCTTTCCCATGTCCAATTTCCAGGACTGGAGCAACAGTAGTAGGAGTGGGCACAATAGACTTGCCTTTTAAACTACTTTCAATAGCTCTCAGAAGGCCTTGAAGCTTGCATAAAGTGACTTCCTCCTTGTTCATATGATAAGTCATACAGAACTGATCATAGAAAGGAGGCAATCAGTGTAGGATAATATCAATAGAAAAATCTTCCTCAAAGTTGACATTCAACTTCAGCAAGCGGTCCACATATCTCTGCATCTTTTGCAAGTGCTTCGTGATGGACTCTCCATCCTTCATTTTAGTTGTTATCATGGAGGAAATGATTTCATAACTTTCTTGCAGAGCACTCTTATGGTACCTTTGCATCAGGTATTGGTGCATTTCAAAAGGCCAGAAGTCCTCATAGGATTTTTGAAGCTCAGAAGTCATAGTGGCTAGCATAATGCACCCTTCTCATGAGCCCTATAGTCAGCTAGTTGCTCTGGAGTAGCAGTTTCTTCATCAATATCCTTTAGCTCTTTTTCGAGGACATATTCCCTTTCCTCATATCAAATGGCCATGCGAATGTTTTGAATCCAGTCATTGAAATTCAACACATCGAAAATGATGTTCCCACATAGGTTCACGAAGGAGAAAGAGCCAGAAGCAATTGAGTTTGAAGCGGACATCTAAAAAGAAAGACAAGTTTCATTAGATAGAAATTCTTCAATATTACACCCAAATGAAATATTAAGGCTACGACCCAACACAATATATTTCACAATTCGGAAGAGGGATGCCGTAATCTAATTGTAAAATATTTGAAGGTAGGTAAATGACTATTCACCAATTTCACCACCCAAAACTAAACTTTTAAAGAATTAAGTTTTATGAAATTCGTAGATCATTGAGATTCATTAAACTTTTTAATAGTATGTTTAAATCTTGATTATGCCCTTAACGTTTGTGACTAGGATACTGAGGATCACAAACAAGGTGTGAATAACCATGCAAATTAGCTTGCTACTCTTGAGTTATTTACCACCAAATCAATGTGTCGGTTAACGACACACGCTCCATTGATCTATGATAATTCTCAAGCTATCCTTCACTACCCTTTTTAGTCCAAGTCATTATGTCGGTTAACGACACACGCTCCACTAACGACTTGGCAAGGTGCAAGGTGCAATTTCATGGAATAGCACCAATTTCTCAGTTTTCCTAAAGTAACTAAGATTTGGAATTCAGGAAAACATCTAGTTACTTTTATAATTATCATTATACTTTTTAATGAGAATTAATGTCCTATCCTACCGGTCTAGCTAATGACCCTCCACTAGTCGAGGATGCAGTGGGTACGAGTGGACACCCACTCAATTGCCATTTTATAGGCAATTTCCTTATACCCCCTTATAGACGAGCTTCGTGAATGAGCCCTACTAACGGTAAGACTGACTGTCTTATATATATATATATATATATATATATATATATATATATATATATATATATATATATATATATATATATATATATAAGCTTTTAATATTGTAATAGTATAAGGGTTGAATTTTACACTTTTAAAAGTCTAGAATTTAGAATTTAATGTTTCATAAATGAGACTTTTCAAAGTCCACAACCTGAGGGCAAGTTTTGAAACTCTTCAAAACCTCTCTTAGATCGATTTGAAAATAATTAAATTAATCATATAATTTATCTATTACAAATTTGACCTAATTCAACTCATATAACAACACAATTCAAATCAAATAATACAAATAATTAGATTATCATATAAACTAGTAATTATTTTAAAAATCAACAATTATCCTTTAATTAGATGAGGATAATCAATACCATATCATAAAAAGTGAATTTTATGATATTAAACAGTTTATGGTGATAATCCTAATCTAATTCTGGAAAAAAAAACATGAAAATCTACAAACAAAATGATCTAACTCATCGAGTCATGCAATGGGCTCGTCGAGTTGGCTCAACACAGGATCAACTTGTCGAGTCCACCAGTCAGAGAGCAGATTTCAATTTGCCTCAACTTTGAACAATTAACAAATGCATCTATATACCAGAAAACATCTTAAGCTCTGATACCACTGATGGGTTTCCAGCACTATAACAATCATATGCTGCACATACAACCTGAAAGCTTTGGATCTAAGTTTTCTCAAGTTATACATGCAATTTCATTTTTCTAAAAAAAATACCCTAGCTAGCATGCAATTAGAGATATACAGCATAAAAACTAGCTAAATGAATACCTCTATGTTATACCTTTCAAGAGCTTAGTACCTAAAGTGTGATACCTCAAATGAGTTACGAACACCAAAAGCAAGAGGAGGCTTATGAGAGAGAGGTTAAGAAGCACCAAAATTAGCTAGGGTTTTACTATAGAATAGAGTGGCCAATTTTTGGACTCTAGGGGTTACTTTTATAGTGTGGAATTCCTAGGGTTTCTTACATGTAAACCCTAATTGACAATCACTTTTCATATTTCATAGGCCCTTTGGACTAAACCTTCATGGAATCTCATATAGCTTTAGTCGATCCCAAATCAACATGGATCATTAGCCCAAACTATAAGTATGATTGAATTACCTAATCAGTCCCCGTAAATTTAATCCGTCTCTTTTGATAACTAAATTAATTTCAAATTAATTATTGATCAATACCAATTAAATAATATGATTTCTCAATTAATATATTATTCGTATAATATATTAATAAATCATAGATACCCTCTTTCTCAAATATCCATCCTATCAAATTGCTCCAATGAAGGCAACCCAAAAGGACCATGCTACTATCGTGTCAAGTACATAGCCATTATAGTTAAGGGCTTAGATACTTAATCCACCAAACGTCAAGTTATGTCTTCAAAGAATGGATCTGTGAAGAAGTTCAAGCTCCAATGTTGTTCAAACCTTAAGAGAACTCTATAGTGGTCTCTCTTGTCAATTCAGTAAACCCACCGATTCCAAACATTGTCGTTTCAAAACCTTTCAAAGCTGTTCCACCTATTTCACCTCTGGTATTTAAAGAAAACTTTGACCCTGATGTTGCAGATGCCGAACTTGGTGTCCAATAAGAGTTCCTTTTGTTGTCCATGAAATACATGAGACCATGGAAAAATAACCAATAACCACCACGAAACAGATTTCAAACCTCATACCAAGCTCCTCACCAAACCAACCCTTAACCTTATCCCATACCTATTGAAAATCAACCATCTTACCAAACAAACCTTCCGAATCCAACTTTAGAACTATAAACCAATTCTTATTTGGTTAAACCCAAAATCATCTGTCACAAATATGGCCTTGCAAACCACTATGCACTAGATTGTCAGGCTGAAGAATCTCAAAAACCGAAAGTAAATGATGTTGCTTACTATGCACATCGTGCACTAGAGTTAGTAGAAAGTGAAAAAGATTTTGTCACAATTTTCTATCATAAGTTGGATGGTTACTGGTCATCTAGAGATGAGAAGGAAGGGAACCATAGGAAAAACATGTGTCTCATTGCAAGGCACACCGTTGAGTGTGATGAAGGGTACTGGTTACCTGGTTTAGATGATGAAGATGGAGATGATGACCCTAACTATTGTTACATGGCAATGAACGACCCACCAGACATAAGTATCATCCAACATGATTTTTGCGCTTCAAAAGAAGATATAATATGGTATATTGATAGTTCTTGTTGAACATAATTGTCATAAATATTTTTTGCAAGATCTCAAATTAACTCCAAAAGCTAGTTATGTTACTTATGGCTGATATGGGCATACTAATCATATAATTTATATATTATCTTAATACTTTATGTTGACTTTATCTCATCTAATGAAAAAACGGTGCTTAATTAGTTTAGAATTTTATTTTTCAGCAACAATGACGTGCTCGAATGGAAAAGGAAGCGGAATTGGTGATTGGAAGCTTGGATCTTGAATTTTGAAGAAAGAAGGATGTTGCTGGACAGCTTGACCCCTTGTCAGTGTTTTGGTCATATCTCATGAACCGTAACTCCTGTTAATGAGATTCAAAATGTTCTGAAAACTAGACACAATTTTGGACGGCTTTCATGTTTTGAGAAAATGTTGATTCCAAGTGAACTCAACAAGTTGGGCCTCAACTCCACGAGTTGGTCAGAATGTTCCAGATTCGAAGATGCCTTGCCGTACACGCCGTATACGCGGATTGTAGAAAAAACTTGTTGAGATATTCTTAAAAAACTCGAAGAACTGGGTTGATTTTAGGTAACTATAATTAGAGAACAACTATTGCCCAAAACCCTAACACTTTCTAGAGGCTAGCTACGATTATTGAAGATCAGAAGGGTTCTTGGTACTTTAGTTTTCGAGATTGCAACGTAAGAGACAATTTAGAAGAGATCAAAGGAAAATAATTATTCTTCTTTTCTGAATCTTTGTTTTGAACCATGTTTGAATCATTAGATTTTGAGTTTAGGTTAATACTTACTGTAGATATGAGCTAAACGCTTTATACTTCTGGTTTGGATGAGATAATCTTATGAACATGATTTGATTGATTGGTTGGATTAATATTGATTTGGTTATTTGATGAGATTAAACAAACCTTTAATCTATAAAGATCGATTAGATCTTGAACAAGTAGGTAAACAATGACGATATGAACACAATAAAAGAACAAGACAAGATTGAATCAAACGTGTCGAATGATTAAACAAAATCCTCAGAAGAGCTCGATTAAGAACATCAACTGTAGAGGATTGGAAGGTTACAAGAACGATCAAAGAAACCTTTTGTCGTCTAGATGAATTGTTATTTTCAGATCTATAAAAACCTTAACCTAATATGCATGCAAGTATAAACTTATATACAAAACATAAAAGGCTCACGGTTGGACAGGCCCAAACCGGAATACAAAATAGCATAATCAGGTGAGCCCAAAAGATGCAATCTTCAAAGCCCAACAATCTCCCCCTTTGCGTCAATTTGGGGCGAGACCTTCACTCTCTTTTCAAAGCAGATGGCTTCTTTACCGTTTCAAAAATTTTCGGTATCAAAGCCAGAATATAATGCCTGAAGGTAATATACCAACGAAGCATATATGTAAAGTTCTTCTTATCTGCTGTTGAGTTCTGTTTTCATCGGTGAATGATATTGATGATGTGCTCCAGACACTCTGTAGAGAACAGATGCTTGTCTACCAAAGCAAACAGAAGCTTATGCTTGTCGCCCCTGGTGAACATAACCGTCAGATTGGAAGAATCAATTTGCCCCAGCTTCATTTTATGAACATCTCCGGTCTTGGAAGTGGGCTTGACAGTTGGTTTCTTGTTCATCACTTTAGCTATTTCCTGATCCATAGTGGCGAGCTCATGGACATAGGAAGCCAACAATCTTTTAAGATGAGAAAGAATTGGTTCATATTCTCTCTGGTTGGAGAGAAGAATGTTGTATAGCAAGATCCAATCGTGCGGGTTCAGACTGGGAAGATCTGCCAGAGAAATAAGATGTTCGGTGTTGGCTGTTCCTCTGTTGATTTTGAAATTGACGTTCACAAATTTCCCAGCCTGGGTTGGTTTCAGTACCTTGACTTTAACAATTTTCTGGGCACTCCATGTCAAGTACTATGGTTGACCGAATTTCAGATAGAAATCGATGAGCTCCCTATCAACCTTCGGGTTCGGATGAGGGACATTGGCAGTGACATCAGAGCAGTGAAATGTGAAGGCTTTGCGCGTAATGGGCATGTCGAACTGCGAGTCCCTTGAATTTTCACACTCAAAAGATGTAATCGGTTCCAACCAATAAATAGAAGGAAACTCAATCGCTTGAGTGATGAGTGTGTCTCTGTCCCAATCTGGGAACAGAGTCTTTTTAGCTTAAATAGCCTCCTCATCCTCCCTGATTTTCCTTTCTCTGGCCTCGGCCTCACGAGCTATCTGCAAAGTTTCATCAAGATCTTTGTCCCTTTTCTTGCGTTGAAGAGCTTCAGTAATGGTTTCGTCTGATTCTGATTCGCTCTCAACTAGGACTTGTTTACCAAAACCCGAAGCTACATTACCCTTCGGTTCTGTTTTGGACACACCTTCCTCTCCCCCTTGTCTCGGAAGAACAAGCTTCTCCGAGACACCCTTCATTTCACTTAAGATTGTAATTGCAGGAAGGAGTTTTGCCTGGAGATGCTGACGAATAGTGAGGATAAGGAAGGGATCATGGGAGTCAAGAACGCCTGTTAACATGTTTTTAACGTCACTAGCGCAACTTTAAAGAACTGCCCGCTGAGTTTGAAGCAAAGTTATTTCTTGTTGTGCCTGGGCCAGTTGGATCTTTTGTAAATCAATAGTCGCCTGGTGTTTTATAAGTTCTTCCTTCAGGGTGCTCTCGGCTGCCAGAGAGGCAAAACGTGAATCCAAAGATTTGAGGAATGAAGTGGATTCAGTTTTGAGGTCAGCACGCAGAGCCTCAAATTTGCTGGTTTCTCCCTGAAGGGTAGCTGAAAAAGAGTCTACTGACGCTTGAAATTTGGAAGTATTAGAGTCAGCATGAGCCTTGAGAGAATCAAGAAAGATCTGAGTTGTATGAACAACCTCAAAAACTTCCTTAGTGGCTTTGGAGCATGAGGCCGCTGAATTATTTACGGCGTCAGTAGAACGATCCAAGGCTTCGGTGTAAGTCTGGATCGCAGACTCTATAAAGGCTTTCAGCACAGCACCCCCATAGGCTTTACTGTTAGCCAACAGACTGTCAAGTTTGGTGTGAATTTCTTGAAGCTGCTGACTTGACGCAGGGGTATCTGCATCGGTGTCGGTAGGTATCCGGTAGGGGCTGTAATAGATGGAATCGAAGTCTTCATCATCACCCCCTAAGGTAGCACTGGAGTTGGAAGATGGAGAAGGGGAGGAGGGAAGGTTGATGACCGGGGTTTCAACCACAGAAGAAGCCCCCGTATCAGATACGTTGACCGTTACTGGTGGTTGGGTAGTGGTGATGGTGACAGATTCGGTGATAATGGGCTTGGAGATAGAGGATGAAGGTTGAGAAACAGAGAAGGGAATATTAGGTTCTGTTGTGGTTTGGGGGATTGATGTTGGAACAGAACTTGTGACGTTCTGTTTGGGTGATTGGGTTGGGGTTGGAAATGTTGGGGAAGTAGGAGGAGAAGGTAATTTGGTTATTTGGGGAGATTTAGGTGGGGAGGGTGAGTTGGGAATACGAGGAGAGACTGGTGGGGATGGTAGTTGTGGGGACGAAACGGGTGTAGTTTTGGGTTGAGGATCAGCAGCTTCTGTTTCGGATGGTGCATTCGGTTCTGATTCAGAAGAAGGAGATCCTTTGGCTCTTTTAGCCATCTTCTTGACCTTTTTCGATCTGGACTGAGAAGGTGCCTCTACCTCGGATTTGCGTTTGGAGGACCTTCTCTTTTTCTCCTTTTGGGGTGCGGTTTCTTTCTTCTCCGCCTTTTCCTTTTTGCTCACTCTCTTGCCCCGGTTAGCAGGCTGATCCAGAGCCTCAAGAGCAGCACGTTGTTCATCAGAAAGAACCCTAGGAGGCAGGGGGGTCCTTGTGCTGTAGTCTGCCATGATCTTGCTGTGGGGCGTGACGCATCTGTACATGGACTCAGGGATTAGTCCATAGTGAAGGAACTTACTTGGATCTAAGACTATGATTTTCTTGGTGTGGTAAGTGGCAATTGAAGCCGTAAGAACATCCTTCATTACTGGGATGTCAAGAGAATCAATAGCCCTTCTGGTGATAAGGGTCCAAAACCTGGCGCAAGAAATCTCGGAGTGCCTGGCTGTGGTGTTGAGACTCTGAACCACTTGAGCCCAGATGATAGACCCATAGTCAAGATTAATGCCATTGTAAAGACCGTACAGGATTGTTAGAAACCCTTTGCTTGTGGTGTCGGAACCACCACATCTCTCGGCTAAACCCTTAATCAAAAGGGTCAGCAATCCGTTCCACTGAGATGGAAGACAGGATTTCTTGACTTTGGCAATAGATGTTAGAACATCTGTATACCCCATCTCATACATCATCGTAAATATTTGGGCGGTGGTGATGAAGTCCGGTGACATGACAGAGGAGTCGACGGCAAGCCCTAAAAGAGAGCAAAACCGTGTTTTGGATACTGAAGTCTTCTTGTCGTGAATAGAAAAGAAGATGCGGTCTTTGTGCCTGTCGTAGCTGGCCGTGGTGTAGACTTGGGAGAGCAGGGACAAAGGAACGGCCTCCACTTGCGTAAGTGCTAACACCAGTGGGGAATATTTGAGGCATTCCACCACGTATAGCATATATGAGTCATAGAGGAATGGAGACATCTCTATGATCATGTTCTGATTTGGTTTGATTGTGAGTAAAGAAGAAGATGCAGACTGATCGTGAGCGGAAGAAGAAGTCGCCATTGTTGAGTTTTGGAAGAAGATGAACAGTGGTAACTTTTTCAGAGAGATAATGCTTGAGAGGTAACTGCCAAAGAACACGATCACGTCTTATTTATACCGTTCTCAGGAGAGAGAAAATTATGATGATGAAGAAACCAAAACGTCGCCTGAAAAAGCACGATTAGAAGTTATGCTGTATCCCAGGAATACGTCAGCACACGTGGGTGTGAAATGAATCCTTTGCACGCGCCCAAATCTTTTTCGTACCGTTTGAAATTCCTTGTGCCCTTGTTTGGTTACAACTTAAACTTAGAACCATGTGCCAAACAGCAATTAGAATGTTGGAAAAAAATTCCGTGCATAAGAGTGTGAAAGACAAAGAAATAAATCAAATGTGTTTGGAAGTGGGTGTTGTCTAGAGAGAAGACAGAAAGCAGAAGATTCTGGGCAAGAATCGCTTCCTTCAAAGCCAAGAGAGACCTGAAGAGTTTGTGTGGTTTCCCAAGAAATACGATCAATTGTCTTTAGAGAAACAATGAAAGGCATCTTTTGTTGATGGCTAAAGGGTGGCTGAACTCAAACCAAACATTAAGTCTTGACATAAAACTGAGTGTTGGTAGAGTTACCTGTGAGACCGATGTGATCTGTTGAACAGGTAGGTGGGAAGTATTTCGTAATAAGAATGATATAGACAGAAATCTCAAAAAAAATTAAACTGGACCTCTTTGGGAAGAAATGTCTGAGGACGAGACAATTTCATAAAAGATCACGCATAAAAAAAATTTCCAAGTAAAAGCTTGAGTTAATTACTCACCGTCAATTCATTTTAGGTGTTGGATTTTGGGTTTCACTTAGAACGTGGTAAACAAATCTAAGATCATAAACACAGATGTTGTGCAACCATAAGCCTCAGTGGTAAAGACCGAGAGCATCAAGGGTTACTTTGGGGAATGAATGCAAATGAAGAAGTTGAAGAGATGGTGAAGAGACCGAACGTACCTTCTGCTACAGAAGTGGGACAAAGCAGAGCAACTCATGTTTCAGATGAGTAAAAGAAGGTAGCTCTAGACCGAGTATGAGAGAATAGCCTGATTAGGAAGAAATGATAGGTGTTGATCGAATCATTAAGGCATGCTCGAGGTCATAGAGGCTTGAGACAACATACAGCAGCATGCTTCTAGGGACGTCTAACTAGTCTGATAAAAATAAAACATACCTGGATGAACATTACATAAGGAGATGCTTGTATTCACTCGTGCAAAAAGTACATATACTAGAAATATAAAATGTTTTTGTAATTTTGAAATTTACTAAGAGATAAATAAATACTGAAAAACAAAATATTTTTGTAATTTTGTAATTTTCTGAAAAAGAAATAAAAACAGAAAGATAAAATATTTTTATTAATTTGGAATTTTCTGAAAAAGAAATAAAAACAAAAAGATAAAATTTGTACAAAAGAAAGAGGCAGAGATAGACCGAACGATCTGAGTATTTCGGTGAGGGTTTTACAATCAGGAAGAACCGAGCGGTCTGTTTGAATGAGCGCCTTTATATTGCAGAGACAGAGAGGGACCGAGCAGTCTGGTTGTTTCAGTTTCGTTATTTTACCAAAGCAGAGAGTGACCGAGCGGTCTGGTTGGTTCGGTTCCTTTATTTTACCAGAGCAGAGAGTGACCGAGCGGTCTGGTTGGTTCGGTTCCTTTATTTTACCAGTGCAGAGAGTGACCGAGCGGTCTGGTTGGTTCGGTTCCTTAATTTTACCAGTGCAGAGAGTGACCGAGCGGTCTGGTTGGTTCGGTTCCTTTATTTTACCAGTGCAGAGAGTGACCGAGCGGTCTGGTTGGTTCGGTTCCTTTATTTTACCAGAGCAGAGAGTAACTGAGCGGTCTGGTTGCTTCGGTTCCTGATTCTTAAATAGAGACTTGAGGATTTGGGACCGATTTTGCAACCATCATACCTAAGCCTTGCAATATTTGATTGAATGATGCTTCAGGAAGAGCTTTTGTAAAGACGTCAGCCAGTTGATCAGTGGTTCTTATGAAGTGAATTTCGATGTTTCCATCTTCCACGTGATCTTTGATGAAGTGATACCTCAGTGCTATGTGTTTGGTTTTGGAGTGTTGCACTGGGTTATGACAGATCCTAATTGCACTTTCAAAGTCACAATATAGTGGGATCTTCTTCATATTGAGTCCGTAGTCTCGAAGTTGACTTTGGATCCAAATCACTTGTGACGTGCATGATGCAGCTGCAATGTATTCCGCTTCGGCAGTAGATAGCGACACGCACGTTTGTTTCTTGGATTGCCAGCTGACTAACTTCCCGACAAGAAATTGACAGTCACCAGTTGTGCTTTTACGGTCAAGTCCACATCCTCCAAGGTCAGCATCAGAATAGGCTTGAATAAAGAAGCCTGAGTTGGATGGATACCATAGACCTAAGGAGGTGGTTCGCTTGAGGTAGCGTAGGATGTTCTTCACTGCAAGCATGTGAGGTTCGCGTGGGTTTGCCTGAAATCGAGCACAGTAACAAACAGAAAACATGATATCAGGTCTGCTAGCGGTTAGATACATTAATGAGCCAATCATTTGACGATAGAGCGTGATATCAACAGTCGGTTTGTCTAGGGATGGGGTAAGCTTGGTGCCGAATGCCATTGGGACTTTGACTTTTGAGTCTCCTATCATACCAAACTTTGCTAGGAGAGTCTTCGTGTAAGCTTCCTGATTAATAAAGATACCTTCGGGTCCCTGTCTTATGTTTAAACCAAGGAAAAAGTTAATTGGACCCATAGAGCTCATTTCAAACTTAGTCTCCATCAACTTTCTGAATTCAGCTGTTAAGCTGGGATTCGCGGAGCCAAAGATGATGTCATCGACATAAATTTGAACTATCATAAGGTGGTTACCTTCCTTTTTGCGAAAGAAGGTTGGGTCAACCGAACCTTGTTTGAATTTAGACATCTTTAAAAATTTTGTAAGCGTTTCATACCAGGCTCTCGGAGCTTGTTTAAGGCCGTACACAGCTTTATCCAGAATATAGCAATGATTTGGATGCTTTTCGTTCACGAACCCACGAGGTTTCTCCACGTACACCGTTTCTTCGAGTTCTCCATTGAGAAATGCACACTTGACGTCCATTTGGAAAACCTCAAAGTTCTTGTGAGCAGCATAAGCCAGAAATATTCTAACAGATTGTAGCCGAGCTACTGGAGCGAAAGTCTCTTCATAGTCTATCCCTTCCTCCTGACAATATCCCTTTACCACCAGACGAGCCTTGTTTCGTATAACATTACCTTCCTTGTCCATTTTGTTCCTAAATACCCATTTGAGACCAACGACCGAAGCATCTGGAGGAGTTGGAATGAGGCGCCAGACTTTGTTCCTTTCAAATTCGTTCAGCTCGTCTTGCATTGCTTGAACCCAATCAGAGTGATCGAGGGCAGTATTAACTGTCTTTGGTTCAACTTTTGATACGAATGAGTTGAACATGCACAACTCAACCTTTGAAAATAAGGAAGTCTGTTTTGCTTTCAGTTGTGATCGGGTCAAGACCTTTTCAGAGACATCTCCAACTACTTGAGAGACAGGATGATCTCTGGTCCATTTGATAAGAGGAGGGTAATTTGGATCAATGGCTGGGTCTAGTTCAGCATTAATTATTTCGTCTGGCTCAGATTGGCTATCGTAACCGAGCGTCATATCATTATGTTCATTCTCAATTAATGAGCTTTGAAAAACATGAGGTTCAGGTGTTTCTTGTGGTACTGAGCTTCCTGGTGTTGAGGCCTCTTCGGTTGATGAAGGACCTTCGGTTGAAGATGTAGAATTTGGCTCCCCCTGGACTTGTGAGCTTGTCTCCCCCTTGACTTGTGAACTTGGCTCCCCATCGACTTGAGCGTTGTTGGATGGAGAGTCGTCATAGGTTGATTCTCCTTCATGCATTCTTCTTGCAGCATCTTCGACAATCTGCTTCATGTGATCAACTTTGTTGTCTACTGCACCTGCTTCGGAGAGTGAAGCTTTCTCTGGTTCGTCAAAGAGCTCTAGAAATTTCTCGTATATATTGGCTACCGAGACTGTGACTTGGCCAGTTAGAGGAAAGATTTCCCCTGCGGTGTCTTCTTTGGCCTACAGCTTCTTGACATAGGTGTCGTTAAAGGTCACATAGTATGTTTCTTCAATTCTTCTCGATCGCTTGTTTAGGACCCTCTACACCTTGGATGTGAGAGAATAACCCAGAAAAATTCCCTCGTCGGCTTTGACGTCAAACTTGTTGCATTGTTCTTTAGAATTAAAGATGAAACACCTTGAGCCGAACACATGGAAAAATTTCACATTTGGCTTTCTGTTGTTCAGTATCTCATATGGAGTGAGTGTGAACCGCTTGTGGAGATATGACCTGTTCTGTGTAAAACAAGCAGCTGAAATAGCGTCAGCCCAAAAATAAAGAGGTAAGGAAGCGAAACTTAGCATGGTTCGGGCAGCTTCACACAAAGATCGGTTTCGTCTTTCGACTATTCCGTTCTGTTGCGGTGTGTAGGGAGCTGAGAAATTGTGACTTATTCCCTTTTCTGCAAGAAACTCTTCAAACTCCCTGTTCTTGAATTCGAGACCATTGTCGCTTCTGATGTTGCGAACAACCTTCTTAAGCTGTACTTCAATTTGCTTGATAAACACTTTCAGCTTTTGAGTCGCTTCAGATTTGAGCTTTAGAAAGAACACCCATGTAAATCGTGAAAAGTCATCAACAATAACAAGAATATACTTGCTACCACCGATGCTTTCGATAGATGAAGGACCACACAAATCGATATGAAGTAATTCGAGTGGTTCAACAACTTTTGTGTTGATTATAGATGAATGTCTTTGACGACTCTGCTTCCCCATTTCGCATGCAGCGCACAGATGATCCCTGTCGAACTTGAGCAATGGAAGGCCCCTAACATGACCTCCAGTAACAAGACGGTTGATATCTTTAAAATTAAGATGAGATAACCTTCGGTGCCACAACCAACTTTCGTCGGATTGAGCTTTTGACAACAAGCATATAGCTGGGTTTCCTTTGATGGGTTTAAGGTTTAAGGGAAACATTTCACCCTTTCGCTCTGACTTGAGAATCACTTTCTTTGACTTTTTCTCTATGATTTCAGAACCTTCATCATCGAACGAGACTTTGAGACCTGTACCTCCAACAAGCTGAGATACACTAATGAGGTTGTGTTGGAGTCCTTCTACATAAGCCACCTTCCTTATAGTGAAGTCCCCATTGGTTATCATCCCGTATCCCTTTATGGTGCCGAATGAATTGTTTCCAAACTTGACGTTGCCACCATTTGCAAGAGATCTGTATTCCATAAGCTCCTCTTTCCTCCCTGTCATGTGACGTGAGCAGCCACTATCGATGTACCATTCTTCGTCGAACTGCTCGTCACATATAACCTGCAAAAATTAGACAGATTTAGGAACCCAAAATTTCTTGGGTCCACGTGAGCTTTGCATGGGAACGGGAACAATAAGAGAGACATCAACAAGATAAGTTCGTTTTACAAGAGTTGTTTTATCTTTCCTTTTAATGGTGTAAACCTTTATTTTGTTAGGATTGGGTGAATTAGGTTTGGATTCTGGTTGGGATTCATTGACCTTCTATTTCCACTTTTGCTCAGCTGATGAATGAGATTTTCGAGAACAAGAAGAATCAGATTTAGAACGAGATCGAGATAAAACAGTGGATGAGGAAGAATTAGAAGAATGAGAAGAGTTAGAGGGAGTGAAAGTCTTGGAAGGAGACTCTAGGTGACCCTTTTGTTTTTGATCATTGGAGGGAACGACCTTAGAGTTTTGTTTTCTTTTGTCTTCAGAACCGAACCTTTGCGTTCGGTTGGAGCTGCCTTTGGAACCGAACCTTTGGTTCTGGTTGAAATCCTTTTCAGAACCGAGCCTTTGGTTTCGGTTGATTTCTTCTTGTGAACCGAACCTTGGCTTTCGGTTTTTGTGACATTCACTATTTCCTCCTGGATTGTTTTCACACTTCAGATTCTTGTTTTGATGAGTGAAATACGCATTCTGAGAATGCCAGAATTATTTCCGTTCCGAAAGGTTCTTCCGGTATCTGTTGTTTCTTTCTCTCTTCATGTTTCTCATCTGAGAAGGTTGATGATGAACATTTGCTTTCGTATTCGTTGTCTCCCTGGCTAGTTCCTTTTGAACTGTAGGAGTTTTACTTTGAGCTGAGGAAGCAGAGAGAACTTTTTCTTTTGCTGAGTGATCCTCCTTCTGAGGAATATCTTTTGTACCACTGGTGCTCGGCTCATCGAAGTTGTTCGGTTTATTCAAGGGCTCAGGTATGTATCTTCCTTTGCTCTTCCAGGAAGTTCTTTCAGATAAACCAATGGTTTCGTCTACATTATCAATTGGAGCTTCCCAAAAGTACACATCACAGCCATCAGCATTGTCTTCGTTTACAATGGCTACAAGTTCAGCTGTTTGATGTTCAGTTACTCCTGTCACCTTGTAAACTTGATTTGGAGTGGTCCTGACCTTTTGATACACAACAGCTTTCTCAACTAATTTTGGGGACTTTTGATGAGACAACCGAGCGAACTCCACTGAGTTTTCAGAAATTAGATTCTTGTGATTTTCAGGTTCGGTTTTAACAAATTCTGAGCAGTCAACCGTGTCCTCTACAGAAATTTCGCTCATGTTATCGTCCTCGTTAAGCTCAGATGCATTTTCAACATCAATTTTGTTTTCTGAGCTTACGTTGGCGTTTAAAGAATCAAATTTTTGCATGGTTTTGGTTCTCAGTTTAAGTTTGTCATTTTCATCCAAAAGATTTTTAAGCATGTCTTTGTGGTCTTTGGATTTAATGAAGGATTCAATTTTGTCCAGTCCATACATGTAGGTCGGATTGACATCATCAGACGATATCACACTCTCACAATTATAGGCTTCGACATCGATTTCATCTTCCTTAAACTCTAGGAAGGGCAAAATCATGCGATGAATCCTTTGGCCTATTTCACAATCCAAGTGAAGCTGAGTAATATTAGAATACAGACGTTTAGCAATTAAACAAAAAACATTTCATTGTTTCAACAATTTCAAATTGTCTCTTTGCAAATAAATGTTTTCATCTTTAACTTTGACTAATTCCGACTCCTTTAACTCTATCCACATTCTCCGCTCCTCACTCTTCGACGCCGCCCTGCTCAATTGATCAGTTAGGTTAGAATTTGTGACCCGAGTTTGAGTTAAGCTACTATCTAGATGAGATA
Source organism: Lactuca saligna (assembly GCF_052625555.1). NCBI lineage: Eukaryota > Viridiplantae > Streptophyta > Magnoliopsida > Asterales > Asteraceae > Lactuca > Lactuca saligna. The sequence continues at coordinate 108,322,280 of NC_136425.1, forward strand.
TTCTTGTATTGACGGTTTTTAGTTCTTTCTCATAAGAGGATGATGGTACTTTGCATGAAATAAAAACAGATTGTACCTTCTTTATCAGTTCATCGAGCTCATTGAACTGCTAGCTGAGCGGTTTGGCTGTAAAGCACATGTCCTCTTTTGCTTTCTGTCCATCACTGCCTCCATCAGTGTTGTATCCCCTCATTTGAGATACGTCAGAAACCATGAGGCATTTTCCACCACTGCTTTCTTCCTTAGACAAATATGCCTTTCCATGAGTAGGATGCCTCACTTCCTCGTCTTCTGAGTCGGTAGACCAAACTTTCGTGCTACCGAACTCATCACCTTGAACAGAACCCTGCACAATAAGAGCATTAATAGGCGGGTTAGCAACAGACTTCTTCTTTCTCAACTCGTCCAATCTTTTCTATAACACGGCTTCCTCATCGTTCCCATCATCTTTTTCAGCCAATTTCTTAAGGACACAGTCCTTAGCATAATGATTTTTCCCACCACAATAGAAACAGCTCACTCCAGAGTTGCCATCCACTTTCGGTTCCTTCTTGTGCTCCTCAGCTTTCGGTTCATTAATCACCTTTTCAGAGCTGTAACTCCCTTGCCAGTTTCGGTTTTTGTTGCTGGGGAATCTCTTCTTTATGAACCTTTTGGGATTAGACACCATCAAGGCATAATCCTCTGATGTGAGATCATATTCTTCCAGGTTGATGTCTTCATCCTCCATAACAGCTTTACTTTTTGACAGGAGGGCCAACGAACCAAGATTGGAAACGACATTCTTTTCTTGCACCACGATCTTCTCTTGAGACTTGAGAATTTCCACCAGTTTCGCCAAAGAGTATGATTTAAACTGCTCATGGGCTTTAACTGTGGAAACTACTGCTCTCCATTCAGACCTCAGACCATTCAGGAATGTAACCTTCTGTTCGATGAGCTTCCTTTCAATATCGTGTTTGATCATCTTGTTGAGAAGATGATTGAAGCGATCGAACGTCTGGGTCACAGATTCTTCAACCCCTTGCCTGAATTCTCCAAACTCAGATAGAAGCAAAGTTTGAATCGAATGTTCAAGATCTTCATCTGTAGAATACAGTTCGCAAAGTCTATCCCAAACATCCTTTGCCGTCATGCATGAGCTAACCAATCTGAATGTATCGGACTGAAGGGCGAACTGGATCAATCTTAATGCCTTGATATTACATTGGAACTTATCCTTTTCATCTTGTGCAATATCTTTCACGTCCTTTAGCAGATCATTGTATTCTTTTTGAGTCTTGATGATTCTGGACGTTGCAGAATGAGAAAACGGTCCATTGGTAATGGCTTCCCAAATCAGATACCCATTCTCCTCTGATCCAATAACATAATCTTCGAAGTGATGTGCCCATACTTCATAGTCATGGGTGTATAAGATCGGAATCTTTGTCGTCGAACCAATGCTGTTGGAAATATTAATAAGGTTTGATTGTGTCGCATCCATTATGATCGAAAAAACCTGTTCAAAGATCAGACTTGTAATAAAGCAAATTAGGGCAAAGTAATAAATATCAAGATACGTCAATAAAGAGATGACGGCTCAATAAATATTGATGATTGCGGAAAAACCCTAATGGAAATCTTTTTCACAGAAAAGATGTGTATCAATTACACAGCCTCCTGCTCTGATACCAGTTGATGAGATTAAACAAACCTTTAATCTATAAAGATCGATTAGATCTTGAACAAGTAGGTAAACAATGACGATATGAACACAATAAAAGAACAAGACAAGATTGAATCAAACGTGTCGAATGATTAAACAAAATCCTCAGAAGAGCTCGATTAAGAACATCAACTGTAGAGGATTGGAAGGTTACAAGAACGATCAAAGAAACCTTTTGTCGTCTAGATGAATTGTTATTTTCAGATCTCTAAAAACCTTAACCTAATATGCATGCAAGTATAAACTTATATACAAAACATAAAAGGCTCACGGTTGGACAGGCCCAAACCGGAATACAAAATAGCATAATCAGGTGAGCCCAAAAGACGCAATCTTCAAAGCCCAACATTATTCATAATGTGAAGCTTGTTAAAGATCCTTGTGTATTGATGATAACTATTTTTTGTTCATAAGTAAGTCATTGAGTTGCATGAATATCTTCTTGATTGGTTGAATCATATAGTTTTGTGAACACAAGATTGTATGCCTAGGGATAGTGAACGTGAAACTTGGTTTAACTAGAAAATATGTAAACCAATGTGTGAGAATTTGTGATGAACAACCACATATGAGTTGATTCAATTGAACAAATTTGATTAGCTATTATTATTACAAGTCCTACTTGATACGAACTGAACACTAGGAAACTTATTAGTTTAATCAACTGGTCATTGTTTGAATTAACTTGTCTACTAAGGGATTGGTAATAGTGAACATGAACCCAATGACATTAGGAATCGGTAACCATTGACATATTGATCCATTTCACTTTCCACAAAATCAACCATAGGAATAAGTAAATCAAATCTGAACAGAAGTCTCTTTTATCAATAAATCTAGTTGTCCTTTCTTGTTCTTCTTAGTTGTTTATTGTCTTTGTTTGGGTTTTAATTGATTATTTAAGTTTCTAGTCTTGCAAAACTAGATAAACCCCCTCTTTTATTACTCGTTTTTATATAGATAATATTAGCATTTATTTTAATTGTTTATTGTTCCCTGTGTTCGTTACCCTACTTGCTTGAACTATATTGCTAATCGATAGGTAGACAACCTTTCGTGTGTTGATTTTGTGTTTGAAGTAGTAGGATCATATATATATATATATATATATATATATATATATATATATATATATTGAATGAAATTTAACCAAAGGAGATTTACACTATGAATAACAAGATCAAAAAATAATAAGGGCACGATAAGGATAAAAAAAATTATGTTAAATGAGAGTGATACAATTCATACTTTAGCTACTTAGTATTCAGCCAACTCGAACTATAATCGTTAAATCTTAAGTGAGTGGAAAATATATTTGTAGATCTATACGAGGATGACACCCCCACCTACGGTTGCTAGTTACAACATTGATGGTCGAATCACAGCAGACATAACCTTTTAAGCTTTATTACGACATCTAATGAAGTGTCGTGCATGGAAAATATAAGTCGAAAGCTCGATTAGAGGAACTCATTGTAACATTGTTCAGCCAACCTGAATTAATTAACTACCTAGAAGGGAATGTCTTAAAGTAGTTATAGTATGAATTAGTGTGCGATAAGGGATGGAAAATCCTAGGAGAAAAGTTATATACTAAAATATACGAAAAGAGTGATATTTTACAAGAAAAGCTATAAAATGAATATGCTAAAGATAGTAAATGTATCTATGAACAAGTATAAACTACCCTATCATCACTATACAAAACTATTTCTAAAGGTATAAAAACCTGTGAACTCACCAACATTATGTTAACGTTTACAAACCACATGCATTCTCATGAAAATGAACAACAGAAGTGGAAGTGATAAGGGATAAGTCATCAAGCGATTGGTGAGAAGTACTATTTGCTCTCTAATTTTTTTAATCTATGTTAGTAATCGATGTGTGCTTGTATTACAAACAATAATGTACCCTATTATTTAATGATAAAAGTAATGTTTGTGTTATATCTTCTATGTATCGTTCAGTGTATTCAATAATTGTGTACCAAATTAATAATGTCGCACGACCCGATATTTTCGCCGTTGGTTGTGGGTGTGACACTTGAATTTCTTCACGTTGGCTTATGTGGTACTTTTATTATGAAAAGTGAACGCCATAAGAAATACATTCTTGTGATTGTTGATGCATTACCAAATTCAATTGGGTTTTCTTCTTAAGATCGAAGTCAAATACTACTTCCAAACTCATTAACTTAATCAAGGGAATTAGAGTTCTAATGAAGTTAATTTTCTGAAGAATTCACAGTGATAATGGAACTAAGTTCACTAATGCCACCCTTGAAAACTTCTATGTTGAAAAAGGAATTGAACACAACATTTCTTCTCCTACACTGCACAACAAAATGGTGACGTTGAATGAATAAATCATGCGCTATTTTATGTTGTTCAATCAATGTTGAAGTTTTCCAATATACCTCTCTATCTTTGCGCCAAAGAAGTTTCCACAACACGCTTCACTCAAAATCATATCATCATCAGTTCAAGGCTCCACATGATACCTTATGAAGCAATGAATGGTCGGAAGCCCAATATCTTGTTTCTACATATATTCCGATGAAGCTATCTTTTGGGCTAATCTTCTAAGCCATAAGCTTATTAGGTTCTTAATCAGCATACCCGAGTCATCGAAGAAAGCTTTGATATCACTTATCTCACAACTTCTTTTGGAACTCAGGACCAACTCATTTTACAACACATATCATGGAGTCTGACGCTTCACCTCTTGGTTCTATGAATCCTAAAGTTATATATGAAGTTGATTTTGAAATTTTATTCAAACCAATAGAAACAAATCTTGACTCTAAACCATGTTATTTGAAATTTGAATGATAGGGTCCAAAATGTTCTCTTGTTGATATGAAAAATGAATGGCAATTCTCTCCATTTATTTCAATGGTTGAACCCCAAATACATAAAAGAAACATTAGAATATTCCAACTAGATTACAACCATGCTAGAAAAGCTAGCTAAGTTTGATAGAAATCAAATATGGACTCTTGTCCATCCTCCTTCAGATCACCTAATTGTGGGAACTCACTGGGTTTTTCGAAAATGACGCATGAGTAATCATTCGAACCAAAGTGAGATTTTTGGCCAAAGGATTCACATAGATTGAAGGTCCTACTTATAATGAGACCTTTAAACATTTTTTGCGACTTGAACCCATTCGTATCTTCCTAGCATATTTAGCTCACAAGGCCTTCAAGGTTTAGCATATCGAAGTAAACATTTCCTTCATCAACGATGAACTTGACCAAAACGTCTATCATTAATAGCCACCTAATTTTGTAAATTTAGCTTATTAGAATTATTGCTACAAACTACAAAAAGCTATCTATGGTGTTATGTGTACATCTTTGGATTGACGAACCAATAATGGTTGTTGACTTTGCAAAGTTGATGGTTAGCACATTCCAAATGAGTATGAATTGTGAATTATGTTTCTTTGTCGGATTACAAATTAAACAAACAAATTAAGCACTCTTCGTTCATAAAGAAAAGTGCAATTAAGAGCTTTTGAAGAATTATTTAATGGATACTTGTGCACCTGCAAAAGTCTCAATGAGATTCAGACATAAAATCTTTTTGATCTATCGGGTGAAGCTGTTGATCAGAAGAAGTAAAGGTAAATGATCAAATCATTGTTATACCTCACTGCAAGTCTCCTTGACATCAAGTTCTCAACATGCTTATGTGCACAATTCCAGGCTTATCCAAAAAATGTCTTACCACCTAGTTGGGAAACAAATTTTAAAAGACCTCAAAGGAATAAAGAGCCCCAAAATATGGTATCCTGCAATTGAAAGCTTTTTGTTACATGCTTACTCAGATTCAAACTATGGTGGTCTACATCTAATAGGAAGATCACTTCTAGAGGATGTTAATTCGTCTGTGGAAGATTGGTTTTCTGGTCGTACAATAAGCAGAACTATATGTATCTTTCGAGAGCTGAAGCTGAATACATCGCTACTGTAAGATGCACATCTCAATTTCTTTGGATGAAATCTCATCTTTTAGACAAGGGTTACCAGTTCCAACAAATTCCCATCTACTATGACTCCAAAAGTGCCATCGTGATTTCTAACAATCTGTGTAACACCCCCTCTAAGACGTATCACAATATTGTCCTCTTTGGGCTGCTAACACGAAAACTTCCCAGGGGTCACCCATTAATGAATTGTTCTCGCCTGAGCACGCTTAACTGTGAGTTATTATGGGATCTTCTGTTCTCATGGATTTAAAACGCATTCTGATAGAAATGGTATTTACGTTATTTTAAGGAATGTGTAGTTCTCCTTCCTAGCCAGTGTGGGATCAGGTGCAGTGAACCTACCCGCCTTTACCCCCTTATCGGTTTCGACATCCCACTCAAACATATTGATGCGTGCCCCAGATCTGATACCATTTGTAATACCTCCCTCTCGCAAGTATCACAATATTTTCCACTTTAGGCACCCGACACGAAAACTTCCCAGGGGGTCATCGATACCTGAAATGTTTTTGACCAAGCACGCTTAATTGTAGAGTTCTTTTGGGATCTGCTGACCTCACATATTTAAAACTTGCTATGACAGAGAAGGTGTCAACACTCTTCTAAGGTATGCGTAGTTGTCCTTCCCAGCCGATGTGTGACCAGGTGTAGCTAACCTGCCTGCCTTAAACTTGTAACACCTCGATTTTTCAACCATTTTTTATTTTTAAAATATTTATTTAACAAAATATGTTAGCGGAAGTCTTATTTTAAATTTTATGAAAACATCACTATTTTTACTTTTATTACCCAAAACATCAGTCATCAACATTAAATCTCATAAACCAAAACAAATTAAGTTCTTAAAACAAGTGTTATGAAAACTCAACGAAATGTCCAAATGGTATCATCACTAAAATAAAACTAGAAGTAACTACCCAAGACACCCCATCCTCACCAGGTCATCACACTATGCTACCTGTGCCAATGCAAGACAAACAACAAGAAAAGAAACAAGTGTCAAAAAATTCTAAGTGTGCGAATCATAAGTACAATGTTATGGAATGCACATATCCCAAACGGGTAAAAAAACATCATATAAATATGCATTCATAAACTCACATAGCATGGCATCGTAAACATCACGTAACCAACATAATTAAGCTTAATTATTATTATTCATCTCTAGATCTTGTTCATTTATTTACAATTTCTTAATTAACTTTGTAACAAATTTTTACTACTTCCTTCCTCACTATAATATTATAAAAGAATATCAATCTTCATGTTCATCATTTAAAATTACTTTCCTTTTAATCATCTTTGTAATTATTGTTGTATAATTCCTATTTATGGGTCTATATTCTTATTAGTAACCCTAAGGTAAGTTTTCCATTCGCTGCTAACATGCCCAACACGACCCAATGCACTAAATGTGGTCTGACTCTCACCCGTAACATTGCCCCCAATTTGTTGTGTTCGCTACTCCGACGTTGTATATACTAGTACATGCGTTGTCGTTAAGGATTGGTACAATTGGTTCCAATTCCATCAATATACACCTCCTAAATCCTATGTGGTGTTTACATAGACGTTCAATCAATCGTAAACACTACTCCAGTCCTAATATACCAAGGTACACCAGGACCATGTCTCGAGTAGTTGTCTACAAAAACCATTGGGCATTAAAGTTGGCTTAAGCTCTTATCCTATAGTTATCTTTCAACCCATAAAACCATCATATTATCTAGATAGGATACACTCTTTAGTCTAGGTTGCTACTATTCACTTCACTAGTGTATTCCCCTTTAACTAATTAAATATTAATTCATATTTTAAGGGATTACACAAATGATATACATAATTAAGTAATCATGCATATTTATTATCATATTATTGTAGCATATTACTCCCCAAATTACTTCTTATGTAAACATCTAAACAGTTAAATACAAGTTAAAAATTTTACATACCATACAAGTTCATGCATATATCATCATTATGGCTTGACAACATCACTATCATGCTTTGTCCTAATCATCATAGACAAGCATATCCAAGAAATCAAGTCATGTATCCATCACATACAATCATCACCAAAACACTCTTTCTAGCATGACCTTAACACACTACTCACATCTAAAAGAATATGAATCTAGCTTTTAAGCATCATACATTGTCATACATATTAAGGAACATAGTAACCAAAAAAAATATCACATACAGTAGAGGAACATGCAACCTAAATATCCTTGGTTCATTCCAATCCACATCTGATATGGAATTCCTTAACAAAGTACTTCAAAAATATACAAGATTGACTCATAGGAGTAAAGTGTTATTAGGAGGGTGGACTCGACGAGTAGGTGTGGTTACTCGTCGAGTCGGAGCATAATTTGGTCGCAAGTTATGTGACCAACTTGCCGAGTCGGCAGCTGGACTCAACGAGTTGGTGCTGTGAAGAGAAAACCCTAATCTTAGGGTTTGCACCCTATTTAAAGGACTTTATGTCCTCCCCTCAGCCTACTTATTGCCCTTAAGAGCCAGTAAACCCTAAAATTGAGTGTGAGCCTTTGGTGTGAGCATCAAAGCTTTGGAAGGAGATTCTAGCAATGGGGACTTGTAGATCAAGTGTAAGACATCAATGCATTCGTGGAGATCTGGAAATTCTCCATCTGCGGCACATTTATGAGGTAACAAGTTGTTACCCTGTGCTTTTCCCTTCTAGATATATTCTTGGGTTATGATTTGGGGCCTTTTATCATGTTTGGAATCCATTTCGGGTTTTGGCACTAGATCTGAGGTTGTAACTTCAGATGTAGGCTTGTTTTGGCCCATATAGTCGGAAAGTATCAGCCCTTGGCAAGCTTGTGAGCATTCTTGTCTTAAAACCTTAGCCGTAGATTGATTTGGGCCTTTAGCCCTTTGTTTTCACGTAAATTTTGCAACTTTAAGTGAGAGTTCTACCCTAGAAGAATGGATCTACAGTTTGGAGCCCCTACATGGCTCGAAAAACCTCTATATGGATAAAGAACTCTAGAGACTCGGCGAGTCGCATGGGTGGACTTGGTGAGTTAGATGAAAATGAACTTGGAATCCGCAAGTTGGAAGAACAACTCGATGAGTCTGATGAAGATTGTCATGGACCCGACTAATCTGTTCTTGGACTCGACGAGTCATAGCTCAAAACTACGAACCTCTTCTGGTTAAGACTCAGATTATTAAGTTGAGTAGTGACATGGTGTGTTGGACATGAAAAGGACTCGGAGATTGTTGAACTCCACGAGTCATGGGGTGACTCGGCGATTTGAGTCGTGATATGAGAGTTTCCTGAGCTTAGGAACTCAGCGAGTCAATGGGTTGACTTGGCGAGTAGGGTCAATCACGAAGGTTGAATTTGACCAGTTTGACATTCGGGGGTATTATGGTAATTCAGATATTTATGTTAATGGATCATTGATGGTTATAGGTGTTGGAGTTTGGAGTGGAGCTTCGAAGCTGTGCTTTCATGGTTCAGTTTAGCAGTTGCAAGGTGAGTTATCCTCACTATATCAACAAGGTCTAAGGCACTAAGGCCGACCCTTTATCAGATGGGAATCCGGGTATTTGTTTGATATGTTATTGAGTTGCTAGATCTGCATCCTGGTAATTAGGATGGTATTATTGATGGGTTTTGAGCATTCTAACACTTCCTAAGTGTACATGCAACCCTAATAACCTTGGATCTATGTTTGTCTAATTGTCATGCAAAGTTGAATTCCAAGGTTATATTCCTATCTAGCATACATGGGGAACAATTTTAACATAAAGTATAGATAGAATAACTTACCTTGTTGTTGCTTGTGTTCCTTGAAACCTTGTGAGCCTAGCACCCCAAGTGTGATGCCTCAAATGCTTCACACAACACCAAATGCTCTTGGAAGAACTTATGATCGAATACTCACTTCTTCAAAATCGGCCAAGCCCTCTTGATTCTTAGTGTAGCCGATTTTGGGTGGAGAACATGTTACTTATATAGTGTTGACACATCTAGGGTTAAATCCTAATGTGTCATGACTCTTCATTTCCATGACCCATGGGTTTGTAACTCCCATGGAGCATCCATGGAGCATCCTATGGGTGGAACCCAACTTGATAGTCCATGGAGCCTTTTAGCCCACTATACAAGATATGGATGATTTACATAATCAACCCATATATTTAATTAGTTATCTTTTGATCACTTAATTAATTCTAAATTAATTCTTGATCAAACTAATCAAATAATATTATTAATATATTAGAACTTATAATATATTAATAATCTCCAAGTGTTATTTCTCTCATTTAGTCTATCCAATTGCATGGTGCCATGCAACCCAAATGGACCATGCCGGGTCGGGTCAAGTACATACCAGAAATAGTTATGGACTTAGACACCTTATCCAACAGTCTCCCACTTGGATAAGTCTAATAACTATTACTGCAAGTATGACTTCAGGAACCGATCGGCAATCGTAGCTGTTTACAAGGTTTCTCGAAACTGAGAAAATGATGGTACGCCATTTAAGATAAGTGATCATATAATCCTCTGTTCTAGATATCAGTCGGACAAATACATGGAACAATGTCTTACTTATTGTCCAACATTTTTTTCCCGATTTCCAATTTTTTTGACAAAGAACTTTATTGAACACATCAATTTAGTTCTGACCGGGCCCGGTACATAAGTCAAAACAAAATCATCGAGGGGCCCAGATATCAGCTTCTAATCCAAGAAGGAACAGATAAACTTCGACTCATATGTTTGTTCTACTACTCATTGAATTACAAACAAGAGCACGATTTTATAACATCGAGTTACCAATGCGTTTTTCGTACAATCAATGCATTACCAACTTGTAAGTAACAAATAATATCTCTAGGTTTAAAGACTTATATGATATTACCGTCTCACGATCACTCGAGATAGAATTCCATGAAGTGATTCCAGTGAGCGTGGGTTGAGTCCAATGCTCAGAACTTATGAGCACTCATGATTGTTGTAGCCTTGTCTCAGACCTCTACAACCAAACATGACAGTCTTGATTCATACCTACTTCCGACATATGACCGACTGTGGAGGTTTGAATAATATGTTATACCAAACAAAATTATTCTGGAAGTCAAAACATGCAAAAGAAATATAGTAAACGATTGACAAAAAATAGCAACACTTTACTCATAAATAAAACACTTTTATTCATCATCAAATGTCAATTATACTTTACAAATTTCAAGATTATCTAACTACTAAATCTAATATCATCCTTCAGCCCTATGCTCCGAGCATGCTGGAGATGCTTAACCCGAGTCAGTCCCTTCGTGAGGGGATCTGCCGGATTCTCATTTGATGATACCCTCTTTGCCACGAGGAGTCCTTCTTCGATCCGACGTCTGATGAAATGGTATTTTCTGTCAATGTGTCTGGATCTCCCGTGATCCCTTGGTTCCTTGGCTAAGGCAACAGCACTTTCACTATCACAGAAAATTTTCATTGGCTCTTTAATAGCTGGTACAACTCCAAGGTCTCCAATGAAGTTCCTCAGCCATAACGCCTCCTTTGCCGCTTCGCTAGCTGCAATATACTCTGATTCACAAGTAGAATCTGCCACTGTCTCTTGCTTGGAACTCTTCCAAGAAATTGCTCCTCCATTTAGGGTAAAGACCCAGCCCGACTGAGAGCGGAAGTTATCCCTATCAGTCTGGAAGCTAGCATCACTATACCCTACAACTCTCAAGTTATCACTCCCACCGAGGGTAAGGACCCAGTCCTTAGTCCTTCGTAGGTACTTGAGAATATTCTTTACCGCAGTCCAGTGTGCCTTGCCAGGGTTCCCCTGAAACCTGCTAACCATGCTCAAGGCAAAGGCTACATCAGGTCGAGTACACGTCATAGCATACATGATCGAACCTACAGCCGAAGCATAAGGTACTCGACTCATTTCTGCAATCTCAGCCTCAGTGCTAGGGCTTTGTGTCTTACTCAACTTGGCGCTACTCTGGATGGGCAACTCTCCTTTCTTGGAGTCTTGCATTCTGAATCTCTTCAGAATCTTCTCCAAGTAGGTACTTTGACTAAGTCCAATTAGTCTTTTACTCCGATCTCTCAAGATCCTTATCCCCAAAATATAGGCAGCTTCACCAAGGTCCTTCATAGCAAAACACTTTCCAAGCCAGGACTTTACTTCCTGCAGGGTTGGAATGTCGTTTCCTATGAGTAGTATGTCATCCACATACAATACCAAAAAGCTAACTATACTCCCACTAGCCTTGTCATATACACAAGATTCATCTTCACTCCTAGAAAAGCCAAATTCCTTGACCTTTTCATCAAAGCAAAGATTCCATCTGCGAGGTGATTGTTTTAATCCATAAATGGATTTCTCAAGCTTACACACTCTATTAGGGTACTAGTTACTGACAAAACCCTCTGGCTGACTCATGTAAACATCTTCAGCCAACTTTCCATTAAGGAAAGCGGTTTTGACATCCATTTGCCAAATTTCATAGTCATGAAATGCGGCTATGGCTAACAGAACCCGAATAGACTTAATCTTGGCTACCGGAGAAAAGGTCTCATCATAATCCACTCCAGGAATTTGAGAGAAGCCCTTTGCAACCAGTCTAGCCTTATAAGTGTGTACTTTACCATCCATGTCGGTCTTCTTCTTGAAGACCCATTTGCACCCTACAGTCTTTCAACCTGGTACATTCTCAACCAAGTTCCAAACTTGATTGTCATACATGGATTGTATCTCGCTATCCATAGCCTCTTTCCATTTGGCAGACTCGGGACCCGCCATGGCTTCCTCGTAGCTGTTAGGGTCATCTTGACTTACTAGTGTCTCATCACTAATAAGTGTCTCACCTTCTGCAGTAATATGGAATCCATAGTAATGCTCAGGTGCACTACTAACTCTCGTGGAACGCCTCAGAGGTACATATTCGTCAATTGGCTCAACAGGAGTTTCCTCCTCAAGTTGAGGGCTAGAGTTTAAAGTTCCTTCACCACTTGACTCTTGAATTTCTTCAAGATCAACTTGCCTCCCACTGTCTCCTTGGCTTATAAACTCTCTTTCTCGAAAGACTCCTCTTCTTGCTACAAAGACCACATTGTCACTAGGTCTGTAGAAGAGGTAACCAAAGGATTGTTGTGGGTAGCCGATGAAAATACACCTCTCGCTTCGGGGTTCGAGCTTATCATGAGTCTCGCGTCTCACGAAAGCCTCGCAGCCCCAAATCTTGATGTGGTCTAGTTTAGGTACTTTACCAGTCCACATCTCGTGAGGAGTTTTGGCAACTTTCTTTGTAGGGACTAGATTAAGGATATGGGCGGCAGTCTCTAAGGCATACCCCCAGAATGAGATTGGTAGCGAAGCTCGACTCATCATGGAACGAACCATGTCCAACAAGGTTCGATTACGCCTCTCAGCCACACCATTCAACTGCGGTGTCCTGGGAGGTGTCAATTATGAGACAATCCCACATTCCTTTAGATAGTTGAGGAACTCTGAACTAAGATACTCACCACCTCGATCGGATCGAAGCATCTGAATGTTCCTGCCCAATTGATTCTCGACTTCCTGTTTAAATTCCTTAAACTTCTCGAAAGTCTCTGACTTATGCTTGATTAAGTAGACATATCCATATCTACTGTAATCATCGGTAAAAGTCAAATAATAACGATTAGCATCCCTTGTGGCATGTTTGAATGGTCCACACACATCCGTGTGTATAAGGTCCAACAAACCTTCACCCCTTTCACACGAGCCTGTGAAGGGTGACTTTGTCATTTTTCCAAGTAAGCATGATTCGCAACTATCATTTGACTTTAGGTCAAACGACTCCAAGACTCCATCCTTTTGGAGTTGGCCTATGCGTTTCTTGCTTATATGTGCAAGACGACAATGCCATAATGATGCTTTATCCAAGTTATTATTATTAGTAGAATCAATACACAAAACATTATTTCCTAAGTTATCTACAATAGATACAGCTTCATACACACCATCACAAGGTAATGCTTTAAAATAAAGTACATTATTAAAGAAAGCATTAATCGAACCAACTTCATTATCAAACGAAAAGGTGAAACCTTGTTCGTACAATGCATGAAAGGAAATAATATTTCTTGCCATTTCTGGCGAATAACAACATTTATTCAAATCTAAATTTAACCCACTACTTAGCGATAAAGTATAAACTCCAATCTTGGTGACAGGTGTAACTTTCCTATTCCCCATGATTAAGTTTATTCTTCCTTGCTCCACATTCTCACTTCTTCCTAGTCCCTGCAAGTCACAACAAATATGAATACCGCAACCTGTATCAAGGACCCAAGATTTCGAATGGGGTGAGTTATTAGAAATGATAGTGTAAATACCTGCATGGTTGGGTTTGACTTTCCCATCCTTCACATCCTGCTGGTACTTTGGGCAGTTCCGCTTCCAATGAGCTTTTTCATGGCAATAGAAACATTCAGCCTCTGTTGGGTCAGAAGAAGGAGTAATGAAACCTTTCTTGGTTCCACTTGAAGAAGAGCCATCAAGGGTCCGAGCCTTGGTACCCTTTGAAGATCTCTTTCTCTTCCTCCCTCGACTTTGCCCGATTGCCAAGACCGGAGTTGAGTCTGGAGTAGGAGTGATAGCAACCGACTTCCCCTTAAGACCTGTTTCTGCGGTCTTGAGAAGTCCCTGAAGTTTGCTGAGGGTGACCTCTTCCTTGTTCATGTGATATGTCATGCGGAATTGATCATAGCACGATGGTAAGGAGTGCAAAATGATATCTATTGCAAGCTCCTCAGGGAAGTTCACATTGAGCTTCAGCAGACGATCCACATACCTTTGCATTTTCTGCATGTGGCTCGTGACGGACTCTCCGTCCTTCATCATGGTTGTTATCATGGAGCAGATGACTTCGTACCTCTCTTGTCGTGCACTTTGATGGTATCTTTCCATCAAATCTTGGTGCATTTCATAAGGGTAGAAATCTTCATAAGACTTTTGGAGTTCAGCTGTCATGGTGGCTAACATGATGCAAGCCACCTTGGTTGCATCTCTTTCATGAGTATGAAAGTCAGCGATCTCCTGGGGAGTTGCAGTGGAGTCGTCAATTTCCTTAAGCTCCTTGTCAAGGACATATTCTTTGTCCTCGTAGCGGGTAATCATCCTGATGTTTCTGATCCATTTATTGAAGTTGGATCCATCAAAGGTGACTTTTCCGCACAGACTCATAAGAGTAAAGGAGCCATTAGGATTCGAGCCAGAAGCATTATTTGAAGACATCTGAAAAAGAAGAACAAGTTTAGTTTAGATTTAAGAGAGTCCTTAATAAAACACCCAAATGTAATATTAAGGCTAGGATCCCATCACAATATAATATAACTTAGAAGAGGTATGCCGTAATCTAAGCTATACCATATTTGAAAGGTAGGTGAATGACGATTCACCAATTTCCACCACGAAAACCGAAATATTAAATATTTAGTTTTTATTGGTTTTAGAAATTCCTAGATTCTTTGAGATCCAATGAACTTTTCAAAGGCATGTTTCAATCTCGGGAGTGCCCTCCAGGTTTTGTGACTGGGATGCCGAGGATCACAAAACGAGGTGTGAAGTAACCATGCAAATCACTTGGTACCCTTAAAGTTTATCACTCAATCGATGTGGCGGTAAACCACACACGCTCCACCGATACTATAATAAACCTTAAGACACCCTTTACCTACCTTGTTAAGTCCAAGTTAGTGTGCTGGTTAACCACACACGCTCCACCAACGACTCAGACAAAGTGTAAAGTGTAATTTCATGGATTAGCACCTTATTCACATTTTTCCTAAAGTAACTAAGATTGGGAATTTAATAAACATTTAGTTACTTTATTATATTCATCATACTTTGAATGAGAATTTATAAGTCCTTGTCTTACCCGTTCGGCTAACGACCCTCCACCAGTCAAGCAAGCGGTGGGTGAGAATATACACCCATTAAGTCACCATTTTATAGGCAACAACCTTATACCCACCTTATAGACCGGCTTCGTGAATGAGGCGTACTAGCGGTAAGACGACTTGTTCTTATACATATATATATAATTATTAAATCATCATAATATAAGTATAAGGGTTGAATTTTAACTTTTAAATTCTAGGGGTTGGAACTTAAAGTTTTAACTTAACTTTACTTGTTCCAAAACTTGAGGGCAAGTTTTGTAACTTTCAAAACTTTTCATTTCTTGTAACTTATGAGTTTAATAGAGTAATAAAATGAAGACTCTTCATTTTTATAACTCTTGTGTTTTCTTAATGGTTTTAACTCAAGTGTGACTCTTGGTTTTCCATAACTTAAGGATAAGTTATGGACTCCATTAAAACACATTATGATCAAGAATTAAACTACCAAATAGGTTACAAATAATTCCTATGATCACCTAAAACATCATAAGAACAAGAACATGAATATGAACACAATCAAAAATTACATAAAACTTTGTAATTTTGATAACTAGTTGTTGTAAATGAATTAGCAAAGACATTACACCACCAAAAACAAGTTTACAATTACCAAAGCAGTTTCGGGTAATGTTTCTAATTCATTTTCCAGCAACTGCATCGAAATTCTGCACTCATTCGACCCTACTCGCCGAGTGCATAAACTGACTCGCCGAGTTGGTTGAAGATACTCATGGACTCGACGAGTCCCCCCTATAGACTCGACGAGTCCATTCGCAGACAGCAAAATTTCCGATTCTGTTTTCAACTTTTACGCACAAATAAGAACAAACAAGCCTAGTCTCTGATACCACTGATGGGTTTTGAGCATTCTAACACTTCCTAAGTGTACATGCAACCCTAATAACCTTGGATCTATGTTTGTCTAATTGTCATGCAAAGTTGAATTCCAATATTATATTCCTATCTAGCATACATGGGGAAGAATTTTAACATAAAGTATAGATAGAATAACTTACCTTGTTGTTGCTTGTGTTCCTTGAAACCTTGTGAGCCTAGCACCCCAAGTGTGATGCCTCAAATGCTTCACACAACACCAAATGCTCTTGGAAGAACTTATGATCGAATACTCACTTCTTCAAAATCGGCCAAGCCCTCTTGATTCTTAGTGTAGCCGATTTTGGGTGGAGAACATGTTACTTATATAGTGTTGACACATCTAGGGTTAAATCCTAATGTGTCATGACTCTTCATTTCCATGACCCATGGGTTTGTAACTCCCATGGAGCATCCTATGGGTGGAATCTAACTTGATAGTCCATGGAGCCTTTTAGCCCACTATACAAGATATGGATGATTTACATAATCAACCCATATATTTAATTAGTTATCTTTTGATCAGTTAATTAATTCTAAATTAATTCTTGATCAAACTAATCAAATAATATTATTAATATATTAGAACTTATAATATATTAATAATCTCTAAGTGTTATTTCTCTCATTTAGTCTATCCAATTGCATGGTGCCATGCAACCCAAATGGACCATGCTGGGTCGGGTCAAGTACATACCAGAAATAGTTATGGACTTAGACACCTTATCCAACAATTATGTTAGTGACCTGGTTAAGGTCGGTATCATGGTATATAGGGTAATGTTATGTTAGTGACCGGTTAGGTCGGTATCCTGATTAGGATGTTGTTATGTTGTATGATCTGATTGAACCATTTGTTTGGCTGAGAATTGTTATGTGATTAATTGTTTTATGTGCACATGGTTGTTTGACTGGGGCTGGGTTGAGATAGGTCCTGCTTTGTGTTGTATGCCAACATACCCATGGCGGACCGGATAGACCGTAGGCCTAGCGAGTGGTCCGGATAGGATGAAAGGACAATATCAGGACTAGGGAAAATTCATGGAAAAACTAGACTCAAAATTAAATGTTTTAGAGTTTATGGATCATTAATCTAACTCCTGATTATTTTTATAGATTTTTTTTCACAACAGGGACAGATTGGTAATTTTTTAGAATTTCCCCGCGATGCATCTTAAGGATTAATTGCCAACCTAACCCATTAAGCCATAACCAAAATTAAATAGAAATATGGAAATTGAGTTCTTAAAAATAGAAAAACATGTGAGGAAGTTAAAATAACAATTTCAACCACAAACCATAAATCAAAGTCCTTTTATTAATGGGAAAAATAATGTATTTTGTAAATGGAGAAAACACAATTTGGGTTTGGGTTTTCTTCACCATAAAGACACATAAAAAGACACTTAGCGACTGTTTTGAAGATCCTTTGGATGGTTCAAAACATGGTCTTATTACAGAAAAATACTCACTATAATTGAGGTAGAAATCAACAAGCGTTTTTGCAACAAAAAAGAATGTAATGATTCCAAAACATTGAGCAATTCATGGACTTGATTAATAAAAGTGTTGATAGTGTTCATGAAAATATTTTGGGAGCCAATAAACAATGAAAACACAGTCAATAAGGCTGAAAGAGTAACGACACATAGAAACAAGCAATCTAAATAGAAAACAAAGTATAAGTATAATATTTTGAAGTTTCACAACTTGACCCCTGTTTAGTCTTTTGAGCATAAAACGGAATCTACAACTCCAAAAAGGGTTTTATCTGACTTTATAGATACTAGAATCGATTTAATACAATTTTTTTTTTTGGATGATATTCTATTTCAGACCATATCGAGCTCTAGAACCCTCTCAGAACAGATCAATAATTCTGTACAGATTTCTAACTTTCATAAACATCACCAAATACTTCAAGGATTAAGACAAGGACTGATAAAATAGAGATAGATGGTAAGAAATTTATTTATACTTCTGAAAATGTGATGAATTTATAGGAGAAGAAGCATGGAAGAAGTATTGATCTCTACAAGAAATTATCTCCCCTCAAAAGCACCAAAATCACCACTCCAACTTCTTGGATCTTCACCAAATCTTCAAGTAAGGAAATGTAATAAGCGCTAAAGAATCCAATCCAATCTTGGTGACAGGTGATGATCTTCTGTTTCCCATGATTAAATTTATTCTTCCATGCTCCACATCTCTATTTCTTCTTATTCCCTACAAATCAGAACATATGTGAAAACCACATCGTGTATCAAGAACCCAAGAAATAGTACGTGATGAATCATTAGATTTAATTGTGTAAATACCTGAAAAAGACGGCTTGATATTCCCATCCTTGATGGCTTGCAGATATTCCGGGCAGCATCTCTTCCAGTGTCCTATTTTGTGGCAGTGGTGACATTCTGCCTCCTTAGGGTTTGAGTTGGGCTTAGCGGGGCAGACATTCATTCCACTAGTAAAGGAACCACTTTGGGGCTTTCTCTTGTGGTGGATCTTTGAAGGATCCTTCCTCTTTTTCCCCTTCCCTTGCCTAATGGCCAAAACAGGAGCAACGGGTGGAGTGGGAGTTGGTGCAATAAATTTGTCCTTGAGGTTTCTCTTAGCAGTCCTTACGAGTCCGTGAAGTTTGCTTAGGGTTTCTTCTTCTTTGTTCATGTGGTAGGTCATCCTAAATTGGTTGTAGCACGAGGGCAAGGAATGGGGAATGATGTCGATAGCCATGTCTTCCCCAAAGTTAACATTTAACTTGCGAAGACGATCAACATACCTTTGCATCTTTTGCAAATGCGAGGTTAGGGATTCTCCACTTCCCAACTTAGCGATGATCATATTGGTGATGATCTCGTAGCGCTCTTGCCTTGCACTTTGGTGGTACATCTCTAGCAAATCTTGGTGCATTGAATAGGGATACATGTCCTCATAGGACTGTTGGAGTTCAAGATTCATAGTGGCCAGCATAATGCAATGGACTTTCGTTGCATCACACTCACAGGTCATAAAGACAGCCATTTCTTCGGGAGTAGCGATTTATGGATTGATCTTTTCAAGCTTCTCTTCAAGGACATATTATTTTTCCTCTTAGCGGGCAATCATGAGAACGTATCTTATCTAGTTGTTGAAATTCGATCCGTCGAATGTCAACTTTTGACATAGGCTCATTAGCGAGAATGAACTAGCAGTAGTGTTGTTTGCGTTTGCGTTAGACATCTGCAAATAGAAAGGAAAAAGTTTGATTAGAATTGAATCCCTAATTAAACACCCAAAATGAGAAATTAGGGCTAGGATCCAACAACATTATTTACGCATTAGAAAAGGGATACCGTAATCCAACATGCAAATAATTTGGAGGTAAGTGAATGACGACTCACTAATTCTTCACCATGAAAAAAATAAGGCTTAGGTTTGAAATGTATTGAGAATTCCTAGATTTCTTGAGATTCATTGAACTTTTCAATGGCATGTTTAAATCTCGATATGCCTCGTGTGTGACTGGGATGCCGAGGATCACAAAGCGGGTGTGAATAACCATGCAAATATACATGGTGCCCTCATTGTTACAGTCATTTATGACTGGGATGCCGAGGATCACAAAGCGGGTGTGAATAACCATGCAAATATACATGGTGCCCTCATTGTTACAGTCACCTATTTGATGTGTCGGTTAGCCACACACGCTCTATTGAACTATGACAAACAATGAGTCACCCTTTGCCACCTTTGCTTAGAACCAATTAGTGTGTCGGTTAACCACACACGGTCCACCAACTTCTTAGCAAGGGTGCAAAGTGTAATTTCATGGGATTGCATCAATTCACTTTTGCATAAAGTAACAAGGATTGAGAATTTTGTAAAACCGTTTAGTTACTTTATATATTTCCATTATACTTATTAATGAATAGAGGATTGCCCTATCCTACCAGTTCGGCTAACGATCCTCCACCTATCAAGGAAGCGGTGTGTAAGAGTGGATACCCATTTTTAAGCCATAAGCTTATACCCCCCCTTATAGATCGGCTTCGTGAATGAGGCCTACTAACGGTGAGACTAACATTTTAGTTATATATATATATATATATATATATATATATATATATATATATATATATATATATATATATATATATATTAATCTTGTAATAATATAATAGTATAGGGTGTATTTTAAACATTTTAAAAATACTAGGGTTTTAATATCGATTTATAATTTTCAAAATTTATAACTTTTAAATTAAAATTTTAAATATTAAAACTCTTGATTTAATAATTATCTAAATGAACCAATTAATTTTAATTACTAAATCATAAAGGATTATTATAAATTAAACAATTAATTTTATCGTAATCCATTATATCCCTCTAAATTCCGAAAATTAGGGAGGGGATAATTCAAAATCTTTAATTACCATATTTAACAATTAAAAGATAATTCCAAGATATGTGATTATCCAAATCCCTAGATTTTAGTGACTTATCTTGGGGAGGAGGCAAATCTCGAAAATGTAGGGTTTGCAAACCCAAGATCTTGAAATCTTGGGCAACAAGGAAAAGGTTTGAAAAAACCCTTCAAAATTTCGAACATAAGGGTTGAAGAACCCTAAAATCGAAATCCTAGCCTCCTAGGGTTTATTGGCCATAAACCCTAATGTATTAAATTCATACAATTGTATAATACTAATTGAAAACAATTCAACCAAAGGCTCAGATACCACTAATAGGTTTTGTACAAACATTCCTATGTGTGCATGCAACCCTATATTTGGATCTATGTTTTCTCTTTTAGATACACAACTTTATGGACACAATAAGAACCCTAGCAAGCAGGTATATATTTCGAAATTTGTATAGATGATTAGATCACAAACACCACAAGTGTAGTACCTCTAATGGCTCACAAACACCACAAGCAATTGGAGAGGCAAGAGAGAGAGAGAGAGAGAGAGAGAGAGATAAGAGAGGTAAGAATTGGCTCTAGGAACCATAGGGAACAAGTCACCGATTTGCTTAGGCTTAGGGGTCGTTATATAGGGTATAGATAGGGTTTTAGTCCTTATCCTTATCTAGTTGCTTGCCCACCAAGTAACCATAAGATAAGCCTTGAAAGCCTTATCCTTGGACGATTTCAAAGGCCTTATACCCTTGAATCCGTCCACCTCTCCCATAGGGCATCCATTGCCCTAATTTGCAACTATCACGTAATTACAATTCAGCCCCTGCAGTTTAATTAATTACATTTGATCGCAAAATTAATTCTTAATTATTTATTGACCAATATTAATTAAAAAAAATGATTTATCCTATTAATATATTATTCCTATAATATATTAATATATCATAATAACCTCTTTCTCTATTATTTCTCCAATCAAGTTGCTTTGGTGAAGGCAACCCAAAAGGACCATGCACAACCAGGTCAAATACTTACTAACTATGGTTACGCGCTTACACACTAATCCAACAATTACATCCATTACTCGACTTGGTTTCCACTACCATTGACGCTCCGTCACCCCTGCTGAATTTGAGAACACCATGAAGAGTAGACAGGATCGCTTACAGCTAGAACAATGCTGGCCGGACTAGTAGAATATTGCGGTTAGTTGGGTGGTTGACCACTGAGAATTTGAGTGCCCTTGTTGTCTGTTTGGTTCCATCTTGATTGATCAGTTTAAATAGGAGCGTGACTATTCCTATTGGCCAGATGCCATGACCGGTGAACCCAACTAACGGGCCCTGGTGTGCTATTTCCATTCAATTGGTAACTGCCGAAGGAAGTGTTCATAAATCACGTTGACCCTGCTTCCAGTATCGATGTACACTAGCTCAACATGATTTTTTCTAATGAAACCAGTGATATGCAAAGGTTCATTCGGATCCCAGTGCTCTGGCCGGGGATCGTGCATTGAAAATGCTACATTGAGATTGTTTTGATGGTATACCTGCGCGCACACATGCTTGATCTGGCAGTTCCTACATGGATGGGTCCCTGTGATGGTAAGTATCTCGGCTCTTCTTTCATCATCCTTTCCCCTATCCTTTTTATTTTTGGGTTGGTGCTTATCCCCATCGAATTTTTTCCCAAAGGTCTTTCGCTATGTCGACTATATTTCCCACTAGCTGTTTCTCATCAATATCCCACTTCAATACCGTGCACTCTTTGGTGTCGTGCGTTTTACTTCGATGGTACTCACAGAACTTGGTCTTGTTTTGTCACAACTAGAAGTTTTATCTAGGAAATTCTATTCTCATATAAACATCATCCATTGTAAAAGCCTATACTCTATTCTCATTCAAATATATCTCATATGCTCAAATAAGGGTTGGAAACCCTAGGAATCCCGACTCAAATTCTTTATGGACAAGGATTCTCTTATTGGGCCTAATGGACCAATAAACCTTCAACTTGAACTATTTTGGGCCTAAAAATCCTAATTGGGCTATAATTGGACCCATACTCATAAAAAATAACATTTTTGGCCAAAAGAGCCTTAAATGGTTCATTTTATTCCTAATGGGCCTAATGGGCCAGAAAAATATATCATTAAACTTCATGAAGTCGAACTAAGCCATAGAAGCCCAAACCAATTCCTCTTCATTCTCTTTAGCCCAATTCTCGACCCAATATATATATATATATATACATACATATATATATATATATACATATACATATATATATATATATATATATATATATATATATATATATATAAAAGAAAATGATTAAGAAAGAATTAAGGGATAAGTGACACCTTGTAATTACATGTAAGACATCCATGCATTGTCCTCCATGTATCTAGGCATGCAAGATTTACCTTCCATATATCAAGGCAAAGCCTTTCCCCTCCCTTTCTTCTATCTTCGGCCAAACACCCCATAACACCACCTCCAATTTTTCCTCAAACTCTCTCAAGAACCCTTCATCCTCCTCTAAAAATTTTCAAGATTGCGGGCAATTCCAAGAAGCTTTTCCACAAAGATCATCATTTTTGGTAAGTTAATACTTGGATCTATGGTTTGGTTTCTTGATTAGTTCAAAAA
This sequence comes from Lactuca saligna, assembly GCF_052625555.1. NCBI lineage: Eukaryota > Viridiplantae > Streptophyta > Magnoliopsida > Asterales > Asteraceae > Lactuca > Lactuca saligna. Next base: position 108,345,859 of record NC_136425.1, read on the forward strand.
CCTCTTCTTAACCCATAATATTTCATGATCTATATTCTTAAAACTTCATAGAGTTCGAAAACTCCTTCAAGGAGCTTGTTAGGGCCGAGAATCACATCACCTCTTACCATTCCTTCTTCAAACCAAGAACAACAAAGCAAAGGTGAGTTCATAACCCCTTGTTTTTGGTATTTACTTGTTTTTGGGGGAGAATACAAGTTCATTTGTGTAGATCTATGTGTATATGCATGATTATGTGTGATTTCCTTGAAACATTTGGTGATTATGTGTGATTTCTTCACTAATCTACAAATATGTTAAGAAACTTCAAGTGTATCACTAGGATCTTCATATGAAACATGAGAAAAGTATGTTTTATCTCAATTAATACATGTAAACATGTAGATCTGAGAATTGTAGAATTTATATAGCAAAAATGAGTGTTGTGTTCAAAGATTTAGAAACTAAACTCACAAAACAGCTCTTGACATAAAAGTTTTGGTCCAATCTCGGACTGTTTTGACCATCCAAATCGAATTATTTTTCAAACTATTTTACATGGATAAATTTCAGGTTTATACCTTTAAAATGAATACTCACACGTTTTCATACGAGTTTTCTACATTTTTTGGCGAATTTTACAAAACTGCCTATCATATTTGAAATAATTTCGGACCAACCTGTGAAGATGAGTAATTTCACAGTAGTTTGAAGCCAATAAAAATTATGAGAAAAACTGTGAACAAATTAGACAAGTTTTCCAAACTTCCAGAATTTACGGATCCAAATTTCGACTTACGATGAATTTTGTACAAATTTTCTAAAAACTAGGTCAGAAAAGCCAAAAACCAGAAAAATGTGTATTTTCACAAAAAACAAGCCAAAAATGATATTTTTACAAAAATGGGTTTAAAATGTTATTTTTACCACAAAGTAGTCATCAAAACAAGTTTTTAACAAAATTGGAGATTAAAGTGTTATTCTTACAAAAATTAGGCCTTAATTATAAATTTTAGGCTTATTGGGCCAACAACGTCATTTTTACAATAAGTGGGCTTTAGATATCAATTATGTAAATAATCAAACTAAAATAAACAAAACAATAACAAACGGGTTAAAAACGATACTCATATCCTTATTGGGTCTGGAAATAATATACATGTTTAGTGGGCCTTAGTGTCGTTTTACATGTATATTGGGCTTAGGATAGACATTCACACTCCTTTGAGCCTGGAAATAATAGACACGTATAGTGGGCCTTAGTGGTCCACTTACATCTTTATTGGGATCAAGAATGAGTTTTATATGTGTTCTTCTTTCTTTGGATATTTTAGTGAATACCTGAACCAAAACCAATGATAAACTAATAAACGGATTTAATTTGATCATTTTCTAGGTTATTGGACCTTAGTGACCCATTTTTTTTATGTGTGATAGGTCTTGTATACAATTTATGTGTTTATTAGCCCTTATTGACACATTAACATGTGCGACGGACCTTGGATACTATTTGTGTGCCATTTGGGCATGTAAATGCTTTACATGTGAAATGGGCCTTAGTTGCCATTTCATATATATTTCGGGACCATGTTATATAATCTCATTCCAATTGGTTCCTGAAATGAATTACATGTTTAGTGATGCCTTAGTGGTTCACTTACATGGATCATTGGTCTCGGAAGGAGTTTATACCTTTTTTCTTCGCGTAAATTCGATTAAGGATCTAGCTAGTTTTTGTCGCTTGGAACCTATTAAGTGTACGATCGTAGCCTGTAGTTATAACCAGAGTCTCTTGGAGGGAGAACGGGGATTTGTGTATAGATCTATATGGGGTTGACACCCCACACCTCAACTGTTCGCTACAGTTAGACTAACTCAGTCTAGGGTGACGAAAACCTTATAATCAAAGTCAAAACCGGCGTCCAACGATGCCAAGATAGGCGAAATCGTCATTACCTAGTATGGTTATGACGGCTCGCTTAGAGGAATTAACGTTATGATCTTTACGGAAGACCTTTTTTTTAAGGCAACATCGGGTTGTCTGGGAACATTCTCTTTACATGCTCTTACATTCTCTCTACATTCTCTTTACCTTTTTAGTCAAATAAACAATAACATACATGCATTAATACAAGATCTAACACAAACACACTAAACAGTTTTCAGAAAATATCAGATTTTCTGGTGGATTTCAAAGTTATACAAATCATTTTCCCAAACATGCTTATGAACTCACCAACATTCTTATGTTGACCATTTTTGAAAATAACTTGTATTCTCAGGATACCGTTGAAGCAGGATGAACGAAACAAACTAATGGATGTTGTGCTATATTTTGTGTCATCGTACTCGTACTATTTTGACATGTAATATTGAAATACAATACTCGATGTAAACAATGAATGTTGTAATATTACATGTGTGATGATGATGATGTTATGTTTCAATTATATTCACTATAATGATATTTCAAGATGAAGTCACGCACAAGCCCCCGGACGTGTCCGCCGTCTGGTTTGGGGGTGTGACAGATTGGTATCAGAGCATTGTTTATAGTGAACTAGCATATCTAATCATACAGGATATGCAACTATAAATACAATGGGACTAAACAAATCTGAATATAATAATTAAAAATACATACCTTTGTGTGCATTTTAGAATAATAACACAACAAGAACAGTAAAAGTCTTTGGAGGATTTGAACGTCGCTATTAAACTCGGGCAGTTATGTAGTCGTGTTGGGGGTGAATGTAACCTGATCAACTACATTCATTCAAAATACGACCAACATGTGTTCGGGAGTAATTGTGATGGACAATGAATAAAAAAAACTTACCATTTAATTATCCAAAGAGCTTATAGAACCAAACCTAAACAAAATTAAATTACTATAGGACTAATTGGTATGCTATTTTTTTCTAGTATTTATACCCCTTCGTACAATACACTATAGACAAGTATCATTAGCCAAGGAACCCCTATCTCCCTAGTCAGGGAATAACAGGGTGGCTCGACTCAGAGAAGGAACCACGGGAGGAACACGAAGTAGAACTTGCAGGTGCACCCGCCGAGTCAATTGTAGACCTCAAAGAGGAAGAGCTAGAGGGAAATGATGATGATGACTCAGATACAAAATCCGATGACATCAATCCTCCATGTAAAGCCATAGTACCGACATATCGTGTGCACCCTGGTGGCCCCATGCCCACTTAGGCACACAATATTTGGAGATAGAGTCACCAGTAGGGGATACGACTACACTACGGTAGGAACTGAGGTCCCTTCGATCTTAGTCGTAGAGGACCAGCTGATTGGGCCCTCTTAGTCATGGTCCGACGTACCCAAGGTATTGATAACCAAGCTCAGAAAACCCTAAATCGAACGGAACAAATGTGGTTTGCTATCGAGAGAGATGAGAGGAAAACACAGGAAGTGAATGGAGACTCTCGAGCGAGACAATTAGTTTGGGAAGTACGATCTTTACTGAACAACAAGTAGCTCGTCTCCGAGGTGCATCCACTTCATCAGCACCACCACCAGACACTTCCCGCCACAATTAGGATCAGCCTTTTCTACTTCCGCTTACTATCCGGCATGACTCTCTTTCGTGTACTAAGATGGTACTTACCACTGGAACAATTATGTGCTATCTTTATTTCATATTACTACATAGACTCAATTATATGCACAAGCGAACCCTCAAAACCGCTAGATACTTAAGGGTCTCGAAACCAAAACAACCTATATACTCTAAGGATAGACGTAACGATCGTGCCAAATCTGTGATTACCTATGGGTTGTAAACTTTTAAATACTGCTATGGTTATGTATCTTTATCTTTTGCAATGAAACCGTTATTGTTGTCATATCTTGCGTTTCCGCTTTAGCGGGGTGTGACAACCTACTACCGCAAATACATCATAAGGATGCAGATGGAAGCAGTAAGAATCATACAACAAGATGCAAAATTTATAGAGTACAACCAGGAATGATGATCATTACTTACGATCTGGATTATCAACGTGCAACAGGAAAATGCCATCCCTCAAGAATAACAAGCGCACCCGCGAGACACCGCTCCTACAGATGGACTCTGCTACATTCCAAGCTGTTGTAACGGCAGCAGTAACCGCTGTTATGGCACAAATCAATACAAACAAACCCAATGGAGGCGCAAATAGCATTGACAACTCCAGCCAAAGGAACGAGCATGGGAACCAACAAGTGACAGCTTGTCAAGGCACACTAAACCCCAAGCTTAAGAGCAGGAAGCAAAATCCTGGATGTAAGAGAAAGGGACAACCCACTCAAGGGTTCTCAAGGAAGCAACATGTTGTTGCTGTTCATGCGACCATGACCCCTATTATACCAATAACCAAGAGACCATATGCTGGAAGCCTTCCAAAATGCAACCACTGCAATTCCATCATAATAGAGCCTGTCGGAAGATGCATTGTAACAAATGCAATCGAAAGAATCACACCGCCAAATTTTGTAGAACTTATCCATGTCATAATCGTCAGCCAAATGAAAACGACAACAATCGCAACAACCCTAACAACAACACCAATGATGAGACCAGTTACACCTGCTATAGGTATGGAGGAACCGGTCACTTCAGGTGCAGTTTCCCCAAGGATAACAATCAAGGTGCAGAAGGATCAGAAAGGGTCTTGACCTTGGGTCAAGGCGAAGCAGTCCAAGACCCGACGGTTGTAATTGGTATGTTCCCACTTAACAACTCCTTCCCTTACCTCTTATTCAATTGTAACAGCCCAGATCCCCAGGTATCTTCATTTCTTATATATTTTGACATTCTGTGAGGGGACTCGGCGAGTTGGTGGTTGAACTCGCCGAGTCGGGTCGCGGTTTTTAGCGGGGGTTCGCGTCCGGACTCGGCGAGTCCAAGGGATGGACTCGACGAGTCCGCACTGTTTAATGAAACCCTAATTTCCCGGTCCAAAGCCCTATTTAAAGGACCTTATGGCCCTCATTTGCGGCCACCTTGAACCCTAAGAGCCTCCATATGTCTGTAAGCCCTTGTGAGTGTGCTTGAAGGCCATTTGTTCATCATTTTGTGGGATTTTGCAAGGAAAGGAGGGAGAGGAGCAAGCTTGAAGTGTTGGGGAGCTTAGATTTGTTGCTATTTCATCAAGGGAGTCTTCTTGAGGTAATTTTCAGAGCCAAACTTCGTGTTTTGTGTTGATGTGCCAAATCTAGGGTTTCTTCTTGCATTTCTTGGCTTGAATAAGAAGTATGAGAGGTCCCATGGGGATATGGGACCTAGATCTGGACTTTAGCAGGTCCAGGAGACCCCTTATGACAAGCTTTATGTCCACCCTTTTGAGTTAGAAGTTAAACTTGCCATATTCAAGGTTGTTTCTTCAAAATAAGCCTTGTATGCATTGCATGGCAACCAAGACTGAGACTTTACGTGACAAATAAGCTTGGGAAGGCCAGATCTATGTATTTATGGAATGGATCTGACCGCAAAAGCCAGTTTTAGCTGGTGCATGGCATGGACTCACCGAGTCTGAAGAACAGACTCGACGAGTCGCTTGAAGATTGTCCTTGAGACCATCCTGTGTGTAGACTGGACCGAGTTGTGGGCGACTCAGTGAGTCGCAGAGAGTTGGAAAGGTTTTGACAGGTGGACCGAGTCAGGATGGGACTCGCCGAGTTGACCTTCGACTCAGCGAGTTGAGTCGCGGTGGCCCTGTGATTCAGGCCCAGGTGGAACTCGTCGAGTCGGGGGAGTACTCGACGAGTCAAAGGGAAAATTCTTGAGAGTTGGTAAAAACGCGTAGACTCGCCGAGTCTAGTCCAAATTGACTAAAGACTGTTGACCAGGTCAACCTGTGTTGACTTGATTTAGATGGTCCACCTTAGTGGTACAAGTAATATTTGTAGATTTATAATATCATAGGAGGATTGCAGCTCGAGGGTTCGAGCCCGAGTGATTCCAGGATTCACGATTAGCAACTTAGCGAGGCATACGAGGTGAGTCTTCTCACTATACTGTGCCCGGAAGGGTTTTGACTGTGTGACCGGAAGGTCGAATATGATATGAAATATATGCCTTATGCGTGTTAAGTTATTTGCTATATGTGTTATGTATGATATGTTTGATATGGGCCGGAAGGCGTGGTCATATGGACGGTAAGGGTTGACGTGGGTAGGACCGGAAGGTTTACCCAGTCGGGACGGAAGTCCCCTGAGACACATGGACCGGAAGGTCAAGGCCTGGAAAGGTGTATGTGCATATGTTGTATTTTGGGAACTCACTAAGCTTTATGCTTACAATTGTTGCTTTATGTGTTTCAGGTACGAGTGAGGACCGTGGGAAGGCGCCAGCGTGACCATACACACACTCGGGGAAACTATTTTATCTTTTGTTATGTAATCGTTTGAGACTACGTTGTTATTTTGGGAATCTAAACTATTTACTCATGTCTTGATGGTTGTAAAAATGAAAATTTTTGGTTGGAAATTTTATGACGTTACAAAGTTGAGTGAAGCTTCGTTAGTAACATATTCAAACACTTACTAAAACAACAACCCTAGAGGCTAAACTATGCCTTAACGGTGGAGATAACTAAGGGGAAAACCACATCAACCAAAGATAATTATGTAGGGAACACCTTAACACTAAACAACCATTCATTTCAAATAGATTTGATGCCAGTAAATATTAGGAGTTTTGAGGTGATAATCGGCATGGTTAGGTTAAGCCCCCACCGTGTTGATATTATGTGTCGTGAGAAGGTCGTTTGCCTTCACCTTCCCAATCACAAAACTCTAATAATCCATGGTGATAAACTTGATGCCAATCGTCTTCCTATATCGTGCATCAAGTCACAGAAGTGCCTGCAATAGAAAAACTACGTCTTCCTCACTCTTGTTGTGGACAAGACCAAGGAAGAAGTAAGTATATAGGGTATTCCGGTAGCATGCGATTTTCCGAATGTATTTCCCGATGAACTTCCGGAAATACCCTAGAGAGACAGGTCGAATTTGTAATCGAGCTCATACCGGCAACCACATCAATTGCCAATTCACCCTATAGGTTAGCTTCCGCCAAAATTATGTACTTAACTAGTCAATTAAGAAAATTTTTGAGCAAAGGATTCATCGGATCAAGCTTCTCACCCTTGAGAGCTTCGGTCTTGTTCTTCAAGAAGATGGATCCTTTAAAAGGTACATCGATCTTAGGAAATTGAATAACCACCCAATCAGAAATTGATACCCACTCCCTCAGACTGACGATCTATTTGGCCAGCTCCAAGGAGCTAGTTGCTACTCCCAAATAGATCTAAGAACCGGTTATCATCAACTTCGAGTCCGATAAGACGACATTCCAAAAACTGCCTTCCGAACTCGTCGCGACCATTTCAAATTCATTGTGCTACCTTGTCACACCCCGCTAAAGCGGAAACGCAAGGTATGACAGCGATAACGGTTTCATTGCAAAAGATAAAGATACATCACCATAGCAGTATTTAAAGTTTACAACCCATAGCTTAAAAGAAACAAAGTACAAGTTTTTCCAAAACAACATTGATAAAAATATAACTTCATAATAGCTTCAACACGATGCAGCATGCTCTATGATGATGAATCTATACATCCAGTTACTAATTATTTCCTGAAAAAGCATGTAAAACGAGCGTCAAGTATGAAAATAGTTGGTGAGTTCACAAGTTTATAAAATCGAGTGTAAAATAAGGCTTTTCGTAAATACAAGTACATTGCTTCAATGATAAACAAGTTGATTGCTATTAATGAATAGAAGTTTATTGCTATAACGAGAAACGAGTTTGTATGTGTATGACCAAACAATGAGTCTCAACCAAACCTATGACTGAAGCCCTATCGAGATCTATGCTTATCGTTCCATAGATGAATATGGTATCATGCACTCCAACGATTCGAGCGAGTGAGGAGTTGTCAGTTCTTAATAGCGCTATCCATAATGACCATTGGCTCAAAGAGTTAATGGTTAGAGATAAGGGAAGGGCCTTAGTACGATAAGTTCTCATGTTCCCTGTTGCATTGACATACACAAAGAAACATAGCAATACAATCGCAATCATGTTTGATAATAATCAATTTAAATACAACATGCAAACAGTAGTTTTTCTGGACATGCTTTTCCACCTCAAAACATAAAACTGAAAATAGGGGAGTACGTGAATACTCACAGTATGCTAAATATAGCAACCAAGTTTATACGAGTTAGATAATTACAACGGATATAAATAGTTTAGGACATGCTTTTCCACCCCAAAACGTTTAAAAATCAAAAATAGGGGATTGGTGAATACTCACAGTATGCTAAATATAGCAACCAAGTTTATACGAGTTAGATAATTACAACGGATATAAATAGTTTAGGACATGTTTTTCCACCCCAAAACGTTTAAAAATCGAAAATAGGGGATTCGTGAATACTCATGCTATTTCGTGTAGGCACAAGCGGTACTTCGGGATGCACCAACGTCTTACTACCGGGATCCTACGACATCAAACACACACATTAGTGAGTTTCCATGTCGAAATCTAATGCTAATATACTAAACTCTACATATAGGGAAATGCCAATTTATGATTTAGTATTGTATTTTATATCAATTGGTTACACTTTTTCTGAAATATTGAAATTTTACAAGTCGTGCGATTAATTACAACTTTGGAAGGTTAGTTTTCAAAATTTAAAGTCTCTATAACAACATAAATTCACGAAAAATAGCATTCGAGGGATAAAAATTCTCAAACTTTTTATTTAACTATTATTACACAATACTAAGCTGGGAAAAATATAAAAATGGATTTCCAAGCTGTTTAATTATATTTTATGATTTATGGGCATTTATTCCAATAAAAATTGAAATAAATAGAAAACAGTTTCCAAAATTACCCAACCTTTTTGTTTAATTGTTATTATACATAAATAGGCTGAGAAAAATATAAAAGATATTTTTCAGTGGGTATTTCTATTTTTCCTTGTTTTATTCCTTTATATAGTCATAAATTAAAGAAATAATATAAAACAGTTAAAATAAATCACCATAAATTTTTGTAACATCATTTACAATATAAATAACCTGGGAAAAATATCAAAAGTGGTTTTCATAATGTATAAATTGGTTTTGGGTATTTATGTGTATTTAAGTGTATTTTAGTGCAATTAACTTTAGAAAATAAGAGAAAAATAGTTTACAGTAGAGAAAAATCCTCAAAATTTTTATGTAACCTCCTACTGTACAGTATGATATCCTGGTAATTTTTCATGAATTTTGGATAATCAGAACTATTTTTCCCATTTTTAGACCATTATAATTACAATATGATATCCTGGTAATTTTTCATGAATTTTGGAGTCACCATTCACAGGTAAGGTATGCGGAAATTTTTAGATACAATTTTCATATTCTCTAAAGTGGTTTTGTGATTTATTATGCCCTAAACAAAAAAAAATCGGAAATCATATTAAACAGTAACAAAAATTGATGAAATTTGGTGAGGGGTCATTATTCACCATAAGCATCATCCATGAATTTATTCAGGATTTATTGACCTCTGGAAGTATTTTATGTGATTTATGCCCTTGGTTTTAGGAATAAATTTAATAAATCAAGGAAATAATAAAAGCATTTGAAATTTTCCAGATTATCTCATGCATGTGAGGGCATTCAAAAGGAAAAATGTTAAAAATGTATTCAGAATAGAAATGAGGGTAATGAATCTAAACAAATTAAGAAAGGTTGCATGCAATGATGCATGAAATGTAGATGTGGCTGAAGTTCATGAATTTGTGTAGCCCATTCAGTGAGGTTTTAAGCCATGAAATTTCAGCCATCGTTCACTAGATATGTTAAGTTTCTAAGGTATTTTTCCTCAGTTTTATGGTTGGGTTGAAGGCCATTGATCATGCAAGACAAAAATAGTGATCACAGAAAAAAAGCTGTATGCGCAACCATTTTGTAAAAATTGCCAAAAATCGGATATTTAATATTTTACAGTGAGACCAGTTGTGGCCGTTCAAAGTCGAACAAAGTAATATGGCAGATTGCATGTTTGTTTTTGTGCATTATTAGGGTATTTTGACAAGAACATCATGCATGCCTTTGGTAAGGTCCGATTTCTAACACATGCATGGAGTGAATGAGCATCCAAGATGTACTAGAAATGGTTTAAATGATTTTGGTCATGCAAGAACACAAAAGAAATGGAGAAGAAGATGAAATATTCGGTTTTGATGTCACATGATCATATGTGCATCTTTTTCACTCCTTGCATGGGTTTGATCCCGGATTTTCACCATCTCAAACACATGCATTGTGTTATGGTGAGAATCTACAAACCACAAGGGAAGAATAAAGATTTCTAGCCATGGAAAGGCATAGAATCCGAAAAGTAGAGAAAACTATGAAGAAGAAGAAGTTTATGTTGGGTTTTGAGCATTCTAACACTCCTAAGTGTACATGCAACCCTAAATACCTTGGATCTATGTTTTCTCTATTATACATGCAAATAAGAACATCCAAGGTATTATCCTAATCTAGCATACAAAACAATGAGGGTAACAAGATAGAATACATACCTCTTTGATGTAGAAAGTCTTCATGAAGCTTGAATGCCAAGCCCCAATAGTGTGGAAGCCTCAAATGGAATCACAATCATCAAAACACTTAGAATAACTTGAGAGAGTTCTACACTTCATGAAATCGGCTAGCCCTTTTGTTACTCTCTCTAGTGGCTGATTTTTGTCAAGAATAAGATCTTTATATAGTGTTACAATTAGGGTAAATCCTTAATTGTTATGGCTTTCCATTTCCTTGGATCCATGGGTTCAAATACACCATGGAGCATCCATGGACCATCCTATGGGTTTTAGCCCAACTTGATTATCCATGGAGCATTAGCCCACTATATAAGTATGGATGATTTACACAATCAACCTATATATTTAATTAGTCTTATTTTGATCACTTAATTAATCCTAGATTAATTCTTGATCAATACTAATTAAATAATCTGATTATTCTTATTATTAATATACTAGAACTTATAATATATTAATAACCATAAGTGTCTTATTTCTCTCATTATAGTCTATCCAAGTGCATGATGGTATGCAACCCAAATGGACCATGCTGGGTCGGGTCAAGTCTTACCAATTATAGTTATGGACTTAGACATTAATCCAACAGTTTAACCATGAAACTATGGGAGAAGGTGTTGTTGTTTACCTTGGTTTTGACCTTGAGAGAAGTAAGAACACTTCAAGCCTCCTAAATCTCGAAATATGGCAGATGAATGAGAGGATTTTCATGGGTTAGAGAGAGAGAGAGAAAGGAGAAGAGTTTGTGCGAGAAGAGTGGAGTGTAAGAGAGTGAAGAGAGAAGAGGTAGTGTGAGGTTTTTGACTTAATGATTGTGTTTTGGGAAGAGAGAGTGCATGAGGAGGGGAGAGTGTCCGGATCAAACATGCATTAGGCCTCCTCTCTCCAAAATTTTAAACTTTATAAAATTCCCTCTAATTTCTTTTATAAAACCCTAACTTTTATAAAAATATTTATTAAGCAATTCTTGATTTGTTTTAATATCTTGTATTTAACCAATAATTTATGATTAATACTTGATAATTTAATTTCTATTTCATTGATTATAATTCCTAATTTGATTAATAAAAAATTTCTATTAGAAAGTTTATAGCCAAATTTTATAAAGTTTTTAAGCTTTAAGATTTATAAATTTGGATTTTGGGCTCTTTAGGATTTTTGGAATATTGTTTGATATTCATAATCATAATGAAGTATAATTAGAATATTTTAATTTATTTTTAGCGTTTTATACCCTTTTTCAATTATAACAAAGCTTGAAAGTTTCATTCAAATTATAGCATTGGCATTTCCTATTGTAGTTAAGCAACTTACTAAAATCGTAAGTGTCAAGTATATTAGTCCTAGATCTTAGTTGGATCCTAGTTTATGCAAGATTTTGACCTAATTTGTACTACTAGGCCATGGCATGTTGTGCATGAATGGTTTTTATAAAGATGTATGAGTCCGAGAATGACCTGAATTGATAGTTGTCACAGTATCCCCCACTTAAAAAGAATTTCGTCCCGAAATTCATTCTATGTCATCGTTTGTCGTCGCAAGGGAAAAGTTGTGGATACTTTTCCTTAACGAAGTCCTCGCACTCCCAGGTGTACTCCGGTCCGCGTTTTGAGTTCCATCGAACTTCCACAATCGGGATCTTACTCCGCTTAAGTTGTTTTACCTCCCTGTCAAGAATTTCTATCGGTTCCTCAACGAAGTTTAGCTTATCATTGATCTTAATTTCCTCCAGGGGTACTATCAATGCTTCGTTGGCTAGACATTTATTAAGGTTGGAAACGTGGAATGTGTCGTGAATGGCGCTTAACTCTTGGGGCAATTGGAGTTTATAAGCTACCGGACCAATACTTTCAATGATTTCAAAGGGTCCAACATATCTCGGGCTTAGTTTTCCTTTCTTACCAAAACGTATAAGCCCTTTCCAAGGCGACACTTTTAAAAGTACCTTGTCTCCTACTTGGAATTCTAATGGTTTTCGACAATTATCCGCATAACTTTTCTGACGATATCTGGCAGCTTTAAGCCTATCCTTGATGATAGCAATCTTATCAGATGTTTCCTGGATAAGTTCGAGTCTAGTCAACTGTCTGTCTCCAATTTCTGTCCAACATAAGGGTGAACGACACTTGCGTCCATACAATGCTTCATATGGAGCACATTGGATACTCGTGTGGTAACTGTTATTGTAGGAGAACTCAACTAGAGGCAATTGATTATCCCAGTTTCCTTTGAACTCAATGACACACGCTCGTAGCATGTCTTCCAATGTTTGTATTGTTCTCTCTGTTTGCCTATTTGTCTGAGGGTGGTAAGCTGTGCTCAAATCTATCTTGGTTCCTAGTGCCCTCTGTAACATCCACCAAAATCGAGATGTAAAATGACTATCTCTATCAGAAATGATAGATAGGGGTACACCACGCAGAGAAACAATTTTGTCGATGTAGATTTGGGCCAATTTTTCCATCTTGAAATCTTCTCGAATAGGGAGAAAGTGAGCAAATTTCGTCAGTCGATCCACTATGACCCAAATTGAGTCATGACCTTTAGCAGTTCTAGGAAGTTTGGTAACAAAATCCATAGATATTTGCTCCCATTTCCATTGGGGAATTTCAGGCTGTTGCAACAAGCCGGATGGTTTTTCATGTTCAGCTTTCACTATTGAGCATGTCAAACACTTCCCGACATACAAGGCAATATCCTTTTTCATTCCAGGCCACCAATACTACTCTTTAAGATCCTTGTACATCTTATGCGCTCCAGGGTGGATTGAGTATTTAGATCGATGAGACTCCTCCAGTACCATGTCTCTCAGATTGTTAACCCTTGGAATCCAGACCCTGTCCTTAAAATAACGAACTCCATCAGGTTTGGTTTCAAATCTCTCTTCCAAACCATGTAAAGTCTCACCTGGAAGATTTTCCTTGCATAACGCTTTCTCCTGGGCATCAATGATTTGAAATTTCAAGCTTGTCTGAATCACCATTCCCAAAGCTCTCACACAGGAAGGTTTCACTCTTTCTTTCCTACTAAGAGCGTCGGCTACTACATTAGGCTTTCCTGGGTGATATCGTATCTCACAATCATAATCATTAAACAACTCTACCCATATTTTCTACCGCATGTTTAACATTTTCTGATCCAGGATATGCTGAAGGCTTTTGTGATCAGTATAAATGGTACACTTGGTTCCGTACAAATAATGCCTCCATATCTTAAGAGCGAAAACTATTGCTCCTAGTTCAAGATCATGGGTGGTATAATTCTTCTCGTGCAGTTTGAGTTGTCTGGAAGCATACGCAATGACCTTATCTTTTTGCATTAACACACATCCTAATCCTTGATGAGACGCATCACAATACACCACAAAGTTCTCTGATCCTTCTGGTAAAGCCAGAATTGGTGCATTGCATAACTTGTTTTTCATGATTTGAAACGCCTCTTCGTGTTTCTCTTCCCAGTGAAATTTTCTGTCATTTTGGGTCAAAGATGTTAATGGTTGGACAATCCTAGAGAAATTCTCAATGAAGCGTCTGTAGTACCCAGCTAATCCTAGGAACTATCGTATTTCTGTCAGGGTTTTGGGGGCTTTCAATTTCTTGATTGCCTCAATCTTAGCTGGATCTACATGAATTCCTCTTTCGCCGATCACATGACCAAGAAAATGTACTTCCCGAATCCAAAATTCACACTTAGTGAACTTGGCACACAATTTCTTCTCCTTCAACAGCTCCAGCACTAGCCTTAGATGTCTATTGTGATCCTCTTTGGGTTGCGAGTAAACAAGTATGTCATCGATAAATACAATTACAAACTTGTCTAGGTATGGTCTACAGACCCTATTCATCAAAACCATGAAAACAGCGGGTGCGTTCGTTAGTCTAAAAGGAATCACTAAGAACTCATAATGTCCATAACGGGTTCTAAATGCTGTTTTGTGAATGTCCCCTTCGTGAATTCTTAGTTGATGATACCCTGAACGAAGGTCAATCTTTGAGAAGTAGGAAGCGCCCTGCAACTGATCAACCAAGTCATCTATTCGAGGGAGGGGATATCGATTCTTGATTGTCAACTTGTTCAGTTCTCTGTAATCAATGCACGTTCGGAACGAACCATCTTTCTTTTTGACGAATAACACTGGGGCTCCCCATGGTGAAGAACTTGGTCGAATAAACCCTTTGTCTAGAAGTTCTTGAAGTTGTCCGGATAGTTCTTGCATATCGGATGGCGCAAGGGGATATGGTGCTTTTGCTATCGGTGCCGCTCCGGGAATTAAGTCTATCCGAAATTTGACCTGCCTGTAAGGGGGTAGACCGGGCAATTCCTCCGGAAATACTTCGAGATAGTTTTGAACCACCGGAATCTCCTTGAGTTGCTTAGCTTCAGGTTCTATTTCTAGCACATGGGCCATGAATGCAATACAATTCTTCTTCAGGTATTTGTGAATCTTCATGTTTGATACTATGTTTAAACTTCTTCCTGGCTTCTCACCGTGTATGATAAGGGTTTCTCCATTAGGGAGCGGTACTCTAATGACTTTCTCGTAACTGTTGGATTAATGTCTAAGTCCATAACTATAATTGGTAAGACTTGACCCAACCCGGCATGGTCCATTTGGGTTGCATGGCATCATGCACTTGGATAGACTATAATGAGAGAAATAAGACACTTATGGTTATTAATATATTATAAGTTCTAGTATATTAATAATAAGAATAATGAGATTGTTTAATTAGTATTGATCAAGAATTAATCTAGGATTAATTAAGTGATCAAAAGAAGACTAATTAAATATATGGGTTGATTGTGTAAATCATCCATACTTGTATAGTGGGCTAATGCTCCATGGATAATCAAGATGGGCTAAAACCCATAGGATGGTCCATGGATGATCCATGGTGTATTTGAACCCATGGATCTAAGGAAATGGAAAGTCATGACAATTAGGGTTTACCCTAATTGTAACACTATATAAAGATCTTATTCTTGACAAAATCGATACTAGTATTATTCTAGAGAGGGCTAGCCGATTTTCATGAAGTGTAGAATTCTCTCAAGTTATTCCAAGTGTATTTGGTGTTGTGTGAACCATTTGAGGTGTCACAGTTGGGGCACTAGGCACTCAAGCTTCATGAAGACATTGTACATCAAAGAGGTATGTATTCTATCTTGTTATATTGATAGTTTTGTATGCTAGATTAGGATAATACCTTGGATGTTCATATTTGAATGTATAATAGAGAAAACATAGATCCAAGGTATTTAGGGTTGCATGTACACTTAGGAGTGTTAGAATGCTCATAACCCAACAGTGGTATCAGAGCCTAGGCTTATTTTCTTGTTATACTTGCAAATAGAGCTGAAAAATCGAGTTTTGATGCGGTCGGCCCAGCAGACTCGCCGAGTCCAAGGCAAAATGCATCCAACTCGCCGAGTTTTGTTCATGCACTCGATGAGTTGGACCCCAGACAGCATATCTTCGAGGTTTTTGGCTAGAAATGGACTAGGAACATTACCCTAAGTTGTTTTTGAACTTATAAACTTATTTTTTAATGTGGTAATGTTCATGCTAATCCATTTTCAAAGATAATTGTCAATAGATTCATGTTTTGTATTAGTTTAAGGTTTAGACTAATTACATGAAAAAGTTTGATTTGAATTATCTTGTTCTTATGAGTTGCTTAGATTAATAGAAAAGTTGAATGAAATAGTTGTTTTCAATCCAAATTAATCTAAGAGTTGATTCTAAAATGTGTTTTTGTAACTTGTCCTCAAGTTATATGAAAAGTCACATTTAAGTTTCATAAATCTCATAAAAGTTGGCAAAGGTTACAAAAATGAAGAGTCTAGTTCTAATTAATTGGAGTTATGACTCCATAATTTGTCCTCAAGTTATGGAGGACCAAGAGTCTCTTCATTAAAAAAATAATAATAATAAAAAAAAAGTGTAACCTTAATTAATTCCATAAGTTATAAAATAAAGAAAAGTTAATTCCTTTATTAGTTTAAAGTCTTCCATAAGTTATGGAACTTGAAGAGTTTTTCGATTAAAACTACTTTAAACACATAAGTTATGGAATTAATTAGTTTTGAATAGTTTCAAAACTTGCCCTCAAGTTTTGGAATTTGTAAAGTTTTCTCTTATGAATACTTTAATTCCAAGTTAGCCCTTAGAATTTTAAAAGTTAAAATTCAACCATTATACTTTATAATATTATAAGTTAATAATATATACATGTATAAGAGTAAAGTCGGTCTTACCGCTAGTACGCCTCATTCACGAAGGCAGTCTATAAGGTGGGTATAAGGTTGTTGCCTATAAAATGGCAACTTAATGGGTGTCCACTCTCACCCACCGCTTGCTTGACTGGTGGAGGGTCGTTAGCCGAACGGGTTTGACAGGACTATAATTCTCCCTTCATTAAAAGTATTAATGATAAATACTAAGTAACTAAACTCTTAATAATACCCAATCTTAGTTACTTAGGAAAATGTGAATAAGGTGCTAATCCATGAAATGACACTTTGCACTTTGTTTAAGTCGGTTAGTGGAGCGTGTGTGGTTAACCGGCACACTAACTCGTATTTAACAAGGTAGGCAAAGGGTAACTTAATGTTTATCATAGTATCGATGGAGCGTGTGTGGTTAACCGGCACATCGATTGAGGGGTAAACACTTACGGGTACCAAGTAATTTGCATGGTTACTTCACACCTTGTTTTGTGATCCTCGGCATCCCAGTCACAAAATCTGAAGGGCACACTCGAGATTGAAACATGCCATTGAACAATTCAATGAATCTCAAAGATCTAGGACTTTCAAATCCAATTAAAACCTAATAATACATTTCGTTTATCTTGGTGGAAATTGGTGAATCGTCATTCACCTACCTTCAAATTGTTTTATAGCTTGGATTACGGCATACCTCTTCTAAGTTATAAAATAGTTTGTTGGGTCCTAGCCTTAATATTTCATATTGGGTGTCATATTAAGGACTATAAATCAACTATCTTGAATATCTTCCATAACATGTCTGGTTTAGACATTTATGATCTTCCCAAATCTCTTGAAACAAGCTTTCCTAATGAAGATGATGTCCCATGGATACCATACTTCTTTCTCCTCCTCCAATTATTCTCTGTAACCCACAAGTTCTTAAAAAGTTTAGGGTCACTCGAACCCTATTGGCAAGTAAAGGTCTAGGTGTGGTCACATCTTGGAGATGTAGTCACATATTGACAAGCCGGGAGAGTTGAGTGTCAAAGTCTTGAGAAAGTTGGTGATTCAATCACTTTCTAAGTCACATAGTGAGTTCTTTTGGAACACCTATGAAACAGACTATGACAAGACCCTTAATGATCTTATCTATTTGTTAAGATCAACTTCCTCAAAACTTAATGGACATTGACAATAGTGACACAGGAAATCCAGAAAAGCATTCTCTTCCTAGTGGAAAGGGATCGGCCATATTCAATTCAGTTGACCAAATGGTAAAGAGAAAAGCTAAGTCTGTGATAGTCTCGTGTACCATTATCAAAAGGGTCCATATGTTTATATTGCCAAAGGAAGGGGCATTGGTTGCGAAGTTGCCAAATTTACCTAAGGATGTTAAAGTCAATAAGTTTGACTCTACTTCAGGTAAAGTCCACTATCTAACTCTGTTAAGTTTCTATTCTGAGATTCTTGATACATGATGTGACTCGGTCACATGGTGATGTTTTAAGAATCAAAGAAAAAGTGAAGGAACTTAAAGAAAGAATATGTTGAATCTGATCGCATAGATGGATTTCTATCGCGTAGTTTGAAGATCGGATTCTTGAGCTACTTCTTAGGAGTTATGAGGTATTGCTTAGGAATAGATAACAATAAGTTTTCATATGGATTGTAAGGATAACTTTTTCCGCATAGTTTTAAAATAAAAGAAAATTTTTTGATTTTATTTATTTTAATATATCCTTACAATGGCATTTGAGGAAAAATTGTTGCTTATATGATTCCATTAATAGCAAGAGTGGAAATATGAAATTGATTCCTTCATTTGTGATAATGTCTAAATTTACCAAATAAGGAAAGATTCTCATCACCCAAGTCTCAATTGGACCGAAACTTGGAATCATGCAAGTTGTATAGCATGATGAATGAGAACTTTCAAGTATTGGAAAATTAAGACTAATTACTTATTCACATGGATGTGTGAGTCAAGTAATGGACTAAGGGATCGATGTAACACCGTGATTTTTAAGACAAGATTTTTCATTTAAATAATCAATTTAATATTAAAAACACTTGTTTAAAATCTTATTCACATTCGAATTACAAAACATAGTTTCATTTTCATTATAATAGAAGACCAGGATCCTCCAAAACACAACTCTTTCTTCGGTGTGTACAATCGAACCGTTGCCATCCCGCGTTACTGTAAGAACCTGAAACAACATAACATAAACAACGTAAGCACGAAGCTTAGTGAGTTCCCCAATATACACCTTACGCACGTACGCCTTTCCAGGCCCTGACCTTCCGGTCCACTGCACAATGCCTTCCGGCCCATGAGATACTCGCCTTCCGACCCATAAGATATTTGCCTTCCGGCCCATAAGATAATTGCCTTCCGGCCCATAAGATAATTGCCTTCCGGCCCATAAAATATTTGCCTTCCGGCCCATACACATATATAACACATAATACAAATACTCTAACACATAAAGCACATATATCATATATTAACCTGCCTTCCGGCCCGTAACTTACTCTAACACATAAAGCACATACATCATATATCATACCTGACCTTTCTATCACATAATACTTTGCCTTCCGGCCCATATATAAACATGTATATCACGCGTAGCAGCTAACTTTCCATTTATAACATATAAACATAACACATAACATACTTGACCTTCCGGTCACACAATCAAACCCTTCCGGGTACAGTATAGTGAGAAAACTCACCTCGCGGACACTGGAAGATAGCAACTCCTGAAATCCCTTGCACTTGATCCTCCGAGCTACAAGCTCCCTGTAACATCATATATCCCTTATTAATACTTCTATCTTCCACGTTAACTGACCCTAAGAAATCACACCGGTCAACTCTGGTCAACAGTCCATTGTCAGCTCGACTGGACTCGGCGAGTTCCCTGGCGACTCGGCGAGTCTGGTCGTCCTTCAATCCTCTAAGAGTCCCCTTCTACTCATCGAGTATCCTCTTTGACTCGACGAGTCACTCCTGGAAGAATCGCGGGGCCACCCCGACTCCACTCGCCGAGTCTGAAGAACAACTCGGCGAGTCCCAGTGAATCTTCAAGCTACTCGCCGAGTCTGATCATCCGACTCGGCGAGTCCACGCCATGCAGTCGATCAAACTGCTTCCTGAGATACATATTTTCCGAATATACAAACATAGGACCTTCTGGACCTCTAAGGGTACTAATACAGGGTTATAAATGTTGGATAACAACACAACAATCCATCTAATCTCCAAATGGGTTTCACAAACCCTAAATCCATGCACACATTCACATAACAGAAAATAATCCGAAAGGTTACCTGAATCATGCACTCTCAGTGTCCCCAAGCCTCAAAACGTGATTTCCTTGCTGTCCCATTAGCCAAAACCTTCTCCTTCTTGGACAATAACTTCCTCAAATCACCAATGATCTTCAATCCTTGTTCTGGATGCCCACAACCGATCTAGGATCCTTCTCAGTCGGCCAAAAGGCGAACAATGACGGCATAAGATCCCTTATATACGTCCCAAACTGAACGGCTAGGGTTTTCCACTGAACAGTGTCGACTCGCCGAGTCCATACCTGGACTCGTCGAGTCCAGCCACGAACCCGCGACCACAACTGCGACCCTACTCGGCGAGTCTGGCTCCAACTCGCCGAGTCCCCCCTTTAAAACACCCCAAAATGCTATTAAACAATACTTAAGATTTTGGGCTGTTACAATCGAGTACATAGTCATGTGCACTGATTAAGTCCACCACAAAAGATATAAGGCTATTCGTCATAGTCTACTAAATCTTAGTAAATATGATTATACTTACAAGCTTAAGTGTAACTCTGAGACATTGGAAAAGGTTCCAATGTATGGTAGAGCGAATAAGAAGAATCAAATTAGGCAGAAGGATAAAAGTTTCTCAAATCTAAAAAGATGGGAGAGTACTTTAGTAGCAGTTTTGTGATCATCTTAATGATTAAGAAACCATATCAAAATTAGTTCTCTAAGGAAGTCTTAGTGCATTCTTATGACTAAGAAGAAGGGATCTTGAATTGTTGGAATGGTTAAATCAAGAAGATGAGTCATACTTCGTTCCAATACAAGTCTTAGAGTCATACTCCAAGATTGTAATTTGAGTGACATGTCTTTAAGAAGGTTTAAAACACGTGTCAAATGTAAGAGTAAAAGTGTCCTACTCTTGTTCATTTGAAGTTGGTAAGTTGTGATGTTTTGGATAAAACAAAGACCAACTTAGGCCAACTATGTGAAGCATTTGTCTTGATTAGAATCCACACTATCTCTTGGATGTTTGACAAGGGAGTCTTATATGTCAAGAGGACAGTGGGAGTCTTAAAGGTCTTGAAAGTCTCAAGAACTAATCAAGAATGAAACCTGAAGTTCCTCACTTGAGGTTCACAACCCATCGTGTTGACATATTCTGTGTCCATTCCAGTAAAGTTGGCTTTGCATATGAGTTCTTAGAGTTCTCAATTTGTTGCACAACAACTTGGAAGCAATTGCAGGTCCTTGAGATGTCAAGTAGCAAGAAATTAAGATTGAGTTCAGTCCATATGAGTTTGGATTTGTCATTATCCTTGTCTTGTGACTATGGTTTTGACAATTCACATGGATAAGAACACATATACCATTAAATCTAAGTGTCATAAGGTTTCTCTCTGATTCATGAAAATGATGGTGAGGAAACACTTTCACTCAGCAGATTTTAGCTAGATAGCAATTGTGATATTTGGATTCTCAAAGTCGTTAGTGGAGCGTGTGTGGTTTACCGGCACACTAACCTGGACTTGTGAGAAGTGGCAAAAAGGTCTAACCATTATGATTACGTTATCCCTCTTCATAATTGTTTAGACACACAAGTGGGCTATCTAAGGGAAGGTGTATGATTTTGATAAAGTTCTATCAAAACAATCCAGTATCAGAAATCTGGACTTTGGTAAGAAAGTCAATAAAGTATTGATTTCTAGAAGTCCAGCTGATTTCTGAGTACATGTCAAAGCTAGTGGGAGCATAAGTGTTATGCTAATAATCATCATGTTAGCGGGAGCATGATAATTATGATAAAGATTGCAAGTTAGCAATGTTAATTATAGAAAAACAAAAGGTTTCAATTGGGAAAAACTTGTTTTGCTATAATTAAGGGAGAGGAAATTATACTTCATCTCAAATCTATAAGCTTAGATCGTGAGGTTTTAATCATTTAGTCAAGGATATATATGAATTTCATGATGGAATGGCTCAACATAAGGAAATTCTGTATATGGGTCCATTATTTGCGTTCTAGAATTCGATTATGATTACGGCATCCCTTTTCAGGCATGGACTCGCCGAGTCTGATGATCAGACAGCAACAATTTCGATTTTTTAAACCTTCATCCTTTCTAAAGTTTTCCAAATGCCTGGGGCATTAAGAAGGGAAAAAGGTTTAGAAGTGGATATGACTAAAAGGATTAAACAATTGTCGAGGACAATCTAAGGTTTACCAAAGATTGGTTGCTCAAGGACAGTTGGAAGTATAGTGATAATTCTGGAAGGACCATATTGACATAATCTATAAGGAGGCAACTCTTGTTCAGAAGTGATAGTCAAAATGGAATCTGGAAATGTTTCAAAGTTAGAATTTTCAATCTGTTTAAGATTAGGAAACTTAATGCAAGATGGATGTTTCTAAGGAGCTGATCTCCTTTGGAATGCTCTGTAATGTTTGTTATCAAGTCTTTATGACTTTGTGTATAATCATTACAAGAGGATCAATGCATATAAGTTTAGAATCTAACAGATTTCAGTAAATGACATGAATTTGGAATTCTTGTATTTGCAGTAAAGATTTGGGAGTGTGAAAAGAGAATCATTGAAGTTATGTTCAATTGATCTAGTTCACAAAGTAAAGATCATAGACAAACACTGTATGCATACTTGGTGTATGGAATGACTAGTGTTTAGAAAACATAGTGTACATGCTTGGAGCATGGGACAACTATTGTTTTAAATTCAAGAATAAAGTTGATAGCTGAAACAGTATACAATGAATAATGTGTAATCATATGGTGATAAAAAAAAGGTGTTTTATTTATGTTCATAGGTTTTGATACAATATTGGATTCAATTATTATTGTGTTTCACTTTGCATGTTGTGACTTCCCGAATAAACTAGGTTATTCTTATAGAATGACTAAGTTATGTTGGATAAGGTGTCTAAGTCCATAACTATTTCTAGTATGTACTTGACCCGACCCGGCATGGTCCATTTGGGTTGCATGGCATCATGCAATTGGATAGACTAAATGAGAGAAATAACACTTGGAGATTATTAATATATTATAAGTTCTAATATATTAATAATATTATTTGATTAGTTTGATCAAGAATTAATTTAGAATTAATTATGTGATCAAAAGATAACTAATTAAATATATGGGTTGATTATGTAAATCATCCATATCTTGTATAGTGGGCTAAAAGGCTCCATGGACTATCAAGTTGGGTTCCACCCATAGGATGCTCCATGGATGCTCCATGGGAGTTACAAACCCATGGGTCATGGAAATGAAGAGTCATGACACATTAGGGTTTAACCCTAGATGTGTCAACACTATATAAGTAACATGTTCTCCACCTAAAATCGGCTACACTAAGAAACAAGAGGGCTTGGCCGATTTTGAGAAGTGTGTGTTCTCTCATAAGTTCTTCCAAGAGCATTTGGTGTTGTGTGAAGCATTTGAGGCATCACACTTGGGGTGCTAGGCTCATAAGGTTTCAAGGAACACAAACAACAACAAGGTAAGTTATTCTATCTATACTTTATGTTAAAATTGTTCCCCATGTATGCTAGATAGGAATATAACCTTGGAATTCAACTTTGCATGATAATTAGACAAACATAGATCCAAGGTTATTAGGGTTGCATGTACACTTAGGAAGTGTTAGAATGCTCAAAACCCATCAGTGGTATCAGAGCCTAGGCTTGTTTGCTCTTATTTGTGCTTAAAAGTTGAAAAGAGAATCGGAAATCTTGCTGTCTGCGAATGGACTCGTCGAGTCTATAGGGGGGACTCGTCGAGTTCATGAGTATCTTCAACCAACTCGGCAAGTGAGTTCATGCACTCGGCGAGTAGGGTCGACTGAGTGCAGAATTTCGATTTAGTTGCTGGAAATGAATTAGAAACATTACCCTAAACTGTTTTGGTAATTGAAAACTTGTTTTTGGTGGTGTAATGTCCTTGCTAATTCATTTACAACAACTAGTTATCAAAATTACAAAGTTTTAAATGTAATTTTTGATTGTGTTCATATTCATGTTCTTGTTCTTATGATGTTTTAGATGATCATAGGAATTACTTGTAACCTATGTGGTAGATTAATTCTTGATCATAATGTGTTTTAATGGAGTCCATAACTTATCCTTAAGTTATGGAAAACCAACAGTCACACTTGAGTTAAAACCATTAAAACAAATACAAGAGTTAGAAAAATGAAGAGTCTTCATTTTATTACTCTATTAAACTCATAAGTTACAAGAAATGAAAAGTTTTGAAAGTTACAAAACTTGCCCTCAAGTTTTGGAACAAGCAAAGTTAAGTTAAAACTTTAAGTTCCAACCCCTAGAATTTTAAAAGTTAAAATTCAACCCTTATACTTATACTATGATGATTTAATAATTATATATATATATATATATATATATATATATATATATATATATATATATATATGTATGTATAAGAATAAAGTCGTCTTACCGCTAGTACGCCTCATTCACGAAGCCGGTCTATAAGGTGGGTATAAGGTTGTTGCCTATAAAATGGTGACTTAATGGGTGTCTATTCTCACCCACCGCTTGCTTGACTGGTGGAGGGTCGTTAGCCGAACGGGTAAGACAAGGAATTATACATTCTCATTCAAAGTATGATGAATATAATAAAGTAACTAAATGTTTTATTAAATTCCCAATCTTAGTTACTTTAGGAAAATGTGAATAAGGTGCTAATCCATGAAATTACACTTTACACTTTGTCTAAGTCGTTGGTGGAGCCTGTGTGGTTAACCGACACACTAACTTGGACTTAACAAGGTAGGTAAAGGGTGACTTAAGGTTTATTATAGTATCGGTGGAGCGTGTGTGGTTTACCGGCACATCGATTGAGTGATAAACTTTAAGGGTACCAACTGATTTGCATGGTTACTTCACACCTCGTTTTGTGATCCTCGGTATCCCAGTCACAAAACTTGGAGGGCACTCTCGAGATTGAAACATGCCTTTGAAAAGTTCATTGGATCTCAAAGAATCTAGGAATTTCTAAAACCAATAAAAACTAAATATCTAATATTTCGGTTTTCATGGTGGAAATTGGTGAATCGTCATTCACCTACCTTTCAAATATGGTATAGCTTAGATTACGGCATACCTCTTCTAAGTTATATTATATTGTGATTGGATCCTAGCCTTAATATTACATTTGGGTGTTTTATTAAGGACTCTCTTAAATCTATACTAAACTTGTTCTTCTTTTCAGATGTCTTCAAATAATGCTTCTGGCTCTAATTCTAATGGCTCCTTTACTCTTATGAGTCTGTGTGGGAAAGTCACCTTTGATGGATCCAACTTCAATAAATGGATCAGAAACATCAGGATGATTACCCGCTACAAGGACAAAGAATATGTCCTTGACAAGGAGCTTAAGGAAATTGAAGAGTCCACTGCAACTCCCCAGGAGATCGCTAACTTTCATACTCATGAAAGAGATGCAACCAAGGTGGCTTGCATCATGTTGGCCACAATGACAGCTGAACTCCAAAAGTATTATGAGGATTTCTACCCTTATGAAATGCACCAAGATTTGATGGAAAGATACCATCAAAGTGCACGACAAGAGAGGTACGAAGTCATCTGCTCCATGATAACAACCATGATGAAGGACGGAGATTCCGTCACGAGCCACATGCAGAAAATGCAAAGGTATGTGGATCGTTTGCTGAAGCTTAATTTGAACTTCCCTGAGGAGCTTGCAATAGATATCATTTTGCACTCCTTACCATCGTGCTATGATCAATTCCGCATGACATATCACATGAACAAGGAAGAGGTCACCCTCAGCAAACTTCAGGGACTTCTCAAGACCACAGAAACAGGTCTTAAGGGGAAGTCGGTTGATATCACTCCTAATCCAGACTCAACTCCGGTCTTGGCAATCGGGCAAACTCGAGGGAAGAAGAGAAAGAGATCTTCGAAGGGTACCAAGGCTCGGACCCTTGATGGCTCTTCTTCAAGTGGAACCAAGAAAGGTTTCATTACTCCTTCTTCTGACCCAAAAGAGGCTGAATGCTTCTATTGCCATGAAAAAGCTTATTGGAAGCGGAACTGCCCAAAGTACCAGCAGGATGTGAAGGATGGGAAAGTCAAACCCAACCATGCAGGTATTTACACTATCATTTCTAATAACTCACCCCATTCGAAATCTTGGGTCCTTGATACCGGTTGCGGTATTCATATTTGTTGTGACTTGCAGGGACTAGGAAGAAGTGAGAATGTGGAGCAAGGAAGAATAAACTTAATCGTGGGAAATAGGAAAGTTACACCTGTCACCAAGATTGGAGTTTATACTTTATCGCTAAGTAGTGGATTAAATTTAGATTTGAATAAATGTTGTTATTCGCCAGAAATGGCAAGAAATATTATTTCCTTTCATGCATTGTACAAACAAGGTTTCACCTTTTCGTTTGATAATGAAGTTGGTTCGATTAATGCTTTCTTTAATAATGTACTTTATTTTAAAGCATTACCTTGTGATGGTGTGTATGAAGCTGTATCTGTTGTAGATAACTTAGGAAATAATGTTTTGTGTATTGATTCTACTAATAATAATAACTTGGATAAAGCATCATTATGGCATTGTCGTCTTGGACATATAAGCAAGAAACGCATAGGCCAACTCCAAAAGGATGGAGTCTTGGAGTCGTTTGACCTAAAGTCAAATGATTGTTGCGAATCATGCTTACTTGGAAAAATGACAAAGTCACCCTTCACAGGCTCGTGTGAAAGGGGTGAAGGTTTGTTGGACCTTATACACTCGGATGTGTGTGGACCATTCAAACAAGCCACAAGGGATGCTAATCGTTATTATTTGACTTTTACTGATGATTACAGTAGATATGGATATGTCTACTTAATCAATCATAAGTCAGAGACTTTCGAGAAGTTTAAGGAATTTAAATAGGAAGTCGAGAATCAATTGGGCAGAAACATTAAGATGCTTCGATCCGATCGGGGTGGTGAGTATCTTAGTTCAGAGTTCCTCGACTATCTAAGGGAATGTGGGATTGTCTCACAATTGACACCTCCCAGGACACCGCAGTTGAATGGTGTGGCTGAGAGGCGTAATCAAACCTTGTTGGACATGGTTCGTTCCATGATGAGTCGAGCATCACTACCAATCTCATTCTGGGGGTATGCCTTAGAGACTGCCGCCCATATCCTTAATCTAGTCCCTACAAAGAAAGTTGCCAAAACTCCTCACGAGATGTGGACTGGTAAAGTACCTAAACTAGACCACATCAAGATTTGGGGTTGCAAGGCTTTCGTGAGACGCAAGACTCATGATAAGCTCGAACCCCGAAGCGAGAGGTGTATTTTCATCGGCTACCCACAGCAATCCTTTGATTACCTCTTCTACAGACCTAGTGACAATGTGGTCTTTGTAGCAAGAAGAGGAGTCTTTCGAGAAAGAGAGTTTATAAGCCAAGGAGACAGTGGGAGGCAAATTGATCTTGAAGAAATTAAAGAGTCAAGTGGTGAAGGAACTTCAAACTCTAGCCCTCAACCTGAGGAGGAAACTCCTGTTATGCCAATTGACGAATCTGTACCTCTGAGGCGTTCCACGAGAGTTAGGAGTGCACCTGAGCATTACTATGGTTTCCATATTACTGCAGAAGGTGAGACACTTATTAGTGATGGAACACTAGTAAGTCAAGATGACCCTAACATCTACGAGGAAGCCATGGCAGGCCCTGAGTCTGCTAAATGGAAAGAGGCTATGGATTGCGAGATACAATCCATGTATGACAATCAAGTTTGGAACTTGGTTGAGAATGTACCAGGTCGAAAGACTGTAGGGTGTAAATGGGTCTTCAAGAAGAAGACCGACATGGATGGTAAAGTACACACTTATAAGGCTAGACTGGTTGCAAAGGGCTTCTCTCAAATTCCTGGAGTGGATTATGATGAGACCTTTTCTCCGGTAGCCAAGATTAAGTCTATTTGGGTTCTGTTAGCCATAGCCGCATGTCATGACTATGAAATTTGGCAAATGGATGTCAAAACCGCTTTCCTTAATGGGAAGTTGGCTGAAGATGTTTACATGAGTCAGCCAAAGGGTTTTGTCAGCAACAAGTACCCTAATAGAGTGTGTAAGCTTGAGAAATCCATTTATGGATTAAAGCAAGCACCTCGCAGATGGAATCTTTGCTTTGATGAAAAGGTCAAGGAATTTGGCTTTTCTAGGAGTGAAGATGAATCTTGTGTATATGTCAAGGCTAGTGGGAGTATAGTTAGCTTTTTGGTATTGTATGTGGATGACATACTACTCATAGGAAACGACATTCCAACCCTGCAGGAAGTAAAGTCCTGGCTTGGAAAGTGTTTCGCTATGAAGGACCTTGGTGAAGCTGCCTATATTTTAGGGATAAGGATCTTGAGAGATCGGAGTAAAAGACTAATTGGACTTAGTCAAAGTACCTACTTGAATAAGGTACTGAAGAGATTCAGAATGCAAGACTCCAAGAAAGGAGAGTTGCCCATCCAGAGTAACGCCAAACTGAGTAAGACACAAAGCCCTAGCACTGAGGCTGAGATAGCACAAATCAGTCGAGTACCTTATGCTTCGGCTGTAGGATCGATCATGTATGCTATGACGTGTACTCGACCTGATGTAGCTTTTGCCCTGAGCATGGTTAGCAGGTTTCAGCGGAACCCTGGCAAGGCACACTGGACTACGGTAAAGAATATTCTCAAGTACCTACGAAGGACTAAGGACTGGGTCCTTACCCTCGGTGGGAGTGATGACTTGAGAGTTGTAGGGTATAGTGATGCTAGCTTCCAGACTGATAGGGATAACTTCCGCTCTCAGTCGGGCTGGGTCTTTACCATAAATGGAGGAGCAATTTCTTGGAAGAGTTCCAAGCAAGAGACAGTGGCAGATTCTACTTGTGAATCAGAATATATTGCAGATAGCGAGGCGGCAAAGGAGGCGTTATGGCTGAGGAACTTCATTGGAGACCTTGGAGTTGTACCAGCTATTAAAGAGCCAATGGAAATTTTCTGTGATAGTGAAAGTGCTGTTGCCTTAGCCAAGGAACCAAGGGATCACGGGAGATCCAGACACATCGACAGAAAATACCATTTCATCAGACATCGGATCGAAGAAGGACTCCTCGTGGCAAAGAGGGTATCATCAGATGAGAATCCGGCAGATCCCCTCATGAAGGGACTGACTCGGGTTAAGCATCTCCAGCATGCTCGGAGCATAGGGCTGAAGGATGATATTAGATTTAGTAGTTAGATAACCTCGAAATTTGTAAAGTGTAATTGACATTTGATGATGAATAAAAGTGTTTTATTTATGAGTAAAGTGTTGCTATCTCTTGTCGATCGTTTACTATATTTCTTTTGCATGTTTTGACTTCCAGAATAATTTTATTTGGTATAACATATTATTCAAACCTCCACAGTCGGTCATATGTCGGAAGTAGGTATGAATCAAGACTGTCATGTTTGGTTGTAGAGGTCTTGGATAAGGCTACAACAATCATGAGTGCTCATAAGTTCTGAGCATTGGACTCAACCCACGCTCACTGGAATCACTTCATGGAATTCTATCTCGAGTGATCGTGAGACGGTAATATCATATAAGTCTTTAAACCTAGAGATATGATTTGTTACTTACAAGTTGGTTATGCATTGATTGTATGAAAAATGCATTGGTAACTGTAACAACGCAAATTTTCAAATAAATTTTTCATTTAAAATAAAGTAGTTTCATTCAACCAATAATATT
Source organism: Lactuca saligna (assembly GCF_052625555.1). NCBI lineage: Eukaryota > Viridiplantae > Streptophyta > Magnoliopsida > Asterales > Asteraceae > Lactuca > Lactuca saligna. The sequence continues at coordinate 108,375,757 of NC_136425.1, forward strand.
ATTTCATGTTTCATATCAAATACATATATAAAATCCCCAAGATCTCAAATGGCAGCAGTGTGTATGCATCATGCCGGCGCCTTCCCACGGTCCTCGCTAGTACCTGAAACACATACATAACAACTTGTAAGCATAAATGCTTAGTGAGTTCCCCAGTATACTCTTACACATATACGCCTTTCCAAGCCCTGACCTTCCGGTCCAAAGTACAACGCCTTCCGGCCCATGAGATAATTGCCTTCCGGCCCGTAATATTTTGCCTTCCGGCCCATAACATATTGCCTTCCGGCCCGTAACATATTGCCTTCCGGCCCGTAACATATTGCCTTCCGGCCCGTAATATATTGCCTTCCGGCCCGTAACAGATTACCTTCCGGCCCATAAACATATGCAACACATAGTACGATTACTTAAACATATATAGCACATATATCATATATCATACTTGACCTTTCTGTCACATAATACTTTGCCTTCCGGCCCATAGAACATATATAGCATGCATAGCAACTACCTTTCCAATTATAGCATATATATAACATACAACATATCCGACCTTCCGGTCACACATAGATACCCTTCCGGGTACAATATAGTGAGAAGACTCACCTCGTGGTAATGTAAGCTATCAACTCTTGAAACTACTCGCACTCGATCCGCCGATCTGCAGACTCACTATAATACCATATACCCTTATTAATACTCTTATCATTCAAGACAACCGACCCTAAGAATTTACATGCAGGTCAACTCTGGTCAACGGTCAACTTAACCGTACTCGTCGAGTGCAAAGGCGACTCGGCGAGTCTAGACGTCCTCCCCAATTTTCCCTGTTGTTCTCCTTTCTACTCGTCGAGTATCCCTCTTGACTCGACGAGGTCCTCATGGAAGAATCGCGGGGCCACCCGACTCCACTCGCCGAGTCTGAAGAACAACTCGGCGAGTCCCAGTAAATCTTCAAGCTACTCGCCGAGTCTGCTCATCCGACTCGGCGAGTCCATGCCATGCAGTCGATCAACTGCTTCCTGAAACAAGTATGATCCTGAAATACACACTCATGGGACTATCTGGACCTCTAAACATCCTATTACTAGGGTATAAACACTTGGGTAACAACATAATAATCCATCTAATCATTAAATGGGTTCTATAAACCCTAACTTCATATACACATCAATCACAGAAGAACGAATCCGAGATATTACCTGATTGATGCACTTTCTGTGTCCCCAATCCTCAGAACGTGATTCTCTTGCTGTTCCTTTAGCTAAACCTTCCTCTTCCTTGCACACAACTCTTCCAAACCCAACAATGGTCTTCAATCCTTGCTCCAGATGCACACAATCGTTCTAGGGTTCTTCTCAGAAAGCAAAAATGAACAATGACGGCCTAAGAGGCGTTATATACGATCCAAAACCAAAAGGCTAGGGTTTCTGCTGAACAGCGTCGACTCGCCGAGTCCCTAATGGACTCGTCGAGTCCAGTCGCGAATCCGCGACCAAGTCTGTGGTCCTACTCGGCGAGTCAGGCACCAACTCGCCGAGTCCCCTCCTAAAATGCCCCAAAAATAGTTTTAAAGCAATTCCTGAAATTCCGGGCTGTTACAACTCTCCCCCACTAGAACTAGACTTCGCCCTCGAAGTCTCACTCTGCGAATAACTCCGGATGTTGCTCCCGCATTTCACGCTCCAGCTCCCAAGTCATCTCCGATCCCTTCCGGTGTTGCCACTGAACCAACACCAGAGGTACCTCCTTGTTCCGCAGAACCTTGATCTTCCGATCCCTGATAGCTACTGGTCTCTCGGCGTAATTCAGGCTCGCATCCACCTGAATATCCTCTAACGGAACCACCGCCGATTCATCGGCTATACACTTCCTCAACTGTGATACGTGAAAGGTATTGTGAATCTGTCCCAACTCTGCTAGCAACTCCAACCGATAAGCTACCCGACCTACCCTTGCAGTTACACGAAATGGACCTATAAACCGGGGCCCCAACTTGCCCCTCTTTCTGAACCGGATCACTCCCTTCCAAGGAGAAACCTTCAGGAGAACGAAGTCGCCAACCTGGAATTCTAGCTTGGACCGGCGTCTGTCCGCATAACTCTTCTGTCGGCTCTGGGCGGTCAATAACCTCTGCCTAACCTGCTGAATCTGCTCTGTCATCTGGAGTACGATCTCGGTACTACCCATCACTCTCTGTCCCACCTCTCCCCAGCAAATGGGAGTCCGACACCTCCTACCATACAACAACTCAAAAGGTGGCATACCAATGCTCGAATGATGGCTGTTGTTGTAGGAAAATTCAGCCAAGGGTAAATGCGCATCCCAGCTACCCCCGAAGTCTAGTACACACTCTCTAAGCATGTCTTCCAATGTCTGAATCGTCCACTCGCTCTGACCGTCTGTCTGGGGATGGTATGCGGTACTAAAATGCAGTTTAGTACCCAGCTCCTCATGGAATTTCTTCCAGAACCTGGAAGTGAAGCGTACATCACGGTCTGAAACAATCGAGATCGGCACTCCATGCCGAGATACTATCTCTCTCACGTATAACTCCGCCAACTTCTCCGCTGATGAACTCTCGCTAATGGTAAGGAAGTGTGCACTCTTCGTCAACCTATCCACAATCACCCAAATTGCATCAACTCCTCTAGCAGTTCTCAGCAATTTGGTGATGAAATCCATCGTAATCTGTTCCGACTTCCACTCAGGAATCTCCAAGGGCTGCAACTTACCATGCGGTCTCTGGTGCTCGGCCTTAACCCTACGACAGGTCAAACACCTCTCAACGAACCAAGCGACATCTCTCTTCATGCAAGGCCACCAAAATTCCTTTTTCAAGTCCAAATACATCTTCGTAGCACCGGGATGGATCGAGAATTTCGATCTATGAGCCTCCTCCATCAAAGTAGCACGCGTACCGCCCACGAATGGTACCCAAATCCGACCCTGAAACGTCACAAGTCCACGTCCATCGTTAACGAACTCCGAAACTAACCCAGCGACCCGTTCTTTCTTCTGCATTTCGGATCTCACAACCTCGGCCTGTGCCCCACGAATAGCATCTAATACCAGAGTCATCACCGTCAGTCTCAGACATACGTCTCGCAATGGAGTGCTCTCCGCCCTACGACTCAATGCATCGGCTACCACATTAGCCTTGCCTGGGTGGTATAGGATCTCACATTCATAATCCTTAACCACGTCCAACCATCTCCTCTGATGCATATTTAGGTTGGGTTGATCCATCAAATACTTCAAACTCTTATGGTCCGTGTATATAGTACAACGAACCCCGTACCGGTAGTGACGCCAAATCTTGAGAGCGAACACTACTGCCCCCAACTCTAAGTCATGCGTGGGATATCTCGCCTCGTGAGGCTTTAGTTGCCTCGATGCATAAGCTATCACATGGCCTCTCTGCATCAACACTGCACCCAGTCCCGAAATCGATGCGTCGCAATATACGACAAAATCCTCCATCCCCTCCGGGAGAGCTAATACCGGGGCTTCGCACAGTCTTTGACGAAGTGTCTCGAAGGAAGTCTGCTGCTCGGGTCCCCATGAGAATGTAACACCCTTCCGGGTCAACCTGGTGAGTGGTACCGCGATCTTGGAGAAGTCCCTAATAAACCTCCGATAGTACCCCACCAACCCAAGGAAACTCCTGATCTCGGAAGGTGACTTCGGTGCCTCCCAACTCATCACTGCTTCTACCTTGGCCGGATCGACCAATATCCCTGCCTGATTAGCAACATGTCCAAGAAATTGGACCTCCCGCAACCAGAAGTTACATTTAGAGAATTTTGCATATAGATTCTCCGACCTCAGTACCTCAAGGACCTCCCTCAGATGTCCCTCATGCTGCTCTCTAGTCCGCGAATACACTAGGATGTCGTCGATAAATACGATCACAGACCGATCCAGCATCGGCCTGCATACCCTGTTCATGAGGTCCATGAACACTGCCGGGGCATTGGTGAGCCCGAAAGGCATCACCACGAACTCGTAATGCCCATACCGTGTCCTAAACGCTATCTTCTGGACGTCCTCATCCCGCACTTTTACCTGATGGTACCCTGATCTCAAATCGATCTTGGAAAACCAAGATGCCCCTTGCAACTGATTGAATAGATCATCGATCCTCGGTAACGGATAGCGGTTCTTGACCGTCACCTTGTTCAACTCCCGGTAATCAATACACATCCGGTGTGAACCATCCTTCTTCTTGACGAACAGAATCGGTGCTCCCCACGGCGAGCTACTCGGCCGAATAAATCCCTTCCCCAGCAACTCCTGGAGTTGCGAGGACAACTCTTGCATCTCCGGAGGTGCAAGACGATAAGGCACCTTCGCAATAGGCGCAGCCCCCGGAACCAGATCGATACCAAACTCCACTTGCCTCGCAGGAGGTACTCCCGGCAAATCCTCGGGAAAAACATCTGGAAACTCGCGCACCACTGGAACCTCCTCCACTGTCCTTGGTCTCTCGGAAGCCTCCCGCGTATCCATCACATACGCCACAAAACCTTTACATCCCTGCTGTAGACATTGCCTCGCCCTAGCGGCCGAACAAAAAGCTGATCGCGAACGGGTACCCTCGCCGTACACCGTAAGAACTCCCCCACTAGGGTCTCTTATAGTCACCAGCTGGCGCTCACAATCGATGACGGCGCTGAATCGGCTCAACCAGTCCATGCCCACGATGACACAGACATCACCCATCGCAATAGGAATTAGGTCAATCGGAAACGCAACCCCAAAAATCTCTAGTACGCATCCCCGAAGAACCTCCATAGCACAAACCACCCTCTCGGCCGCTATAGAAACGCTCAGAGGCCGACTTAACGACTCACGACTAATGCTGATATGCTGACTAAAAGCTAAAGATACAAAGGATCTACTCGCACCCGAATCAAATAACACAAGAGCAGGCATAGAGTTCACAAGAAAAGTACCTACACATATATATTAACATAAGCATAACATTTCAACTTTAAATAAATACGCGAATTACAGTATACCTGCCACAACATCGGGTGCAGCGCGGACCTCCTCCGCAGTCAGCTGAAAGGCTCTCCCACGAGCCCTCGGGGCCTCGACCTTCGCCGGTCGTGTCTCGGTAGTCCTGGTAGTAGGTGTAGGTCCCTGACGAAGCTGCGGGCACTCGGCCTTCCGATGGCCTGTCTGGTTGCAATGAAAGCAAACCATAAACCCCTTAAGGCAATCCCTGGCAATGTGTCCTTCCTTGCCACACTTGTAGCAACCCCCCGTTCGACACGCCCCCTCATGACTCTTGCCGCACTTTCCGCAAGTGCGGCCCTTCGAACCTCTCATCCTCGAATCAGCGGACTTGGTCCGCTTGGCTGCCGGCTGAAACTGAGCCGGCCGCCGATCCACCTGCCGAGACTCGGCCTCCTCCCTGGCCTGAGTCTACAACTCGATCTCACGCTTCCTGGCGTTCGCCTGAAGCTCAGTGAAAGTACGATAGGTGGAGTTTGACACAAACTCCTGGATATCCCTCCTCAAGACACCCAAATACCGGCTCATCCGTGACTGCTCTGTAGATACCAGCTCGGGGCAGAACATCGCCCTCTCATGAAACTTCTGTGTGACCACTGCAACAGAATCAGCACCCTGCTTAAGGGTCAAGAACTCCTGAATCAATCACTCCCTCTCCACTGGGGGAACGTACTCGTCCCTGAACATCTCGGTAAACCTCTCCCATGTCACTGCTGTAATCTCCGCTAGAGTGAAGTTCGCCGTCACGAACTTCCACCAATCCTTCGCTCCCAGACGGAGCTGGTTCAAGGCGAACCATACCCTCAAGTGCTCCGGGCATGAGCAAGTATAGAAGAACCCCTCAATGTCGGTGATCCACCTCATCACCACAATCGGATCCTGCGTCCCATCGAACTCAGGGGGTTTCGTGTTGCTGAATTCCCGGAATAGCAACGAATCACCCCCTTGCGGCCTAGCAGCGGCCACAGCTGCGGTAGCGGCAACGACTGCAGCTTCATTCAGTGCGGCGTACTGCTCCTCAAACTCCTCCATCATGGTGGTCTTAATGGACCCAAACATCTCCGGGATCTCAGCCCGAACCGCCGTAGCTACCTCCTCCTGAATCATCTGACAAATCTCCTCATCACTCATACTGCTCGAACTCACTCCGTGGCGTGTCGTAACCATGATGTCTCTGAAATACAACATAAAATTATCAGAGACTCCATCAAGTACAATTGTACTTGATAACGCAACCCTACTCAGTCTCCGATGTCCAGGGATTCTTACTTGGGTCTTCCACCGACCCGGTGTCTTCGGTAGTACGTGCCCAATACTACCGACCACACCGTGTCAGTATTCGTCCCAAATTTTCCTCCCCAAACCCCGAATAGTGAGTACTCTACTTCTCGTATGCACTATCTACCTGCACGCTACCGAATATCTCATACAAGCAACCTCCCTAGACTAAGGCATCACAAAACAGGCCATTCTAGTCCTATCATGTATACCTAGTCTTCTAGCATGCATAACAATTCATAATTCAGTGCATAACATAACATTGTAAGGTATTCTAGGGATCTTAACCGTTCGGGCCCTGGCTGATCGTACACACTGCGTCTTTCTTGTTTACCACTTTACCATTTATAAAAGTTTATGTATTTATTATTTTTAAAAGATTTTTCCTCAAATCCTCGGTTTGAGTTCAGTTACACCCGAAGGTACACCCGAAACCCTCAAACCAAGGCTCTGATACCAATTATAACAACGCAAATTTTCAAATAAAATTTTCATTTAAAATAAAGTAGTTTCATTCAACCAATCATATTATTTCATGTTTCATATCAAATACATATATAAAATCCCCAGGATCTCAAATGGCAGCAGTGTGTATGCATCATGCCGGCGCCTTCCCACGGTCCTCGCTAGTACCTGAAACACATACATAACAACTTGTAAGCATAAATGCTTAGTGATTTCCCCAGTATACACTTACACATATACGCCTTTCCAGGCCCTGACCTTCCGGTCCAAAGTACAACGCCTTCCGGCCCATGAGATAATTGCCTTCCGGCCCGTAATATTTTGCCTTCCGGTCCATAACATATTGCCTTCCGGCCCGTAACATATTGCCTTCCGGCCCGTAACATATTGCCTTCCGGCCCGTAATATATTGCCTTCCGGCCCGTAACAGATTGCCTTCCGGCCCATAAACATATGCAACACATAGTACAATTACTTAAACACATATAGCACATATATCATATATCATACCTGACCTTTCTGTCACATAATACTTTGCCTTCCGGCCCATAGAACATATATAGCATGCATAGCAACTACCTTTCCAATTATAGCATATATATAACATACAACATATCTGACCTTCCGGTCACACATAGATACCCTTCCGGGTACAGTATAGTGAGAAGACTCACCTCGTGGTAATGTAAGCTATCAACTCTTGAAACTACTCGCACTCGATCCGCCGATCTGCAGACTCCCTATAATACCATATACCCTTATTACTACTCTTATCATTCAAGACAACCGACCCTAAGAATTTACATGCAGGTCAAGTCTGGTCAACGGTCAACTTGACCGGACTCGTCGAGTGCAAAGGCGACTCGGCGAGTCTAGACGTCCTCCCCAATTTTCCCTGTTGTTCTCCTTTCTACTCGTCGAATATCCCTCTTGACTCGACGAGGTCCTCGTGGAAGAATCGCGGGGCCACCCCGACTCCACTCGCCGAGTCTGAAGAACAACTCGGCGAGTCCCAGTAAATCTTCAAGCTACTCGCCGAGTCTGCTCATCCGACTCGGCGAGTCCATGCCATGCAGTCGATCAACTGCTTCCTGAAACACGTATGATCCCGAATTACACACTCATGGGACTATCTGGACCTCTAAACATCCTATTACTGGGGTATAAACACTTGGGTAACAACATAATAATCCATCTAATCATTAAATGGGTTCTATAAACCCTAACTTCATATACACATCAATCACAGAAGAACGAATCCGAGATATTACCTGATTGATGCACTTTCTGTGTCCCCAATCCTCAGAACGTGATTCTCTTGTTGTTCCTTTAGCTAAACCTTCCTCTTCCTTGCACACAACTCTTCCAAACCCAACAATGGTCTTCAATCCTTGCTCCAGATGCACACAATCGTTCTAGGGTTCTTCTCAGAAAGAAAAAACGAACAATGACGGCCTAAGAGGCGTTATATACGATCCAAAACCAAACGGCTAGGGTTTCTGCTGAACAGCGTCGACTCGCCGAGTCCCTAATGGACTCGTCGAGTCCAGTCGCGAATCCGCGACCAAGTCTGTGGTCCTACTCGGCGAGTTAGGCACCAAGTCGCCGAGTCCCCTCCTAAAATGCCCCAAAAATAGTTTTAGAGCAATACCTGAAATTCCGGGCTGTTACAGTAACTCGATGTTATAAATCGCGCTCTTGTGTGTAATTCAATGAGTAGTAGAACAAACATATGAGTCGAAGTTTATCTGTTCCTTCTTGGATTAGAAGCTGATATCTGGGCCCCTCGATGATTTTGTTTTGACCTATGTACCGGGCCCGGTCAGAACTAAAATTGATGTGTTCAATGAAGTTCTTTGTCAAACAAATCGGAAATCGGGAAACAAACTGTTGGACAATAAGTAACACATTGTTCCATGTATTTGTCCGACTGATATCTAGAACAGAGGATTATATGATCACTTATCTTAAATGGCGTACCATCATCTTCTCAGTTTCGAGAAACCTTGTAAAGAGCTACGATTGCCGATCGGTTCCTGAAGTCATACTTGCAGTAATAGTTATTAGACTTATCCAAGTGGGAGACTGTTGGATAAGGTGTCTAAGTCCATAACTATTTCTGGTATGTACTTGACCCGACCCGGCATGGTCCATTTGGGTTGCATGGCATCATGCAATTGGATAGACTAAATGAGAGAAATAACACTTGGAGATTATTAATATATTATAAGTTCTAATATATTAATAATATTATTTGATTAGTTTGATCAAGAATTAATTAATAATTAATTATGTGATCAAAACATAACTAATTAAATATATGGGTTGATTATGTAAATCATCCATATCTTGTATAGTGGGCTAAAAGGCTCCATGGACTATCAAGTTGGGTTCCACCCATAGGATGCTCCATGGATGCTCCATGGGAGTTACAAACCCATGGGTCATGGAAATGAAGAGTCATGACACATTAGGGTTTAACCCTAGATGTGTCAACACTATATAAGTAACATGTTCTCCACCTAAAATCGGCTACACTAAGAAACAAGAGGGCTTGGCCGATTTTGAGAAGTATGTGTTCTCTCATAAGTTCTTCCAAGAGCATTTGGTGTTGTGTGAAGCATTTGAGGCATCACACTTGGGGTGCTAGGCTCACAAGGTTTCAAGGAACACAAACAACAACAAGGTAAGTTATTCTATCTATACTTTATGTTAAAATTGTTCCCCATGTATGCTAGATAGGAATATAACCTTGGAATTCAACTTTGCATGATAATTAGACAAACATAGATCCAAGGTTATTAGGGTTGCATGTACACTTAGGAAGTGTTAGAATGCTCAAAACCCATCAAGTTATTCAAACCATCCACAATCGGTCATATGTTGGAAGTAGATATGAATTAAGATTGTCATGGGTTGGCTTATAGAGGTCTAAGGTGTTGGACAAAGGGCTACAACACTCATGAGTGCTCATAAGTTCTGAGTATTGGATTCAACCCGCGCTCATTGGAATCACTTCATGGATTTTATCACGTGTGATCATGAGACGATAATATCTTATATTCTTCAAACCTAGAGATATGAGTTGTTACTATGAGTTGGTTGTACATTGATTGCACGAAACCGCATTTGGTAACTCGGTGCTATAAAACGTGCCTTTGTGTATGATTTAACAAGTAGTAGAACAAGCCATATGAGTCGAAGTTTATCCATTCCTTTTACCTTCGGGATAAAAGCGATATCTGTGGGCCCCTCGATGATTTGATGATGACAAATGGAAGTGCTCGGCCGGGCCAGGACTGATTTGATTTGTTTAATTAGTTAGTCGTCATCAATCGGAAATCGGGAAACAACAAATGGACAGAGAGAATGATTGTAATCCATGTCTCAGTCCATATGTTATCTAGAATGGAGGAATTTGTGATCCCTTATCTAATGGACAAGTCATTGACAAAGGTCAGCGTTTATCGACAAGGTCAGAGTTCGACAGAAGCTTTTGAAAGCTATGATTGCCAGTTGGTTCCTGAAGTCATACACAATAATAGTTTTAGACATATCCAAGTGGGAGACTGTTGGATTAATGTCTAAGTCCATAACTATAATTGGTAAGACTTGACCCAACCCGACATGGTCCATTTGGGTTGCATGGCATCATGCACTTGGATAGACTATAATGAGAGAAATAAGACACTTATGGTTATTAATATATTATAAGTTCTAGTATATTAATAATAAGAATAATGAGATTATTTAATTAGTATTGATAAAGAATTAATCTAGGATTAATTAAGTGATCAAAAGAAGACTAATTAAATATATGGGTTGATTGTGTAAATCATCCATACTTGTATAGTGGGCTAATGCTCCATGGATAATCAAGTTGGGCTAAAACCCATAGGATGGTCCATGGATGCTCCATGGTGTATTTGAACCCATGGATCCAAGGAAATGGAAAGTCATGACAATTAGGGTTTACCCTAATTGTAACACTATATAAAGATCTTATTCTTGACAAAATCGATACTAGTATTATTCTAGAGAGGGCTAGCCAATTTTCATGAAGTGTAGAATTCTCTCAAGTTATTCCAAGTGTATTTGGTGTTGTGTGAACCATTTGAGGTGTCACAGTTGGGGCACTAGGCACTCAAGCTTCATGAAGACATTCTACATCAAAGAGGTATGTATTCTATCTTGTTATATTGATAGTTTTGTATGCTAGATTAGGATAATACCTTGGATGTTCATATTTGAATGTATAATAGAGAAAACATAGATCCAAGGTATTTAGGGTTGCATATACACTTAGGAGTGTTAGAATGCTCATAACCCAACAGTAACAACCAATGTCCGGTCTATTTTTGGATAACCAATCCATCCCTACTATCACATCAAAACTACCTACCTCTATAGGAATTAGGTCAATGCTAAAGAGTTTATCAGCTAAATTTAGAGTACAACCAGGAATTATATCACTAGCCCTAATTTCATACCTATCAGCAAGTTCAATAGCATAAGCATTCCTCATCTTTCTTGATTTCAAGCAAATTAACGGTCTAAATGCTAAAGAAACAAAACTCCTATCTGCTCCCGCATCGAATATTACTGATGCAAAATGGTTGTTCAGGAGAAACGTACCTGTTATCACCTCAGGGTTCTGACGAGCTTCTTCTACACCAATCACAAAGGCTACACCTCTTGGCCGTCCAACTTGATTCCCTTGAAAGTTTTGCCTGGCATGGGCTTGTCCAGTGTTACCAGGTCCATTGTTCAGTTTGGGACATGCTCTACGGAGATGATTAGTACTCATGCACTCGTAACATGTCCTTTTTCCCTCCTTATTCACCTTACAATACTTCGAGTAATCGCCTATTTGCTTACAGTTTTGGCACACTGGGCAAGATCCCTTGTGATGGAAGTTACACTTATTGCATTTCGGAAGCGGCCCTGAGTACTGCTTCGGCTCCTGCACTTCCCGTTCTTGAGTTTTCACTGGTTCTTGCTCCTGGGCTCTTACCATAAAGTTTCTTGAGACTTTCTGCTTCCTCCCTGACTTGCGTCCATACTTCTTCTCTCCCTGATCTGCTGGCTTCCTCTTGCTACTAGAGCTTTCCTTTGTCGATGCTCCTATCCTTATCACATCATTGGTTAGTCGATTTGCTAGACTTACTGCACTTTGAATGGTAGTTGGGTTTGCTGAGGTAACCATTCCCCGAATCTCTGGTGCCAGACCCCAGATGTAACGATCTATCCATTTCTCCTCAGGAGTAACCATGTGAGGTACTAATTTTGCTAGTTCATGAAATCGGACTGTGTACTTCTCTATTTGTGTTCCAACCATAGAATGGTTCCAGAATTCAGATTCAATTTTCTAAAGTTCATCCTTGGGACAATATTCCTCTATCAGCAGCTTCTTTAGGTCTTCCCAAGTTAGTTGATATGCCGCTATACGGCCTCGGGTTTGCACTAGGGTATTCCACCAGGTTAATGCCCTATCTTGGAGTAGGCAAGATGCATACTCAACTTTGTTGCGCTCGAGGCATTCGCTAATGTGAAGGACCTTCTCCATGCTGTCAATCCATTTCAGCAACGCGACTGCACCTTCCTTTCCATGGAACTCCTTAGGTTTATAGGCCATAAAGGACTTGTAGTTGCATACTCTTTCATTGTTTCCCCGGTTTCCTCCACTACTTCCTTGGTTAGCAATAAGTCTTGCAGTTACTTGAGTAACAATGTTTGGGATTGCTTGCACGAGCTATTGTGCTACAACTTGAGCAACATTGGGTGTTTCCTTCTGTGGGTGCCCGCGACTAGGCCTTCCTGACATGGTTCTATTACACAGGAGAAGAAATACATATAAATACATAAAATAATGTATAATATGTAGTTCACTACTATTTTGAAAACCGTAAGTGTTGTCAAATCATTGGTTTGCATTAATACTAGGCATATAGATTTTTGAAAGAAAAGAAAATAAAAATCTCTTTTATTCAACCGTTTACCAAATAAATTTTAGGGATTGACCTCATAGTAAAAGTTTTCGAACATAAAATAAAATTCTTCATTACCATTTGAGATAATCTTAAAACTAAACCAATACATCAATCCCAAAATAAAGTTTTAAATATTTTTTCCAAAAGACACCCAACATGGGTTTTCATTTCATAACAAAATAAAATAAAATACTGAAATCAGAACCAAAAGCCAATCGCTATCCCAACAAGAAGCATCAACACCACAATCTGGAACAGCCCACCAAACACATAATATGTTGTCATCGCATGTTAGCCTCTCGTCTAGCAGCACTAGCAGTGTTAGCAGTCTCCATCGAATGCTGATACAGGATTTCCATCCCTGTCATCACTTCGTTTAATACCTCCTGTTGCCTGGCTATTACAGCGAGGCTGTGGCGCAGATCCGCTGCCATCGAATGCATCCTCCGGGACTCCTTCGGGGTCATACCTAGCTGCCTGACAGGTATCCCTATGACTTTCTGTGGTGGCGGTGCTCTTGGTCCTGCAACGCTGGGTCCTACCTCGATAGGTCCTGCCATGCCAAGTCCTGCTGTGCTGGTGGGTATCCTTCCTGGAATGGGAACACTCTTCCTCTCCGTCCTCCGAATGCAAAGTCCATAAAGCGGTGGCTGTGGCAACACCGATGTAGGTGATGCCTCGCGTCGTTGACTCGAGGCGTTGTCATTGCTGATCAACACCGAGTTCCCAGTATCTTCCGTATTCTCTAATGGGTCTTCTTCTACCGAGGCGGGGGGGATTACGTCGAGGGATAATAGTGACGTAGCCGGACTCATCGGCTGAGGCGGTAGCGCGGGAAGATGACGATATTGACATAGTGGACTGTGACATAGTTTCAATGAGATATGAAATAAATGACAATGTATAGCTATAATATGCAGTGCTTACACACACCAAAATTGACCTTTTGAATTTTTGAAATAAAGTTTTCTCAAATATTTTTGTTGAACATATTCCCATTATAATTAGCTCAAGCTTTGTATAAATCTTTCCTTAATTAAACATAGGTGATCAGGCTATGTTTAATCAAGGTCTAATGATACAACTCCCGACCTAATTATATGAGTAATATATTTGATGTAAAAAGAATTTCTTTGTAAGTTTTGGTTATAGGTTGTGTTTTATTAAAGAAAAACCGATGTTCTCTATAACTTTAGGTCTGATACCACTTCTGTCACACCCTGCTAAAGCGGAAACGCAAGGTATGACAGCGATAACGGTTTCATTGCAAAAGATAAAGATACGTCACCATAGCAGTATTTAAAGTTTACAACCCATAGCTTAAAAGAAACAAAGTACAAGTTTTTCCAAAACAACATTGATCAAAATATAACTTCATAATAGCTTCAATACGATGCATCATGCTCTATGATAATGAATCTCTACATCCACTTACTAATTATTTCCTGAAAAAGCATGTAAAACATGTGTCAACTACGAAAATAGTTGGTGAGTTCACAAGTTTATAAAATCGAGCGTAAAATAAGGCTTTTCGTAAATACAAGTACATTGCTTCAATGATAAACAAGTTGATTGCAAGAACCCTTCATCCTCCTCTAAAAATTTTCGAGATTGTGGGCATTTCCAAGAAGCTTTTCCACTAAGATCATCATTTTTGGTAAGTTAATACTTGGATCTATGGTTTAGTTTCTTGATTAGTTCAAAAACCTCTTCTGAACCCATAATATTTCATGATCTATATTCTTAAAACTTCATAGAATTCGAAAACTCCTTCAAGGAGCTTGTTAGGGCCGAGAATCACATCACCTCCTACCATTCCTTCTTCAAACCAAGAACAACAAAGCAAAGGTGAGTTCATACCCCCTTGTTTTTGGTTTTTACTTGTTTTTCGCAGATAATACAAGTTGATTTGTGTAGATCTATGTGTATATGCATGATTATGTGTGATTTCCTTGAAACATTTGGTGATTATATGTGATTTCTTCACTAATCCACAAATATGTTAAGAAACTTGAAGTGTATCACTAGGATCTTCATATGAAACATGAGAAAAGTATGTTTTATCTCAAGTATTACATGTAAACATGTAGATCTGGGATTTCTATATTTTATATAGCAAAAATGAGTGTTGTGTTAAAAGATTTAGAAACTAAACTCACAAAACAGCTCTTGACAGAAATGTTTTGGTCCAATCTCGGATTTTTTTACCATCCAAATTGAAGTATTTTTCAAAACTGTTTTACAAGGATAAAGGTCACGTTTATACCTTTAAAATGACTACTCGCACGTTTTCATACGATTTTTCTACAATTTTTGGCGAATTTTACAAAGCTGCCTATCATATTTGAAATAATTTCGGACCAACCTGTGAAGATGAGTAATTTCATACTAGTTTGAGGCCATAAAAAACTATGAGAAAAATTTTGAACAAATTAGACAGAATTTCCAAACTTCCAGAATTTACGGATCCAAATTTCGACTTACGATGAAGTTTCTACAAATTTTCTAAGATCTAGGTCGGAAAAGACAAAAATCAGAAAAACGTGTATTTTCACAAAAAAAAAAAAGCAAGCCAAAAATGATATTTTTGACAAAAATAGGATTAAAATGTTATTTTTACCACAAAGTAGTCATCAAAACAATTTTTAACAAAATTGGAGATTAAAGTGTTATTTTTACAAAAATTGGGCCTTAGTTATAACTTTTTGGTATATTGGGCCAAGAACGCCATTTTTACAAAAAGTGGGCTTTAGATATCAATTATGTAAATAATCAAACTAAAATAAACAAAACAATAACAAACGGGTTAAAAACGATATTCATATCCTTATTGGGCCTGAAAATAATATACATGTTAAGTGGGCCTTAGTGTCGTTTTACATGTATATTGGGGCATAGGATAGACATTCACATTCCTTTGAGCCTGGAAATAATAGACACGTATAGTGGGCCTTAGTGGTCCACTTACATGTTTATTGGGCTCAAGAATGAGTTTTATATGTGTTCTTCTCTCTTTGGATATTTTAGTGAATACCTGAACCAAAACCAACGATAAACTAATAAACGGATTTAATTTGATCATTTTCTAGGTTATTGGGCCCTTGTGGCCCTTTTTTTATGTGTGATAGGTCCTGTATACAATTTATATGTTTATTGGGCCTTATTGACCCATTAACATGTGCGACGGACCTTGGATACTATTCGTGTGCCATTTGGGCATGTAAATGCTTTACATGTGAAATGGGCCTTAGTTGTCATTTCATATATATTTCGGGCCCATGTTATATAATCTCATTCCAATTGGTTCCTGATATGAATTACATGTTTAGTGATGCATTAGTGGTTCACGTACATGGATCATTGGTCCTGGAAGGAGTTTATACATTTTTTCTTCGCGTAAATTCGATTAAGGATCTAGCGAGTTTTTGTCGGTTGGCACCTATTAAGTGTACGATCGTAGCCTGTAGTTATAACCAGAGTCTCTTGGAGGGAGAACAGGGATTTGTGTATAGATCTATACGGGGTTGACACTCCACACCTCTGTTGTTCGCTACAATTAGACTAACTTAGTCTAAGGTGACGAAAACCTTATAATCAAAGTCAAAACTGGCGTCCAACGATGCCAAGACAGGCGAAATCGTCATTATTTAGTATGGTTATGACGGCTCGCTTACAGGAATTAACGTTATGAAGTTTACGGAAGACCTTTTTTTTTAGGCAACATCGGGTTGTCTGGGAACATTCTCTTTACATGCTCTTACATTCTCTCTACATTCTTTTTACCTTTTTAGTCAAATAAACAACAACATACATGCATTAATACAAGATCTAACACAAACACACTAAACAGTTTTTAGAAAATATCGGATTTTCTGGTGGTTTTCAAAGTTATAAAAATCATTTTCAAAAACATGCTTATGAACTCACTAACATTCTTATGTTGACCATTTTTCAAAATAACTTGTATTCTCAAGATAACGTTGAAGCAGGATGAACGAAAGAAACTAATGGATATTGTGTTATATTTTGTCTCATCGTACTCGTACTATTTTGACATGTAATATTCAAATACAATACTCGATGTAAACAATGAATGTTGTAATATTACATGTGTGATGATGATGATGTTATGTTTCAATTATATTCAATGTAATGATATTTCAAGATGAAGTCACGCATAAGCCCCCAGACGTTTCTGTCGTCTAGTTCGGGGGTGTGACAGTCTTTCTTCTCCTTAGATGGAGTCTTCTTGATTATGTCTACTTGGATGGAGTCTTATTGATTGCGTGGACATAGTTGTGGCTACTCCTGCTATCATCCCTATTTAATGGACGATACCGCCATTACATGTGCCTGTAATGGCGATTGTGTCTTTGCTAGTTACCATCCTGCCTCTCTTGCTAAACTGGGCTTGGTCGGGACCCCACTTCCTGCTGTTTGAGATAGGTGTAAGCTACAAATTTGAGGTTGGCCTCTTTTTTCTCCTCCCCCTTGATTTGACGCATACATTTTTCAACATGGAAGTTGAGTTCATCCCTGGATCTAGGGACTGTTCCTTGCATCTTCATCGATAGAGGTCCATGAAGCAGACCTTTGGCGAAGGCTCCTGTCACAAGGAACTCTTCATGTATTGGGACGGTCAAGGTGGCTAGCATGAACTAGTTGTAATAGTTAGGGATCGATTCTCATTTTTTTTTCTTGTATGCCATTACAGAGTTGGAATCCCCTTTTCATTTTCGCAATTGCATAAATTTTTTGAGGAAAAGGTATTTTTGCTACTTAAAGCTTGAGATACTAAATGGCCTTAGAGACTTGAACAACTTGCCTGCATTTCTTGTTAGGTTGCAGGGGAAACATGTGCAGGTGAAGTGACGATCTATCTTAAGAGATATCATCGCCCATTTCTAGTTGTCGATGTGGTCATCTGGGTCTGTAGTACCGTCATACTTTAGCATGTTAGGTATCATTGCAGTGTGTGGGATCTAGTATGGTAGGAGTTCATGGTTGAAGTTTGAGTTTGTGCTTCGCATTGAGTTGTCCATGTATGAGTACGACATACCCCCATAATCCATGTGTTGCTGCATCTGGTAGGGGCTCGTGTACATCTAGTTATGCATGGCTGCTTGTGAGTTGTACAATTGGTATTGTTGTAGGTTTGGTTGCAATTCGGAATGTTGGATTGCATATTCCCCTGTTAGGGGAGACATATATGGGATTGCACATGTATACTATTGTATGTACGGACTGAATGGTTGACCAGCTGCCATGAGGGGGTTGAATTCGGATGCTACTAAGGACAAGACACTGGATCCATAAGAGCCAGATCCCTGGTTAGACAAGGTCTGCATGCTTATTACTTGCGGATGAGATAGTGTACAGGATGAACCTGGTGTTTGCTTTACATGTTGAATGAAGACGGATAGTTGTTGTGTGAATAATGGCACATGAGACAAAACTGCCATGGCGACGTGTGGGAGGACCATCGGGGGATATTGTGGTTGCGGCTAAATGGTGTGAGAAATCCAGGTTCCGGTGCTAGAAGTGTGCGAGAATGATTGTTGTTGTGAGGCAGAGATCTCTGTTTGTTGCGTTGTGATGATCTGTGGGGTTCTGGTTATGATTACTACTTGTAGAGTTGTGGCAACTGTGGGGCGCCATAGGTTGGCTATGTAATTTGTTGCCATTTCGACTGTAGAACTAAATGATATCTGTAAGACTGGTGTGCGGTTTGAAGCGTGCTCCTCCTGAACGAAAGTTTTCTTACCATTAGGTGACTGCATTGGGCGCCACAGGCTTTTAGCCCGTGCCCCTGATGTCAATGGGTATCACTGGCCATTATTGCTTCCTGGGTTTGCTTCGTGGATGTATTGTTCTAAAGATACGCCCGGATGGCACCAAATGTTATGATAAGCTGGAGAGGATTGATTTGGAACTGTAGGGGAGATCTATACGGGTATCTTCTCATATTATCATAGTTCAAAATAGAGAAATGATAGTTAGTCGACGTTTGGGAGGAGTAACCAGGACAAAGCTCTAATGAACAAGTTAGCGTTCGATCTGAGCGAGATTGTAAAAGATTACAGAAAAGAGAGAATTTCGTCCCCTTGTCCATGAGGAAGAAGGATCCTTTATACTTGTTTGTGTTGGATAAGGTGTCTAAGTCCATAACTTATTTGGTATATACTTGACCCAACCGGCATGGTCCATTTGGGTTGCATCTCATCCAAACTATTATGGATAATTTTATGAGAGTTATACACATATGTTTATTAATATATTATGAGTTATAATATATTAATATGAAGTTACGTTATTTAATTAGTTTTAGTCTTAAATTAATTATGAATTAATTTAGAGATTAAAAGGAAGACTAATTAGATTATGGGCTATTTGTTTTATATAGTGTGGGCTAATACTCATTTGTTAATGGGCTAGGCTTATGTGGAAGTCCATGGATGATCCATGGAGCTTTTAACCCATGGATCTTTGGAAAGGAAAAGACATGGGTTATTAGGGTTTCACCCTAACCATGCACACTATATAAGCATGCTTATGGAGCATGAAATGAAGCCTAAGAGAAAACTAGTGAACTAGTGTGTGTGTGCATGTGTGTGACCGATTTTATACAAGGGTGTATACTCTCTCAAAGTTTTCCAAGAGTTTGTGGTGTTTTGTGATTCCATTTGAGGCATTCACACTATTGGTGCTTGGCCCTCAAACTCCTTAGAACCAAACTCACCAAAAGGTATGTAATCTCTTCTAACTCTTTTATGTTGAAATGTTCCCCATGCCATGTTAGATAGGTTATAAACCTTGGAAAATTATTATTTTGCATGTATTTAGACAAACATATATCCAAGGTTTATTAGGGTTGCATGCACACTTAGGAAGTGTTAGGTTGGTCAAAACCCAACAGTGGTATCAGAGCCAAGGCTTTTCTTGTTTGATACTTGATGCAAAATAGTGAAAAAAGTCGAAATCATTGCTGTCCGCGTCGTGGACTCGCCGAGTCCATTGGGGGGACTCGACGAGTCCAAGGCAAACTTCAACCTACTCGACGAGTAAGTTCATGCACTCGACGAGTAGGATCGAAAGAATGCAGTTTTTCGACTTGTGTTGCTAGATATGGAATAGAAACATTACCCTAAACTGTTTTGGTGTTATAAAACTTATTTTAGTTGGTGTAATGGTTGTTCTAATCCATTTGCAATAGCATATATCGAAATTCCATGATTTTATGTGTTCATATAATTCTTGAATTTTTGATGATCATGTTCATGTTCTTATGAATTTAGAAAATGATAGGAATTATTTGCTGAATTGTTTAGGATTAATTCTTTATCATTTATGTGTTTTAATGGAGTCCATAATTTGTCCTCAAGTTATGGATTTCCAAAGGTCACTCTTATTTAACACACACTTAAAACACATAAGTTACATGAAAATGAAGAGTCTTCATTTTTATGAACCTTTAATTCATAAGTTATGAAATGAAGAGTTTTGCAAAGTTAAAAAACTTGCCCTTAAGTTTTGAAATTTGTAAAGTTTCACACACTTTAATAAACTTTAATTCCAACCCTTAGAGTTTTAATAGTTAAAATTCAACCCTTATACTATTTATAACATTAATGGTTAATTATTATATATATGTATCAGAATAAGTCGTTTTACCGTTAGTAGGCCTCATTCACGAAGCCGCTCTATAAGTTGGGTATAAGGTTTTTGCCTATAAAATGGCGACTTAATGGGTGTATACTCTCACCCACCGCTTGCTTGATCGGTGGAGGGTCGTTAGCCGAACGGGTAGGACAATGACTTTAAATCCTCATTAAAAGTATAATGAATATTATAAAATAACTAAACTCTTTTAATTCCCAATCTTAGTTATTTTAGGAAAAATGTGAACATGGTGCTAGTCCATGGAATTCACACTTTGTACCTTACCAAGTCGTTGGTGGAGTGTGTGTGGTTAACCGGCACACTAACTAGGACTAGTAAGGATCACGAAAGGTGACTTAATGTTTGTCATAGATCAATGGAGCGTGTGTGGTTAACCGGCACATTGATTAGGTGATAATATTAAGGGTACCAAGTGAGTTCGCATGGTTATTCACACCTTGTTTTGTGATCCTCGGCATCCCAATCACAAAACTTGAAGGGCACAATCGAGACTGAAACATGCCATTGAAAAAGTTCAATGAATCTCAAAAGAATCTAGGAATTTCAAATCCAATTAAACGTAATAAATCATTTCGTTTTCATGGTGGAAATTGGTGAATCGTCATTCACCTACCTTTCAAATATATTATTACTTAGATTACGGCATCCCTCTTCTATGTGTAATATATTGTGATTGGATCCTAGCCTTAATATTACATTTGGGTGTATTATTAAGGATCCTATATATATCTAATCTAAACATACTCTCTTCTTTCAGATGTCTTCCAACACTAATGCTTCAGGCTCTAACCCAACTGGTTCTTTCTCTCTCATGAATCTTTGTGGGAGGGTCATCTTTGATGGTTCCAACTTCATGGATTGGATTAGGAACATCAGGATGGTTACTCGTTATGAGGACAAATAATATGTCCTCGATAAGGAGTTAAAAGAACTTGATGAGTCTACTGCTACTCCTGAGGAGATCGCTGAATTTAGGACTCATGAGAGGGATGCTACTAAGGTGGCATGTATCATGATGGCCACGATGACAGCCGAGCTCCAAAAGTCGTATGAAGATTTCTACCCTTTTGAGATGCACCAAGACCTGATGGAAAGGTACCATCAGAGTGCTCATCAGGAGCGGTATGAAATAATCTCCTCCATAATATCTACTCGCATGAAGGACGGTGAATCCGTCACGGGCCACATGCAAAAGATGCAAAGGTATGTGGACCGTTTGCTGAAGCTCAATGACATCATTTTGCACTCCTTAACATCCCTGAGGAGTTGGCAATTGACATCATTTTGCACTCCTTGACTTCTTGTTATGATAATTTTTGAATGACATATCATATGAACAAGGAGGAAGTTACCCTCAGCAAGCTTTAAGGACTCTTGAAGACCGCGGAATCCGGTCTTAAGGGTAAGGCGGTTGTTACCTCTACTACTCCTACTCCAACATCTACCCCTGTTTTAGCTATTGGGCAAGGCAAAGGGAAGAAGAGGAAGCACCCTTCGAAGGGTACCAAGGGAAAGTCTCTTGAAGGCTCCTCATCAAAGACCAAGAACGGTTTTGTCACTCCTTCTGCCATTCCCAAGGATGCTGAATGCTTTTATTGCCATGAAAAGGCACACTGGAAGCGAAACTGCCCTAAGTACTTGCAGGATCTAAAGGATGGGAAAGTGAAACCCACCCATGTAGGTATTTACACTATATTGTCTAATTACTCAACATATTCTAACTCTTGGGTGCTTGATACAGGATGTGGTATTCACATATGTTCTGATTTGCAGGGCCTAAGAAGAATTGAGGATGTGGAGCACGGGAAGATAAACTTAATCATGGGGAATAGGAAGGCTTCACCTGTTTCCAAGATTGGAGTTTATACTTTGTTGCTTAATAATGGGTTAAAATTAGATTTGAATAAATGTGTGTACTCGTCTGAAATGGCGAGGAATATTATTTCTTTTCATGCTTTGTACAAACAAGGTTTTACCTTTTCGTTTGATAATGAATGTGGTGGTATTAATGCTTTCTATAATAATGTGTTTTATTTTAAAGCATTACCTTGTGATGGTGTGTATGAAACTGTGTTGATTGTAGACAACTTAGGAAATAATGTGTTGTATATTGATTCTTCTACTAGCCTAGATAAAGCATCATTGTGTCATTGTCGTCTTGGACATGTAAACAAGAAACGCATAGGCCAACTCCAAAAGAGTGGAGTCTTGGAATCATTTGACCTTAGATCGGATGATAATTGCGAATCTTGTCTACTTAGAAAGATGACAAAATCACTCTTCACTGGAACTTGTGAAAGGGGTGAGGGTTTATTGGACCTAATACATATTGATGTATGTGGGCCATTCAAAACAGCCACAAGGGATGCTAATTGGTATTATGTGACTTTTATTGATGATTTTAGTAGATATGGGTATGTCTACTTGATCAAACATAAGTCAGAAACCTTTGAAAGGTTTAAGGAATTCAAACAGGAAGTAGAAAATCATTTGGGCAGGAACATTAAGATGCTTTGATCCGATCGAGGTGGTGAGTATCTTAGCACCGAGTTCCTTGACTATCTTAAGGAGTGTGGGATTGTCTCACAATTGACTCCTCCCAAGACACCACAGTTGAATGGTGTGGTTGAGAGGCATAATCGAACTTTGTTGGACATGGTTCGCTCTATGATGAGTCGAGTTTTGTTACCAATCTCTTTTTGGGGGTATGCCTTAGAGATTGCCGCCCATATCCTTAATCTAGTCCCTACAAAGAAGGTTACCAAAACACCTCATGAGATGTGGACTGGGAAGGTTCCCAATTTGGACCACATCAAAATTTGGGGTTGCGAAGCTTTCGTGAGGCGTGAAACTCATGATAAGCTTGAACCCCGAAGTGAAAGGTGTATTTTCATTGGCTACCCACAGAAATCCTTCGGTTACCTCTTCTACAGACCCAATGAGAATGTGGTCTTTGTAGCACGAAGAGGGATCTTTCGCGAGAAAGAATTTATAAGCCAAGGAGACAGTGGGAGACAGATTGATCTTGAAGAAATTCAAGAATCAATTGGTGAAGGAACCTCAGACACTAGCAATCAACATGAGGAGGAAACTCCTGTTGATCTAGCTGACGAGTTTGTACCTCCGAGATGTTCCACACGGGTTAGGAACACACCTTCATTTTATTATGGCTTTCATATTACTACGGAAGGCGATACGTTTATTAGTGATAGTACACTGGTAAATTTGGATGATCCCAGCAGTGTGAAGGAAGCCATGGTAGGCCCAGAGTCTGCTAAATGGAAGGAGGCTATGGACAGCGAGATGCAATCCATGTATGACAATCAAGTTTGGAACCTGGTTGACCATGTACCAAGCCGTAAAACAGTCGGGTGCAAATGGATCTTCAAGAAGAAGACCGACATGGAAGGAAAAGTGCATACTTATAAGGCTCGACTGGTTACGAAGGGTTTTTACTCAAACTCAAGGTATTGATTATAATGAAACCTTCTCGCCGGTAGCAAAGATTAAGTCTATTAGGGTTATGTTAGCCATTGCAGCATTTCATGATTATGAAATATGGCAAATCGGTGTCAAAACCGCTTTCCTTAACGGAAAGTTGGCTGAGGATGTGTACATGAATCAGCCAGAGGGTTTTGTTAGTACAGAGTACCCTAATAGAGTATGCAAGATTTAAAAATCCATTTATCGATTAAAACAAGCATCCCGTAGCTGGAATCTTTGTTTTGATGAGAAGGTAAAAGAGTTTGGCTTCTCGAGAAGCGAAGATGAGTCTTGCATGTATGTCAGAGCTAGTGGGAGTATAGTTAGCTTCTTGGTACTGTATGTGGATGATATACTACTCATAGGAAATGACATCCCAACCTTGCAGGAGGTTAAGTCCTGGCTTGGGAAGTGCTTTGCTATGAAGGACCTAGGGGAGGCTACCTATATCCTAGGGATAAGGATATTAAGAGAAAGGAGTAAAAGACTAATTGGACTTAGTCAGAGTATCTACTTGGATAAGGTGTTGAAAAGGTTCAACATGGAGAATTCCAAGAAAGGAGATTTACCGATCCAAAGCAATACCAAACTGAGTAAGACTCAGAGTCCACGTATAGAGGCAGAGATAGCTGAGATGACCCAATTATCGTATGCTTCCGCAGTTGGCTCGATCAAGTATGCTATGACTTGTACCCGTCCTGATGTGGCATTTGTTTTGAGCATGGTCAGTAGGTATCAGGGGAACCCTGGCAAGGCTCATTGGACAGCGGTAAAGAACATTCTCAAGTACCTGTGGAGGACTAAGGATTGGATCCTTATCCTTGGTGGTAGTGATGACTTGAAAGTATTAGGGTATAGTGATGCTGGTTTTCAGACTGATAGGGATAATTTCCGCTCTCAGTTGGGCTGGATCTTTACCTTAAATGGAGGGGCAATTTCTTGGAAGAGTTCCAAGCAGGAGACGGTGGCTGATTCGACTTGTGAATTAGAGTATATAGCAGCGAGTGAAGCAGCGAAGGAGGCGATATGGCTAAAGAACTTCATCGAAGACCTTGGAGTTGTACCAGCTATTAAGGAACCTATAGAGATTTTCTATGACAACAATAGTGCGGTTACCTTAGCCAAGGAACCAAGAGATCATGGCAGATCCAGACACATTGACAGAAAATATCACTTCATAAGACACAAGATTGAAGAAGGACTCCTTGTGACAAGGAGGATATCATCGGATGAGAATCCTACAGATCCCCTTACGAAGGGACTGACGAGGGTTAAGCATATTCAGCATGCGAGACGCATCGGGCTGAGGGACGATATTAGTTTTACAGATTAGATAGTTTTCCTGAAACTTGTAAAATGTAATCGACGTTTGCTGATGAATAAAATTTGTGATTTATTTATGAGTAAAGTGTTACTATCATGGTCAATTATTTACTATTGTTTCAGTTTTGCATGTTTTGACTTCCAGAATAATTAATTTATTCAAACCTCCACAATCGATCATACGTCGGAAGTAGGTATGAGTCAAGATTGTCATGAATTGGGTTTGTAGATGCCTTAAAGGTGTTTAGACATGGCAATGGTTGCTGCAACATTCATGAGTTCTCATAAGTTATGAGTATTGGTATAAACCCACGCTCACTTGTATCACTTCATAGAATTTATCTCGAGTGATCGTGAGACGATAATATCATATAAATCTTTAAACCTAGAGATATGAGTTGTTACCTATAAGTTGGTTGTGCATTGATTGTACGTAAACGCATCAGTAACTTGATGTTATAAAACGTGCCTTTGTGTAGAATTCAATAAGTAGTAGAACAAGCATATCAGTCGAAGTTAATCTGTTCCTTCTAGAAATAGAAGCGATATCTGGGCCCCTCGATGATTTTGTGTTGACCCATGTACCAAGCCTGGTTAGAACTAAACCGATGTGTTCAGTGAAGTTCTTCGTCAAACAAATCAGAAAATCAAGAAACAACTGCTAGACAATAAGCAAGACATAGTTCCATGTGTTTGTCCGGCTGATATCATGAGAACAGAGGATTATGTGATCACTTATCTAAAATGGCGCTTCATAGTTCAACAAAGTCTTCATAGTTCGAGGGAGTTTTCGAGAGTTACGACTGCTGGTTGGTTCTTGAAGTTATAGGCAAATATAGTTATTAGACTTATCCAAGTGGGAGTCTGTTGGATAAGGTGTCTAAGTCCATAACTTATTGGTATATACTTGACCTGACCGACATGGTCCATTTGGGTTGCATCTCATCCAAACTATTATGGATAATTTTATGAGAGTTATACACATATGGTTATTAATATATTATGAGTTATAATATATTAATATGAAGTTACGTTATTTAATTAGTTTTAGTCTTAAATTAATTATGAATTAATTTAGAGATTAAAAGGAAGACTAATTAGATTATGGGCTACTTGTTTTATATAGTGTGGGCTAATACTCATTTGTTAATGGGCTAGGCTTATGTGGAAGTCCATGGATGATCCATGGAGCATGCTTATGGAGCATGAAATGGAGCCTAAGAGAAAACTAGTGAACTAGTGTGTGTGTGCATGTGTGTGGCCGATTTTATACAAGGGTGTATACTCTCTCAAAGTTTTCCAAGAGCTTGTGGTGTTTTGTGATTCCATTAGAGGCATTCACACTATTGGTGCTTGGCCCTCAAACTCCTTAGAACCAAACTCACCAAAAGGTATGTAATCTCTTCTAACACTTTTATGTTGAAATGTTCCCCATGCCATGTTAGATAGGTTATAAACCTTGGAAAATTATTATTTTGCATGTATTTAGACAAACATAGATCCAAGGTTTATTAGGGTTGCATGCACACTTAGGAAGTGTTAGATTGCTCAAAACCCAACAGTTTGAGAGGCGTCTCCCTCAACTGATTCTGTTGAGCACTCCGTCTTGAGGAGCGAGATGGCGGACCCATACTGGAGGATCCTCCGTCACGTCTTTTGCCTCCTTCCCTCGTTGGCTACAAGGAGATATTATATTTGTTATGAAGATCGTGGCTATTTTATAATAGGCGAGTGGGACTCTCTGATTGGTCCCATTTTTGTCGGGAAATTATTTCCTGGAGATGGGGTTAAGGCGTGACTCTGCACCTTAATCGCCATATTGGTGATCTTCGCAATGGTGAAGGCTCGGACTTGGCTTTAGACTAGGCTTTTTCCAGGCCATGCTCGGTATTAGTTGACTTCTTTTTTTAACGTTCCCATGAGGGATACGTTAACATAATCAAATAAATATTCATTTTTAAGGTTTTCATTTAATCAGAATTAATGAAACGTCCAAAATTTTATCCAACAGTTATATGATTCTCCTTTTAAATACCAATAAACATGATTTGGCACAAAAAATAAGAAATTGATTGGGGTTTTCTGAAACCAAATTGATAGTTTCCCTTTTTCTAACGATAAACGTCCGTTCAATTAGGATTAACTGTCTTGTAGGATGCTAATCAGGTAACAGGAATTTAGTGCAATGTGTTTCTATGATGGGTGTCATCATTTCCCTATCGAACTGAGCCAAAACAACTCCACCTATAAAAGGATTTTGAATTCCAACAGGTCGTTCTTTATGCTTTCTTGTCTTCCTCAAGCCCTAAAGTTCTTCATCTATACTCTGTGTTCATCATCAAAAGCTTCAAATCATCAACAATGGCATCCAAACCTACAAAATCCCCATCGAAGAATAAATCATCAATAGGTCCCATCGAGTCCTCATTATATGAACCCATTCGTAAAGACACAACTCAATTTTTTTTAAATTATACCATTGACTATGATGAGTTTGTCCATGTGATGATCAGATACATTTTCCACCACCCTATGATTGTTCCTCTTACCAAAGTTCCAAACATTAACTTTGTTCGGCAATTGTTTCTCCCCCCACCCTATGATAGTATTGAGTGTTATATCACCGATGACAGGATCATTCCTATTACACGGGGAAACTTTCTGAAAGCTATTGGAGTTTCCTAATATCATAAAGGTTTAAAATTCGTATTAGCTTTATCTTGTCTACAACATATTCAGTAGGAAATCTAATGCCATAGATCTACCTGAAATCTTGTGGCAAGACCTTCTGAAATGTAATGTGCATAATAAACCAAACAGGATTCTAAATGAGAGGTTTTGTGTAACATCCCGAGTCCAGGAGTGCAAGTTCGGGGTACAAAGTGTAAATTTTAAGGGCAACTCGGAGGAGTCCATGGGAGGACTCGGCGAGTAGGGTCGCGACTCAGGTCGCGTGTTAAGTTGCCAACTTGGCGAGTCCAAGGTTGGACTCGGCGAGTAGGCGTTGTGTGAAGAAAACCCTAAATTCGGGGGATGAGACCTATATAAAGGACATTATAACCTCTCCCCAGCCTCTTTGATCTCCCTTGAAGTCCAGAAACCCTAGATACGCGTTTGTGAAGGTTTTGAGTGCATTTGAGCCTTGGAGAAGAAAGTTGGAAGAAGATCTTGGAGAGTTAGGAGGCTTGGAGCAAGGGGCTTTTCTTAGATTCGGATTCCTTGCTATTGGGGGCTTCATTTTGAGGTAATATCTCGTTCTTGGGCTGTGTTCTTCTAGATTCATCATTTTGGGGTTGTGTGGGAAGCTTAGATTGTGGTATCTTGAGTTTGAAGGATAGATCTGAGGTTGCTACCTCAGATCTGAAGTGGAGGAGGTTTAGAGTGCATTAAAGTCCCTATTATTGAGTAATTAGTGAAGCCATCTTGTCCCATACCCTAGCCCTAGAGTGTATAATGCCTAGATCTCTTTGGATTCACGTAAAGTTTGCCACCTTACGTGATGGATGGATTGTACAAGGGTAGATCTACGTTTTGGATCATCTACATGGCCTGAAAAGCTTCTACATGGGTTTAGATCTAGAGGCACTCGGCGAGTCACAAAGGTGTACTCGGCGAGTTCCTTGAAGAAGGACTGAAACTCGGTGAGTTGGAAGAACAACTCAGCGAGTAGGTTGAAGATAGACTCGGACTCGGCGAGTCTGTTCTTGGACTCGGCAAGTCCGGTCGTGAGGTCCTAATATTCTTCTAGTTGAGTCATGAATCAGCGAGTCAATGGAGGACTCGGTGAGTTGAGTGCGAGGGGACTCAGAGTTTTGAGACTCGGCGAGTTGAGTCGCGGATTGGGGAAGTTCTGAGCATGGGGACTCGATGAGTCACTAGGTTGAATCGACGAGTAGAGTCAGTCAGGAGGATGAGTTTGACTTTGACTTTGACCAATGGTTGACTAGTTGACTTCCAGGGGCATTTTGGTAATTGTTGGCTTTTATTTTGAGTTCAGTGTTGGTGTTAGCCAGTGGTGGAGATCATGTTAGTGGTCGGAGCATCTCAGTCTTATCTTTCCAGTCAGCAGTTGCGAGGTGAGTTATCCTCACTATATCAACAGGGTCTAAGGCACCAAGGCCAGCCCTTTATTGGATTGTAATCCGGGTATTGTTGTTATATTGCTGTTTTACTATGTTTGCATCCTCGTAGCTAGGATGGTATTCGTTAGAGACCTGATTAAGGTCGGTATCCGGGTATATAGGGAGATGATATGCTAGTGACTGGTTAGGTCGTTATCCTGCTTAGAGTATGTTGTGTTACGTGATCTGCTAGATCGGTTTGATTGAATATGAATTGTTATATGATTGTATGTTTATGTGCACATGGTTGTTTGACTGGAGTTGGGTTGAGGCGGGACCTGCTTTGTGTTGTAGGCCAACATACCCAGGGTGGACCGGTTACTCCGAAGGCCCAGCAAGCTGTCTGGATAGGCTGTAGGCCCCACGAGGGCGGACCAGACGTGCCGAGGCTCGGAGAGTGGACCAGGCTGACTGAAGGCCCGATGTGGGCGGACCGGTCATACTGTAGACTCAGAGAGTGGACAAGGTGGGTTGAAGGCCTAATGCGGGTGGACCAACCACACTGCAGACTCGAGGGACATGAATGGACTCGGAGGGTGGACCAAGTGGACTGAAGGCCCGACACAGTGGACCAGTCACATAGTAGACCCAATATGCATGGTTGTTCTGTGATTCGATATGATATAGCATGTGATGTGTATGGTATATGTGGTTGGTATTTTGGAGGTATCTCACTAAGCTTTCAGGCTTACAGTTGTGGTTTAATGTTTTTCAAGTTCTTCAGGAGACCGTGGCAAGGCAAAGGCGTGATCGTACCGCTCCTCGAGTTTGTGTTTTATGATATGGTTTTGAGAATACTCTGATAATAAATGTATTGAAAACTTTTTTGTAATAACATTATTAAAATGGGTTATTTGAAAAGTTTAAATTTTGTTGAAATTTTTGGTCGTTACAAGTTGGTATCAGAGCCTTGGTTTGAGTGAATCGGAGGAACATTCGTGTGAATCCAGTCTCAAATCAGGGAGAATTTTTAAAAGAGAATTTAAAATGGTTTTCAAATTAAGTAAAAGGAGGATGCGGAGGTACGATCAGCCAGAGCCAGTAAGTAACCCCAAAATACCATACATGATATTTTTTTTCGAGCTTTGATAAAATAGGATGCTAGTACTAGGCTAGGGATCTTCAGGATTTCATGATAATGTTGCCTGTTATATGATGCTTGCTAGCCTAGGGTTTCCTTCTGTATGAGATTTTCAGTGTTCCTCTAGGAGGGAGGATTGAGCGCTTGCTATTTAAATTTGTCACTAGGGTGTTGTGGTAGTACTTCATACAAATATGGGTAGGTGTGGAAGGTAGTATGGGCCCGTACTACTAAAAGCATAGGGCCCATACGCGTATCAGGGAAACCATGACCTCTAGGGTTGGGTTGAGAGTTGGCTCCCGGGATAGTTGGAAGTATCCGAGATATTGTGGTGTTTTTCAGTATGGTGGTCACGAGGCATGCTGGGAGCGGATTCGGGTCGGGATCGGGAGCAGGAGGGGGAGGTCAGGGCGGGTATGTACTGCCCGAGGTTGTTGGGCAGTTGAGGACGGGCGAGTTGGATGCTAGGATTCGTGAGATCCTGCATGATGAGGTTGCTGCATTGTTTCGGGCCGAGCTGCCGGAACTGTTTGAGTCGATCAAGACCACCATGGTTGAGTATTTTGATGAGCGCTATGCAGCTCTCACAGAGACGGCTACCGTGGTGGCTACAGCGGCTGTAGCAGCAGCAGGGGGAGGAGCTGGTAGAGGTTTCCAGTATCGGGACTTCGATAATACGAAGCCCTACCTTTGATGGAGTTCAGGACCCGATTGTTGCTATGAGATGGTTATAAGACGTGGACGGGTGTTTCTTCACGTGTTTATGCCATGCTGATCAGAGGGTGAGGTGTGCTCTGAACCTGTTGAGGCTTGGGGCGAAGGATTCGTGGAGATTGACCATGGGGTCATATTCGGATGCTCAGAGGGCTGCGGTTTCATGGGATCAGTTCCGAGAGATGTTTAGCACTCGTTATGTTCCGCGGGTTGAGAGGGAGAGATTGGCTCCAGAGTTCCTTGAGCTGAAGCAGGATTCAGAGTCGGTGACGGAGATTACTAGGATGTTCACTGAGAGCGCGATGTTCTGCCCTGAGTTTGCTTTGGAGCAAGCTCAGATGTCCCGATATCTGAGTATGCTCAAGAGGGATATTAGACAGTTTGTGTCTACGCAGAGGTGCGAGACTTTGTTGGAGTTGCAGGAGGCCACCAGGCGGCGCGAGTTAGAGATTGAGTTGCAGTTGCGTGAGCTGAGGCAGGCTCCGGTGCAGTCGCAGCCGGCGCCGAAACGGTCCAAGACCGTTGATTCTAGGGTAGGAGATCAGAGCAGCCACACTTGTGGGAAGTGTGGGAAGGGTCACACCGGAGTTTGTCGGTCCGATGGTGCATGCTGCAAGTGTGGAAAAGAGGGGCACTATGCGAGGGATTATCGGTAGGTAGTCCTAAGTCGGGATTTGAGGATCTGTTATCATTGTCATGAGGTTGGGCACTTGAGGGTCAACTGTCCACAGCTTACTGCAGGACCTGTGCAGACTCTAGCACCGGCCACATTGAGGATCACCGATGGAGGTCAGGGTGGAGTGGAGCCCCCAAGGGCTGAGGTTCGTGCTTTTCAGCTTACAGCGGAGGAGGTCAGGGCAGTGTCGGATGCAGCTGCGAGGATGTTTCTTCTTGTGGTTTTATTATTTTATGATTATTGTGGAGTATTGTTTATCTGCTAGTCTCGTTGCGTGGTTTTTGGTATTGTATTCCTTGATTTTTGAGGGTTATGGCATGGTAATGGGTTTAGTGTTGGAAATTTTGTTGGTTATCATTCATGAAGGTTGTTCGTGGGAATCAGGTGTTGGTCTGGATGTTGGGTAGCATCTGCAGTCTGCAGAGTGGGTAGCTGAAGATCGAGTTTCTTTCGAGTCCGGGGTGATCAGTGTTGATGTGGGATTTGTGAAGGTTGATCGTGCTAGTGGGAATCGGTTCGCGTGTAAGTGTTTGTGCCGGGAAGGTTTGTTGAGGAAGGTCAGCAATGGCGATCGGTGGTTGATAGTCAGTGCTCTAAGTGGGGGAGAATTGGGAAATTCTCCGGAAAAATCGATGAGTATGAAAGGTTATTTAGCTGCATGGGATTCAGTAGTGTCTCGGTCAGCCAAAGGTGTAGGCTGGTATGAGTAAGTGGCAGGCGTGCGGGGCAGTATGCAGACCAAGAGCGATTGATTGTGGAAGGCCTAGGATCGGGCCGGGACTGAGTATATGCGATGGAGGTAGAGTTCGGAATCCTACAGGGCTAGAACAGTATGCATGGGAGGAGTATCCCGAAGGAGTAACTCAGATTGTTAAAGCGCTAGTTGAGCGGTCCGGATAGACTGAAGGCCGGTCAGCATACGAGTCAGGTCGAAGGCTCGGAGAACAGTCCAACTAGACTGAAGGCCCTGGAGGGTGGTCCAGGTCTGCTGAAGGTTATGAGAGTGGTCCAGTTTGGCTGAAGACCTAGTAAGGCGGTCCAGTCATGCTGAAGACTCTGCATGTGTTGTTAGATCGGTGTGAGGAAATGAATTGAGTATGTCGCGAGATGTTAGCGTTGTAAGGTCTGGCCCCGGATATTAATCACGATTAGCGGAGGTAGTGCATGGACTTGAGAGCTTTCGCGAGTGGATTCAGAGTATGTATGGTGCATGGGATAGTGGTTCTTCCACGTGACACTTGTGGTAGTGTCAAGGTAGCCAAGTGGATCTCCTTGGTAAAGAAAAAGGTAAAGGAATGTAGCTCCGAGAGGGAATGTAAGTCACAGAAGTGAATTAGTAGTGTGAAGTTATGATTGAAGTGTTTCAATTATGATTATTGCGCAGTGTACGGTGGCGATATGGAATCACATCCGGTTTGGATATCTGCCGAGGTCTCGGATGGAAATTCCAAGGGTGTAAAGTCAAGAGACTCGTAAGGGATGTAGAGATGGAGTCTTGGATTCCGAGCTCGATTTCGGTTAAGAAATTGTGTATGTAGTGGTAATTCATCACGGGGGATGTTTGAAGGAATTGTTAGTGTATTGGGTTTTCTCAACCTGAGGATGCTAGAGCCAGTTCAACATGGGTATGAGATTGCGGAGGGGAACTCATGAGGTCCTAATATTCTTCTGGTTGAGTCATGAATCGGCGAGTCAATGGAGGACTCGGTGAGTTGAGTGCGAGGGGACTCAGAGTTGTGAGACTTGGCGAGTCTCGGGGTGACTCGGCGAGTTGAGTCGCGGATTGGGGAAGTTCTGAGCATGGGGACTCGACGAGTCACTAGGTTGACTCGGCGAGTGGAGTCAGTCAGGAGGATGAGTTTGACTTTGACTTTGACCAATGGTTGACCAGTTGACTTCCAGGGGCATTTTGGTAATTGTTGGCTTTTGTTTTGAGTTCAGTGTTGGTGTTAGCAGTGGTGGAGATCGTGTCAGTGGTCGGAGCATCTCGGTCTTATCTTTCCAGCAGCAGATGCGAGGTGAGTTATCCTCAATATATCAACAGGGTCTAAGGCACCAAGGCCGACCCTTTATCGGATTGTAATCCGGGTATTGTTGTTATATTGCTGTTTTACTATGTTTGCATCCTGCTAGCTAGGATGGTATTCGTTATAGACCTGGTTAAGGTCGGTATCCTGGTATATAGGGAGATTCTATGCTAGTGACCGGTTAGGTTGGTATCCTGCTTAGAGTATGTTGTGTTACGTGATCTGCTAGATCGGTTTGATTGAATATGAATTGTTGTGTGATTGTATGTTTATGTGCATGTGGTTGTTTGACTGGGGTTGGGTTGAGGCGGGGCCTGCTTTGTGCTATAGGCCAAAATACCCAGGGTGGACCGGTTACTCCGAAGGCCCAACGAGCGGTCAAGATAGGCTGTAGGCCCCATGAGGGCGGACCAGACGTGCCGAGGCTCGGAGAGTGGATCAGGCCGATTGAAGGCCCGATGCAGGCGGAACGATCATACTTTAGACTCAAAGAGTGGACCAGGTGGGTTGAAGGCCCGGTGCGGGCGGACCAACCACACTGCAGACTCGAGGGACATGACTCAACTCGGAGGGTGGACCAGGTGGACTGAAGGCCCGACACGGCGGACTAGTCAAACTGTAGACCCGATATGCATGGTTTTTCTGTGATTCAATATGATATAGCATGTTATGTGTATGGTATATGTGGTTGGTATTTTCGGTGTATTTTACTAAGCTTTCAGGCTTACAATAGTGGTTTAATGTTTTTTAGGTTCTTCAGGAGACCATGGCAAGGCAAAGGCGTGATCGTACCGCTCCTCGAGTTTGTGTTTTATTATATGGTTCTGGGAATACTCTGATAATAAATGTATTGAAAACCTTTTTGTAATAACATTATTAAAATGGGTTGTTTTTGAAAAGTTTAAATTTTGTTGAAATTTTTGGTCGTTACATTTTGGGCTCTGACGATTCAATAAATCTACTCAGATAGGCATAAAAATGTTCCTCTACTGATGGATGCTCCTGTGGTATATTTTCATTTTAATGTTGTGAAATCTTATTGGTTATCAAATTTGACATCATATGGACCCATCTAAAGACAACCTCAACATATGTTGGACTCTATTCCTTCAGATTATATTTTCAAATAAAAACATCTTGAGGTTTCAGTTTTAGTTGACACACTAAATCCTACCATAATCCCGGATGCAATCCCTTCGAAGAAAATAGACCTACTACTTTTGGTGCCAAGATCAAAATTTTAGCCAAGAAACGTAATCGACCTCCTTCCAAAGTTAAAGCCAAAAAGAGATCCAAAACTGATTTTTCCAATTAACATGATATACAAATTTGTTTCTAACCTGACTATGGCTGTCAACCTACCCTTCCTACCTATTCTTCTGAAGTACTCTTCGGTGTCTCGAAAACAAATGCACACATTCATGGGGAGTATGCACATGATATACCCCCACCCACCTAAAATGGTGGTTCAAGTATTGAACAAAGTTCCTTGGAGCCCCTGGCACACACTCAAGAGTCAACTTGAATCCCTTAACTTCAACATAAGCATGATTTAACACTTTCCTTATAAATCCTATGCTTTCCGAAGAAGGAGTTGTCCCTCTTTCCTCAGAAGTCTCAACCGAACACATACCTACCATGGGTAAATGATATTTGGGTGCTACTAACTCTAAATGGGATGATTTTCTTGATAGGGTTCAACTAAGACATCCAAAACTTACTTGCAAAAAAATCGAGTACACCATCACAAGAATGAGACTAAGACTTGCATGCTCCCAATGTGATTTCCAAATCATTCCAAAGGATGTCGAATTTGATGTTTATCTTTTCCACATCAACAATGAGTTCAATACGTCTACTATCCAAACTCACGATGATGTTCCCACTAAATTGGATGATCCATCATCCAATGTTGTTGTCAAGAATCGAAGTGCAGATGTGACTGATCCAAAGATAGTTTTGGATGATCCTCCTCAGAACGTATCTACTACAAAAAAATCAAGTGTAAATGTTCCCAATCAAAACCATTCGGACGAGACTCCTCGGACCAAAGAAGCTACAAGAGAAGTTCATGATTCCTCTAAGGTCTCAGATAATCTTCCTCATGTTGATGATGATTATGAGAGTGTTCAAATTATGTTTAGAGATAACGCTACTGAGATTACCAATCTTCCACCTCCAAATCTTAGTTGTAGTTCATAAAACCTTCTTTTTCTAAACCTCCAATGGGATTTGACTTCCAATTATCTTTAGACGAAATAGAGATAGGTAGTAGAGAAGATAACCAAGAGAAAGCTCCTCCAACTAGTGGTGTTATTGGTAGTAACCTTAATGATGATGGCAGTGGCTGTGATGATAGAGAAGTAAGTCAAGTAAAGTAACCAGTTTGGATACTGGATCGATGGATGAGATCATAGTAGATCCTTTTTCTTAGCTTGAGATGCGTGATAATATTGAGAGAGTTTAAGAAAACATAGATAATGTCAATGCTCAGGTTGGGATCTCGACTCAAAACATTATTTCATTCTTAAATCCATTTATGGCATCAAGTGTGCTACCTGCAAGACCGAGAACAACATATGGAACATTTGATATCGCTCTGAGTCAAACACTCAATGGAAGAATACGAGAACCACTATGCTATGTTGATCAAGCACCACGAATAAAGGTTTTGGAAAATGATTGTTATTCATGATGTGCCAGTCACAACAACAAATGAGCTTTCCAGAAAAACAATGTCTGACATGAGAAGCAGCTGTAGAGATTAGAACAAAAAAACCATTCAAAGTGCGACATGAAACTCATAAAGTAGCATGTTCTTATCAAAGTAATCTAGTTTGCCCAACATTTAATGGACATTCGAAACTATAAGTTTGATGAAGTCCTTGCTATCTTTAAAGAAGTGTTGGATAATTTGAAATATCAAGCCTCTAGTACTGATGCCTATGATAACCTTTCCTACATGTTAAATATCAGCTTCTATAGGGTGTTTGGCAAGATTGAAGATATCAAGGAGAAAATGATGCTTGCACCGAGAGTCAAGCCTTTTGATACAAGATGGGTATAAGTAGTTGCAAATGGCTAGAAACCAAGCTCGAAATTTTGACTATGAGGTGAAACAACTAAAGAAGAAAAAGATGATGAGATGAATGTCAATTATAAAGTAAACTTAGCAATGCAGTCTGAAAGAGAGCCACTTTCTTTTAAAAAATCATTTATGATGAAGACAAATCGAAATGGTCTTCCTGGCCATCAAACATGGTTGATTCTTTCAAAAAACAACATGAAGCAAGCTAATGTAAAATCGAAATTGTCTATTTATGCCTTTTGAGAAACTCAACCTGTGCTACATCCAACCCGTACTCCAAGCGTCACCGCAATTAATGAAGGGTCCCTGATTGTCTGCTCTGAAATTGGTCATACTGATCTTAGAAGTAATTGTGACTCCAACTGCTCAACAACTGATACAAAAAGTCACCCATGAAGCCCCAATCAAGGATAAAGGAAAATACATTACATTCTCTCTTATTGCCACGGTGAAGTCTTTGAAATTTTTTAAGGGTGGATCTCAAGCTCAAATTGATCAAGAATTTGAAGAGAGTATCTGGCTTTATGCATAAAAGGATAATCTTAATCCTTTTTTATCCATTTCTCCGTAATTCCTTGAAGGAATACATACGTGAGTTATACACTACAAACTTGTGATTCCAAACAACTCAATCAGCCCATCCCTCCTCACGTCAAGTACTACATTAAAATCAATCCTCTGCACCCACCAAATGAACAATAAATTCTTGTCATCCTGAAAGAGAAGGACTAAGCTCATTATACACCATTAATGCTCTTCCAATGCAAGAGGTATGGTCCAAATGAAGAATCACAAAAATTACTAGTTGTGGAATGGAGGTGCTAAAGAAGTTCAGAATTGACTGTATTCTCTCCCAATACTTCGTTCATTGAAATTCTAAGAAGAAAATCAAGACTCAGATCCAAAGTTTCCCACCATCAACCCTAATGATCTACTTATGATTTTTGCCCGTCTCAAAGATAAAGAAACTTCTAAACTCAACATCGGAGCATACACCTCGGCTCTAAACTTCCTGAAAGACTACATTGTTGAATTTGGCCGGTCGGATGTTAAGTTTGCCCCATTTTTTAGAACTAAGAAATTACTTCAACAAGTCAACACAGAGCTAGAAGAAGTTGATTTACTCAATGGCGACCTTATCATAGATCTAAAACTCAATTATGTGTACCAAAAAATAATTCAAACAAAAAGGAATTCTTCCGAGTTAGGCAAAAGAACTTGGTTTATACCCATGTGCTTCAGAAATTTAGTTCCAGATCTCAGGACTCCAAAGAAGCAAAGAAAGAAATGATCAACCAATTCACATGGTTGATCTAAGTCAAGAGTTAGATGCAAATGACATACTTGTTCTCCTTTGAAGAAAAGATGAAGAAGCTCAATGATTGATAAGGTCACTTAGATAGATTATTAGTTTGTGACAAGTGACCCTTACTCAATCTGAAGCAAGGAAGATTTCATGATGACTGTGTGTCCGAAGTAACAAGATTTCTTTGAAGAGAAGATTTCCTAGATTGAAGATGCCTGGATGATCTGATGACTATTACTATTTTGTTTGTTATTACTTTGCCTTATTTATTATAAGACTTGTAGGAGACAAGGTCGAGAACAACAATGTGTTAGGCAGTTGATCTGTAGTTTAATTTTAGCACATTTTATCCTACTATGATTTGTTCTAGGTTAGTATAAATAGGTCCATCACCTCATTTAACTCCTTACCTTTTCACAACCTTTGAATCATCAATCAAAGAATCATTCAGTAAAATCATTTCATTCTTTTTGCACTTAAGTTCTTCTTACTATTCATATTCTTATAATATATTTTCTTACTTGAATACTTTGTTGTTCTATCTCTTCAAGGCTTGACTGGTACTATCTACACTTGAATGGAATAGATTATTTGCATCTAATTTTACGTTTATCTCAAGGTTTAAGTTATTGAACATTTTCCTAGATATCTTCGGAAAAATATCGATTTTTAAGGTTTTCATTTAATCAGCATTAATGAAACGTCCAAAAATTTTGTCCAACAGTTATATGATTCTCCTTTTAAATCCCAAGACACATGATTTGGCATGAAAAATAAGAAATTAACTCGGTGTTTTGTTGAAACCAAATCGATGGTTTCCCTTTTTCTACCAATAAATGTGACAACCTGAAATTTTCCATTCTAATCAAACCATTTCAATCCAATAGAAGTAGAGCAGTTCAAGTAAAAATTCAGACTTAGAATAT
Organism: Lactuca saligna; assembly: GCF_052625555.1. Lineage (NCBI taxonomy): Eukaryota > Viridiplantae > Streptophyta > Magnoliopsida > Asterales > Asteraceae > Lactuca > Lactuca saligna. The sequence continues at coordinate 108,414,940 of NC_136425.1, forward strand.
AAGTTTGGCAGTTTCAGGGTTTTACACCTAAAGAGATATTAGGAGAGTGGTTGCACTAGGATTTTGTGCAACACTGAAATTCCATTACCCTAGATCATTGGAATCCATTCCGAGAATAGATATATTTTCTGCCAAAAATCTCAGGACTATAAATAGAATCCTTAACCAAATTAGTTCATTAGTTGAATTCCATTTAGAGAAAAGCCAATTTCTCTCTCACGGATCTTCGAGTTTTCATCCCAGATTGTGAGTCTACTTCCTTAGATGTGTTTTAATACTTGTTATATGCTTAATAACATTATTTACATGTCCAAAACACAAGATCCGGGAGCATACGGCCCAAGAACGTTCTTGGGGTGTAAACTCCAAAACAAAGCCTAAAGGCCATCTAGTCCCAATTCCTTGTTAGGCAACTAGTTAAGGACTCTATGTATGAACATTAGAGGCTAGAAATCAAACAAAACCATATAGTTTTAGGAGCTTACGGCCAAGGATATGCCCTTGGGCCGTAAACCCCTTTTTTAAGGGCTAAAAGTGCCCTAATCACCCCCAAATGCTTGGACTCTATTTTTGGCAATTACCTTAATGTGTTTAGGACCTAGGAAACATAAGAAAAGCACAAGTATTGAGGATTTTACAGCGAAGAGTGGTTCTTGGGCCATAAACTCCCATAAAGGGGTCAAAGGACACCCTAAATCCTTCCTTAAGCCAAGAGACAATTTGGACAAGTACCTAGTTGAGTATTGGACTAGTGAAAATAATTAGAACCCCAAGAGTGAGGGAGTTTACGGCCCAAAAGGTTCTCTGGCCGTAAACTCCATAAAATGGTATCATTTAGTGCCATAAACTCTTCCAAAGCCAAGTACAAAAGCCTAGAATTGTTCCTAGTTATTATAGAGACTTGAAAGCACCATAATCACCATCCCAAGGGAGTTTACGGCCGTAAACTACAAGGGAAAAGGGTCTTTGGGCCGTAAACTCCCCAAAGGAGTCAATATGGTGCCCAAACACTTGTATAAGCCTTTAATAAATTCCCACTAGAGTTGTAGTAATTGTAAGCATCATTTCAAGACTTGGTTGAGAGTTTACCGCCAGGAGCTTACTCCCCTGGGCCGTAAACTCCAATGAATATGGTCATTAGACCTTAAACTCACATTAGGGGCATTGCACTCCTTTGTTGCAACCCTTTAGCCTCCTAGCACTTGACCAAAAGTGTTTTCCTCGCGCTTAAATGTTATTACTTGTATAATCAGTGGTATAATCACTAATTATTTATATACATATGTTTTCATATGTAATTAGGATCATTGTGTGTGTCTAAGTCTCCACTTGACACCAAACACTTGTCCGATCCTTCCGTACGATAACAGTCCGTTCAATTCCAGTAACTTACTGCAAGTGAGTTCATACCCCTTAACTAATGTTTTAAACTATTTTTAGATGTTTTATGGGGGGATACATGTAGAATCATGCTACTTATTATGTCAATCACATGTGATTAGTAAGTATGATTATTTACTTATTACATAAATCACATGTGATTAATATACAACATTCCAATGATTTGGCTACTCATTACACGTTTTAACAAACAGTTTCCTTCAAATGATTCTTATAAACGTTTTGTATGTTTTAATACTCCTTATTACACTATACATCTTACTCCGTACATTACCTTTCAAACTTATTTACAACTGTGTTTCAAACAAATGTTTCCTTATACTTAAACTGTTTTATTAAACTTATGCCTTCAAATTGTTTTAGAGATTGACATCAAGTCGATCTTTTCTTAAAATAATATTTATATTTCAAATGTCTTACAAAACTTATTTATGCTTTTATATTATAAATTGCATGCCTCTATATGTATAGTTATATAAGAAATGTCTAAAAGACTTAGGAAGGCTATCCACCCTATTTCCTTTTCGCGCCTTGAGATGTGGTCTGGTGGGATATCGGATACTCGTCCGAAGGTCATTTAAATATTAGTTATATATCATGTGTACATATAAAGTCATAAAAGGCCCTTCCAGTTCATCCTATGCCCTTGGGTAGCAAGGGTATACATCCATATCCACACGTACCACATAGATTACTAGAAAGCTACCATATGTGTAGTTCAGGAAGATACTAGACCCATTACTAGAACACGATATCATACAATGAGTCAGTTCATTCATGAGTCAATACTTTCTAGAACATTACTGTACATTACATATACAACTATACTAGGACGAGAACATATACAATATACTAGGACGAGAACATATACAACTATACTAGGAAGAGAACATATACAACTATACTAGAACGTTTACATTACTATACTTGCTAGATAGAGAGAACACACATTACAGCTAGCACACGTAGGACCTTATAGTACTCTACTATAATATTTACATGATCACACTTATAGGAGTACTTTTGCATAGATATATCAGTAGGAATCCTATTACATTTATATGTATCGACTCTGTTATCAAATCCTCATTCTTACCTTTACCTTGTGATACAATCACATATTCGACGAGATAGAATGGAGTTATTATCCTAGTACCCAAGGATACAGTTGTGGGATTGACCATTCCTAAAATCTCTGTTAGCTACAGAGGTAAAAGTACATCCACGGATGTCAACGGTTGGTACCATTACAGGTATACGATTAAGGGATTAACTTTTCCTATACCCAGCTGTTAGCAACAGAGGTAAGAGTACGTCTACGGATGTCTTAAAGTTAACAAGGTTAGTTACCCTAGTACCAAAGGGTAATATTCAGGTTAGTTATATTATTACCTTTATTGTGTGACTCATTCACATAATCATTGAGGTGAATTATATTTAGGTATCCTAGTACTAAAGGATACAATTTCTTATAATGAAATTAATAATAACACAGTTAAGTCTTGGTAGAAGACTCCTTTTGTTACTAATAGGAATCTTAGGGATTCTAGGGTTTTTCAAACATTTACAGTTATTCTAAAAACATTTTCATACTTATTCGAGCTTTCTTTCAAAACAATGTCAAGTCTTAAAATTATAAGTTTTACAAATTAAGACACATTAATACTTATGATCTCACCAGCTTCAAAGCTGATACTCGCTTTCAAAATTATTTGTATCCTCAGTTCATCATAGACAGGTACCAATGCAAGTAGAAAGGAAGATGGAGCTTGTTCAAGACTTATCTTTCATTTTGATTTATGCTTTATTGTTTATCAAATTTTGACAGAACACATTTGTATAATAATTATATTATTAATGCAATGGATGATGTTGTTGCTTGTTTACTACTTTACATTGTTGTTGATATTATACATGACGTCCTCCGCCCCAGAACGTTTCCGCCGTTCCTGGTTTTGGGGTGTGACAGATTGGTATCAGAGCATTGTTTATAGTGAATTAAGTATATCAATCCATAAAAGATATACTAACTATAAATACATAAGGGATTAAAAATACTCTGACCAAGAGTTTATACTTTAAATAGTAAAATATTTAAGTAAGTATACGTGATGCATTCATACTAAAATCAGTGTCACTAGGACAGTACAAAAAGAATTACGATTGTTGGGCAATACAAGTGGGCTTAGAGACATATGGTCAAAACTGGGAAGATATAGCCTGATCACCTATATTAATGCAATGGATGATGTTGTTGCTTGTTTACTACTTTACATTGTTGTTGATATTATACATGAAGTCCTCCGCCCCAGAACGTTTCCGCCGTTCCTGGTTTTGGGGTGTGACAGATTGGTATCAGAGCATTGTTTATAGTGAACTAAGTATATCAACCCATAAAAGATATACTAACTATAAATACATAAGGGATTAAAAATACTCTGACCAAGAGTTTATACTTTAAATAGTAAAATATTTAAGTAAGTATACGTGCTGCATTCATACTAAAATCAGTGTCACTAGGACGGTCCAAAAAGAATTACGATTGTTGGGCAACACAAGTGGGCTTAGAGACATATGGTCAAAACTGGGAAGATATAGCCTGATCACCTATATTATCCGAGGGTTGACTAGCATGTGCCTAAGTTTAAGTGTGTCGTTGCAACAATGCTAAAATCTTACCAACCCTACCACAATGAGAACAATAGAACATAACATTAAAATTTAAAATACTATATGAATATTTGGTGTTACTATAAGTACTTTACACTTGAGAATTTAAAACGGGATCTTCATTACTAAGTTGATAGTTGCTAAGTCGATACACTAAGGCTATATGTAATTAGGATGTTATAGACTTAGAATCTGTGATAATTTTGCCTTACCCCTATTCTGTGTGAATTTGGAATTAAGGTCACTTATTCGAAGGTTTATCCTGTTTAGATTACACATAGCTGGTATGCACTTCACAAATAGCGATGTAACTAATGAAGGTTTTCTAAATAATTATGTCACACCCCCGAACCAGACGGCGGAAACGTCCGGGGGCTGTCGTGACTCAATTGAATACCATCACAATGAATATACATGAAACATAACATTATACATCACCAACATTTGGAATGATACAACTGGTAGCGTTTACATCCATTACATTGTTCGAAAATATTACATTCCAAAATACATTGTTCGTTGTTACTTAAACAACCGCAAAACAATCATAGAATACAGTCCTCTCTTCACTTATCTGTTACCTGAGAATACAAGTATTTTGAAAAACGTCAACATGTGAAATGTTGGTGAGTTCATAAGTAATGTTTGAAATCCCATGTTTGTAATGTTTTAAAAAAAACCACCAGAAAATCCGATATTTTCTGAAAATAGAATAGCATAAAAATATGTGAAGATCCGTGAGTATGCTTGTTTGAATTCTATAGATGTAAACGTAAGAGTTGTGAAATTTGACATGTAGTTCGTAAGTGTACTAGTTGAAAACCCTAGGAAAACCCGACGTTTTCCTATCGCTTTGCTTTAATTAGTTTATGTGTTGTGGTTTCGTTATGTTAGAGGTATTTGTTGAGCTCCGGAGGCATTGAGTATACAGTGGGTGGTGAATTGTTGTAACGTCCGTTAATGAAAACATCCAATCGACAACCGTACTAATGATCCCTTAGGCGTCACTCGCACTTATTCACACAACTCAATCCTCCCGGACTTGTGTAGACCCACGACCGGAGGGAAAAAGAGAAGGTGCGAATGTTGGATAAGGTGTCTAAGTCCATAACTTATTTGGTATATACTTGACCCGACCGGCATGGTCCATTTGGGTTGCATCTCATCCAAACTATTATGGATAATTTTATGAGAGTTATACACATATGTTTATTAATATATTATGAGTTATAATATATTAATATGAAGTTACGTTATTTAATTAGTTTTAGTCTTAAATTAATTATGAATTAATTTAGAGATTAAAAGGAATACTAATTAAATTATGGGCTATTTGTTTTATATAGTGTGGGCTAATACTCATTTGTTAATGGGCTAGGCTTATGTGGAAGTCCATGGATGATCCATGGAGCTTTTAACCTATGGATCCTTAGAAAAGGAAAAGACATGGGTTATTAGGGTTTCACCCTAACCATGCACACTATATAAGCATGCTTATGGAGCATGAAATGGAGCCTAAGAGAAAACTAGTGATCTAGTGTGTGTGTGCATGTGTGTGGCCGAAAATACAAGAGTGTGTATACTCTCTCAAAGTTTTCCAAGAGTTTGTGGTGTTTGTGATTCCATTTGAGGCATTCACACTATTGGTGCTTGGCCCTCAAACTCCTTAGAACCAAACTCACCAAAAGTTATGTAATCTCTTCTAACTCTTTTATGTTGAAATGTTCCCCATGCCATGTTAGATAGGTTATAAACCTTGGAAAATTATTATTTTGCATGTATTTAGACAAACATAGATCCAAGGTTTATTAGGGTTGCATGCACACTTAGGAAGTGTTAGATTGCTCAAAACCCAACAGTGGTATCAGAGCCTAGGCTTGCTTGTTTGATACTTGATGCAAAATAGTGAAAAAAAGTCGAAATCGTTGCTGTCTGCATGGTGGACTCGCCGAGTCCATTGGGGGGACTCGACGAGTCCAAGGCAAACTTCAACCTACTCGGCGAGTAAGTTCGTGCACTCGACGAGTAGGATCGAAAGAATGCAGAATCTCGACTTTTGCTGCTGGAAATGGACTAGAAACGTTACCCTAAACTGTTTTGGTGTTATAAAACTTATTTTAGTTGGTGTAATGGTTGTTCTAATCCATTTACAATAGCATATATCAAAATTCCATGATTTTATGTGTTCATATAATTCTTGAATTTTGATGATCATGTTCATGTTCTTATGAATTTAGAAAATGATAGGAATTATTTGCTGAATTGTTTAGGATTAATTCTTTATCATTTATGTGTTTTAATGGAGTCCATAATTTGTCCTCAAGTTATGGATTACCAAAGGTCACTTTCATTTAACACACACTTAAAACACATAAGTTACATGAAAATGAAGAGTCTTCATTTTTATGAACCTTTAATTCATAAGTTATGAAATGAAGAGTTTTGCAAAGTTACAAAACTTGCCCTCAAGTTTTGGAATTTGTAAAGTTTCACACACTTTAATAAACTTTAATTCCAAACCTTAGAGTTTTAATACTTAAAATTCAACCCTTATACTATTTATAACATTAATGGTTAATTATTATATATATGTATAAGAATAAGTCGTTTTACCGTTAGTAGGCCTCATTCACGAAGCCGGTCTATAAGGTGGGTATAAGGTTGTTGCCTATAAAATGGTGACTTAATGGGTGTATACTCTCACCCACCGCTTGCTTGATCGGTGGAGGGTCGTTAGCCGAACGGGTAGAACAATGACTTTAAATCCTCATTAAAAGTATAATGAATATCATAAAATAACTAAACTCTTTTAATTCCCAATCTTAGTTATTTTTGGAAAATGTGAACATGGTGCTAGTCCATGGATTTCACACTTTGTACCTTACCAAGTCGTTGGTGGAGCGTGTGTGGTTAACCGGCACACTAACTAGGACTAGTAAGGATCACGAAGGGTGACTTAATGTTTGTCATAGATCAACGGAGCGTGTGTGGTTAACCGGCACATTGATTAGGTGATAATATTAAGAGTACCGAGTGAGTTAGCATGGTTATTCACACCTTGTTTTGTGATCCTCGGCATCCCAGTCACAAAACTTGAAGGGCACAATCGAGATTGAAACATGCCATTGAAAAGTTCAATGAATCTCAAAAGAATCTAAGAATTTCAAATCCAATTAAACCTAATAAATCATTTCGTTTTCATGGTGGAAATTGGTGAATCGTCATTTACCTACCTTTCAAATATATTATTACTTAGATTACGGCATCCCTCTTCTAATTGTAATATATTGTGATTGGATCCTAGCCTTAATATTACATTTGGGTGTCTTATTAAGGATCCTAAATATCTAATCTAAACTTACTTTCTTCTTTCAGATGTCTTCCAACACTAATGCTTCAGGCTCTAACCCAACTGGTTCTTTCTCTCTCATGAATCTTTGTGGGAGGGTCATCTTTGATGGTTCCAACTTCATGGATTGGATTAGGAACATCAGGATGGTTACTCGTTACGAGGACAAGGAATATGTCCTCGATAAGGAGTTAAAAGAACTTGATGAGTCTACTGCTACTCCTGAGGAGATCGCTGAATTCAGGAATCATGAGAGAGATGCTACTAAGGTGGCATGTATCATGATGGCCACGATGACAGCCGAGCTCCAAAAGTCATATGAAGATTTCTACCCTTTTGAGATGCACCAAGACCTGATGGAAAGGTACCATCAGAGTGCTCGTCAGGAGCGGTATGAAATAATCTCCTCCATAATAACTACCCGCATGAAGGACGGTGAATCCGTCACGGGCCACATGCAAAAAATGCAAAGGTATGTGGACCGTTTGCTGAAGCTGAATGTTAACATCCCCGAGGAGTTGGCGATTGACATCATTTTGCACTCCTTACCTTCTTGTTATGATCATTTTCGAATGACATATCATATGAACAAGGAGGAAGTTACCCTCAGCAAGCTTCAAGGACTCTCGAAGACTGCTGAAACCGGTCTTAAGGGTAAAGCGGTTGTTACCTCTACTACTCCTACTCCAACTTCTACCCCTGTTTTAGCTATTGGGCAAGGCAAAGGGAAAAAGAGGAAGCACCCTTCGAAGGGTACCAAGGGAAAGTCTCTTGAAGGCTCCTCATCAAAGACTAAGAACGGTTCTGTCACTCCTTCTGCCATTCCAAAGGATGCTGAATGCTTTTATTGCCATGAAAAGGCACACTGGAAGCGAAACTGCCCTAAGTACTTGCAGGATCTAAAGGATGGGAAAGTGAAACCCACCTATGCAGGTATTTACACTATATTGTCTAATTACTCAACATATTCTAACTCTTGGGTGCTTGATACAGGATGTGGTATTCACATATGTTCTGATTTGCAGGGCCTAAGAAGAAGTGAGGATGTGGAGCACGGGAAGATAAACTTAATCATGGGGAATAGGAAGGCTTCACCTGTTTCCAAGATTGGAGTTTATACTTTGTTGCTTAATAATGGGTTAAAATTAGATTTGAATAAATGTGTGTACTCGTCTGAAATGGCGAGGAATATTATTTCTTTTCATGCTTTGTACAAACAAGGTTTTACCTTTTCGTTTGATAATGAATGTGGTGGTATTAATGCTTTCTTTAATAATGTGTTTTATTTTAAAGCATTACCTTGTGATGGCGTGTATGAAACTGTTTCGATTGTAGACAACTTAGGAAATAATGTGTTGTATATTGATTCTTCTACTAGCCTAGATAAAGCATCATTGTGGCATTGTCGTCTTGGACATGTAAACAAGAAACGCATAGGCCAACTCCAAAAGAGTGGAGTCTTGGAATCATTTGACCTCAAATCAGATGATAGTTGTGAATCTTGTCTACTTGGAAAAATGACAAAATCACCCTTCACTGGAACTTGTGAGAGGGGTGAAGGTTTGTTAGACCTAATACATACTGATGTATGTGGGCCATTCAAAACCGCCACAAGGGATGCTAATCGGTATTATGTGACTTTTATTGATGATTATAGTAGATATGGGTATGTCTACTTAATCAAAAATAAGTCAGAAACCTTTGAAAGGTTTAAGGAATTCAAGCAGGAAGTAGAAAATCAATTGGGCAGGAACATTAAGATGCTTCGATCCGATCGAGGTGGTGAGTATCTTAGTACCGAGTTCATTGACTACCTTAAGGAGTGTGGGATTGTCTCACAATTGACTCCTCCCAGGACACCACAGCTGAATGGTGTAGCTGAGAGGCGTAATCGTACCTTGTTGGACATGGTTCGCTCTATGATGAGTCGAGTTTCGTTACCAATCTCTTTTTGGGGGTATGCCTTAGAGACTGCCGCCCATATCCTTAATCTAGTCCCTACAAAGAAGGTTACCAAAACACCTCATGAGATGTGGACTGGGAAGGTTCCCAATTTGGACCACATCAAAATTTGGGGTTGCGAAGCTTTCGTGAGGCGTGAAACTCATGATAAGCTTGAACCCCGAAGTGAAAGGTGTATTTTCATCGGCTACCCACAGAAATCCTTCGGTTACCTTTTCTACAGACCCAGTGAGAATGTGGTCTTTGTAGCATGAAGAGGGATCTTTCGCGAGAAAGACTTTATAAGCCAAGGAGACAGTGGAAGGCAGATTGATCTTGAAGAAATTCAAGAATCAATTGATGAAGGAACCTCAGACACTAGCAATCAACCTGAGGAAGAAACTCCTGTTGATCCAGCTGACGAGTCTGTACCTCCGAGACGTTCCACACGGGTTAGGAACACACCTTCGTTTTATTATGGTTTTCATATTACTACGGAAGGTGATACGTTTATTAGTGATAGTACACTAGTAAATTTGGATGAACCTAGCAATGTTAAGGAAGCCATGGCAGGCCCGGAGTCTGCTAAATGGAAGGAGGCTATGGACAGCGAGATACAGTCCATGTATGACAATCAAGTTTGGAACTTGGTTGACAATGTACCGGGCCGTAAAACAGTCGGGTGCAAATGGATCTTCAAAAAGAAGACAAACATGGAAGGAAAAGTGCATACTTATAAGGCTCGACTGGTTGCGAAGGGTTTTACTCAAACTCAAGGTATTGATTATGATGAAACCTTCTCGTCGGTAGCAAAGATTAAGTCTATTAGGGTTATCTTAGCCATTGCAGCATTTCATGATTATGAAATATGGCAAATGGATGTCAAAACCGCTTTCCTTAATGGAAAGTTGGCTGAGGATGTGTACATGAATCAGCCAGAGGGTTTTGTCAATGCAGAGTACCCTAATAGAGTATGCAAGCTTGAGAAATCCATTTATGGATTAAAACAAGCATCTCATAGCTGGAATCTTTGTTTTGATGAGAAGGTAAAAGAGTTTGTCTTCTTGAGAAGCGAAGATGAGTCTTGCGTGTATGTCAGAGCTAGTGGGAGTATAGTTAGCTTCTTGGTACTGTATGTGGATGACATACTACTCATAGGAAATGACATCCCAACCTTGCAGGAGGTTAAGTCCTGGCTTGGGAAGTGCTTTTCTATGAAGGACCTAGGGGAGGCTACCTATATCCTAGGGATAAGGATATTAAGAGAAAGGAGTAGAAGACTAATTGGACTTAGTCAGAGTATCTACTTGGATAAGGTGTTGAAAAGGTTCAACATGGAGAATTCCAAGAAAGGAGATTTACCGATCCAAAGCAATACCAAACTGAGTAAGACTCAGAGTCCGAGTACAGAGGCAGAGATAGCTGAGATGAGCCAATTACCATATACTTCCGCAGTTGGCTCGATCATGTATGCTATGACTTGTACCCGTCCTGATGTGGCATTTGCTTTGAGCATGGTCAGCAGGTATCAGGGGAACCCTGGCAAGGCTCATTGGACCACGGTAAAGAACATTCTCAAGTACCTACGGAGGACTAAGGATTGGATCCTTACCCTTGGTGGCTGTGATGACTTGAAAGTATTAGGGTATAGTGATGCTGGTTTTCAGACTGATAGGGATAATTTCCGCTCTCAGTCGGGCTGGATCTTTACCTTAAATGGAGGGGCAATTTCTTGGAAGAGTTCCAAGCAGGAGACAGTGGCTGATTCGACTTGTGAATCAGAGTATATAGCAGCGAGTGAAGCAGCGAAGGAGGCGATATGGCTAAAGAACTTCATCGGAGACCTTGGAGTTGTTGTTGGATAAGGTGTCTAAGTCCATAACTTATTTGGTATATACTTGACCCGACCGGCATGGTCCATTTGGGTTGCATCTCATCCAAACTATTATGGATAATTTTATGAGAGTTATACACATATGTTTATTAATATATTATCAGTTATAATATATTAATATGAAGTTACGTTATTTAATTAGTTTTAGTCTTAAATTAATTATGGATTAATTTAGAGATTAAAAGGAATACTAATTAAATTATGGGCTATTTGTTTTATATAGTGTGGGCTAATACTCATTTGTTAATGGGCTAGGTTTATGTGGAAGTCCATGGATGATCCATGGAGCTTTTAACCCATGGATCCTTGGAAAAGGAAAAGACATGGGTTATTAGGGTTTCACCCTAACCATGCATACTATATAAGCATGCTTATGGAGCATGAAATGAAGCCTAAGAGAAAGCTAGTGATCTAGTGTGTGTGTGCATGTGTGTGGCCGATTTATACAAGGTGTATATACTCTCTCAAAGTTTTCCAAGAGTTTGTGGTGTTTGTGATTCCATTTGAGGCATTCACACTATTGGTGCTTGGCCCTCAAACTCCTAAGAACCCAACTCACCAAAAGGTATGTAATCTCTTCTAACTCTTTTATGTTGAAATGTTCCCCATGCCATGTTAGATAGGTTATAAACCTTGGAAAATTATTATTTTGCATGTATTTAGACAAACATAGATCCAAGGTTTACTAGGGTTGCATGCACACTTAGGAAGTGTTAGATTGCTCAAAACCCAACAGTGGTATCAGAGCCTAGGCTTGCTTGTTTGATACTTGATGCAAAATGTTGAAAAAAGTCGAAATCGTTGATGTCTGCATGGTGGACTCGCCGAGTCCATTGGGGGGACTCGCCGAGTCCAAGGCAAACTTCAACCTACTCGACGAGTCTGTTCGTGCACTCGGCGAGTAGGATCGAAAGAATGCAGAATCTCGACTTTTGCTGCTGGAAATGGACTAGAAACATTACCCTAAATTGTTTTGGTGTTATAAAACTTATTTTAGTTGGTGTAATGATTGTTCTAATCCATTTACAATAGCATATATCAAAATTCCATGATTTTATGTGTTCATATAATTCTTGAATTTTGATGATCATGTTCATGTTCTTATGAATTTAGAAAATGATAGGAATTATTTGCTGAATTGTTTAGGATTAATTCTTTATCATTTATGTGTTTTAATGGAGTCCATAATTTGTCCTCAAGTTATGGATTACCAAAGGTCACTTTCATTTAACACACACTTAAAACACATAAGTTACATGAAAATGAAGATTCTTCATTTTTATGAACCTTTAATTCATAAGTTATGAAATGAAGAGTTTTGCAAAGTTACAAAACTTGCCCTCAAGTTTTGGAATTTGTAAAGTTTCACACACTTTAATAAACTTTAATTCCAAACCTTAGAGTTTTAATAGTTAAAATTCAACCCTTATACTATTTATAACATTAATGGTTAATTATTATATATATGTATAAGAATAAGTCGTTTTACCGTTAGTAGGCCTCATTCACGAAGCCGGTCTATAAGGTGGGTATAAGGTTGTTGCCTATAAAATGGCAACTTAATGGGTGTATACTCTCACCCACCGCTTGCTTGATCGGTGGAGGGTCGTTAGCCGAACGGGTAGAACAATGACTTTAAATCCTCATTAAAAGTATAATGAATATTATAAAATAACTAAACTCTTTTAATTCCCAATCTTAGTTATTTTAGGAAAATGTGAACATGGTGCTAATCCATGGAATTCACACTTTGTACCTTACCAAGTCGTTAGTGGAGCGTGTGTGGTTAACCGGCACACTAACTAGGACTAGTAAGGATCACGAAGGGTAACTTAATGTTGTCATAGATCAATGGAGCGTGTGTGGTTAACCGGCACATTGATTAGGTGATAATATTAGGAGTACCAAGTGAGTTAGCATGGTTATTCACACCTTGTTTTGTGATCCTCGGCATCCCAGTCACAAAACTTGAAGGGCACAATCGAGATTGAAACATGCCATTGAAAAGTTCAATGAATCTCAAAAGAATCTAGGAATTTCAAATCCAATTAAACCTAATAAATCATTTCGTTTTCATGGTGGAAATTGGTGAATCGTCATTCGCCTACCTTTCAAATATATTATTACTTAGATTACGGCATCCCTCTTCTAAGTGTAATATATTGTGATTGGATCCTAGCCTTAATATTACATTTGGGTGTCTTATTAAGGATCCTAAATATCTAATCTAAACTTACTTTCTTCTTTCAGATGTCTTCCAACACTAATGCTTCAGGCTCTAACCCAACTGGTTCTTTCTCTCTCATGAATCTTTGTGGGAGGGTCATCTTTGATGGTTCCAACTTCATGGATTGGATTAGGAACATCAGGATGGTTACTCGTTACGAGGACAAGGAATATGTCCTCGATAAGGAGTTAAAAGTACTTGATGAGTCTACTGCTACTCCTGAGGAGATCGCTGAATTCAGGACTCATGATAGAGATGCTACTAAGGTGGCATGTATCATGATGGCCACGATGACAGCCGAGCTCCAAAAGTCGTATGAAGATTTCTACCCTTTTGAGATGCACCAAGACTTGATGGAAAGGTACCATCAGAGTGCTCGTCAGTAGCGGTATGAAATAATCTCCTCCATAATAACTACCCGCATGAAGGACGGTGAATCCGTCACGGGCCACATGCAAAAGATGCAAAGGTATGTGGACCGTTTGCTGAAGCTGAATGTTAACATCCCCGAGGAGTTAGCAATTGACATCATTTTGCACTCCTTACCTTCTTGTTATGATCATTTTCGAATGACATATCATATGAACAAGGAGGAAGTTACCCTCAGCAAGCTTCAAGGACTCTTGAAGACCGCTGAAACCGGTCTTAAGGGTAAAGCGGTTGTTACCTCTACTACTCCTACTCCAACTTCTACCCCTGTTTTAGCTATTGGGCAAGGCAAAGGGAAAAAGAGGAAGCACCCTTCGAAGGGTACCAAGGGAAAGTCTCTTGAAGGCTCCTCATCAAAGACTAAGAACGGTTTTGTCACTCCTTCTGCCATTCCAAAGGATGCTGAATGCTTTTATTGCCATGAAAAGGCACACTGGAAGCGAAACTGCCCTAAGTACTTGCAGGATCTAAAGGATGGGAAAGTGAAACCCACCTATGCAGGTATTTACACTATATTGTCTAATTACTCAACATATTCTAACTCTTGGGTGCTTGATACAGGATGTGGTATTCACATATGTTCTGATTTGCAGGGCCTAAGAAGAAGTGAGGATGTGGAGCACGGGAAGATAAACTTAATCATGGGGAATAGGAAGACTTCACCTGTTTCCAAGATTGGAGTTTATACTTTGTTGCTTAATAATGGGTTAAAATTAGATTTGAATAAATGTGTGTACTCGTCTGAAATGGCGAGGAATATTATTTCTTTTCATGCTTTGTACAAACAAGGTTTTACCTTTTCGTTTGATAATGAATGTGGTGGTATTAATGCTTTCTTTAATAATGTGTTTTATTTTAAAGCATTACCTTGTGATGGCGTGTATGAAACTGTTTCGATTGTAGACAACTTAGGAAATAATGTGTTGTATATTGATTTTTCTACTAGCCTAGATAAAGCATCATTGTGGCATTGTCGTCTTGGACATGTAAACAAGAAACGCATAGGCCAACTCCAAAAGAGTGGAGTCTTGGAATCATTTGACCTCAAATCAGATGATAGTTGTGAATCTTGTCTACTTGGAAAAATGACAAAATCACCCTTCACTGGAACTTGTGAGAGGGGTGAAGGTTTGTTAGACCTAATACATACTGATGTATGTGGGCCATTCAAAACCGCCACAAGGGATGCTAATCGGTATTATGTGACTTTTATTGATGATTATAGTAGATATGGGTATGTCTACTTAATCAAAAATAAGTCAGAAACCTTTGAAAGGTTTAAGGAATTCAAGCAGGAAGTAGAAAATCAATTGGGCAGGAACATTAAGATGCTTCGATCCGATCGAGGTGGTGAGTATCTTAGTACCGAGTTCATTGACTACCTTAAGGAGTGTGGGATTGTCTCACAATTGACTCCTCCCAGGACACCACAGCTGAATGGTGTAGTTGAGAGGCGTAATCGTACCTTGTTGGACATGGTTCGCTCTATGATGAGTCGAGTTTCGTTACCAATCTCTTTTTGGGGGTATGCCTTAGAGACTGCCGCCCATATCCTTAATCTAGTCCCTACAAAGAAGGTTACCAAAACACCTCATGAGATGTGGACTGGGAAGGTTCCCAATTTGGACCACATCAAAATTTGGGGTTGCGAAGCCTTCGTGAGGCACGAAGCTCATGATAAGCTTGAACCCCGAAGTGAAAGGTGTATTTTCATCGGCTACCCACAGAAATCCTTCGGTTACCTTTTCTACAGACCCAGTGAGAATGTGGTCTTTGTAGCACGAAGAGGGATCTTTCGCGAGAAAGAATTTATAAGCCAAGGAGACAGTGGGAGGCAGATTGATCTTGAAGAAATTCAAGAATCAATTGATGAAGGAACCTCAGACACTAGCAATCAACCTGAGGAAGAAACTCCTGTTGATCCAGCTGACGAGTCTGTACCTCCGAGACGTTCCACACGGGTTAGGAACACACCTTCGTTTTATTATGGTTTTCATATTACTACGGAAGGTGATACGTTTATTAGTGATAGTACACTAGTAAATTTGGATGAACCTAGCAGTGTTAAGGAAGCCATGGCAGGCCCGGAGTCTGCTAAATGGAAGGAGGCTATGGACAGCGAGATACAGTCCATGTATGACAATCAAGTTTGAAACTTGGTTGACAATGTACCGGGCCGTAAAACAGTCGGGTGCAAATGGATCTTCAAGAAGAAGACCGACATGGAAGGAAAAGTGCATACTTATAAGGCTCGACTGGTTGCGAAGGGTTTTACTCAAACTCAAGGTATTGATTATGATGAAACCTTTTCGCCGGTAGCAAAGATTAAGTCTATTAGGGTTATGTTAGCCATTGCAGCATTTCATGATTATGAAATATGGCAAATGGATGTCAAAACCGCTTTCCTTAATGGAAAGTTGGCTGAGGATGTGTACATGAATCAGCCAGAGGGTTTTGTCAATGCAGAGTACCCTAATAGAGTATGCAAGCTTGAGAAATCCATTTATGGATTAAATCAAGCATCTCGTAGCTGGAATCTTTGTTTTGATGAGAAGGTAAAAGAGTTTGGCTTCTTGAGAAGCGAAGATGAGTCTTGCGTGTATGTCAGAGCTAGTGGGAGTATAGTTAGCTTCTTGGTACTGTATGTGGATGACATACTACTCATAGGAAATGACATCCCAACCTTGCAGGAGGTTAAGTCCTGGCTTGGGAAGTGCTTTGCTATGAAGGACCTAGGGGAGGCTACCTATATCCTAGGGATAAGGATATTAAGAGAAAGGAGTAGAAGACTAATTGGACTTAGTCAGAGTATCTACTTGGATAAGGTGTTGAAAAGGTTCAACATGGAGAATTCCAAGAAAGGAGATTTACCGATCCAAAGCAATACCAAACTGAGTAAGACTCAGAGTCCGAGTACAGAGGCTGAGATAGCTGAGATGAGCCAATTACCGTATGCTTCCGCAGTTGGCTCGATCATGTATGCTATGACTTGTACCCGTCCTGATGTGGCATTTGCTTTGAGCATGGTCAGCAGGTATCAGGGGAACCCTGGCAAAGCTCATTGGACCGCGGTAAAGAACATTCTCAAGTACCTGCGGAGGACTAAGGATTGGATTCTTACCCTTGGTGGCAGTGATGACCTGAGAATATTAGGGTATAGTGATGCTGGTTTTCAGACTGATAGGGATAATTTCCGCTCTCAGTCGGGCTGGATCTTTACCTTAAATGGAGGGGCAATTTCTTGGAAGAGTTCCAAGCAGGAGACGGTGGCTGATTCGACTTGTGAATCAGAGTATATAGCAGCGAGTGAAGCAGCAAAGGAGGCGATATGGCTAAAGAACTTCATCGGAGACCTTGGAGTTGTACCAGCTATTAAGGAACCTATAGAGATTTTCTGTGACAACAATGTTGCGGTTATCTTAGCCAAGGAACCAAGAGATCATGGCAGATCCCGACACATTGATAGAAAATATCACTTCTTAAGACACAAGATTGAAGAAGGACTCCTTGTGACAAGGAGGATATCGTCAGATGAGAATCCTGCAGATCCCTTACGAAGGGACTGACGAGGGTTAAGCATTTTCAGCATGCGAGACGCATCGGGCTGAGGGACGATATTAGTTTTACAGATTAGATAGTTTATCTGTTCCTTCTAGAAATAGAAGCGATATCTGGGCCCCTCGATGATTTTGTGCTGACCCATGAACCAGGCCTGGTCAGAACTAAACCGATGTGTTCAGTGAAGTTCTTCGTCAAACAAATCGGATAATCGAGAAACAACTGCTAGACAATAAGCAAGACATAGTTCCATGTGTTTGTCCGGCTGATATCATGAGAACAGAGGATTATGTGATCACTTATCTAAAATGGTGCTTCATAGTTCGACAGAGTCTTCATTGTTCGAGGGAGTTTTCGAGAGCTACGATTGTTGGTTGGTTCCTGAAGTTATAGGCAAATATAGTTATTAGACTTATCCAAGTGGGAGTCTGTTGGATAAGGTGTCTAAGTCCATAACTTATTTGGTATATACTTGACCCGACCGGCATGGTCCATTTGGGTTGCATCTCATCCAAACTATTATGGATAATTTTATGAGAGTTATACACATATGTTTATTAATATATTATGAGTTATAATATATTAATATGAAGTTACGTTATTTAATTAGTTTTAGTCTTAAATTAATTATGGATTAATTTAGAGATTAAAAGGAATACTAATTAAATTATGGGCTATTTGTTTTATATAGTGTGGGCTAATACTCATTTGTTAATGGGCTAGGTTTATGTGGATGTCCATGGATGATCCATGGAGCTTTTAACCCATGGATCCTTGGAAAAGGAAAAGACATGGGTTATTAGGGTTTCACCCTAACCATGCATACTATATAAGCATGCTTATGGAGCATGAAATGAAGCCTAAGAGAAAGCTAGTGATCTAGTGTGTGTGTGCATGTGTGTGGCCGATTTATACAAGGTGTATATACTCTCTCAAAGTTTTCCAAGAGTTTGTGGTGTTTGTGATTCCATTTGAGGCATTCACACTATTGGTGCTTGGCCCTCAAACTCCTAAGAACCAAACTCACCAAAAGGTATGTAATCTCTTCTAACTCTTTTATGTTGAAATGTTCCCCATGCCATGTTAGATAGGTTATAAACCTTGGAACATTATTATTTTGCATGTATTTAGACAAACATAGATCCAAGGTTTATTAGGGTTGCATGCACACTTAGGAAGTGTTAGATTGCTCAAAACCCAACATTTGTACCAGCTATTAAGGAACCTATAGAGATTTTCTGTGACAACAATAGTGCGGTTACCTTAGCCAAGGAACCAAGAGATCATGGCAGATCCCGACACATTGACAGAAAATATCACTTCATAAGACACAAGATTGAAGAAGGACTCCTTGTGACAAGGAGGATATCGTCAGATGAGAATCCTGCAGATCCCCTTACGAAGGGACTGACGAGGGTTAAGCATTTTCAGCATGCGAGACGCATCGGGCTGAGGGACGATATTAGTTTTACAGATTAGATAGTTTTTCTGAAACTTGTAAAATGTAATCGACGTTTGATGATGAATAAAATTTGTGATTTATTTATGAGTAAAGTGTTACTATCATTGTCAATTATTTACTATTGTTTCAGTTTTGCATGTTTTGACTTCCTGAATAATTAATTTATTCAAACCTCCACCATCGATCATACGTCGGAAGTAGGTATGAATCAAGATTGTCATGAATTGGGTTTGTAGATGCCTTAAAGGTGTTTAGACATGGAAATGGTTGCTGCAACATTCATGAGTACTCATAAGTTATGAGTATTGGTATAAACCCACGCTCACTTGTATCACTTCATGGAATTTATCTCGAGTGATCGTGAGACGATAACATCATATAAATCTTTAAACCTAGAGATATGAGTTGTTACCTATGAGTTGTTTGT
Organism: Lactuca saligna; assembly: GCF_052625555.1. Classification (NCBI taxonomy): domain Eukaryota; kingdom Viridiplantae; phylum Streptophyta; class Magnoliopsida; order Asterales; family Asteraceae; genus Lactuca; species Lactuca saligna. The sequence goes on from NC_136425.1 coordinate 108,434,298, forward strand.
GCATTGATTGCACGTAAACGCATCAGTAACTTGATGTTATAAAACGTGCCTTAGTGTACAATTCAATAAGTAGTAGAACAAGCATATCAGTCGAAGTTTATCTGTTCCTTCTAGAAATAGAAGCGATATCTGGGCCCCTCGATGATTTTGTGTTGACCCATGAACCAGCCCTGGTCAGAACTAAACCGATGTGTTCAGTGAAGTTCTTCGTCAAACAAATCGGAAAATCGAGAAACAACTGCTAGACAATAAGCAAGACAAAGTTCCATGTGTTTGTCCGGCTGATATCATGATAACAGAGGATTATGTGATCACTTATCTAAAATGGCGCTTCATAGTTCGACAGAGTCTTCATTGTTCGAGGGAGTTTTCGAGAGCTATGATTGTTGGTTGGTTCCTGAAGTTATAGGCAAATATAGTTATTAGACTTATCCAAGTGGGAGTCTGTTGGATAAGGTGTCTAAGTCCATAACTTATTTGGTATATACTTGACCCGACCGGCATGGTCCATTTGGGTTGCATCTCATCCAAACTATTATGGATAATTTTATGAGAGTTATACACATATGTTTATTAATATATTATGAGTTATAATATATTAATATGAAGTTACGTTATTTAATTAGTTTTAGTCTTAAATTAATTATGAATTAATTTAGAGATTAAAAGGAATACTAATTAAATTATGGGCTATTTGTTTTATATAGTGTGGGCTAATACTCATTTGTTAATGGGCTAGGTTTATGTGGAAGTCCATGGATGATCCATGGAGATTTTAACCCATGGATCCTTGGAAAAGGAAAAGACATGGGTTATTAGGGTTTCACCCTAACCATGCACACTATATAAGCGTGCTTATGGAGCATGAAATGGAGCCTAAGAGAAAACTAGTGATCTAGTGTGTGTGTGCATGTGTGTGGCCAAAAATACAAGAGTGTGTATACTCTCTCAAAGTTTTCCAAGAGTTTGTGGTGTTTGTGATTCCATTTGAGGCATTCACACTATTGGTGCTTGGCCCTCAAACTCCTTAGAACCAAACTCACCAAAAGGTATGTAATCTCTTCTAACTCTTTTATGTTGAAATGTTCCCCATGCCATGTTAGATAGGTTATAAACCTTGGAAAATTATTATTTTGCATGTATTTAGACAAACATAGATCAAAGGTTTATTAGGGTTGCATGCACACTTAGGAAGTGTTAGATTGCTCAAAACCCAACAGTGAATCCCTCGGTATTTCCCCGCATCGTTGAAGACCATTGCAATTGCGAAGGGCCCGAAGCCCAACCCGAAATCGTGAGTTCCCGACTTTACTAGCAGCACTGAAGGACCCTTGGGGACCAGCAGCATGTTTGCCATTGAAAGTCCTTTTACACGCGATCGAGTCGCATTAGACCCAACTACATGTAAGCAAGTGTCCTTTGGGCCTAAAGATCATGTCATCGGGCTAGCTAGGCTCGACAAGCATGATTTGCAACTTTTGGGCCTAAGGAGTGTACATCGACGTATTGAGTAATTCCACGAGAGTAAAGAGTTCCAAGAGTTTCATATGTGTATTGAGCGTTGTAGTGTTAGTAGTTTTGGATTTGTTATTGATTCGAGACCGAATCAATTCGTTTGGTAACGATTGTTGGTGATATTATGTATTGTAATTCATCGAGAGTCGTAGTGTCAATCTTTGTTCACAACGAGTGTATTGAATTACAATTGAAAATTTTCTGTTTACAACCCCTCTTTATTTTGTAAATTTACTTTTTCACCCCCTTTGGGTAAAATAATTTCCGGTTTAGTCCTTAAACCATTTTTCTTGACATTTTAACACCCAAAAATTATTGAAATTAATATTGTTCAGAATATTTTTCATTTAAAACAGTTTAAGTTCTTGAAATTGCAGTTTTCTCGGTTATAACCCCTCTTTTTCGCAATTTTTACATTTTTGGCCCAAATTGGAAAATTTTTGCAACTTTGGTCCTTTTTAAATTTGAAAAGCATTTTAAACCTTTGAAAAGTAATTATAACACTAGTAACCAACTGTTTTACAGAAAAACACAGTTTTGGCCCTCCAAAACAGAAAATTTCGCATAATGGGCTCTATTGGGCCGAAATTGTCATTTTTAGCCCATTAAGCTTGAAATTTATGTTTTTAATCTTCCAAAAGAGTATATTTTCAGAAAATACATTATGGAATCTGTTTTGACTCATCTCACCCATCAGATTTCGAGATATTTCATTTTGGGCCCTTTAACTTTGTATTTTTAACATTTATGTAAAAAAAAAAAATGAGTTTTTAGCCCAAAGTATGTATTGTTAAGCCACTTAGCTATTTTTCTTGGTATACTTTGTATGTAGTAGTATATTTTATGCTAGTATAAGATATATCTCGGTTTTTAGCAATTCATAACTAGATCTAGCATCAAAATCATACAAAACATACATATAAGCATAGAAATCAACCAAAACATACACATAATAATGGATCTACACCTTTGCTTGTATTCTCCCCCACAAAAACTTATAAAAACCGAAAATAAGGGGGTATGAAGCTCACCTTGTGTGTTGATTCGGTTTTTGAAGAAAGGATGGAAGAAATGAAGTGATTTTTCGGCCTTAGCACCTTTCCTTGGTAGATCTCGAGTTTGGTGACTTCTAAGGTGTATGATCACAAGTTGGAATAGATTTAGAAGAGTTTTTTGATGGAATGAAATAGCTAGATCATGGATATAAGTAAATACTTACCTAAGATGATGATTAGCTTGAAAGTTCCTCTTGGAAGCTTCTAAATTTCGAGATTTTTGAGTGGGGAGGGAGGAGTTTTCTTGAGAGAGTTGAGAGATTTTTGTGAATGTGTGTGTGTTTGAGTATGGCCGAGAGTGAGAGAGAGGAGACAAGAGAAGTGATTTTGAAGTGATATGTGCATGGAAGAATGAGAAATAATGCATGGATGTCCAATGGATAAAAATGAGATGGCAATGGTGAAGTCAACTCTCCTCTTGGGCTTGATTTGGGCCGAGAATGATGGGGGAAAAGAGGATGTTTGGGCCTTAAATACTTAAGCCCAATTTTCATGGTTAAGTTGAGTGATTTTTGGTCCAAATAAATTTAAAGGTGATTTTTATGACTTGTTAGGGTCAAATTAGGTTAATTATGGTTCATAGTCAGTAATTTATTTCACTCTAGGCCCAACGTGGTCCAAAATGTTGAAATAAATTAGTGTGGGTCCAATTAGAGCCCAATTAGGGTTCTAAGCCCATGATAGTCTTATTGGAAGCTTATTGGTCCATTTGGATCCAATAAGGGAGTCCTAGTCCAAAATGTACTTAAGCAAGGACTTCTAGGGTCTCCAATTGTTTGATGACTATTTGTAGTACTTTGTATGATGTATTTGATTGAAGTTTTTGAAGTCATAATCATAGGTGTTACACATGTTCTTAAGCTTTTGATTCACTTTAGCTTGAATGTATAGTTTACATGACACAAAATTTCCAGTTGTAACATCATCCCCCCGTTAGAGGGAATTTCGTCCCGAAATTCTATTTGAAAGCTAGATTTGAGAATGCTAGAATAGGTGAGCGTACTTTTGCTTCATTTGATCTTCGCGTTCCCAAGTGAATTCTGGCCCACGCTTTGCGTTCCACCGTACCTTCACGATCGGGATGCGACTCTGTTTAGTACGCTTCACCTCCTTGTCCATGATTTCGATTGGTTCTTCGACGAACATGAGATTCTCATTGATTTTGATTTCGTCAAGAGGAATGACAAGGGTTTTGTCTGATAGGCACTTCTTTAGGTTAGAGACATGAAACATGGGGTGTACACCATTTAGCTCTGCGGGTAGTTGTAGTCTGTATGCTACTGGACCAATTCGGGCGACGATTTCGAAAGGTCCAATGTATCGTGGATTTAGTTTTCCCCGCTTCCCAAAACGAATGACTCCTTTCCAGGGTGAGACTTTTAATAGTACACGATCACTGACCTGAAATTCTAAGGGCTTTCACCGTTTGTCAGCGTAGCTCTTTTGTCGGTCACGCGATGCTTGCAATCGAGCTCTGATTTGAACGATCTTTTCCGTGGTTTCACAGATGATCTCCGGTCCCGTTAGTGCTTTGTCCGACGTATGTGTTTTTGCTAGCTGGGTGTCACCTACTTCAGCCCAACATAACGGTGATCTACATTTACCCCCGTACAGTGCTTTGAAAGGAGCCACCTTGATGCTCGAATGGTAACTATTGTTGTATGAGAACTCGATTAAGGGTAGGTGGGTATCCCAAGACTTTCCAAAGTCTATCACGCATGCGCGGAGCATATCTTCGAGCGTTTGGATGGTTCGCTCGCTTTGATCATCCGTTTGTGGATGATAAGCGGTGCTCATATCGAGGTTTGTTCCCATTGCCTTATGAAGTGATTGCCAAAATCGGGACGTGAACCTACTGTCCCTATCCGAGATGATAGATGTTGGTATTCCATGGAGTCTCACGATCTCTCGAATGTATAAACGCGTCAATCTCTCCATCTTGTACAATTCTTTAATTGGCAGGAAATGGGCAGATTTCGTCAGTCGGTCGATTATTACCCATATGGTGTCTATGTTGGATTAATGTCTAAGTCCATAATTATAATTGGTAAGACTTGACCCGACCCGGCATGGTCCATTTGGGTTGCATACCATCATGCACTTGGATAGACTATAATGAGAGAAATAAGACACTTATGGTTATTAATATATTATAAGTTCTAGTATATTAATAATAAGAATAATAAGATTATTTAATTAGTATTGATCAAGAATTAATCTAGGATTAATTAAGTGATCAAAAGAAGACTAATTAAATATATGGGTTGATTGTGTAAATCATCCATACTTATATAGTGGGCTAATGCTCCATGGATAATCAAGTTGGGCTAAAACCCATAGGATGGTCCATGGATGCTCCATGGTGTATTTGAACCCATGGATCCAAGGAAATGGAAAGCCATGACAATTAAGGATTTACCCTAATTGTAACACTATATAAAGATACTATTCTTGACAAAATCGGCCACTAGTATTATTCTAGAGAGGGCTAGCCGATTTCATGAAGTGTGGAACTCTCTCAAGTTATTCTAAGTGTTTTGATGATTGTGATTCCATTTGAGGCTTCCACACTATTGGGGCTAGGCACTCAAGCTTCATGAAGACTTTCTACATCAAAGAGGTATGTATTCTATCTTGTTACACTCATTGTTTTGTGTCACACCCCGAAAACCAAAGGCGGAAACATCTCCGGGGTTGACTACCACGTTGTGTATCAAATCCAATGTACATAGTATTCACAGTAAACAAACATTACATTACATATATATGAAAGTTTACATGTGTTTCAAAAGTAAAGTTATACAAATATACATATGCATCATATTAACAAAAGTTGAGACGAGTCTTCTACGCACTCCGTCTTCGCCAAAAGAGATCACCGGGTACCTGTCTAACTTGGACCTGAGAATACAAGCGGTTTGAAAATCAGCATAAAGCTGGTGAGTTCATAAGCGGTTTTGTTTTGTGAAAATGTATCGGTTTCCTTTAGTTTCCGAAAAGATTTGTTATCCAAGAAAATCCCATATTTTCTTATGTGAAGTTGGTTAAGTTATCGTTTGTTACCAATTCGATTATGTATTTTATTTACCCCAGGAAAATCCCATATTTTCCTAATTGTAAGATCAATAGTATATCACAAAGTATAGTTTAGCACACAAAACTATATAATGAAAATCTTGGGATCACTATCCCGAAAGACATATAAGTTAGTTTGAGATATTCGAAAGTACGGTTCAAGATCATGGGACTATCATCCCAAACTAACACGAGATAAGTTAATGTATGTATGTAAATTCAGATTTGAAACCATGGGATCACTATCCCGAATAAGATACAAATTTTAGAACTCATGGGATCACTATCCCGTATAAGATATAGATTTAGAAAACCTTGGGATCACTATCCCGAATAGTTCACAGATTTAGAAACCATGGGATCACTATCCCGTATATAGATTTAGAAAACCATGGGATCACTATCCCATATAAGTTATCGATATGAAACCTTGGGATCACTATCCCGTATAAAATATAGTTAAAGACCATGGGGAAAGACATCCCATACAAGTTGTAGACATAAAACCATGGGATCACTATCCCGAACTAGATACCAAATAGTTTAGTTAATACCATGGGATCACTATCCCGAAAGAGATATAAGAATAAACCATGGGATCATTATCCCGTATAGGACATAGATATAGAATAGTTTGATAATACCATGGGATCACTATCCCGAAAGAGACATAGAAACAATACCATGGGATTACAATCCCGAACGAGATAAAGATTCTGAACCCAAACTGTGAATAAGCTGATTTTAATACATATTGTGAGTCGGGTAACCATACTAATACGACAACGTGACCTCCTTGACGTTTGTCAGACGTCGAACGATATCCAGAAATTTGTCACCCTAGGCGTGCCCGCCTAACTGTAGCTAGCAGTTAAGGTGTGGGATTCTCAGTCCCGAATAGATCTATTCACAAATTCCGCGCTCTCCCTCCAGGAGACTCTGGTTACACTTCCGGAGAGGATTTACTGATCATCCATAAAGGGTAGTGACTATCTCACAAGCTAGTACTAAACTATTCACAGGGTTCTTGTAAGATATTGACATACAGAAAGTTATGAAACATAGTACAATAAAGTATAGATACATACATGAAATCATCGGATAACATATTCAAATGATACGGAGATAAACTGAACAGACATAGTTTATCTAATAATTTAGTATAGATATCAGTATACGATAGAAAGAACAGTAAAGACCCCCAAATTATTCCCATAATAATTTGATTACTTTGATTGTTTCTTAACTAAAATCCATTTAGTTGAAATCGAGTAGTCATTCCTTATGCTCAGCATAATACATAAGGAGTAAAAGAGTTTATAGATTTGTCATATATTGTTTGAAACACATCAATGTTGTGATTGGAAAACGGTTATGGTTTGCTTGTATTCCCCCCCTGAAAACATTGAAAACAGTGAAAAAGCCGTAGGGGTATGAACTCACCGAACGAGGTACGAGACGGTTTGGATGCTAAGAGTTGAGCCGGGACTTGTAAACGCACGAGGTTCCTAATTATGAAGTAAAGATACACATTTGTATCTAATTAGGACTTAGATTGATTGTCGGATAGGGACAATTGCTTCAGGTCGCGATAACACTCCGATACAAGTGTTTGGTGGGACCCGGGTGGCGTTTAGGGACATGAATGGCACAAGGGACTTGGGAAATGAGTTGGGACATCAAAGGAACACTCCCCTTTAAGGGAGTTTACGGCCAAAACACCCTTCCCCGTGAGTTTACGGCCGTAAACTCATGATGGGTGTATTATGGTGCCTTTTGGACTTCCAACACTTAGGGGATGATTTCTAGACTTGGTTTAAGGACTTGGAATGGTTCAAAACATCAATTTGACCCTCTTTGATGGGAGTTTACAGCCTAGCAAGATCCATGGCCGTAAACCCTTGTTTGTCCAAGAAAATGATGTTAATTGTTGCTAGAACAAATCACATGTGATTGGTAGATTTTATCTAAGGCCTAACATGAGTTTGCATGGGACTTTTGAGGTGTTTGTGGAGTTTACGGCCCATGAAGCTCCCTTCATGGCCGTAAACTCTAATACATGGTGCTCCAAGGTGTTTCAAGGTCTAGAACTTGCATAAAAGGACTTCTAAAATTCATCTAAGGGCCTTTGGGGTGTGTAGTTTGCATTCTAACACCAAAATTTTTGGAGTTTACGGCCCAAGAACATGTCTCGGCCGCAAACCCTTAGAAACCCCACAAATGTTGTGTTTTAGGCCCTCAAAGTATTTTTGGTTGGTCCCTTGATTTATTCTAAGGCTTTTGGTGGTGTTGGATGGCTTTCTAACACCTTAGAATGAGATTTATGCCAAGTTTTGTGGAGTTTACGGCCCAAGAACTCTCCATGGCCGTAAACTCATCTATGTCCCTCAAAATTAATGTTTCAAGTGTCCAAATGCAAGAATCAAAGTCCTATAATTCATATCTAAGCTATAGGGGTGATTTGGAAGGGTTTAAGGGCATGAAAACCCTCATTATGTGAGTTTACGGCCCAAGAATGATCCTTGGCCATAAACTCCTTCAAACATCACAAAAATTATGTTTTACATGTTTAGATTCCATATTTTAAAGTCCCATAGCCATATCCAAGGTCCAAACTAGTCAAGGAAGGGTTTAAAGGCTCAAAACCCACCATCTTGGGTGTTTACGGCCTAAGCACCTTCTTAGGCCGTAAAATCATGCATTTTGTCCAATTTCATGTTTAAGTGTCTAATTTGGAAGCTAAACATGCTATAGATTAAGGCTAGGAACGTACCTTAAGGATTTGAAGCCTTAAAATTGAGTTTTGGACACTAAATCTTTGGATTTTGGAGAGAGGTTAGAGAGAGAGAGTAGTGAGAGAAGGAAAAAGCTTCAAATGAAGGCTGAAACTTGTTTATATAGTTCCCAAAATTTGCACGCGGTGGAATTCTACCCGATACCGACGCTAAACGCGGCTTTTGGTCGCACCCGATTGAGTTTCCGTCACCCGACGGGAACATTTTTAAAACTTATAAAATAATGATTTTGGGCGAAAAATATAAGTTCCTGAGTGCTTTAGACACTCATTAGGATAAAATAAACATATAAATTATACAAATAATTTCTAAAGGGAAATCGGAACGAATCCGATAACGACGACTTTCCGGGTAGAACGGGTTTTGGCGACGAACAAATTTCGGGTTGTTACATTTTGTATGCTAGATTAGGATAATACCTTGGATATTCTTATTGCATGTATAATAGAGAAAACATAGATCAAAGGTATTTAGGGTTACATGTACACTTAGGAGTGTTAGAATGCTCAAAACCCAACAGTGGTATCAGAGCCTAGGCTTGTTTTCTTGTTATACTTGCAAATGGAGCTGAAAAATCGAGTTTTGATGCTGTCAGCCCAGCAGACTCGCCAAGTCCATGAAGGGACTCGACGAGTCCAAGGCAAAATGCATCCAACTCGCCGAGTTTTGTTCATGCACTCGACGAGTTGGACCCCAGACAACATATTTTCGAGGTTTTTGGCTAGAAATGGACTAGGAACATTACCCTAACTTGTTTTTGAACTTATAAACTTGTTTTTTAATGTGGTAATGTTCACGCTAATCCATTTTCAAAGATAATTGTCAATAGATTCATGTTTTGTATTAGTTTAAGGTTTAGACTAATTACATGAAGATATTTGATATGAATTATCTTGTTCTTATGAGTTGCTTAGATGAATAGAAAAGCTAATTGAAATAGTTGTTTTCAATCCATTTTAATCTAAGAGTTGAGTATAAAATGTGTTTGTGTAACTTGTCCTCAAGTTACATGAAGAGTCACATTAAAGACTCATAAAACTCAAAAAAGTTGGTAATGGTTACAAAATGAAGAGTCTTGTGTCATTGAATTTTTTTATGACTCCATAACTTGTCCTCAAGTTATGGAAATTAAAGAGTCACTTCATTAATAAATAAATAAATAAATAAAGTGTAACCTTAATTAATTCCATAAGTTATAAAAATAAAGAAAAGTTAATTCTCTTTTTAGTTTAAAGTCTTCCATAAGTTATGGAATTTGAAGAGTTTTTTGGATTAAAGCTACTTTAAACACATAAGTTATGGAATTAATTAGTTTTGAATAGTTTCAAAACTTGCCCTCAAGTTTTGGAATTTGAAAAGTTTTCACTTATGAATACTTTAATTCCAAGTTAGCCCTTAGAATTTTAAAAGAGTTAAAATTCAACACTTATACTATTTATAACATTAATGGTTAATTATTATATATGTATAAGAACAAGTTGTTTTACCGTTAGTAGGCCTCATTCACGAAACCAGTCTATAAGGTGGGTATAAGGTTGTTGCCTATAAAATGGCGACTTAATGGGTGTATACTCTCACCCACCGCTTGCTTGACTGGTGGAGGGTCGTTAGCCGAACGGGTAGGACAATGACTTTAAATTCTCCCTTCATTAAAAGTATTAATGATAAATACTAAGTAACTAAAATCTTAATAATTCCCAATCTTAGTTACTTTAGGAAAAATGTGAATTTGGTGCTAGCCCATGGAATTCACACTTTGTACCTTACCAAGTCGTTGATGGAGCGTGTGTGGTTAACCGGCACACTAACTTGGACTAGTAAGGACCACGAAGGGTGACTTAATGTTTTTCATAGATCAATGGAGCGTGTGTGGTTAACCGGCACATTGATTAGGTGATAATATTAAGGGTACCAAGTGAATTGGTATGGTTATTCACACCTTGTTTTGTGATCCTCGGCATCCCAGTCACAAAATTTGAGAGGGCACACTCGAGATTGAAACATGCCATTGAAAAGTTCAATGAATCTCAAAAGATCTAGGAATTTCAAATCCAATTAAAACCTAATAAATTATTTCGTTTTTCATGGTGGAAATTGGTGAATCGTCATTCGCCTACCTTCAAATATTTTATAGCTTGGATTACGGCATCCCTCTTCTAAGTTATAAAATAGTTTGTTGGGTCCTAGCCTTAATATTTCATATTGGGTGTCATATTAAGGACATTAAATCAACTATCTTGAATATCTCCCAAAACATGTCTGGTTTAGACATTTATGATCTTCCCAAATCTATTGAAGATGATGTTCCTTAACATCATGCTTCACTTCCTTTATCTCCTCCAATTATTCTCCCTCACCCACAAGTTCTTGAAAAGTTTAAAGTCACTCGAACCCTATTTGCAAGTAAAGGTCTTGGTGTGGTCACATCTTGGAGATGTAGTCACATATTGACAAGCCGGGAGAGTTGGGTGTCAAAGTCTTGAGAAAGTTGGTGGTTCAATCACTTTCTAAGTCACATAGTGAGTTCTTTTGGAACACCTATGAAAAAGACTATGACAAGACCCTTAATGATTTTATCTATTTGTTAAGATCAACTTCCTCAAAACTTGATGGACATTGACAATAGTGACACAGGAAATCCAGAAAAGCATTCTCTTCCCAATGGAAAGGGATCGACCATAGTCAACTCGGTTGACCAAATGGTAAAGAGAAAAACTAAGTCTGTGATAGTCCCGTGTACCATTGTCAAAGGGTCCATATGTTTATATTGCCAAAGAAAGGGGCATTGGTTGCAAAGCTGCCATAATTTACCTAAGGATGTTAAAGTCGATAAGTTTGACTCTACTTCAGGTAAAGTCCACTATCTAACTCTGCTAAGTTTCTATTCTGAGATTCTTGATACATGATGTGACTGGATCACATGGTGATGTTTTAAGAATCAAAGAAAAAGGTAAAGAAACTTAAAGAAAGAAGATGCTGAATCTGATCGCGTAGATAGATTTCTATCGCGTAGTTTGAAGATCAGATTCTTGAGCTACTTCATAGGAGTTATAATATATTGCTTGTGAATAGATAACAACAAGGTTTTCATGTGGATTGTAAGGATAAGTTTTTCCGCAAAGTTTTAAAATAAAAGAAAAAAAGGGTTTTAATTTTATTTATTTTAAAAAATATCCTTACAATGGCATCTGTGGAAAATTGTTGCTTATATGTTTCCAGTAACAGCAATATTGGAAAGTGGATTTGATTCTTTCATTTGTGGTAGTGTCTGAATTTACCAAATGAAGAAAGTTTTTCATCACCCAAGTTTCAATTGGACAGAAACTTGGAATCATACAAGTTGTATTGTATGATGAATGAGAATTTTCATCTTTGAAAAATTAAGACTAATTCTTTGATCACATGTATATGTGAGTCAATTAAAGGACTAAGGAATTAGGTACACTGGGTGTGCACTAGTCAAGGTCCACCATAAAGACTGATTTGTCATGATTTACTAAAGATTAGTAAATATGATTATACTTATAAGGTTAAGTATAATTCTATAACATTGGAAAGGTTGCAATGTATGGAAAAGCGAATAAGAAGAATCAAATTAGGCAGAAGGATAAAAGTTTCTCAAATCTGAAAAGATGGGAGAGTACTTTAGTATCAGTTTTATGATCATCTTAATGATATAGAAACCATATCATAAATTCATACTCTAAGGACGTCTTAGTGCACTGTTATGGCTAAGAAGAGAGGTCATGAATTGTTGGATTGGTTAAGATCAAGAAGATGAGTCATACTTCGTTCCAAAACAACTCTTAGAGTCATACTCCAAGATTGTAACATTGAGTGACTTAAAGTAAGGTTTAACACACTTATCAAATGTAGTGTGAAATGTTTCTACTCTTGTACATTTGAGATTGGTAAGTTGTGATGTCTTGGATGAGACAAAGACAAACTAAGACCAATTGTGTGAAGTGTTAGTCTTGATAAGAATCCGCACTATCCCTTGAATATTTGTTTTGTCAAGGAATGGTTCTTGACTAGGAAAACTCATATGTCAAGGGGAAAGTGGGAGCCTTAAAGATCCTGAAAGCGTTTCAAGATTTAATCAAGAGTGAAACCTGTAATTTATCACTAGCACACGACTTAAGGTTTGCAACCTATCGTGTTGACATAATTCTTATTTCTGTACCAACTTCAAATAAGTTGGATTTGCATGTGAGTTATCAGAGTTCAACTTGGAAGCATTGGTGGGCCTTGTGCTACCAAGGTGACAAGAAAGTAAGATTGAATAAGTTTAATCCATGTAGGGCTGAATTTGTCACTAACCTTATCTTGTGATTATGGTTTTGACAAATTCGCATGGATAGGAACTCATACACTATAAAATCTAAGTGTCATAAGGTTTCTCTCCGATTCATGAAAATGATGGTGAGGAAACGCTTTCACTAAATAGATTTTAAGTAGATATCAATTGTATCATTTGCATTTTCAAAAGTCATTAGTGGAGTGCGTGTGGTTAACCGGCACACTAACATGGACTTGTGAGAAATGGCAAAAGCCTAAGCAATTGAGACTATGATTACGGCATCCCTCTTCATAGTTCTGAAAATTGTTTAGACACATATGTGAGCTATCTAAGAAAGGGTGTATGAATCTAAATTTCAGAAGTCCAGCAGATTTCTGAAAATATGTCAGAGCTAGTGGGAGCATAAGTGTTATGCTGATAATCATCATGTTAGTGGGAGCATGATTATTATGATTAGTATTGTAGGCTAGCAATGTTAATTATAGAAAACAAAAGTTTCAATTCGTGAAGTTGCAGGGGTTGAAAAGTTGTTTTGCTATAATTAAGGGAGAGGAAATTATACTTCAATTCAATTCTAAAGCTTAGATCAAGATTTTAATCATCTTTAGTCAAGAATATATATGAATTTTGTGTTGGAATGGTTCAACTTGAAGTTCAACTTGAAGAAATTCTATATATATTGCATTTTCAAAATTCGATTATGATTACGGCATCCCTCTTCATAGTTAAATTTTGAAAACATGGCAAATAAAAAAATATTGTAGCAAAAGACTTGTCTAGTATCATGTCTTTATGCCAAACATCATGAATCGTGTCCCATATGCTTCGGATATAGGGTCGATTGCATGTGCTATAATATTCATCCTTTCTAAATTTTCCAAATGCTTAAGGCATTGAGAAGGGAAAAGTCTAGAACTGGATATGACTAAAGTGATTAAGCAATTGTCGAGGACAATCTGAGGTTTGCCAAAGATTGGTTGCGCAGGGACATTTAGAAGTATAGTGATAATTCTGGAAGGACCATATTGACATAATCTGTAAGGAGGCAACTCTTGTTCAGAAGTGATAGTCAAAATGGGATCTGGAAATGTTTCAAAGTTAGAAATTATTCAGTCTATGTAAGATTAGGAAACTTAATGCAAGAAGGATGTTCCCAAGGAGCTGATCTCCTCTGGAATGCTCTGTAATGGTTGTTGTCAAGTCTTTCTGACTTCATGCATAATCATTACAAGAGGATCAATGCATATAAGTTTAGAATCTAACAGATTTCAGTAAATGACATAAATTTGGAATTCTTGCATTTACAATAAGGATTTGGGATTGTGAAATGAGCATCATTGGAATCATGTTCAATTGATCTACATCACAATGTAAGGATCATAGACAAACATAGTGTGCATACTTGGGGTATGGCATAACTATTGTTTAGAAAAACAAAGTGTACATGCTAGGAGCATGGGACGACTGTTGTTTTTATTCAAGTCTTAAGTTGATTATTTGAAACATTGAATAATGTGTAATCAATATGGTGATAAATAAAAAGTGGTTTTATTTATATTCAAAAGGGTTCTGAGACCATATTAGATTCGATTATTATTGTGTTTCACTTTGCATGTTTTGACTTCCAAAATAGCTAGGTTATTCTTTCCGAATGACTAAGTTATATAAACACTCTACAGTCGTTCATATGTTGGAAGTAGGTATGAATCAAGACTGTCATGAATCGGGTTTGTAGATAGCTAAATTGGTTTAGTCATGGCAATGGTGCTACAACATTCACGAGTGCTCATAAGTTATGAGTATTGGAATAAACCCACTCTCACTTGTATCACTTCATGGAATTTATCTCGAGTGATCGTGAGACGGTAATATCATATAAATCTTCAAACCTAGAGATATGAGTTGTTACCTATGAGTTGGTTGTGCATTGATTGCACGTAAACGCATCAGTAACTTGATGTTATAAAACGTGCCTTTGTGTACAATTCAACAAGTAGTAGAACAAGTATATGAGTCGAAGTTTATCTGTTCCTTCTAGAAATAGAAGCGATATCTGGGCCTCTCAATGATTTTGTTGTGACCTATGTACCGGCCGGTCAGAACTGAATTGATGTGTTTGATTAAGTTCTTTGTCAAACAAATCGAAAATCGGGAAACAAACTGCTGGACAATAAGTACGACGTTGTTCCATGTATTTTTCCGGCTGATATCATGAGAACAGAGGATTATATGATCCCTTATCTAATGGACAAGTCATTGACAAGATCAGAGTTCATCTACAAGGTCAGAGTTCGACAGAAGCTTTTGAGAGCTACGATTGTCGGTTGGTTCCTGAAGTCATACGCAATAATAGTTTTAGACTTATCCAAGTGGGAGACTGTTGGATTAATGTCTAAGTCCATAACTATAGTTGGTAAGACTTGACCCGACCCGACATGGTCCATTTGGGTTGCATATCATCATGCACTTGGATAGACTATAATGAGAGAAATAAGACACTTATGGTTATTAATATATTATAAGTTCTAGTATATTAATAATAAGAATAATAAGATTATTTAATTAGTATTGATCAAGAATTAATCTAGGATTAATTAAGTGATCAAAAGAAGACTAATTAAATATATGGGTTGATTGTGTAAATCATCCATACTTATATAGTGGGCTAATGCTCCATGGATAATCAAGTTGGGCTAAAACCCATAAGATGGTCTATGGATGCTCCATGGTGTATTTGAACCCATGGATCCAAGGAAATGGAAAGCCATGACAATTAAGGATTTACCCTAATTGTAACACTATATAAAGATACTATTCTTGACAAAATTGGCCACTAGTATTATTTTAGAGAGGGCTAGCCGATTTCATGAAGTGTATAACTCTCTCAAGTTATTCTAAGTGTTTTGATGATTGTGATTCCATTTGAGGCTTCCACACTATTGGGGCTAGGCACTCAAGCTTCATGAAGACTTTCTACATCAAAGAGGTATGTATTCTATCTTGTTACACTCATTGTTTTGTATGCTAGATTAGGATAATACCTTGGATATTCTTATTGCATGTATTATAGAGAAAACATAGATCCAAGGTATTTAGGGTTGCATGTACACTTAGGAGTGTTAGAATGCTCAAAACCCAACAGTCTAATCCATCCAACATTTTGGGTAGCTTGGTCACGAATTCCATAGAAATCCCCTCCCATTTCCACTCAGGGATTGCAGGTTGCTGTAACAATCCTGAGGGTTTTTGGTATTCCACCTTCACTTTGGCGCACGTAAGACACTTACTGACGTAGGTCGCGATTTCCGCCTTCATGTTAGGCCACCAATAGTGTTGTTTAATATCCAAATACATCTTATCGGAACCGGGATGAATGGAGTATCGCGTCTTGTGGGCTTCCTTCATGACAACATCTCTAAACCCTCCAAATTTAGGGACCCAAATACGGTTCACTAAATAGTATACTCCATTCTCCTTTGCCTCCAGGTTCTTTTCCATTCCGCGCAATACTTCGCTTGCTCTATTTTCCGTCTTCATGGCCTCTGACTGGGCTACTGCAATTTGAGTGGCCAGGTGAGATTGAATGGTTATCGAGAGAGTTTTCGTACAACGATTAGAGTACTCCTTCTGACTTAATGCATCAGCTACCACGTTGGCCTTGCCTGGGTGGTACTTAATCTCACACTCATAATCGTTTAGCAATTCAACCCATCTTTGTTGCCTCATGTTCAGCTCCTTTTGGTTTGAGATGTGTTGGAGACTCTTGTGATCCATGAAGACGGTGCACTTTGTACCGTAAAGGTAATGCCTCCAAATTTTTAGGGCAAAGACTACAGCTCCCAACTCTAGGTCATGGGTCGTATAGTTTACTTCATGCGTCTTTAGTTGGCGGGATGCGTAGGCTATCACTCTCCTGCGTTGCATGAGAACGCAACCTAAGCCCTGATTTGATGCGTCGCAGTAGACTACAAAATCTTCCGTTCCTTCAGGCAGAGATAGTACAGGTGCGCTACAGAGAGCTTGTTTCAAGGTTCGAAACGCAATCTCTTGTTTGTCTGTCCATTTGAATGGTACGCCCTTTTGCGTAAGCGAGGTAAGTGGCTTGGCGATCTTAGAGAAGTTTTGAATGAATCTCCTATAGTAGCCTCCTAAATCCAAGAATTGATGAATTTCTATGGGCGTTGTCGGGATTGCCCATCCTTCTACAGCTTTGACCTTAGAGGGATCCACATGGATTCCATCTTGGCTGACTACATGACCTAGGAAGTTCACACTTCGCAGCCAGAACTCACACTTAGACAGTTTGGCGTAAAGTGTTTCTGATCGCAGAGTTTCTAAGACCTGTCGAAGATCTTGGCCATGCTCTTCCTTGCTTCGAGAATATACGAGTATGTCATCGATAAAAACAATGACAAAATTGTCGAGGAACGGTCGGCAAATTCGATTCATTAGGTCCATAAATGCGGCAGGGGCATTCGTTAGACCAAAGGGCATTACGACAAATTCATAATGTCCATAGCGAGTTCGGAAAGCGGTTTTTGGAATATCCTCTTCCCGGACTTTGAGTAGGTGGTATCCGGACCGTAGATCAATTTTAGAAAAATAACTAGCTCCTTGGAGCTGGTCAAATAGGTCATCGATTCGTGGGAGTGGGTAACGGTTCTTGATTGTGAGTTTATTTAATTCTCTGTAATCGATGCACATTCTAAAAGATCCATCCTTCTTTTTGACGAAGAGCACCGGAGCTCCCCATGGCGAGTAACTAGGTCGAATAAATCACTTGTCCAAAAGTTCGCTGAGTTGGCTGGATAATTCCTGCATCTCGGCAGGAGCCAGCCGGTAGGGTGATTTAGCGAGAGGAGTTGCTCCTGGAATGAGGTCGATTCGAAACTCAACCTGTCTCTCTGGGGGTACTCCCGGAAGATCTTCAGGAAACACGTCCGGGAATTCACACGCTACGGGAATGTCTCGAACGTTAATCTCCTCCTTGGTTTTATCCACCACGTGAGCCAGGAACGCCAGATTGTTCCTTCGTAGATATTTTCGTGCCTTGATGCACGAAACGAGGCGAAGGTTCATGCTAGATTAGTCTCCGTAAATTACTAGGGTTTCGTGATTTGGGAGACGAAGACGAACGGCCCTCTCATGGCACATAATTTCGGCATGGTGGGGCTTAACCAGTGCATGCCGATGATCACATCGAAACTCCTAATTGACACTGGCATTAGATCTATTCGAAAGACGTGTTAATTAAGAGTTAGGGTACATCCTGTGTAGATTTCCCCATTGGATTCGGTTTTCCCATTGGCCATTTCCACCGTATAGGTTTCATTTAGCTTTTGGGGCAGTTGTTTTAATAAATGCTTAAACTTATTGCTTACGAAACTTCGCTCCGCTCCGGTGTCAAATAAGATGCATGCATAAGTGTGGTTTAAGGGAAACGTACCAGTAACAACAGAGGGGTCTTGAATAGCCTCACCCTGACCCATGGTCAACATCCTTCCTGTTCCTCCATTTCTTAAATTGTTGTTGTTAGGACAGTCTCGGCGGATGTGTCCAGTCCTCCCACATCCGAAGCAGGTGTGGCTAGGCCCTGCGTTATTGCCGCCGGCATGGGTGTTGTTGTTGTTGCGATGGTTGTTGTTGTTGGTTCCCTAATTTTGGTTCTGGGGAGGGTAAGTCTTGCAGTACTTTGCAGTGTGTCCCCTTCGGTTGCAACTGGTGCACTGAAAATCCTTGCATTCTCCATTGTGATGGAAACCACACTTGTTGCATTTGGGAAGATTACCGGAATAAGGTCTGGAAGCATTTGAAGTGGCTGAGGTTGGAGCATGTGGTGCGGCTGGAACCGGTGCGGTAACAACATTAACCGCCACTGTCTGCTGCTTCTTGGAGGTGTCGGGACCCTGGCGCCCCTTCCTCTTATTGTTCTTTCCCCTCTTGTCATCACTTTCCTTCGTCTTCTCAGTCTCCACTGGCTTCTCTCCCTTCTTGTTGTTATGGTCATACAACCTTTTTTCCAATCTTTTCGCACTGTCAAATGTTTCGGGGTTTGCAGTTATCACATTCCCTTGAATTGGTGATGTGAGTCCCTAGATGAATCGCTCAATCTTCTTTCCTTCCGAGGTGATCATACCCGGGCACAGCAGAGATAGTTCGCTAAATCTCGATACGTAGGCATCGACATTCGCATTCTGCACGGTGAGGTTCCATAGCTCTTGCTCCATTTTTTGTATTT
Organism: Lactuca saligna; assembly: GCF_052625555.1. Lineage (NCBI taxonomy): Eukaryota > Viridiplantae > Streptophyta > Magnoliopsida > Asterales > Asteraceae > Lactuca > Lactuca saligna. The sequence goes on from NC_136425.1 coordinate 108,453,276, forward strand.
CGCCTCGTGGGTAGTACTCAGCCATTAACATTTCTTTCATCTCTGCCCATGTCATAGAGTTGGCTACAGGAAGCGTCATGGATTCTACATGTCCGTTCCACCAGGTGAGCGCTTGATCCACAAAAGTGCAGGCCGCGAACTTCACCTTCATGTGCTCAGGGCAATCGCATATCTCGAATACCGACTCCACCTTTTCGATCCATCGCTTCAGAGTGATCACCCCTCTAGTGCCATTAAAAGTTCGTGGTTTGGCATTTGTGAAGTCCTTGTAGGTACATGTCTTGGGGGGGTCCTTGATTCATTCCGTTGTTCGAACTTCCAGCTCCTTGCCCATTGACTCCTCCATTGTTCCCTTGATGAATTTGCGCAATCGCTGCAGTGACTGCTGCAGATTCAACTGCCTGGAAAGCGGCTGAGTCAACTTCAGGTGGGGTTGGTCCTGGGTTTCCGCGAGTAGGTCGGGGAGGCATCTTTCTGTCACAATACGGAAAGATGTTGAGGGTATGTTGTTTCTGTGAGGTCGTGATCCTACAGACTAGGTGCATGGTACGAACTTAAACACTACTACCATTGACCAATCAATCATAATTTCTCAACACATAGCAATTTGTGATATCGTAACAAAACACGTAAAAATTTATTAATATTATCCGTATTTCATGAAAATTTTGCTCGTAAGAGCATACATGAGTGATACTAGTTCGACAGCATAACGACTCTATGAGTAGTGTAGTCACTTAAACATAGAGTCGGAGTACATAGCATATTTCCTAACGACCTACTATGATAAGTCCATCCCTAACCGCGATGAGCTGCATCCTACTATAACGGTGAAATCATATGCCGAAGTGCTGAGCCAACAGCTGAGCCATCTCAGTCATGTCTACAATGACCTCATCCCTCTCAAGCTCTGCTTGCACGGCACGTGCTTCCATGGCGAACAGTTTTTGCTGGAAGTCGGCAATCTCGGCTTTTGGGGAGCGATTTTCCCTCGCGGGATTCACTGGTGGGACATGGTGATCCTGTTGTGCTTCGCTAACAGGAGATGCGACGTGATCTATGTCCGGGGCCTGATCCTCCTCCATGTCATCGTCGGTCTCCTCGAACTCGTAGTCGGTGTCCATGTATTCGTCAGGTTCAACGTCGTGGACTCCCTCCTGATTCCCCTCTGGTTCGTCTTCGAGTATCCCGTGTGCTCCTAGGGCTTGGTGAAACTGAATGCCCTGATGCTCTCCCTCCATGAAGACTGGGAGAAAGTATATGAACAAGCTATCACTTTCCTATGACTCTACCGCTATTGCACAAGCTAAACAGGCGTTCTCTTTTTGGTGGTAGGGGTATAGTTTTAGATTCCCTAGCTATCCTGATCTCATCAAGACGTGTGTTAGTTATACTTTGGAGAGAGTGTAGTTGATCAGGCTACATCCACTCCTTGGTACCACTAAGAGCAGTCCTGAATTTAACCGAGATACTAGTATTATTTTTGTTTGGTTCGGCGTTATGTTCCTACTCCTAATGCAAGCAAGGGTGTTTTATTTACTTGTTTTGTTCAGAGTTATGTTAGTCCCTCTTTTTGGTTTATAGTTGCATATCCATGTGTGGCTAGATATGCTAGTTCACTATAAACAAAGCTCTGATACCAACCTGTCACACCCCCGAACCAGACGGCAGAAACGTCCGGGGGCTGTCGTGACTCAATTGAATACCATCACAATGAATATACATGAAACATAACATTATACATCACCAACATTTGGAATGATACAACTGGTAGCGTTTACATCCATTACATTGTTCCAAAATATTACATTCCAAAATACATTGTTCGTTGTTACTTAAACAACCGCAAAACAATCATAGAGTACAATCCTCTCTTCACTTATCTGTTACCTGAGAATACAAGTAGTTTGAAAAACGTCAACATGTGAAATGTTGGTGAGTTCATAAGTAATGTTTGAAATCCCATGTTTGTAATGTTTTAAAAAAAAACCACCAGAAAATCCGATATTTTCTGAAAATAGAATAGCATACAAATATGTGAAGATCCGTGAGTATGCTTATTTGAATTCTATAGATGTAAATGTAAGAGTTGTGAAATTTGCCATGTAGTTCGTAAGTGTACTAGTTGAAAACCCTAGGAAAACCCGACGTTTTCCTATCGCTTTGCTTTAATTAGTTTATGTGTTGTGGTTTCGTTATGTTAGAGGTATTTGTTGAGCTCCGGAGGCATTGAGTATACAGTGGGTGGTGAATTGTTGTAACGTCCGTTAATGAAAACGTCCAGTTGACAACCGTACTAATGATCCCTTAGGCGTCACTCGCACTTATTCACACAACTCAATCCTCCCGGACTTGTGTAGTCCCACGACTGGAGGGAAAAAGAGAAGGTGCGAATCCCTCGGTATTTCCCCGCGTCGTTCAAGACCATTGCAATTGCGAAGGGCCCGAAGCCCAACCCGCAATTGTGAGTTCCCGACTTTACTAGCAGCACTGAAGGACCCTTGGGGACCAGCAGCATGTTTGCCATTGAAAGTCCTTTTACACGCGGTCGAGTCGCATTAGACCCAACTACATGTAAGCAAGTGTCCTTTGGGCCTAAAGATCATGTCATCGGGCTAGCTAGGCTCGACAAGCATGATTTGCAACTTTTGGGCCTAAGGAGTGTATGTCGACGTATTGAGTAATTCCACGAGAGTAAAGAGTTCCAAGAGTTTCATATGTTTATTGAGCGTTGTAGTTTTAGTAGTTTTGGATTTGTTATTGATTCGAGACCGAATCAATTCGTTTGGTAACGATTGTTGGTGATATTGTGTATTGTAATTCATCGAGAGTCGTAGTATCAATCTTTGTTCACAACGAGTGTATTGAATTACAATTGAAAATTTTCTGTTTACAACCCCTCTTTATTTTGTAAATTTACCTTTTCACCCCCTTTAGGTAAAATAATTTCCGGTTTAGTCCTTAAAACATTTTTCTTGACATTTTAACACCCACAAATTATTGAAATTAATATTTTTCAGCATATTTTTCATTTAAAACAGTTTAAGTCCCTAAAATTGCAGTTTTCTCGGTTATAACCCCTCTTTTTCGCAATTTTTACATTTTTGGCCCAAATTGGAAATTTTTTGCAACTTTGGTCCTTTTTAAATTTGAAAAGCATTTTAAACCTTTGAAAAGTACTTATAACACTAGTAACCAACTCTTTTACAGAAAAACACAGTTTTGGCCCTCCAAAACAGAAAATTTCGCATAATGGGCTCTATTGAGCCGAAATTGTCATTTTTAGCCCATTAAGCTTGAAATTTATGTTTTTAATCTTCCAAAAGAGTATATTTTCAGAAAATACATTATGGAATCTGTTTTGACTCATCTCACCCATCATATTTCGAGATATTTCATTTTGGGCCCTTTAACTTTGTATTTTTAACATTTATGTCAAAAAAAAATGAGGTTTTAGCCCAAAGTATGTATTGTTAAGCCACTTAGCTATTTTTCTTGGTATACTTTGTATGTAGTAGTATATTTTATGCTAGTATAAGATATATCTCGGTTTTTAGCAATTCATAACTAGATCTAGCATCAAAATCATACAAAACATACATATAAGCCTAGAAATCAACCTAAACATACACATAATAATGGATCTACACCTTTGCTTGTATTGTGCCCCACAAAAACTTATAAAAACCGAAAATAAGGGGGTATGAAGCTCACCTTGTGTGTTGATTCGGTTTTTGAAGAAAGGATGGAAGAAATGAAGTGATTTTTCGGCCTTAGCACCTTTCCTTGGTAGATCTCGAGTTTGGTGACTTCTAAGGTGTATGATCACAAGTTGGAATAGATTTAGAAGAGGTTTTTTTGATGGAATGAAATAGCTAGATCATGGATATAAGTAAATACTTACCTAAGATGATGATTAGCTTGAAAGTTCCTCTTGGAAGCTTATAAATTTCGAGATTTTTGAGTGGGGAGGGAGGAGTTTTCTTGAGAGAGTTGAGAGGTTTTTGTGAATGTGTGTGTGTTTGAGTATGGCCGAGAGTGAGAGAGAGGAGAGAAGAGAAGTGATTTTGAAGTGATATGTGCATGGAAGAATGAGAAATAATGCATGGATGTCCAATGGATAAAAATGAGGTGGCAATGGTGAAGTCAACTCTCCTCTTGGGCTTGATTTGGGCCGAGAATGATGGGGGAAAAGAGGATGTTTGGGCCTTAAATACTTAAGCCCAATTTTCATGGTTAAGTTGAGTGATTTTTGGTCCAAATAAATTTAAAGGTGATTTTTATGACTTGTTAGGGTCAAATTAGGTTAATTATGGTTTATAGTCATTAATTTATTTCATTCTAGGCCCAACGTGGTCCAAAATGTTGAAATAAATTAGTGTGGGTCCAATTAGAGCCCAATTAGGGTTCTAAGCCCATGATAGTCTTATTGGAAGCTTATTGGTCCATTTGGATCCAATAAGGGAGTCCTAGTCCAAAATGGACTTAAGCAAGGACTTCTAGAGTATCCAATTGTTTGAGGACTATTTGTAGTACTTTTTATGATGTATTTGATTGACGTTTTTGAAGTCATAATCATAGGTGTTACACATGTTCTTAAGCTTTTGATTCACTTTAGCTTGAGTGTATAGTTTACATGACACAAAATTTCCAGTTGTGACAAATTATCTAGATAGTTCGTCTAATAATTATTCTCTTACCCTAAATTCTCGCATAGAAAACATAACTAGACTCCATCCAATCGACAACCAGTACCTTCCGAATGAAGTCATAGTTGGTTGGTTTGGAGAATAACCAGAGAATGATCATCCTTTTCCCCTTGAATGATCACCATGATGAAGACCTTTCGTATGATGCTAACTCCGAACCAAAGTTTGAAAACCTACCCCGAGCAACTCCCTTTCCAATTCCTAACCCTACTCCAGCTTTTCATGGCCCGACCCCCCTGAGTGAGGGGAATGCTTGGAAACGAGGAGCCAAGGATAAGATCAGTCTATGCTATTTGATGGCGACCAAAGCTTTTACGACTTGAGCAATGAGGGCTTAGCAGATATAGTATTGCCAATCTTGGTCCGTAGAGAGGCCCGAAATGAGATTCAAGGCAGGACAACCCTACATCAGATCATCGAAACTGTCGCCGATGTGAAAATGCATACCCTCCGTACCATTCGTCTAGAATATGCTCACGAGAGATTAGAGAGAAACCATGAAACCCTGCTACAAGCACTGGCCGAATCACGAGCCGAAGTCATAGAGCTCCGAGTACGCTAGAAGGGGTGCGAGAGACACCTACTTGACATGGAACGTCAATTGGCTGAACTAAGATTTCACCAGAGGGATGACCGTCGCCGGTAGTAGACCCGTTACTTTAATTTTTCCTTATAAAAAGGAATCGTGTTTTCTGTCTGTGCCCGATGTGGCATTTTCTATGAAATTATCCTGTACCGTAAGTACTTTAGTTAGGTCTTTATGCTGTCAGGACTATCTTCTCTGGATATGATTTAAGACCTTCATAAGGTCATTCTCCTGAACCTTTACGTCGTGAATATCCAAGATATTGACAGTCAGCTAACATCTATGTCATTCTTCATTCAAGTACTCTTATCATTCTTTCAATAGGGTCTATCTGAATCATGCTATAGTCAAGTCATTGGACTATAGAAAGTTAGATCCGGAGGCATTTCCAAGCCTCTTTCAGTGGTTGGATCTTGTTAGTCACCAACCCACGATACCTCGGCTTGAACAACAAATGTCTTGAGACCATTCTACGAACTTACTTCCACCCGTGACTAGGACTGCATCATAGGGATGTAGGTCAAACTTTCGAGAACATACTTCAACTCTTTACATGAACAATCTAAGTACATCAGGGTCAACCAAAATCGCTCACAAAATCCTTATCTTCCGTGTTACAGGATCATGTCATCATCCGGAAACAACCAGCCAAGCAACGAGACCTCTACTTTTCCTATGGATGCCGCTACTTTTCAAGCCACCGTTACAGCTACCGTGATGGCTGCCGTGACAGCAGTCTTGGCAAACTGCAGCACTGCCAATGCAAACAATGCTGAAAAAGAAGTTGACGATCCTTATCGTGTTAATGATCCGGGGAATCAACAAATAGTAACAGTCGCCACCACCCAAAACAACAACTCAGAGTTCAAGAAAAGAAAACTTCAAGCCAAAGTAGAACGCAAACGGTTTCAGAAAATTGCCAGGAAACAACCACAAACCTCTGTCATCCCAGTACCGAGCAAACCATATAAAGGAACACTCCCGAAGTGCGACCGGTGCAACCGCCACCACAAGGGAATTTGCCGAGCCTGGCAATGCAATAATTGCCACAAGATGGGACATATTGCTCGCTTCTGTAGAATTACCCCCACCACGGGAGCAAGCCTACTTTGCTATAGTTGTGGTGAGGCAGGGCACTATTATAGAATTGCCCAAAAAGGGAGATCAATGAAAGCAGCCGTGTCCCCATAACTCCTACTTGACACTTCACTTCCTCCACTGATGTGGGTACTGTCCAGATATGTCACCAATGCGATGAAATTGGACACCTCTAGAAGGATTGTCCGATAACGCAGAACTCTGGCGCAGACTGGAAGATTCTCAGGATCACAGTTGCAGGAGAGCCTGCTCAGGAACTACGTTAAATGTAATTTAGGCGTTTCGTTGTAACAGACTTATAAACTATCTAGAACTAGTGCAACTAGAGTCTTACATTTTGCGAGATCCTATCTGTATAAGGACTTTCGTGCTGCGTATACTTGTCTTTTGTAGTATACCTTATTCGCAGCAATAGTCTTGTGGTAAATCTAAAGTACTGTAACTCTGTTCATAGTTGCACGATTGTGTTTTGTCTGTAAACGTCTTATGTTCAAATCTAATGTCTTTAAGTTTCGGTATGATTTCGACATTATCATACGACTCGATTCAATTTGATCCTCACGAAAACAGCTTCATACGTACACCTCTTTGTTCTAGATCACTTTTCCAGCGAAACCGTCACATCAAAACACCGAAGTACTCATGTCAGGAGTACCTATTAGTTATTTTCTTTCCGAAGAAATCCCCGAAGTACCACTCGTGCAGTACGTCAAGTTTAATCCAGGGATTCATGCGGTTGATCTATCACTGAAGAAGGTAAGCATAAAAGTGATACATAATCAAGGTTCTACAGGTTTAGAATTGATGATTCCACTTTAAATTCTTTTTCCCCGATGGGATGTGAACTTAAAGAAGAACCTGTTATTCGACTACCTTTTCAACCTTAATTATATATGACTCATATACACGAAAGGGTGATTGTGAAACTAGGTATGAATTCTAATATGAACTTCAGGACGGAGAACTACCTAAGTACGAGTAATCACATCATCATGAGAACAAGCACATAACGCAGTACGACTCCCGTAAACAGATCACCTTATAGTTTAAACACCCACGGAGATACATGAACAGTTTGGACAACTTAGCGAACTACACATAAATAGAATTAGAAGACTAGGTTTCTCACCCTAGAGAACCCCGGTCATATTCTTCCAGAGATCGACGGATTGCATCGTATGTACCTCGGATATTGAGGACTCCATCAAGATTTTTCATTGGAAATCATTATCTCTGCCGCGCATAGAGGAAATGGTTGAGCAAACACAAGGAAAGAATTTCTTTCAAAAAGGGATCTAAGATCCGAATATCACCAGTTCGAGTGTTAGGGAAGGATGTCTGGAAGACTATCTTCCGAACTCGATGCAGACACTTTGAGTCCGTAGTGATACCCTTCGGATAGGACCAATACGCCCATAGTTTTCATGAGCTAAACGAATAGGGTACGTCTTTCTTACTTGGATCAGTTCGTCATTTCCGCCATGTAATGACTTACTTATCTACCCTTGTAGTAAGAAGGAACCCATGGGAAAACATCTCCTTCAGAAGAACATTTAACGATGTTCTCAAAGCACGAGTTTTGAAATTGAAGAGTCAAATTTCTAAGACCCACTATTAGTAGTGTGGGAAATTTTCAGTACTCTTTCGATTTGTCAAAATCGTTGAGCATGTATCGAAACCAGAGACACCGACAGTCATTCACCAAATTATAGGTCTTACCGACCTACCGCCTTAGTTCATTTAGAACTCCTTGCAAGCTACAGAAACTCGTACGACTTTGACCCAGCAAGGGGTGGCCTTTGACTGGGAAGTTACGCAAGAAAAGGAACTTTTGAGATTCCAAGTGAGTGACCAAGTTCTTTAGAATAACTCACTCTGGGAATGGCTTAATACGCTTCGTAAAACGTGGAAAGCTAAATCCAAGTTAGACAGGACCTCCGAGATTCTTATCAGAATCGGTCATGTGCCTCGCACAAACTAGACCTACTCCGCGAACTCAGTAACATACTTTCTACTCTTCGCATCTCGATCGTGAAACCATACCTTTCCGTTAGGACTCTTGCAAGTGCACTCGTCGAGATCATCGCCTTCGTACTAGAACCGTAGTGACCCTCAACCGAGAGGTCAAGCGAACGAAGCAACATCATCGCCAGTTAGTGCAGGTTCGTTGGAATGCCAACTGAGAACCCGTTATCACTTAGGTGCGCTAGAACCAATCGATTAGGAAGTTTCCTCCTCACGACTCGATAATTCGTGCATACTTCCTTGCCTAAATTCTAATTTCGGGACTAAATTACCTTTAACAGGGGGATGATGTGACAACCTGAAATTTTCCATTCTAATTAAACCATTTCAATCCAATAGAAGTAGAGCAGTTACAGTAAAAATTCAGACTTAGAATATAAGATTGGCAGTTTCAAGGTTTTACACCTAAAGAGATATTAGGACAGTGGTTGCACTAGGATTTTGTGCAACACTGAAATTCCATTATCCTAGATCATTGGAATCCATTACGAGAATAGAAATATTTTCTGCCAAAAATCTCAGGACTATAAATACAATCCTGAACCAAATTGGTTCATTAGTTGAATTCCATTTAGAGAAAAGCCAATTTCTCTCTCACGGATCTTCGGGTTTTCATCCCAGATTGTGAGTCTACTTCCTTAGATGTGTTTTAATACTTGTTATATGCTTAATAACATTATATACATGTCCAAAACACAAGATCCGGGAGCTTACGGCCCAAGAACGTTCTTGGGGTGTAAACTCCAAAACAAGGCCTAAAGGCCATGTAGTCCCAATTCCTTGTTAGGCAACTAGTTAAGGACTTTATGTATGAACATTAGAGGCTAGAAATCAAAAAAACCATATAGTTTTAGGAGTTTACGGCCAAGGATATGCCCTTGGGCCGTAAACCCCTTTTTCAAGGGCTAAAAGTGCGCTAATCACCCCAAAGGCTTGGACTCTATTTTTGGCAATTACCTTAATGTGTTTAGGACCTAGGAAACATAAGAAAAGCACATGTATTGAGGAGTTTACGGCCAAGAGTGGTTCTTGGGCCATAAACTCCCATAAAGGGGTCAAAGGACACCCTAAATCCTTCCTTAAGCCAAGAGAAAATTTGGACAAGTACCTAGTTGAGTATTGGACTAGTGAAAATAATTAGAACCCCAAGAGTGAGGGAGTTTACGGCCCAAAAGGTTCTTTGGCCGTAAACTCCATAAAATGGTACCATTTAGTGCCAAAAACTCTTCCAAAGCCAAGTACAAAAGCCTAGAATTGTTCCTAGTTATTATAGAGACTTGAAAGCACCATAATCACCCTCCCAAGGGAGTTTACGGCCGTAAACTCTAAGGGAAAAGGGTCTTTGGGCCGTAAACTCCACAAAGGAGTCAATACGGTGCCCAAACACTTGTATAAGCCTTGAATAAATTCCAACTAGAGTCGTAGTAATTGCAAGCATCATTTCAAGACTTGGTTGAGAGTTTACGGCCAGGAGCTTACTCCCCTGGGCCGTAAACTCCAATGAATATGGTCATTAGACCTTAAACTCACATTAGGGGCATTGCACACCTTTGTTGCAACCCTTTAGCCTCCTAGCACTTGACCAAAAGTGTTTTCCTCGTGCTTAAATGTTATTACTTGTATAATTAGTGTTATAATCACTAATTATTTATATACATATGTTTTCATATGTAATTAGGATCATTGTGTGTGTCTAAGTCTCCACTTGACACCAAGCACTTGTCCGATCCTTCCGTACGATAACAGTCCGTTCAATTCCAGTCACTTACTGCAAGTGAGTTCATACGCCTTAACTAATGTTTTAAACTATTTTTAAATGTTTTATGGGGGGAGGATACAAGTAGAATCATGCTACTTACTATGTCAATCACATGTGATTAGTAAGTAGGATTATTTACTTATTACATCAATCACATGTGATTAATATACAACATTCCAATGATTTGGCTACTCATTAGCCGTTTTAACAAACAGTTTCCTTCAAATGATTTTTATAAACATTTTATATGTTTTAATACTCCTTATTACACTGTACATCTTACTCCGTACATTACCTTTCAAACTTGTTTACAACTGTGTTTCAAACAAATGTTTCCTTATACTTAAGTTGTTTTATTAAACTTATGCCTTCAAATTGTTTTATAGATTGACATCAAGTCGATCTTTTCTTAAAATAATATTTATATTTCAAATGTCTTACAAAACCTATTTATGCTTTTATATTATAAATTGCATGCCTCTATATGTATAGTTATGTAAGAAATGTTTAAAAGACTTAGGAAGGCTATCCACCCTATTTCCTTTTCGTGCCTTGAGATGTGGTCTGGTGGGATATCGGATACTCGTCCGAAGGTCGTTTAAATATTAGTTATATATTATGTGTACATATAAAGTCATAAAAGGCCCTTCCAGTTCATCCTATGCCCTTGGGTAGCAAGGGTATACATCCATGTCCATACATACCACATAGATTACTAGAAAGCTACCATATGGGTAGTTCAGGAAGATACTAGAACCATTACTAGAACGCGATATCATACAATGAGTCAGTTCATTCATGAGTCACTTTCTAGAACATTACTGCACATTACGTATAGAACTATACTAGGTCGAGAACATATACAACTATACTAGGACGAGAACATATACAACTATACTAGGAAGAGAACATATACAACTATACTAGAACGTTTACATTACTATACTTGCTAGATAGAAAGAACACACATTACAGCTAGCACACGTAGGACCTTATAGTACTCTACTATAATCTTTACATGATCACACTTATAGGAGTACTTTTGCATAGATATATCAGTAGGAGTCCTATTACATTTATATGTATCGAATCTGTTATCAAATCCTCATTCTTACCTTTACCTTGTGATACAATCACATATTCGACGAGATAGAATGGAGTTATTATCCTAGTACCCAAGGATACAGTTGTGGGATTGACCATTCCTAAAATCTCTGTTAGCTACAGAGGTAAAAGTACATCCACAGATGTCAACGGTTGGTATCATAACAGGTATACGATTAAGGGATTAACTATTCCTATACCCAGCTGTTAGCAACAGAGGTAAGAGTACGTCTACGGATGTCTTAAAGTTAACAAGGTTAGTTACCCTAGTACCAAAGGGTAATATTCAGGTTAGTTATATTATTACCTTTATTGTGTGACTCATTCACATAATCATTGAGGTGAATTATATTTAGGTATCCTAGTACTAAAGGATACAATTTCTTATAATGAAAATAATAATAACATAGTTATGTCTTGGTAGAAGACTCCTTTTGTTACTAATAGGAATCATAGGGATTCTAGGGTTTTTCAAACATTTACAGTTATTCTACAAACATTTTCATACTTATTCGAGCTTTCTTTCAAAACAATGTCAAGTCTTAAAATTATAAGTTTTACAAATTAAGACACATTAATACTTATGATCTCACCAGCTTCAAAGCTGATACTCGCTTTCAAAATTATTTGTATCCTCAGTTCATCGTGGACAGGTACCGATGCAAGGAGAAAGGAAGATGGAGCTTGTTCAAGACTTATCTTTCATTTTGATTTATGCTTTAGTGTTTATCAAAATTTGACAGAACACATTTGTATAATAATTATATTATTAATGCAATGGATGATGTTGTTGCTTGTTTACTACTTTACATTGTTGTTGATATTATACATGACGTCCTCCGCCCCAGAACATTTCCGCCGTTCCTGGTTTTGGGGTGTGACAATAAACATCCTTTCAATTGGGATTAACTATCACATACAAGGGCAATTAGGTACCCTGCATTTAATGCAACCCGTTTCTATATTGGGTATTATCATTGCGCTTTCTTGTCTTCCTCAAGCCCAAAAGTTCTTCATCTATACTCTTTGTTCATCATGAAAAGCTTAAAATATTGAACAATGGTGTCCAAATCTACAAAATCCACATCCAAGAAGAAATCTTCAAAAGGTTCCATCAAATCCTCATCATCTGAACCCATTCTGAAAGACCCAACTCAATTTTTTTACACAACCCATTAGACTATGATGAATCTATCCATGCGATGAGCATATTCATTTCCCACCTCCCCATCATTATTCCTAATACCTAAGTTCTAAATCATGACTTTCCTTTGTGATGTTTACACAAGGCATTTGAGAAACTGTTTAGTGACAATGATAGTCTTGAGTGCTATCTCACTAATGAAAGGATCATTCCTGTAACCAAGGATACCTTTCTCAAAGCTACTGGACTTTCCCAATATCATAAAGGTTTTAAAGTCGTCGAACCTTTTCTTGAGGAATTCCAAAATTTCATGGTCCAAATAGGTTTCAAAGGGGAGTACAAGTCAATGGAGTTTAAATAATCATGTATTTTTGGCATGTAGTCGATACTGATGCACATGGTCATGAAGGTCAATCTGGTAGGCTTGGGGTTTAAAAATCCATGATAACTGGTTGGCTTTATCTTCTCTATAACTCATTCACTGGGAAATATCGTAGATCAATCTAAAGTCTTGTGGCAAGACCTTCAGAAATTTACACTCCGTCATAAACCAAAAGACATTCTAAGTCCAAGGTTTGGGTTGTGACACATGAACAAATCTACTCGGACAAACATAAATATGTTCCTCTACTGATGGATCCTCCTAAGGTATATTTTCATTTTAATGTTGTGAAATCTTATTATTTATCAAGTTAGACATCACGTGGACCCATCTAAAGACAACCTCAACATATGTTGGACTCTATTCCTTTATATTATATTTTCAAACAAAAACATCTTGAGGTTTCGGTTTTAGTTAACCCACTAAATCCTACCCCAATCTCGGATGCAATCCCTTCAGAACAAAATAGACTTGCTACATTCGGTGTCAAGATCAAAATGTTAGCCGAGAAACAAAATCGACCTCCTTCCAAAGTCAAAGCCAAAAGAGATCCAAAACTGATGGTTCACCAAAAAGAGATCCAAAACTGATGGTTCCTCTTAACAAGATCAATAAATCACTTTTCGACCTGGCTGTGGGTCTCAAGAAACCCCTCCTAACCATTCTTCTAAAGTACTCTTCAGAGTCATGGAATGTGACAACCCGATATTTCAACTCTTTGTAATGGCCTAATAGGTCAAGTATTGTAAACATTTTTGAGTTAATAAAATTAACTTCGATAATAAAATGTCCAAAAAGTTTCTATTTAAATTCTTCTATGTTTAAATCTCATTACGCCCAAATCCGACTTCGTATATTGAAGTTATGAGTTTTCCAAGTTCAACTTAGCAACAGACAGCTAAAAACTCGAAACGGAGATCGAGCGACATTTGGCTGGAATGACCTAAACGAGAATCGTAGGTCTCGACAATGGTATTTCAACGGTAAAAAGTCTGGCAAAAACCGACGTCAGATAAAGAAGTTATGAATTTTTAAAGAGATTCCTTAATCACGTCATTTTAATAAATAAATAATAAAAATAATTTCGGAATTTGCCAACGGAATCTAAACGAAAGTTGTAGATCGTAGTCTCACCTTCACGGGGATATAAAGAACGTCGAAAACGGAGTTCGTATGAAGAAGATATGAATTTTTGAAGTTTGATAAATAATTTATATATAATTTTTATTAAAAATTCGGTATTATCCGAAGAGGAGTCAGCCTAGGGCCGAGGTACGCGCTGCGTACCCTCGTACGCCCCGCGTACTCGAGGGCACGGCCTCGGATTGTCCACGTCGCCCTATGCGAAGCTACCCAACCCGCCATCCCATCCGACCCGCTCCATCTGAAATACGTAAGCGATGACGTACAGGTACGCGCTGCATACGCCCGTACGCCCCGCGATCGGAGGCGGTTCAGCACCCCTATAAAAGGGATGCGAGCCTTTCCGAAAAATTTGTTCATTTTCTCTCTTTCTCTCACGATCTTGCCTCGATTTCCGTGCCCATTCAAACCCGAAGCTCTGGTCTTCTTGCTCAAGTCCCGAGGGTCGATTTTACTCCCGAGATTCCCGAGAATCCCGAGAAAAATCCGTTTCCCGAGACGAAACTCTGCCCGGTTTTCGATCTCGCTATCTCCAAACTTCCAAGTGAGTTCATACCCCTTTATTCAACCTTTGAAATGCTTTTAAATGTTTAAATACTTTATGGGGGGGGGGAATACACGTTAAACACTTATAGTTATTGCTTCGATCACATGTGATTGCATTAATCACATGTGATTAATAACTAGGAAACCAATGATTTTATCACTGTTCAAACTGTTTTACTTCAAAATGTTTTACAAACTCTTTTACTTATCAAATGCTTTATTGTAAACTTTGTTTTACTACATATAAATTTGCATGCCCATATATGTATAGTTGTATAAATAATGTTGAAAGGGCTTAGGAAAGCCACCTGTCCTATTTCCTTTTCCTCGATTTGGATGTGGTCTGGTGGAATTTCGGGTGACCATCCGAGGGTCGTTTCAATATTAGTTATATATCATATATACATGTATTGACATAAAAGTACTTCCATATTCATACTTATCAGCACCTCGTTAGTAAGTTACCATCGGGGTAACACGGGATCATACTACTACAATTTCTAGATCAACGAGTCAGTTCATTCAGGAGTCAATACTTATTACTAAGAGAACATATACAACGATACTAGAACAAGTAACATTATATTGCATATACACGAATACGTTAACAATTGTGATCCACTGTATGGGAGCATGTCTTAATTGACATGACCCGAGTTGTAGCCAGAGTCTCTTGGAGGGAGAGCGTGAGTTTGCGTATAGATCTATACTGGATTGACTATCCTTCACCTCGCTGCTAGCTACAGTGGGACTGATAGGTCTACGGGTGCCAAACGTCATACCTTATTTTTTGACTATACGTTGTCGATGTTACCAGTCGATAGTATGGTGCAATTTATCACACAATACCTTAATATAAACCCGATTTAATGTAGTTAGTACAACAGTAGTTCATATAAAACAAAACTACCGTACTACAATAATTTACCCATTACATTTTGGTGATAACCTCACTTAAACTTTAATGTACAAACTATATTTTGTTAAATGATAGTTACACTTGGGAAATTACACACTTTTACATCAAACGAGTATACAAAACAGTTAAGCCTTGGTAGAGGGCTACTTTAACAGAAAATATAGGTTTTTTTGAGAGATTCAAACTTTTACAAACACTTACATACATTACAACTCATACTTGCGACAGGTTCAAACGTTTTGATAATAAACCTCGACACTAAAATACTTATGAATTCACCAGCTTAATGCTGATAAACTCTTTCAAAATAACCTGTATTCTCAGGTCATCAGTAGACAGGTACCGATGCTAGCTTTTGAGAAGATGGAGCGCATTCAAGACTCATCATACTATTTTGATTTACATTATATTTTTGGTGTCTAGAACTGTACGAAACACGCTTGTATTAAAATTTTATATTTAATGCAATGGATGATGTTGTTTGCTTATTTACATTTACTGTGTTGTGATACTTTACATGACGTCCTCCGCCCCAGAACATTTCCGCCATTCTTGGTTTTGGGGTGTGACAGATTGGTATCAGAGCATTGTTTATAGTGAAGCAAGTATATCAACCCATAAAAGATATACTAAACTATAAACCCATTTGGGATTAAAACACTCTGACCAAGAGTCTATACTTTAAATACTAAAATAGTTAATTAAGTATACTACTTTGCATTCATACTATAACCAGTGTCACAACGACAAGAACAAGAGTATTACGATTGTTAAATATCACAGGTAAGCTAGGGGATGTATGGTCAGTCCTGGGAATGGCATAGCCTGATCAACTATGCTGGTCCGAGGAGTGATTAGCATATGCCCTAGAATAGTTGTGATGTGTTAACAAGTCAAAAAAAAAAAAAAAAACTTACCAACAATGCCACAAAAAGATCAGTGGAACTTAAACTGAAAATACTATAGGTCTATTTTGTGCTATTAACTACATACATATCTTTATACCTCTCTTCTCGCGTAGATTTAAATGGCTGGATTCCATCACGACGACCCGTACTTTCCAAATGAAGGCAACATAGGAATGCTCGAAGCAGAGTCTGACAATGAACACCAAATTCCGTTGGATGATCATCAACCTGAAGGCTTCTCAGATGGATCGGACTCTGAGCCTGAAGTCAACAACCTATCACTCGTAGGTCAACCCCCAAACAACAACCCTCGACCATCTTTTCCAGGTCCTACTCCCTTATGGGCAAACAACTTGAATCGTTGGAGTGATGAACAGGGTCAACCCTTACCATACTTTGGGGACCGAAGCTTTTACAAGGTCAGCAATGATGGCTCTGCTGACTGAGCCCTGCTAGTCATTATCCGCAGAATAGCTCGTAATGTCGAGCAAGGTAGAGTAGCCATCGACCGGGTCATGGAGATTGATGCCAACTCAGGTGTCAACACAGTCCGCATCCGCCGTCTTGAAGAAGACATGGAACGGACCCGGAGAACCAATGAAACCCTACAGCAACATCTGGTTGCCTCTCAAGCTGAAGTCATGGAACTCCGAGCTCGTCAAAGTGCTCATGAGCAACACCTTCAAGAGGTGGTCCGTCAAATGAGAGACCTTAGGGTTCTCCCGAGGAATATTCATCACCGTTAAATGATGTCTAATACATCATTATCTTTAGGGTTAAGGATTAGCCTTTAACATCTGTGCTCTAAGTAGCACTTGTCTGTAAAATATTCCTAACTTTCAGTACTCTAATTAGGAATCTAAGAACTGTCAAACTTTTCTATGTGGTATGATGTAAGACCTACTGTTAGGTCGATTTTCCTTGAACTTATTACATCAGTAATACCAGTATTATTGAAATCTATCTAAATTGTGGGAAAAATCTATATACTTGTGTTTTCCTACTAATATTTCTTGTTGTGATTTCAAACACTCATTCAACTGTTGGGCTATGCTTAGTTAGTCCATATATCACTCTCACGTTGCTTACAAAATGATTCTTACCATTTTTCTTACCTTTATAAACTTATAGCTGAAAGATGCCTCCTTGCAAATCTCCCAGGAATAATCTTGCACCACCACCTCCTCCGCCTCCGGTCATCGATACTACAGCCCTAAATGCTGCCGTAGCTGCAGCAGTGGCAACTGCCATGGCTCAGTATCACTCTTCTGATGCCAGCAGAGGTGGAACCCCTATGTAATCAATCCCGGTTGAAACCCCTGTGCGCTCGAGTGAGTGCTCTTACAAGGATTTCACCAACTGCAAGCCGAAGTCCTTTCATGGGACCGGCGGAGTCATTGCTCTCTCGCAATGGTTCGAGAAGACTGAAGCGGTCTTCGAAATTTGTTCATGCCCTGCTGCGAGCAAAGTGAAATACGCCGCATGCACCTTTGAAGGAAAGGCCCTGACGTGGTGGAACGGCCACGTTAAATCTCTAACTCTCGTCGTAGCCAACGACATAGGCTGGGAAATGATGAAAGACCTCATGATTGAGGAATACTGCCCGAGGGGCGAGATCCAGAAACTAGAGGAGGAGCTTTGGAGCCTGAACATGAAGGGCACTAACATTGTCGCTTACACCACCAGATTCAGCGAACTGGTGGCCCTCTGCCCTAATATGGTTCCCACTGAAGGGAAAAAGATCGAAAGGTACATATGGGGGCTTGTGCCTCCGTATTAGGGGAATGTTCTAGCATCAAACCCCGCTACCTTCGACAGTGCCAAACGGTTGGCACAACGACTCATTGACCATGGAGTCAAAACCCCTGCAACCACAACCACCCTAGCCATCCCGGAACTCTCCAAACCCGCTGATACTAAGCGGAAATTCTGGGATGAAAAGAAGAGGCAACAGGCTGCCAAAAAGCAGCAAATTGTGGCAATACATGCCGCAATAACCCCTGCTGCTGCTACTACTACTCCAGTGGGTGGGTATGCTGGAAGTTCGCCTAAGTGCAACAAATGCAACTACCACCACAATGGCCCCTGCCATGAAATGCAGTGCTCTAACTGCCACAAGAGAGGACACACAGTCTGTTTATGTAAATCTCCGGCGAGACCGATCGCCCAAGTCCCCGGCTCTGGCGCGAGCCCGAACTGCTATGGATGTGGCGAAGCAGGCCACTATAAGAGGGACTGCCCCAAGGCGAAAAATGTTGGCGGAGCAGGGAGGGTACTAGCGATAGGCCACGGGGAGGCAGTTGCTGACCCGACAGTGGTGACTGGTACGTTCCTCCTCGATGATTCCTATGCATGCATTCTATTCGATAGTGGAGCGGAGCGAAGCTTCGTAAACCATAAATTTACTCGCATGCTTAATCAACCACCACACGCACTCAAAGAACTATTCACAATAGAAATGGCTAATGGAAAAACTGAAAGTACGAGTAGCGTATATTTAGGTTGTACCCTAACTCTAGATAACCATTATTTTCCCAATCGACCTCATGCCAGTCTCAATAAAGAGTTTCGACGTTATCGTTGGCATGGATTGGTTAAGCCTTCACCGCGCCGACATCATGTGCTACGAGAAAGCAGTCCGTTTAAACCTTCCGTCTAACGAAACTCGGTGCAAGTCTTCACATCATATCAAGTATTCAAGCACAGAAGTATCTGCGTAAGGAATACCATGCATTCCTTGCTCACGTCGTCGACACGAGCCTCGAAATGAAAGGACTAAAGAACATCCCTGTAGTGAGCGACTTCCCCGACATCTTCCCAGAAGAACTACCCGGGTTACCTCCGCAACGACAGGTCGAGTTCAGAATCGACTTAGTCCCAGGAGCTACCCCAGTATCCAAGTCGCCCTACCACTTAGCACCAACTGAGATGCAGGAACTCTCTGGTCAACTTAACGAACTGCTCAGCAAGGGCTTTATAAGACCAAGTTTCTCACCTTCGGGAGCACCGGTCTTGTACGTTAAGAAGAAAGACGTATCATTTCATATGTGTATTGACTACAGAGAACTCAACAAACTGACGGTCAATAATCGTTACCCTCTGCCTCGCATAGATGATCTATTCGACCAACTGCAAGGGGCGAACTATTTTTCTAAGATTGATCTGAGATCCGGATATCAACAGTTATGAGTGCTAGACGAGGATGTGCCGAAGACAGCCTTCCAAACTCGTTACGGACATTACGAGTTCGTGGTGATGCCATTCGGATTGACCAATGCGCCCGCAGTCTTCATGGATCTAATGAATAGAGTATGCCGACCTTATTTGGATCAGTTCGTCATCGTTTTCATTGACGACATCCTAATCTACTCCCGAAGTAAGAAAGAGCATGGCGATCACCTGCGACAAGTTCTAGAGACATTACGAAAAGAGAAGCTTTATGCGAAGTTCAAGAAATGTGAATTTTGGATCCGGAGAGTCGAATTCTTAGGACACGTGGTAAGAGAAGAGGGAATCCACGTGGACCCATCCAAAATTAAAGCCATTGAGAACTGGTCAGCACCTAAGACGCCGACAGAAATTCGTCAATTTCTAGGTCTTGCTGGCTACTACCGCAGATTCATTCAGAACTTCTCCCGAATAGCGAAACCTCTTATGACCCTAACCCAGAAAGGTGTGGCCTTTGACTGGGATGAGAAACAAGAAAGAGCGTTCCAAATGCTCAAACGAGCCTTGTGCACTGCACCAATACTATCCTTTCCCGAAGGAATAGAAGACTTCGTAGTCTATTGCGATGCATCGAATCAAGGGCTCGGATGTGTCCTAATGCAGCAAGGTAAGGTCATCGCCTACGCCTCGAGGCAGTTGAAAACACACGAGGTTAACTACACGACCCACGATCTTGAACTAGGAGCAGTGGTGTTTGCACTGAATATCTGGAGACATTACTTGTATGGAACGAAGAGTACTATCTTTACCAACCACAAGAGTTTACAACACATTTTCGATCAAAAGGAGCTCAATATGAGACAACGACGGTGTGTCGAGCTACTCAGTGATTACGAATGCGATATTTGTTATCATCCGAGTAAAGCCAACGTAGTAGCAGACGCCCTAAGTCGGAAGGAATATTCTGGTCGAAAAATCAAGTCATTGTCAATAACCATCCATTCACACTTGTCTAATCAAATTCAGATGGCCCAACTTGAAGCCATGAAACCTGAAAATGTGACGAGTGAATCCCTCAGAGAAATGGACAAGAATTTAGAAGCCAAGGGTGACGGAGCCTTATATTTCATGGATCGGATCTGGACACCGAAACACGGTGGTTTCCGAGACTTGGTCATGACCGAGGCGCACAACACTCGGTATTCCATTCACCCAGGTTCAGATAAGATGTATCTGGATCTTAAAAAGCTATACTGGTGGCCTAATATGAAAGCAGAGATTGCTACCTTCGTGAGTAAATGCCTTACTTGCGCAAAGGTTAAGGTCGAGTACCAGAAGCCCTCTGGTTTATTGCAACAACCAGAGATCCCAGAATGGAAGTGGGAGCGGATCACTATGGATTTCATAACCAAGTTGCCCAAGACAACGGGTGGACTTGATACCATATGGGTCATCGTCGATAGATTGACCAAGTCTGCACACTTCCTACCTATCAAAGAAACCGACAAAATGGAGAAACTTACGAGAACATACATTAGGGAAATCGTACGGCTACATGGTGTACCTATGTCCATTATCTCCGATAGAGATAGTAGGTTTACCTCAAGATTTTGGCAATCACTACAACATTCCCTAGGAACAAGGCTAGACATGAGCACAGCCTACCATCCTCAGACCGACGGACAGAGTGAGAGGACCATCCAAACACTGGAAGATATGTTGCGAGCCTGCGTGATTGACTTTGGGAAGGCATGGGATACTCATTTACCCCTTGTCGAGTTTTCCTATAATAAAAGTTATCACACGAGCATCAAGGCTGCTCCATTTGAAGCCCTCTACGGTCGAAAGTGCAGATCCCCTCTATGCTGGGCTGAGGTGGGTGATACCCAACTAGCAAGGGGGCAAGCTTCCGACATTACTCTTACCAGTCCAGAAATCATCCGGGAAACGACAGAGAAGATCGTTCAGATCTGTGAACGATTGAAAGCCTCTAGAGACCGACAGAAGAGCTACGTAGATAAATGAAGGAAACCTTTGGAATTTCAGGTAGGAGACTGAGTCCTTCTCAAAGTCTCACCCTGGAAGGGCTTGATACGCTTCGGCAAGCGTGGGAAGCTTAATCTGAGGTACATAGGGCCTTTCGAAATTCTTGCAAGAGTCGGCCCCGTAGCTTACAAACTCGATCTACCAGGCGCACTTCGTAACATACATTCTACATTCCACGTATCTAACTTGAAAAAGTATTTATCTGACGAGACTCTCGTAATCCCACTCGACGAGATCGAGATCAACGAGAGCCTCAATTTTGTGGAAGAACCAGTAGAAATCATGGACCGAGAGGTGAAGCAAACAAAACAAAGTCGCATACCCATCGTGAAGGTTCGCTGGAACGCTAAGCGGGGACCTGAATTCAGATGGGAATGCGAAGATCAGATGCAACACAAGTACCCACATCTATTTCCCTAATCCACGAGTGTTCTCTTACTTTGAATTTCGGGACGAAATTCCCTCTAACGGGGGGATGATGTGACAACCCGATATTTCAACTCTTTGTAATGGCCTAATAGGTCAAGTATTGTAAACATTTTTGAGTTAATAAAATTAACTTCGATAATAAAATGTCCAAAAAGTTTCTATTTAAATTCTTCTATGTTTAAATCTCATTAAACCATGATCGTACGTAAAAAGAACGCCCAAATCCGACTTCGTATATTGAAGTTATGATTTTTCCAAGTTCAGCTTAGCAACAGACAGCTAAAAACTCGAAACGGAGATCGAGCGACATTTAGCCGGAATGACCTAAACGAGAATCGAAGGTCTCGACAATGGTATTTCAACGGTAAAAAGTCTGGCAAAAACCGACGTCAGATAAAGAAGTTATGAATTTTTAAAGCGATTCCTTAATCACGTCATTTTAATAAATAAATAATAAAAATAATTTCGGAATTTGCCAACGGAATCTAAACGAAAGTTGTAGATCGTAGTCTCACCTTCGCGGGGATATAAAGAACATCGAAAACGGAGTTCGTATGAAGGAGATATGAATTTTTGAAGTTTGATAAATAATTTATATATAATTTTTATTAAAAATTCGGTATTATCCGAAGAGGAGTCAGCCTAGGGCCGAGGTACGCGCCGCGTACCCTCGTACACCCCGCGTACTCGAGGGCACGGCCTCGGATCGTCCACGTCGCCCTATGCGAAGCTACCCGACCCGCCGTCCCATCCGACCCGCTCCATCCGAAATACGTAAGCGATGACGTACGGGTACGCGCTGCGTACGCCCGTACGCCCCGCATTCGGAGGTGGTTCAGCACCCCTATAAAAGGGATGCGAGCCTTTCCGAAAAATTTGTTCATTTTCTCTCTTTCTCTCACGATCTTTCCTCGATTTCCGTGGCCGTTAAAACCCGAAGCTCTGGTCTTTTTGCTCAAGTCCCGAGGGTCGATTTTACTCCCGAGATTCCCGAGAATCCCGAGAAAAATCCGTTTCCCGAGATGAAACTCTACCCGGTTTTCGATCTCGCTATCTCCAAACTTCCAAGTGAGTTCATACCGCTTTATTCAACCTTTGAAATGCTTTTAAATGTTTAAATACTTTATGGGGGGGGGGGATACACGTTAAACACTTATAGTATTGCTTCGATCACATGTGATTGCATTAATCACATGTGATTAATAACTAGGAAACCAATGATTTTATCACTGTTCAAACTGTTTTACTTCAAAATGTTTTACAAACTCTTTTACTTATCAAATGCTTTATTGTAAACTTTGTTTTACTACCTATAAATTTGCATGCCCATATATGTATAGCTATAAATAATGTTTAAAGGGCTTAGGAAAGCCACCTGTCCTATTTCCTTTACCTCGATTTGGATGTGGTTTGGTGGAATTTCGGGTGACCATCCGAGGGTCGTTTCAATATTAGTTATATATCATATATACATGTATTGACATAAAAGTACTTCCATATTCATACTTATCAGCACCTCGTTAGTAAGTTACCATCGGGGTAACACGGGATCATACTACTACAATTTCTAGATCAACGAGTCAGTTCATTCAGGAGTCAATACTTATTACTAAGAGAACATATACAACGATACTAGAACAAGTAACATTATATTGCATATACACGAATATGTTAACAATTGTGATCCACTGTATGGGAGCATGTCTTAATTGACATGACCCGAGTTGTAGGTAGAGTCTCTTGGAGGGAGAGCGTGAGTTTGCGTATAGATCTATACTGGATTGACTATCCTACACCTCGCTGCTAGCTACAGTGGGACCGATAGGTCTACGGGTGCCAAACATCATACCTTATTTTTCGACTATACGTTGTCGATGTTACCAGTCGATAGTATGGTGCAATTTATCACACAATACCTTAATATAAACCCGGTTTAAGGTAGTTAGTACAGCAGTAGTTCATATAAAACAAAACTACCGTACTACAATAATTTACCCATTACATTTTGGTGATAACCTCACTTAAACTTTAATGTACAAACTATATTTTGTTAAATGATAGTTACACTTGGGAAATTACACACTTTTACATCAAACGAGTATGCAAAACAGTTAAGCCTTGGTAGAGGGCTACTTTAACAGAAAATATAGGTTTTTCTGAGAGATTTAAACTTTTACAAACACTTACATACATTTACAACTCATACTTGCGACAGGTTCAAACGTTTTGATAATAAACCTCAACACTAAAATACTTATAAATTCACCAGCTTAATGCTGATAAACTCTTTCAAAATAACTTGTATTCTCAGGTCATTAGTAGACAGGTACCGATGCTAGCTTTTGAGAAGATGGAGCGCATTCAAGACTCATCATACTATTTTGATTTACATTATATTTTTGGTGTCTAGAATTGTACGGAACACGCTTGTATTAAAATTTTATATTTAATGCAATGGATGATGTTGTTTGCTATTTACATTTACTGTGTTGTGATACCTCACATGACGTCCTCCGCCCCGGAACATTTCCGCCATTCTTGGTTTTGGGGTGTGACATGGAAACACATGCACACACTCATAGGGAATATGTTCATGATCTACCCTTACATTCCCAAAAGGGTGGTTCAGGTATTGAACAAAGTTCTTTGGAGCCCATGGAACACACTCAGGAGTCAACTTGAATCCATTTACTCCAACACAAGCATGATTTAGGGCTTTCCCTATAAATCCTATACTTTCTGAGCAAGGACTTTTCCCTCTTTCCTTGAAAGCCTCAATCGAACACATACCCATCAAGGGTAAATGACATTTATGTGCTACTAACTCTGAATGGGATGATTTTCTTGATAGGGTTCAACAAAGACATCCAAAAATTACTTGCAAACAAATCGAGTACACCATCACATGAATGAGACTAAGAATTGTGTGCTCCAAATGTGATTTCCAAATCATTCCAAAGGATGTCGAATTTGATGTTTATCTTTTCCAAGTCAACAATGAGTTGAATACATATGCCATCTACACTCACGATGATGTTCCCACTAAATTGGATGATCCATCATCCAATGTTATTGTCAAGAATCCGAGTGCAGATGTGATAATTTTGGATGATCCTCATCAGAAAGTCTCTGCTACCAAAAAAATCGAGTGTAGATGTTCCCAATCAAGATCATTCAGATGAGATTCCTCGGACCAAAGAAGCTACAAGAGAAGTTCATGATTCCTCTAAGGTCTTAGATAATCTTCCTCGTGTTGATTATGATTATGCGAGTGTACATATTATGTTTAGAGATAATGATATTGAGATTACCATTCTTCCACCTCCTAAATCTTAGTTGCAGTTCATACAAACTTCCTCTTTTAAGCCTCCAACAGGATTTGACTTCCAATCACCTTCAGACGGAATAAAAATAGGAGAAAGCTCCGCCAACTGGTGGTGTTATTGGTAGTAACCCAAATGACGATGGCAATGGTCGTGATGAAGAGAGAAGCAAGTCAGTTAAAGTAACCAGTTTGGATATTCGATCGATGGATGAGAATATAGTAAATCCTTTTTCTCATCATGAGATGTGTGATAAGATTTAGAGAGTTGAAGAAAAAGTAGATAATTTTAATGCTCAGGTTGGTCTCTCGTCTAAAAACATTATTTAGTTCTTTGTTAGGCTAGGCATCAATTTGTATAGGTTTTGATAGGGTTTGGTCATGTAATGTATGGGTGTACGGTTTTGTTTTTGTGGCTGTATGGGTGTTCACTGATGTGAACGTGTGTGCCGTCATGAACGTGTGTGCCGCCGTGAATGTGTTTGCGATTGGTTGGTCTTTTTAAATAGTTTTCGGATGTGTAAGATGAAAAGTAGTTCTATGTGTGTATCCAAGTGTACTTGACGTTTATGGCCTAATAGACGTGCGCATTGTTCGATCGTTCTTTTCTTTTACCCCTTCTTAATTCTTATTGATTACTGCTTGTTTGTGTATTTGATCCCTAGTTGGTTCCTGTTTTGGGGACTTACAATTGGTTCTTGTTTTGACAGTGAACCTTTCATTTGACCTTGATCAATTCATTGGGCCATGAACTACTCATCTACATTGACTGTTAAGTTCTCATTAGATCGTGAACCATTCATTGACCGTGAATCATCTCCTATGTACAGCCATGAACCGTATACGACCGTGAACCTCTCTTTGTTATAGAACCTCTTTGTTTTTTGTTGCCTTTTCCTTACATACTTTTATTTTCAGTCAATTAAGAAAATCAGAGAAAATTTAAAAAAATATGGAATCACAAAACTTAACAGCTCATCAGCAGTTGGACTCGATTATGGGAACCACTACTAGAATTCCACGTCTTCTATCAACAAAAGGTTTCCCATACTGGAAATACCAAATTGAAAAGTACATCAAGATGAGGGGCTTCAAGATTTGGAGCAGTATTCTGAAGGGTCCTGTCAGAATCAGTACCATTCTAGAAATTGGAATCATTGTTGAAAAACACTTTGCAAACTACACTGATCAAGACTTCAAGAAAATCGAGGAACAAGAGAAGGCTATGGCTACACGTACAATGTCATTATCGCTAGAGATTGCTCATGGTTTCCATGAATATGACTCAACCAAAGCTTTATGGGAAGCTTTAATTGAAGTGTATGAAGGAAATGAGGATATGAAGCAACGTTGCCAGGACATGCTGAGACAAAAATTCAACATTTTACATGATATTCTTGGAGAATATTTGCAAGCTCAACTACAACGCTTTATTACACTTACCACTGAGATGAGTTCAGCCAGAATTTCAGTGCCAAGATCAGAAATCACCATGGAGCTGCTTAATTCTCTCCCAAAGCCATGGGACATGAATGTATCAGTCATCAAGAAGGCAAAAGATCTCAACATACTTAGTCTCGCAGAAACAATGGCAATCATCAAAGCATGTGATCTTGATGACAAACAAAGAGAAATCAACCATGTGAATTCTTTTTCTATTGAAAACCTTGGGATTTCTTCAAAAAATACTTTTTCATCCTTTACTGCACCTGCTCCACAAATTCAAGCCTTTGTTGTTCGACAAACACCATCCCAGGTCTTTCAACCATCCATGTCTTATCCATATGTAGCCTCCTCCTCAAAAGCCACTGCTCCTACCTTTGCTCCCAAAGAAGCCGAAGAGAACATGGCTTTAGCTTCTAGGTTGGTGAACTGTTATAATGCCGTTGTGGCTAGTGAATTGCCACCACATATCACTTTCGTTGATTTAGATCAAATTCACACGGAGGATGTGGAGGAGATGGACATCACTTGGCAAATCGCAATGGTAGTGTTCAGAGCCAAACAATTTGTAAAGAAAACATGAAAGAACAATTAATGATTTATGAATGCGGAGAAGAAAGTTGGTTTCAACAAGGGAAAACTGAGATTTTTTACTGCCACGAGCCTGGTCATTTTGCTCATGACTGTCCGAAACCTGATCGTAGAGTGAATAATGAAAGGACGATGGTGTCGGTGGGAAACAATAGGGGAGCTGTAGCCAACAAAAAAACTGTGAATCTAGCAGTGGTAGGTCAATCATTTGATTGGTAGGATCAAATTTAGGCCCTAAACATTTCTAGACTTAAAAATGCTCACTTGGCCCAGATCAGTGACATCCCTAAAGTGAAAACTAAAAAACATCTAGAAGCAGAGATGATCGAATTACAATTTGCTTTTATGGTGCCACTACCCCTGAACCTGAAAAGAAATTGGTTAGTCAAAATTCCTGTTCTCAAACTTGTATTGATACAGTTAAATTTTTACGTGAATAGATTGAATTACTGCACAGAGAGAACGATGGCTTAAAATATGAGGGATATAACCTTAGGATGGGACAATAACCACTAAAAGAACAATTTGAGGCCAATATGAAGGACTTTAGGAAATTACAAGAAGAATTTAGCAATACGTGTGAGAACTACAATTTCATTAAGAAAGAACTTGCCACAGTGACTGAGGAACTCGACACATTAAAAATTCATTTTGAAAATGCTGATTTTTACTTTAAAAATTTTGATGTGTCAAGTGAAATAGTTGAGACGATGAAAGAAAAACAAATGAGATGGAAAGATAAGAAACAAGTAGGTCTAGGTTATGAGTGTGTCCCTCCTCCTTTTAATCACAATTACACGACTACACCTATGACCTAGGAAGAGATGGACAGAGCGAAATTTCTTGAGTATGGAAAACCTGTTGTACCCGTGACGGAAAGTTGCGCTTGCTAAAAGATACTAACCTTTCGATTTCCTATGCAGATTCACCTTTAAGTCAAGGCAAACATGCAGTAGAGAAGAGTGTGTTTGATAATAATAGTCTGTCTAATGTTTCTATTTCAAACAATGCTACTTTTGTTTCTAAAACTGTGTGTCAAAGTATGTTGATCCAATTGTTTTTGTTAAGAGTGGTGATGTATTTGCTAAATCTAATGTTTCTATCACAAGCACATCCACTCCACCCACACCTGTCACACCACCTAAGTCTTGAACATGCACAAGTGGGAAGAGTAAGGGAGTAAATAAGGATAATGGTCCAGAGAAGAGCGGTACCAGTTCTTACACTAAGAAACAAACATGTTTTAACTATGGAACTGCTAGACATATTGCACGTAGTTGTCCAAAGCGTGCATTTGTTCCTTTTCATGCACAAAAAAGATAGAATGAGTCGTGAGGAAGATCTGTCGTTAGAAAATTATAGAGATCCCATTCTCATGATGATGATTAGAATGCCAATAATGACAAGAAATGGGCTGAGCTTAAAAAGGATAAATAGGTTTTCATGAAAATACCAAAGGTACTTTCACAAAACCGAACCTGCGTAAGCCACGATCGGGTTCATCAAAGTCTGTGTGTGGGTCTGTGGCTAATATTAGATGGAAACCCAAACGATCAAAAGAAAAGAAAATTGTTTCAAAATAACCTATAAATGTTTCTAAACCTAAATACCAATGGGTGCCCAAGAACTTAAATGTCCAATCATCTCAATTTTCTGCTTGTACATCTAGTGATAAATCAAAATCAAAAAGTAAAGAAGAAAATTTTGTTGCTAAAAAGGGAAATCCCAGTGTTTTTATAACCTGGGTTCCAAAATCTAACTAATCTCGTGCATCGTGCAGTAATAGGTACGGAGGAATGTCGTCAGACCTTGGTATGTCGACATTGGTTGTTCCAGGCACATGACAGGAGACATATCCCAGCTGCATGACATTCAAAATTTCAAAAGGGGTTTATGTTTCCTTCACAGTAGGAGAAGGCAGAAAGATCACACAAAGAGGAATTGTTACCAATGGAGTGCTAAGTTTTGAGAAAGTCAATTACACTCCAGAGTTGAAGCATAGCCTATTGAGTGTCTCTCAAATCCGCGACAAAGGCTACTCAACTCACTTCACTGATAAAGAATGTGTTATTTTGAAGCATTGAATCATTATTCCCGAAAATTGGATCTTAGTGAAATCAAAGCGGGATGGAAATGATTACATCATAGACATGAATCATAATATCCTGGATCAAGTCACATGTCTCTTCTATAAAGTCTCTAAGCACAATGTCATGCTTTGGGACCGTCGACTCGGTCATGCAAACGCCAAGAACCTGAATCGTCTTGCCAAAAATGAGAAAGTGCGTGTCCTACCTGTCAAAGACTTCATTACTTTTGAAAAATGTGTGGTGTGTGCACAAGGAAAACATCATCAAAACCCCATTTGCCAAAGGCAGTAAACTTAATCAGCAAGGTTCTCCAATTGTTGCACATGGATTCATTTGGTCTGATCAACGTTCTTAGCATCGACAAGAGCTCCTATTGCTTGGTTGTGATAGATGACTACTCGAGGTTCACTTGGGTTTCCTTCCTATCCAACAAGTGCAGAATTGTTGATCTGATCAACAAGTTTGTGGTGATGATATAGAATCAAACAAATGAGAAAGTGAAGGAACTCAGAACGGATAATGGAACGGAATTCAAGAACGGTGTTCTAAATCATTTTTGTGCCGAAAAAGATATAATACATCAGTACAATGTTGTTCACAATCCTCAACAAAATGGTGTTGTTGAACGACGTGATCATACTCTAATAGACTCCATAACGACGATGTTGTGTGATTCTAAACTTCCGGTCTTCTTTTGGGTAGAGGCAATCAACACTGCTTGCTACATCCAGAATCATGTCCTGATCAACAAAGCCCATATGAAGACCCCACATGAAATTCTGTATAATCACAAGCCATCCGTTGGTCACTTCTGAATATTTCGATGTCCTTGCACCCTCCTTCACTTAGAGTCCAACCCCAAGTTCAACTCGAAGGTTGATGACTGCTACTTCGTAGGATATGCTGCGCGTACTACTTATCGTGTCTACAACAAGAAAACCAAGCAAATTTTGAATCTTTCGATGTGTGCTGGCTGGAGGAGAACGAGACATACGCCCGTGTCGGTCCTGACTGGTTATTTGATTACGCTTATTTATTTAAATCATTTAATGTGTTTTCAGATGATGCGTCAGGTTCTTGATCAGGTATGAAGGTTGTTATTGAAGATTAAGAGGAAGATGTTGAGTACAGACCACCTTCGGTGCCTTCTATGATTCCTAGGGGGGTGACTCTGTTTCAAGCACTTCTTCAGATTCTCCTACTCAAAGAAATAATCTTGATGCTGAAGCTAATCCACTCACTCCTATTGAAAGAGGGTTCATGACCAGAGATACTTCCGTTGCTACTCAAACTTTCATGGAGCTTCTCTTTCCCGAGCCAATTGCAAATGAGTATGGTACAAGAACCTCTCACGGTTGAAGATCATTTGGGTCTTTGGTATCCTAAATATTCCGGTTTTTATTTATATGCATTTTATGACAACAATTGTGGAGGTTGTGAACTTGACAGGAAATCAACTTTCGGAGGATGTCAATTCTTAGGCGACCGTCTGGTGTCTTGGCAGTGCAAGAAACAACAAACTGTCTCAACCTCAATGGTGGAGGCAAAATACATTGTTGTTTCTGCTTGTTGCTCTCAAGTAATTTGGATTCAACATCAGCTATTGGGCTATGGTTTGAATTTTCTTGGCACACCTATCTTTTGTGATAACAATGCTGCAATCCAAATAGACAAAAATCCTGTCGAACACTCTAAAACCAAGCACATCGACATCATAGTTCATTTTATCAAAGATTGTTATGAGCATTCGCTCATTTGTTTGTAACAGATACACACTGATAATAGCGTGGCGAATCTCTTCACAAAAACGTTTAACAAAGCTCGATTCAATGTGTTGGTGGGCTTTCTAAAAATGCTACATTTTGAGGATTGATTTTTGTTTTAGCTTAGTTTAAATTTTCGCATTTAATTTCCTTTCTCTCCTATGCACAAATTTAGTGGGAGCAATAAAAACCAAACAAAAATCATAAAATTAAAAAAAATCCAAAAATAGTGTTACTTCTGTTTTATTTTTTTAAGAAAAATGAAAAATCCAAAAATAATGTCTCATGATAGCCTATCTACAGGTGATGTGTTGGGAAGTGATATCAACTCAGTGATAACAGGCAATTTTGATTTGTGTAAGGTACCAACACTCAACTGATCTAGACTATGTGTTCGATGCGCTGGTAGGCACGAAAGATGTAAATGGACCAGAGTAGGTATGGATTGACATTTAAAAAAAGGACTCTACAAGAAACTGACTTAGATAGTTCCATTTGGTCTAATAATACGACGTTGGGGTCGCTTGAGTAGTGAGATATACATGAGAATCTACAGACTACACTAAAGTAATCAATATCTAGAACTGTGGCATAACTTTTCCTCGATGTATGGTCTCATAACCTTAATTCCAGTACTGATATGGTGACTGCGAATTTCGATAAAGTAGATCTATAGAAAGTTATTTTCTTGCTTTCTTTCTGTTATTCATATGTTGCCTACTCTCCGTGATCGGGACATCTGACCTGGACAGCAACATATGCAACTCTATTTTTATGCATCTTCTTATCTATGCTAATTCTTTATGTTTGTTTGTTATATGTTGTATCCTTTGTGTGATAAGTTTTTATCCGACTTGGAACACTACATATGCACCATTCTATCTCTCAATCCCTCTATCTAGTTAGTCATATGTTTATCCCTCTGTGTGATTGGAAGATCCGATCTGGGTGTATATCATATGTGTTCTAAATATGACTTCCTTCCTAATAATTATATGCTCATCTAAAGTAAGGAGTATTATGGAATTTCTTGATTACTAGAGTATGTCAGGAAGCGGGAAACACATTCTAGTTCATCTAAAATTAAACATTCACTAGGTTATATGTAGATCTCGCTGCTAAATTTAGGTAGACAACAATATTCGTGGTCATCATCAGCTAAATGGTCTTCTAGGAATAATAGTTAGGATCATAGGGTGAAATGTCTTGTCACTTGTATCATGTCCAAATCTGTTAAAAAAAATTGTGTTTAAGTGGACCCCAATACCAGCGATTCACCAGATCTACTCATGAAGGTGGAGGTATTGAAAAACAGATTAAGGTTGTCCCAGAACTTTGATCCCAAAATCACAAAAAGAATATTTCCATTGGTGAAAAGAAATTAGTGATATTTTATTTTATTTTTATTTTTCTTTTATTTTTCCTAAAAATTAAAAAATTAAAAAGTTGAAAAATTAATTTAGTTTAAATTTTTAGATTTTATTTTAATTTTAATTTTTTGAAATCCTAAAAATGTTTTATTTTTAATTAAGTTGAAGTACTGGGCTTAGATTTGAAGCTTCTTGGGTTTATGGTCCATGGGCTTTGACCCGTGAATGGTCCATGTATAAAAGGTTGTGTTCTCGACTGATTAACCCTCATCAGACCTAATTTTTGTTTATGGCCGTGAACCCCAAAATGTTTTCTCTCTAACTGTTCTCTGATTCATCAGCAATTCGTGTTTCTAATCTGAAATTCATCATCAAATCTTGTAGGTATTGCAAAGGCAATCCCATTCGTGCTAAATTTACCAAGATTCAACTTTGTTTAGTGGGTCTATTGGATCAAAATCGTTTTATCAGAACTGTTGAAGCATTTGCAGTTGTTGAACAGTTCACGGCCGATGAATTGTTTACATCCGTGAAGCTATTTGTGTCAGTGAACCATCTTTTGGACATAAACACATATTTTTGCAATTCAAAATTACATCCTAACTAATTGATAATTTAGAAAATTTAATTTTTAATGATTTAAATCATTTGTTTTCTCACTCGTCTCGGTTGGTGCAGATCAAAATGGCAGAATTAATATTTTCATACAATCACAAGATTACACCTTCTTGATGGATCCACCAGTAGCACACAATGACTTCAAGTCCATGATTCATGGATTAAAGAGATGTTGCCTCACTTATATTATCACGTCAAACTTGATCATTTATCAAGGCCTTGTAAAGGTGTTCTGGAACAAGGCTATTGTGCACAAAAGAGAAGATGGTACAGACTCTGTAGAATTGACTGTTAATGGAAAGAAGGTCATAGTGAATGAGTAAACCATCTGTGAAGTGTTACAAATCAATGAACAACCAATGTTTCCAATAGAGATCTCCATGGAACAGACTGAGGAAATCATTAAGTGAATCGGCTATGAGGAAGTGTTTCCTCCTACCAATAAAAAGTTGTTGCCACCTTATTGGAGGTTCCGTGTTCGTGTTTTCATGAGTTGCATCTCAGGAAGGAGAGCTGGTGCTAACGAGATCTCATTACTCAACATCGGTGCTATTGCTGCTGTCGCTACGGGTCTCGATTTCAACTTCTCAAGATATATCCTAAATGAAATGATAAGCAACGTTGAAGGAAAGAGGAAGGATAGATTTTCGATGTTCCCAAGGTTTCTTCAAATGATATTCAATAGCAAATATCCCGAGCTTGAGAGAAAATGAGAAACCTTAGATCGTAAGTGTGACAACCCGAAGTTGTCCATCGCCAAAACCCATTTCGTCCGTAAGACCCGTCTATAGCGGTTCATTCCGATTCCGTTTTTGGTCTAAGTTATTTAAACGTATATGTTTATTATAATCTCATGAGTGCTCAAATTCCTTAGAAACACATGAAAATGGCCCAAAATCATTGAATTGAAAATTTCTGAATTCTATCCCGCCGGATTACAATAACTTAATCCGGTGCAACCAAAAGCTCCTTTTAACGTCGGTATCGGGTAGAATTACAGCGTGTCCCTAACTTACGACCTATTTAAAGCTCAAAAGACTTCATTTGAAGCCTTTCCTCTCTCTCACTACTCTGTCTCTAACCTCTCTCCTCTAACTCAAGATTAAGGTCCAAAAACACCAAATTCAAGCCCTAAATCTTCAAGGTAACCACCCTAACTCCTAGTATAGCACATTAGACCTTCAAATTCGAGTTCAAATTATGGAATAGGACCAAAATCATGTGTTTACGGCCCTGGAACACCCTTGGGCCGTGAACACATATAAAAGGGGTTTTATGCCTTAAAACCCTTCCAAAACACCATTGAGGCTTAGATATGACTTGTAGAATTTTGGAATTGTCCTTGGAACACCTTGAACATCAAATTAAAGGAGTAAACTTGAGTTTATTGCCCAAGAACATGCTTGGGCCGTAAAATCATTATCTTGGGGAGTAAACTCCTTCTAATGTGTTAAAATGCCATGTATACACACCATAAGCCTTGGGATAAATTCTAGAAATGAGTACAATCAAGATTTGGACCTTAAAACATATTAAAACACTCTTCCAATGAGTTCACGGCCATGAGGGGTTCATGGGCCATAAACTCCTAAATCCATGCTAAAAGTTCCCCAAAAATTCATACAAGGCCTGGAAAAACCATTTGGAATCACATGTGATTGATTAAGGGACTAAAACATTAAGGTTTGGGTGTGAGGGGGAGTTTATGGTCGTAAACTCCATGTTTACTGCCGTAAACTCCAATAAATGGTCCTTAAGTGAGTTTAAATTCATCCCAATGCCTTAAATGCAATCCTAGCTAAATTATCCACGAGTTATGAAGCCATTTAGCACCCAAAAACACCTTCCATGAGTTCACGGCCGTGAACTCATGTGGATGGGGTGTTTAAGGCCGAAAACTCCTCTATGAGTTTAGTCTTGAAGAGTAAACTCCATATCCAAGCCATATGTGTCCTCAAATGCCACTCGGGTCCCTCTAAACTCTTGTAACGAAGTGTTTTCGTGATTAGAAGTGTTTGTCCTTAGCTATAAAATTATTCAAGTCCTAATTAGATACAAATGTGTATCTTTTTATAATACATAGGAATCTTGTGCGTTTGCAAACCCAAAACTGACGTTTAGGATCCAAACCGACGCGTTCCTCAACTGGTGAGTTCATACCTCTACCCTTTTTCAAATGTTTTCACTGTTTTCAGGGGGGAATACAAGCAAAAGTACAAGGAAATCTTGTACTCAAACTTATTATCTTCAGTTCAATTGTGTTCATTCTGTATGTTTTAATATCAAAAACTGTGTTTATCAAATAGTTCGAATTACGAAGTTAGCTTTCATATTAATCATAGATTTCCTGATAAAGTGTTACAATCTAAATTATATTTTATAATCTATGAATAACTCATACTAATTATCAATTAGAACTAATACGAATACGAAAGTACAACTAGGAATATGAATACGAATACGAATACGAATGTACAACTAGTAATAGAACGAATATGAAAGTACAACTAGGAATACGAATACGAATACGAATAGGAAAGTACAACTAGGAATAGAATGAATACGAAAGTACAAATAGGAATAGAACGAATACAAAAGTATAAATAGGAATAGAATGAATAGGAATACTAAAATAATAATGCGAATACGAATGCGAATACAAATACGAATACGAATAGTATTAGGAGTAGGAATAGGGATACGAATACGACTGCGAATACAAATGCGAATACGAATACGAATAGGATTAGGATTAGAAGTAGGAATACGAATACAAATGTGAACACGAATACAAATAGTATTAGGAGTAGGAATAGGGATACGAATACGACTCCGAATACGAATGCGAATATGAATACGAATACGAATATGAATAGGATTAGGATTAGGAGTAGGAATACGAATATGAGTGCGAATACGAATACGAATAGGACTACAAATATAAATACGAATACAAATATAAAATATAAATATGAATATAATTAAGAATAGAAATACAAATACGAAGGCACGCATCTAGGTACATTTAAGTGTAACACCATTAGGATACCATAATACCTAGCTAACGTAACAAGTACGAAAGGTAATCAAACATAACATCAAAATTTAATAACTAAACTTACTTTTAGGAAAATATAGGATTTTCCTGGAATAACAATTGTACATAACCATATTTGTGTAATAAAACAGTTAATCAAACTTTACATATACGAAAATATAGGATTTTCTTGGATAACAATCTTTTCGGAAAAACCAAAGGAAACTTGTACATTTTTAGAAAACAAACATCTTATGAACTCACCAGCTTTATGCTGATTTTCAAACTGCTTATATTCTCAGGTCCATATTAGATAGGTACTCGTGAATCTTTTCGAGAAGACGGAGCATACAGAAGACTCGTCTCTACTTTTGTTCATATATACATATGTATAACACTTGTAACACTTTACTTTTGAACATGTGTAAATTCTAATATGTAATGTAATGGTTGTTTACTTTGCTTACTATGTGCATTGGATTTGATACTCAACGTGGAGTCCACCCTGGGAATGTTTTTGCCTTAGTTTTTCGGGGTGTGATAGTAAGTCCCTTGGATGCAACACTTTTAGTCTCATAAAGAAAAATTAAAATGGAAAGTTTATGTTAAAGGAGCATTTCCATTGCTAAAGTTTGGTCAGTTCACAGGAATTAGTGATGTAACTGACTTTGAAGAATCCTCAGATGATGAAGAAACTAAAGACGAGGTTATTAGTGCTTCAGAACATGAAGAAGAGATTGTTCCTCCAGTCGCCATCGTTGTCGAGGAGCATGCGCCTGTTACAAATGAAGAGGCTAATAAAGATGAAGATGCAGAAGATGTTGATGAAAGTGATTTTGAGAGAGGTTTGATGAAAGATGTGGTAGATGTAGTTGATCATCAAGAGATTATGGATCTTGGTGGAGATCTTTCTAGTTATGATAACAATGACTTATTCTTCGGTGTTGAGCAAAGTCATGATATACGATTAAGCAATCAAGACCTTGATGCTTTCTTCAACAGTGTCAACGATGTTGCATAAACTACAACAGAGACACAGGGAGATGATGATGTTCTCAAGACAATGCCTCCAACTTCTACTCAAATGGCTGACCCTTTAATTAATATGGGTACAACATCAAGGATTCCTCCCCTTCTAGTTAATATTCCAACATCCTTGTTGTGACAACCATCAAAATTCGAGTTGGTTCTAGATTTGAATAAACTTAGTTGCACGTATAGGCACAACACATACTAGAATTAGTAACTAGAAGTTAAGATATAACCTATTAGAAACTTGGAAACAATTAGAATCGAAGGATCGTGTACTTAGATTTCACATGGTTATATGAATTCTACACCTACTTAACTGTAGAGACTATCCATATTTGGGTCACTCTTTGATTCAAACACCTTTTCATGAATCATATAGACCCATCTTGCACTTGACCTAGTAATAGAAATTACATAAAAGTCTCAAAGAAACTTAAGTCAAAGTTGAAGACTAGGACTAGTATAATTTATGATGGGTTTTGAGCATTCTAACACTTCCTAAGTGTACATGCAACCCTAATAACCTTTGATCTATGTTGGTCTAATTATCATTCAAAGTTGAATTCCAAGGTTATATTCCTATCTAGCATACATGGGGAACAATTTTAACTTAAAGTATAGATAGAATAACTTACCTTGTTGTTGTTTGTGTTCCTTGAAACCTTGTGAGCCTAGCACCCCAAGTGTGATGCCTCAAATGCTTCACACAACACCAAATGCTCTTGGAAGAACTTATGGGAGAACACACACTTCTCAAAATCGGCCAAGCCCTCTTGTTTCTTAGTGTAGCCGATTTTAGGTGGAAAACATGTTTCTTATATAGTGTTGACACATCTAGGGTCAAACCCTAATGTGTCATGACTCTTCATTTCCATGACCCATGGGTTTGTAACTCCCATGGAGCATCCATGGATCATCCTATGGGTGGAACCCAACTTGATAGTCCATGGAGCCTTTTAGCCCACTATACAAGATATGGATGATTTACATAATCAACCCATATATTTAATTAGTTATCTTTTGATCACATAATTAATTCTAAATTAATTCTTGATCAAACTAATCAAATAATATTATTAATATATTAGAACTTATAATATATTATGAATCTCCAAGTGTTATTTCTCTCATTTAGTCTTTCCAATTGCATGGTGCCATGCAACCCAAATGGACCATGCCGGGTCGGGTCAAGTACATACCAGAAATAGTTATGGACTTAGACACCTTATCCAACAGTCTCCCACTTGGATAAGTCTAATAACTATTACTGCAAGTATGACTTTAGGAACCGATCGGCAATCGTAGCTCTTTACAAGGTTTCTCGAAACTAAGAAGATGATGGTACGCCATTTAAGATAAGTGATCATATAATCCTCTGTTCTAGATATCAGTCGGACAAATACATGGAACAATGTCTTACTTATTGTCCAACAGTTTGTTTCCCGATTTCCGATTTGTTTGACAAAGAACTTCATTGAACACATCAATTTAGTTCTAACCGGGCCCGGTACATAGGTCAAAACAAAATCATCGAGGGGCCCAGATATCAGCTTCTAATCCAAGAAGGAACAGATAAACTTTGACTCATATGTTTGTTCTACTACTCATTGAATTACACACAAGAGCGTGATTTATAACATCGAGTTACCAATGCATTTTTCGTACAATCAATGCATAACCAACTTGTAAGTAACAAATCATATCTCTAGGTTTAAAGACTTATATGATATTACCGTCTCACGATCAGTCGAGATAGAATTCCATGAAGTGATTCCAGTGAGCATGGGTTGAGTCCAATGTTCAGATCTTATGAGCACTCATGATCGTTGTAGCCTTGTCCAAGACCTCTACAACCAAACATGACAGTCTTGATTCATATCTACTTCCGACATATGACCGACTGTGGAGGTTTGAATAATATGTTATACCAAACAAAATTATTCTGGAAGTCAAAACATGCAAAAGAAATATAGTAAACGATCGACAAGAGATAGCAACACTTTACTCATAAATAAAACACTTTTATTCATCATCAGATGTCAATTACACATTACAAATTTCGAGGTTATCTAACTACTAAATCTAATATCATCCTTCAGCCCTATGCTCCGAGCATGCTGGAGATGCTTAACCCGAGTCAGTCCCTTTGTGAGGGGATC
The DNA here is from genome assembly GCF_052625555.1 of Lactuca saligna. Lineage (NCBI taxonomy): Eukaryota > Viridiplantae > Streptophyta > Magnoliopsida > Asterales > Asteraceae > Lactuca > Lactuca saligna. Next base: position 108,492,667 of record NC_136425.1, read on the forward strand.
TGCCGGATTCTCATCTAATGATACCCTCTTTGCCATGAGGAGTCCTTCTTCAATCCGATGTCTGATGAAATGGTATTTTCTGTCGATGTGTCTGGATCTCCCGTGATCCCTTGGTTCCTTGGCTAAGGCAACAGCACTTTCACTATCAAAGAAAATTTCCATTAGCTCTTTAATAGCTGGTACAACTCCAAGGTCTCCAATGAAGTTCCTCAGCCATAACGCCTCCTTTGCCGCCTCGCTAGCGGCAATACACTTTGATTCACAAGTAGAATCTGCCACTGTCTCTTGCTTGGAACTCTTCCAAGAAATTGCTCCTCCATTTAGGGTAAAGACCCAGCCCGACTGAGAGCGGAAGTTATCCCTATCAGTCTGGAAGCTAGCATCACTATACCCTACAACTCTCAAGTCATCACTCCCACCGAGGGTAAGGACCCAGTCCTTAGTCCTTCGTAGGTACTTGAGAATATTCTTTACCGCAATCCAGTGTGCCTTGCCAGGGTTCCCCTGAAACCTGCTAACCATGCTCAGGGCAAAAGCTACATCAGGTCGAGTACACGTCATAGCATACATGATCGATCCTACAGCCGAAGCATAAGGTACTCGACTCATTTGTGCTATCTCAGCCTCAGTGCTAGGGCATTGTGTCTTACTCAGTTTGGCGTTACTCTGGATGGGCAACTCTCCTTTCTTGGAGTCTTGCATTCTGAATCTCTTCATCACCTTATCCAAGTAGGTACTTTGACTAAGTCCAATTAGTCTTTTACTCCGATCTCTCAAGATCCTTATCCCCAAAATATAGGCAGCTTCACCAAGGTCCTTCATAGCGAAACACTTTCCAAGCCAGGACTTTACTTCCTGCAGAGTTGGAATGTCGTTTCCTATGAGTAGTATGTCATCCACATACAATACCAAAAAGCTAACTATACTCCCACTAGCCTTGACATACACACAAGATTCATCTTCACTCCTAGAAAAGCCAAATTCCTTGACCTTTTCATCAAAGCAAAGATTCCATCTGCGAGGTGCTTGCTTTAATCCATAAATGGACTTCTCAAGCTTACACACTCTATTAGGGTACTCGTTGCTGACAAAACCCTCTGGCTGACTCATGTAAACATCTTCAGCCAACTTTCCATTAAGGAAAGCGGTTTTGACATCCATTTGCCAAATTTCATAGTCATGAAATGCGGCTATGGCTAACAGAACCCGAATAGACTTAATCTTGGCTACCGGAGAAAAGGTCTCATCATAATCCACTCCAGGATTTTGAGAGAAGCCCTTTGCAACCAGTCTAGCCTTATAAGTGTGTACTTTACCATCCATGTCGGTCTTCTTCTTGAAGACCCATTTGCACCCTACAGTCTTTCAGCCTGGTACATTCTCAACCAAGTTCCAAACTTGATTGTCATACATGGATTGTATCTCGCTATCAATAGCCTCTTTCCATTTAGCAGACTCGGGGCCTGCAATGGCTTCCTCGTAGCTGTTAGGGTCATCTTGACTTACTAGTGTCCCATCACTAATAAGTGTCTCACCTTCTGCAGTAATATGGAATCCATAGTAATGCTCAGGTGCACTCCTAACTCTCGTGGAACGCCTCAGAGGTACAGATTCGTGAATTGGCTCAACAGGAGTTTCCTCCTCAAGTTGAGGGCTAGAGTTTGAAGTTCCTTCACCACTTGACTCTTGAATTTCTTCAAGATCAATTTTCCTCCCACTGTCTCCTTGGCTTATAAACTCTCTTTCTCGAAAGACTCCTCTTCTTGCTACAAAGACCACATTGTCACTAGGTTTGTAGAACAGGTAACCAAAGGATTGTTGTGGGTAGCCGATGAAAATACACCTCTCACTTTGAGGTTCGAGCTTATCACGAGTCTCGCGTCTCACGAAAGCCTCGCAACCCCAAATCTTGATGTGGTCTAGTTTAGGTACTTTACCAGTCCACATCTCGTGAGGAGTTTTGGCAACTTTCTTTGTAGGGACTAGATTAAGGATATGGGAGGCAGTCTCTAAGGCATACCCCCAGAATGAGATTGGTAGCGAAGCTCGACTCATCATGGAACGAACCATGTCCAACAAGGTTCCATTACGCCTCTCAGCCACACCATTCAACTGTGGTGTCCTGGTAGGTGTCAATTGTGAGACAATCCCACATTCCCTTAGATTGTCGAGGAACTCTGAACTAAGATACTCACCACCCCGATCGGATCGAAGCATCTTAATGTTCCTGCCCAATTGATTCTCGACTTCCTATTTAAATTCCTTAAACTTCTCGAAAGTCTCTGACTTATGTTTGATTAAGTAGACATATCCATATCTACTGTAATCATCAGTAAAAGTCAAATAATAACGATTAGCATCCCTTGTGGCATGTTTGAATGGCCCACACACATCCGTGTGTATAAGGTCTAACAAACCTTCACCCCTTTCACACGAGCCTGTGAAGGGTGACTTTGTCATTTTTCCAAGTAAGCATGATTCGCAACTATCATTTGACTTTAGGTCAAACGACTCCAAGACTCCATCCTTTTGGAGTTGGCCTATGCGTTTCTTGCTTATATGTCCAAGACGACAATGCCATAATGATGCTATATCCAAGTTATTATTATTAGTAGAATCAATACACAAAACATTATTTCCTAAGTTATCTACAACAAATACAGCTTCATACACACCATCACAAGGTAATGCTTTAAAATAAAGAACATTATTAAAGAAAACATTAATCGAACCAACTTCATTATCAAACGAAAAGGTGAACCCTTGTTTGTACAATGCATGAAAGGAAATAATATTTCTTGCCATTTCTGGCGAATAACAACATTTATTCAAATCTAAATTTAACCCACTACTTAGCGATAAAGTATAAACTCCAATCTTGGTGACAGGTGTAACTTTCCTATTCCCCATGATTAAGTTTATTCTTCCTTGCTCCACATTCTCACTTCTTCCTAGTCCCTGCAAGTCACAACAAATATGAATACCACAACCGGTATCAAGGACGCAAGATTTCGAACCGGGTGAGTTATTAGAAATGATAGTGTAAATACCTGCATGGTTGGGTTTGACTTTCCCATCCTTCACATCCTGCTGGTACTTTGGGCAGTTCCGCTTCCAATGATCTTTTTCATGGCAATAGAAGCATTCAGCCTCTTTTGGGTCAGAAGAAGGAGTAATGAAACCTTTCTTGGTTCCACTTGAAGAAGAGGCATCAAGGGTCCGAGCCTTGGTACCCTTCGAAGATCTCTTTCTCTTCCTCCCTCGACTTTGCCCAATTGCCAAAACCGGAGTTGAGTTTGGAGTAGGAGTGATAGCAACCGACTTCCCCTTAAGACCTGTTTCTGCGGTCTTGAGAAGTCCCTGAAGTTTACTGAGGGTGACCTCTTCCTTGTTCATCTGATATGTCATGCAGAATTGATCATAGCACGATGGTAAGGAGTGCAAAATGATATCTATTGCAAGCTCCTCAGGGAAGTTCACATTAAGCTTCAGCAAACGATCCACATACCTTTGCATTTTCTGCATGTGGCTCGTGACGGAATCTCCATCCATCATCATGGTTGTTATCATGGAGCAGATGATTTCGTACCTCTCTTGTCGTGCACTTTGATGGTATCTTTCCATCAAATCTTGGTGCATTTCGTAAGGGTAGAAATCCTCATAGGACTTTTGGAGTTCTGTTGTCATTGTGGCCAACATGATGCAAGCCACCTTGCTTGCATCTCTTTCATGAGTATGAAAGTCAGCGATCTCCTGGGGAGTTGCAGTGGACTCATCAATTTCCTGAAGCTCCTTGTCAAGGACATATTCTTTGTCCTCGTAGCTGGTAATCATCCTGATGTTTCTGATCCATTCATTGAAGTTGGATCCATCAAAGGTGACTTTTCCACACAAACTCATAAGAGTAAAGGAGCCATTAGGATTCGAGCCAGAAGCATTATTTGAAGACATCTGAAAGAGAAGAACAAGTTTAGTATAGATTTAAGAGAGTCCTTAATAAAACACCCAAATGTAATATTAAGGCTAGGATCCAATCACAATATAATATAACTTAGAAGAGGTATGCCGTAATCTAAGCTATACCATATTTGAAAGGTAGGTGAATGACGATTCACCAATTTCCACCACGAAAACCGAAATATTAGATATTAGGTTTTATTGGTTTTTTTTTTTTTTTTTTTTTTTTTTTTTTTTTTTTTTTTTTTTTTTTTTTTTTTTTTTGGAAATTCCTAGATTCTTTGAGATTCAATGAACTTTTCAAAGGCATGTTTCAATCTCGAGAGTGACCTCCAAGTTTTGTGACTGGGATACCGAGGATCACAAAACGAGGTGTGAAGTAACCATGCAAATCACTTGGTACCCTTAAAGTTTATCACTCAATCGATGTGCCGGTAAACCACACACGCTCCACCGATACTATAATAAACCTTAAGTCACCCTTTACCTACCTTGTTAAGTCCAAGTTAGTGTGCCGGTTAACCACACACGCTCCACCAACGACTTAGACAAAGTGTAAAGTGTAATTTCATGGATTAGCACCATATTCACATTTTCCTAAAGTAACTAAGATTGGGAATTTAATAAAACATTTAGTTACTTTATTATATTCATCATAATTTGAATGAAAATTTATAAGTCCTTGTCTTACCCGTTCGGCTAACGAACCTCCACCAGTCAAGCAAGCGGTGGGTGAGAGTAGACACCCATTAAGTCACCATTTTATAGGCAACAACCTTATACCCACCTTATAAACCGGCTTCGTGAATGAGGCGTACTAGCGGTAAGACGACTTTATTCTTATACATATATATATAATTATTAAATCATCATAATAAAAGTATAAGGGTTGAATTTGAACTTTTAAAATTCTAGGGGTTGGAACTTAAAGTTTTAACTTAACTTTACTTGTTCCAAAACTTGAGGGCAAGTTTTGTAACTTTCAAAACTTCTCATTTCTTGTAACTTATGAGTTTAATAGAGTAATAAAATGAAGACTCTTCATTTTTCTAACTCTTGTGTTTGTTTTAATAGTTTTAATTCAAGTGTGACTCTTGGTTTTCCATGTCTTAAGGATAAGTTATGGACTCCATTAAAACACATTATGATCAAGAATTAATCTACCACATAGGTTACATATAATTCCTATGATCATCTAAAACATCATAAGAACAAGAACATGAATATGAACACAATCAAAAATTACATTTAAAACTTTGTAATTTTGATAACTAGTTGTTTGTAAATGAATTAGCAAAGACATTACACCACCAAAAACAAGTTTTCAATTACCAAAACAGTTTAAGGTAATGTTTCTAATTCATTTCCAGCAACTAAATCGAAATTCTGCAACCAGTCGACCCTACTCGCCGAGTGCATGAACTCACTCGCCGAGTTGGTTGAAGATACTCATGAACTCGACGAGTCCCCCCTATTGACTCGACGAGTCCATTCGCAGACAGCAAGATTTCCGATTCTTTTTCAACTTTTAAGCACAAATAAGAGCAAACAAGCCTAGGCTCTGATACCACTGATGGGTTTTGAGCATTCTAACACTTCCTAAGTATACATGCAACCCTAATAACCTTGGATCTATGTTTGTCTAATTATCATGCAAAGTTGAATTCCAAGGTTATATTCCTATCTAGCATACATGGGGAACAATTTTAACTTAAAGTATAGATAGAATAACTTACCTTGTTGTTGTTTGTGTTCCTTGAAACCTTGTGAGCCTAGCACCCCAAGTGTGATGCCTCAAATGCTTCACACAACACCAAATGCTATTGGAAGAACTTATGGGAGAACACACACTTCTCAAAATCGGCCAAGCCCTCTTGTTTCTTAGTGTAGCCGATTTTAGGTGGAGAACATGTTTCTTATATAGTGTTGACACATCTAGGGTTAAATCCTAATGTGCCATGACTCTTCATTTCCATGACCCATGGGTTTGTAACTCCCATGGAGCATCCATGGATCATCCTATGGGTGGAACCCAACTTGATAGTCCATGGAGCCTTTTAGCCCACTATACAAGATATGGATGATTTACATAATTAACCCATATATTTAATTAGTTATCTTTTGATCCCATAATTAATTCTAAATTAATTCTTGATCAAACTAATCAAAAAATATTATTAATATATTAGAACTTATAATATATTAATAATCTCCAAGTGTTATTTCTCTCATTTAGTCTTTCCAATTGCATGGTGCCATGCAACCCAAATGGACCATGCCGGGTCGGGTCAAGTATAAGAATCATATTCTCCACCAAAATCGGTACACTAAGGAAACAAGAGGGTTAGGCCGATTTCAAGAAGTGTGTATTCTCTCAAAAGTCTTTCCAAGAACATTTGGTGTTGTGTGAAGTATTTGAGGCATCACACTTGGGGTGCTAGGCTCATAAGGTTTCAAGGAACATAAGCAACAACAAGGTATGTTATTCTATCTATCATTCCAGTTAAAATTGTTCCCCATGTATGCTAGATAGGAATATAGCCTTGGAATTCAACTTTGCATGATAATTAGACAAACATAGATCCAAGGTTATTAGGGTTGCATGTACACTTAGGAAGTGTTAGAATGCTCAAAACCCAACAATGGTATCAGAGCCTAGGATTGTTTGTTTGTTATTTGTGCTAAAAAGGTGAAGAAAGTCGAAAAAGTTGTTGTCTGACTGTTGGACTCGTCGAGTTCATGGGGGGACTCGTCGAGTTCACTTGTATCTTAAACCTACTCGTCGACTAGGTTTATGCACTCGGCGAGTAGGGTCGACAAAGTGCAGATTTTCGACTTTAGTTGCTGGAAATGGATTAGAAACATTACCCTAAACTGTTTTGGTACTTGAAAACTTGTTTTAGATGGTGTAATGTCTTTGCTAATTCATTTACAACAACTAGTTATCAAAATTATGAAGTTTTAAGTGTAATTTTGATTTATGAATGTGTTCATATTCATGTTCTTGTTCTTATGATGTTTTAGATGATCATAGGAATTATTTGTGACCTATGTAGTAGATTAATTCTTGATCATAATGTGTTGTAATGGAGTCCATAACTTGTGCTCAAGTTATGGAAAACCAAGAGTCACACTTGAATTAAAACCATTAAAAGAACACAAGAGTTAGAAAAATGAAGAGTCTTCATTTTATTACTCTATTAAACTCATAAGTTACAAGAAATGAAAAGTTTTGAAAGTTACAAAACTTGCCCTTACGTTTTGGAACAAGTAAAGTCTTATTAAAACTTTAGTTCCAACCCTTAGAATTTTAAAAGTTAAAATTCAACTCTTACACTTATATTATTATAATTTAATAATTATATATATATATATAT